>NC_053040.3:284447394-285072394 GCF_002575655.3 Aegilops tauschii subsp. strangulata | reverse complement strand
TAACCAAATCATACCAAAATCATGTAGAAATATTATAAACATGGCATGAATACATACAAAATTATAGATACGTTAGAGACGTATCAACATCCCCAAGCTTAATTCCTGCTCGTCCTCGAGTAGGTAAATGATAAAAACAGAATTTTTGATGTGGAATGCAACCTAACATATTTTTCAATGTAATTTTTTCTTTATTGTGGCATGAATGTTCAGATCCAAAAGATTCAAAATAAAAGTTTAATGTTGACATAAAAACAATAATACTTCAAGCATACTAATCAAGCATTTATGTCTTCTCAAAATAACATGGCCAAAGAAAGTTATCCCTACAAAATCATATACTCTAGCTATGCTCTATCTTCATCACACGAAGTATTTAATCATGCACAACCCCGATGACAAGCCAAGCAATTGTTTCATACTTTTGATGTTCTCAAACCTTTTCAACTTTCACGCAATTGATGAGCGTGAGCCATGGACATAGCACTATAGGTGGAATAGAATGGTGGTTGTGGAGAAGACAGAAAGGAGAAAATAGTCTCACATCAACTAGGCATATCAACGGGCTATGGAGATGCCCATCAATAGATATCAATGTGAGTGAGTAGGGATTGCCATGCAACGGATGCACTAGAGCTTTAAGTGTATGAAAGCTCAACCAAAGAAACTAAGTGGGTGTGCATCCGACTTGCTTGCTCACGAAGACCTAGGGCAATTTTGAGGAAGCCCACCATTGGAATATACAAGCCAAGTTCTATAACATAAAATCCCACTAGTATATGAAAGTGACAGCATAGGAGACTCTCTAGCATGAAGATCATGGTGCTACTTTGAAGCACAAGTGTGGTAAAAGGATAGTAGCATTGTCCCTTCTCTCTTTTTCTCTCATTTTTTAAATTTTTATTTGGGCCTTTTCTCCTTTTTTTGGCCTTTTTTTATTTCCGTCCGGAGTCTCATCCCGACTTGTGGGGGAATCATAGTCTCCATCATCCTTTCCTCACTGGGACAATGCTCTAATAATGATAATCATCACGCTTTTATTTACTTACAACTCAAGGATGACAACTCAATACTTAGAACAAAAATATGACTCAATATGAATGCCTCCGGCGGTGTACCGGGATGTGCAATGACTCATGAGTGACATGTATGAAAGAATTATGAACGGTGGATTTGCCACAAATACTATGTCAACTACATGATCATGCAAAGCAATATGACAATGATGGAGTGTGTCATAATAAACGGAACGGTGGAAAGTTGCATGGAAATATAACTTGGAATGGCTATGGAAATGCCATAATATGTAGGTATGGTGCTATTTTGAGGAAGATATATTGTGGGTATATGATACCGGCGAAAGGTGCGCGGTATTAGAGAGGCTAGCAATGGTGGAAGGGTGAGAGTGCGTATAATCCATGGACTCAACATTAGTCATAAAGAACTTGTCGGCGTTCTGGGAACGGGGGTCCCCAGACTTTCTTGCCTGCGGCCCACGGCGTGGCTCTGCGAGCGGGTCAGTACGGCCCATCTTCACCAAGAAGCATCGAAGACCCTCGCGAGGGGCCAAACCTCGCGAGGCGGGCGACGCAAGACCTCCTCGGGAGCGGCCTCACCAGGCTGGCTCACGAGGGGCGGAGAGATCAAGGCGAGGCAAACCTCACGAGGTTCCAGTGACGTGAGCCATGACAATCGAGACCAGGCGGGCGCCAGCGCGCACAGTGTCCTTGTTTCCTCTTTGGTGCTAAGGAGGCAAGCGCAGGCGAGGAGTACCGAGGCATGAAGCAAAGGTTTCCACATCGGTGCAACGAGACCAAGACCAACAGGACGGCGAGACGGAGGTCACCATGGAGCCCAAGGCGGCGTCACCGCCAGAGCCTTTTGCAGGCGAAGACTGCTTTTGTCAGGATAGCTTGTACTAGCCGCCCCCTTTCAAATTGGCCGTTGTTGGCTCCCTTCCCGCTCAATATTTGGGGAGAGGACCAGGGCCTCTATAAATAGGACTAGCCACCACAGTACTAGGCAACTTAGCCTGAGCTGATTCAGATCATCCACACATCCACCAAGCACAAGAACACCTCACCTCAGGAGGCTCTTCTTCCCCCTGTACTATTCATCCTCACCCCGAGAGGCAATCCACCACACCACACTGGAGTAGGGTATTACACCACAACGGTGGCCCAAACCAGTATAAATCTTGTGTCTCTTGTGTTGCGAGTTCGTCGAGCTAGCCTTAGAGATCGTAGCGAGGTTAAGGGCGTGATTCGGTAGGGGGAGATCTTCGTGCGCACCCCAGTGTTCAAACCTTGAGGGTTTGGCCGGAACCCGAGATCCGACATTTGGCGTGCCAGGTAGGGGTGCGCCGGAGTTTTCCTTCCGTTGGTTCACGCTCCGCCACCCGCGTGCCCATTCCCCATGACCGCTGTCGCTCTTCCAACCGGATCTACGGACGCCCATGGCAACGCCTGGGGGCTCCGAGCCCTTGCTCCCGCCTTGCGGCGGGTGCAGTGGCCACCCAAGTTCAAGCCGGAGATGCCGCCGCGCTACGACGGCGCGGCGGACCCGTTGGCTTTCCTGCTGGCGTATGAGGAGGCCATCCTTAAAGTCGGGGCCGACGACAAGGTCATGGCCAACTGGCTTCCCACGGCCCTCGCTGGCGCACCGCGCGCCTGGCTGCTCAACATCCCCAGATCCACGGTGGCATCTTGGGAGGAGTTGCGTGGACTCTTCGCTGCGCGCTACGCGGCGCCGGCGCATCACGCGGTTGCGGCCCTCCTCGGTGGCTCGCAAGCACCACCCTCGGATTGTCACGTCAAGCCGTTCCTTCGCGAGATCGGCGCCCCATCAAGCGCCCAGGAGCTCCGCCAGGCTGGGCCGCGCCCGAGGCCGACCTCACCTTCGACTTAGGGGACCATCCCGTCTCCACCGTCCGCTCAGGTGTGCTCCCAATGCTTTGCACACCCACCATCTGCAACGTGTCCATCACCAAGACGCTCATCGACGGCAGCGCCGGCGTCAACGTGCTCTCTGTCGAGGCCTTCAGCCTTCTCCACGTACCGCCCGAGCGGCTCTGCCCTAGTAAGCCCTTCTCAGTGGTTGGTGGAAGCTCCGCCCACTCCCTGGGGTGGATCCGCCTCCCCGTGACCTTTGGCACACGCGACAACTACCACCCCAAGCTCATCGACTTCGACATCGCCCGCATCGGCCTCCCGTACAACGCCATCCTCGGGTACCCGGCCCTAGCTCAGTTCATGGCGGCGACCCATCCGGCCTACAACCTCATGAAGATGACCAGGAGCAAGGGTGTCCTCACGGTAGCCGGGGACACTAAGGAAGCCTTGATGATGCTCAAGCTTGCCCTCAAGACCACCGCGACAGCACAGCCCGCCGACGCGGACACCTCCAAGGCCAAGGGGGCCACACCAACCAAGAAGAAGCAGTTTTTCACTCAAGACAAGGCGGAAACCAAGCAAGTGCCAGTCGAGGAGGATGGATCCTCGGGGTCAACCTTTACCATAGGCGCCAACCTCAAGCCTAATCAGGAGGAGGCACTGGTGAAGTTCCCGCGTGCAAACAAGAAAGTGTTCGCTTGGGAGCCCGATCAGCTGGTAGGGGTCCCAAGAGGAGTGATAGAGCACCACTTGAAGGTGTGCCCCAATGTATGCCTCGTAAAGCAGAGGGCAAGGCGATAGTCCATGGAGAAGCAAGCTTTCATCGTCCAAGAGACCCGCAAGTTGCAGGCTGTGGGTGTCATTCATGAGGTTCGGTACCCCGAGTGGCTGGCAAACCCCGTCGTTGTGCCCAAGAAGGGCGGGAAGGAGCGAATGTGCGTCGACTTCACCAACCTCAACAAGGCCTGCCCCCAAGATCTGTTCCCGCTCCCACGCATCGACCTGATCATCGACTCCACCGCCAAGTGCGACTTGATGTGCTTCCTTGATGCGTTCTCAAGATATCACCAAATCAAGATGGCGGTATAAGATGTGGAGAAGACAGCCTTCCTGACCCTGTGCGGGGTGTACTGCTACACTTGCATGCCATTCGGGCTACGCAACGCTGGCGCGACCTTCCAACGGCTAATGCCCATCGCCTTGGGTCGGCAGCTCGGGAGAAACGCCGAAGCCTACATCGACGACATCGTGGTGAAGTCTCGGGAGGCTAAGACCTTGATCCAAAACCTGGAGGAGACCTTTGAAAGCCTCCGCCAGGTAGACTTGCGACTCAACCCGGAGAAGTGCGTGTTTGGCGTCCCTTCCGGCAAGCTGCTGGGCTTCCTTGTGTCCCACAGGGGGATCGAGGCCAACCCGGAGAAGGTCAAGGCCATTGAAGACATGAGTCCACCGCAAACCCTCAAGGAAATGCAGAAGCTTGCTGATACGTCCATTTTGCATCAAGCTTTTATATCGATATTTATTGCATTATGAGCTGTTATTACATGTTATGTCACAATACTTATGCCTATTCTCTCTTATTTTACAAGGTTTACATGAAGAGGGAGAATGCCGGCAGCTGGAATTCTGGGCTGGAAAAGGAGCAAATATTATAGACCTATTCTGCACAGCTCCAAAAGTCCTGAAACTTCACGGAAGTTATTTTTGGAATTAATAAAAAATACTGGCGAAAGAATCCACCAGCGGGGGCCGACACCCTGGCCACGAGGGTGGGGGCGCGTCCCTGCCTCGTGGGCCCCCTAGAAGGCCTCCGGTGCCCATCTTCTGCTATATGAAGTCTTTCGTCCGACAAAAAATCATAAGCAAGCTTTCGGGAAGAAACTCCATCGCCACGAGGCGGAACCAATCTAGGGCTCCGGCAGAGCTGTTCTGCCGGGGAAACTTCCCCCCGGGAGGGGGAAATCATCGCCATCGTCATCACCAATGATCCTCTCATCGGGAGGGGGTCAATCTCCATCAACATCTTCACCAGCACTATCTCCTGTAAAACCCTAGTTCCTCTCTTATATCCAATCTTTGTCCCAAAGCCTCAGATTGGTACCTGTGGGTTGCTAGTAGTGTTGATTACTCCTTGTAGTTGATGCTAGTTGGTTTATTTGGTGGAAGATCATATGTTCAGATCCATTATGCATATTAATACCCCTCTGATTATGAACATGAATATTATTTGTGAGTAGTTACGTTTGTTCCTGAGGACATGGGAGGAGTCTCGCTATAAGTAGTCATGGGAATTTGGTATTCGTTCGATATTTTGATGAGATGTATGTTGTCTTTCCTCTAGTGGTGTTATGTGAACGTCGAATACATGACACTTCACCATTGTTTGGGCCTAGAGGAAGGCATTGGGAAGTAATAAGTAGAAGATGGGTTGCTAGAGTGACAGAAGCTTAAACCCTAGTTTATGAGTTGCTTTGTAAGGGGCTGATTTGGATCCATATGTTATATGCTATGGTTAGGTTTACCTTATTACTTCTTTTGTAGTTGCGGATGCTTGCAATAGGGGTTAATCATAAGTGGGATGCTTGTTCAAGAAAGGACAGCACCCAAGCACCGGTCCACCCACATACCAAATTATCAAAGTAACGAACGCGAATCATATGAGTGTGATGAAAACTAGCTTGACGATAATTCCCATGTGTCCTCGGGAGCACTTTTCTCTATATAAGAGTTTGTCCAGGCTTGTCCTTTGCTACAAAAAGGATTGGGCCATCTTGATGCACCTTGTTTACTTTCATTACTTGTTACCCGTTACAAATTACCTTATCACAAAACTATCAGTTACCGATAATTTCAGTGCTTGCAGAGAATACCTTGCTGAAAACCGCTTATCATTTCCTTCTGCTCCTCGTTGGGTTCGACACTCTTACTTATCGAAAGGACTACGATAGATCCCCTATACTTGTGGGTCATCAATACTCTTTTCTGGCGCCGTTGCCGGGGAGTGAAGCGCCTTTAGTAGGTGGAATTTGGTAAGGAAAAGTTTATATAGTGTGCTGAAATTTACTGTCACTTGTTACTATGGAACACAATCCTTTGAGGGGCTAGTTCGGGGTATCTTCACCCCGACCAGTAGAGCAAAGAGTTGCTCCTCAACCTACTGAACCTACTGAAAATGTTTACTTTGAAATTCCTTCAGGTATGATAGAGAAACTGCTAGCTAATCCTTTTACAGGAGATGGAACATTACATCCCGATTTGCACCTAATCTATGTGGATGAAGTTTGTGGATTATTTAAGCTTGCAGGTATGCCCGAGGATGTTATCAAGAAGAAGATCTTCCCTTTATCTTTGAAGGGAGAGGCATTGACATGGTTTTAGGGTATGTGATGATATGGGATCATGGAACTACAACCGATTGAAATTGGAATTTCATCAGAAGTTTTATCCTATGCATCTTGTTCATCGTGATCGTAATTATATATATAATTTTTGGCCTCGCGAAGGAGAAAGCATCGCTCAAGCTTGGGGGAGGCTTAAGTCAATGTTATATTCATGCCCCAATCATGAGCTCTAAAGAGAATTGATTATTCAAAATTTTTATTCTCGGCTTTCTCTCAATAATCGCTCCATGCTCGATCCTTCTTGTAATGGCTCTTTTATGATGAAGACTATTGAATTCAAATGGTTTTTATTGGAAAGAATTAAACGCAACTCTGAAGATTGGGATCTCGACGAAGGAAAGGAGTCAGGTATAACACCTAAGTTTGACTGTGTTAAATCTTTTATGGATACCGATGTTTTCCGTGAATTTAGCACTAAATATGGACTTGACTCTGAGATAGTAGCTTCTTTCTGTGAATCCTTTGCTACTCATGTTGATCTCCCTAAGGAGAAGTGGTTTAAATATAATCCTCCCGTTGAAGTAAAAGTAGTTGCACCTATTAAAGTTGAAGAAAAGACTATCACTTATAATGATCCTGTCGTTCCTACTGCTTATATTGAGAAACCACCTTTCCCTGTTAGAATAAAGGATCATGCTAAAGCTTCAACCGTGGTCAATAAAAGTAACATTAAGACACCCAAACCTCCTGAGCAAATTAAAGTTGAACCTAGTATAGCTATGGTTAAAGATCTCTTGGCTGATAATATTTATGGGCATGTTATTTACTTCTGTGAAGAAGCTGCTAGAATTGCTAGACCAGATACTAAAAATAAACATAGACTTGTGGTAGGCATGCCTGTTATATCTGTTAAGATAGGAGATCATTGTTATCATGGTTTGTGTGATATGGGTGCCAGTGTCAGTGCAATACCTTACACTCTATATATAGAAATTATGCATGATATTGCACCTGCTGAGATAGAAGAAATTGATGTTACAATTAAGCTTGCCAATAGAGATACTATTTCACCAGTTGGGATTGTTAGAGATGTTGATGTGGGAAAGTTAAATATCCTGCTGATTTTCTTGTTCTTGGTTCCCCACAAGATAACTTTTGTCCCATTATATTTGGTAGACCCTTCTTGAATACTGTTAATGCTAGGATAGACTGCGAAAAGGATGTTGTTACTATTGGTTTGGGTGATATGTCTCATGAGTTTAATTTTGCTAAATTTCATAGACAACCCCGTGATGAAGAATTACCTAGTAAAGATGAAATTATTGGTCTTGCTTCTATTGCCATGCCTCCTAATTATCCTTTAGAACAATATTTGCTAGACCATGAAAATGATATGTTTATGAATGAAATAAGGGAAATAGATGAAGTATTATTTAAACAGGGACCTATTTTGAAACACAACTTGCCTGTTGAAATCCTAGGGGATCCTCCTCCACCCAAGGGTGATCCCGTGTTCAAACTTAAACCATTACGTGATACTCTTAAATATGCTTATCTTGATGAAAAGAAGATATATCATGTTATTATTAGTGCTAACCTTTCAGAGCATGAAGAAAAGAAATTATTGAAAACTCTGAAGAAGTACCGTGCTGCTATTGGATATACTCTTGATGATCTTAAGGGCACTAGTCCCACTCTATGCCAGCACAAAATAAAATTGGAGAAAGATGATAAATCGGTTGTTGATCACCAATGGTGGTTAAATCCTAAAATGAAAGAAGTGGCAAGGAAAGAAATACTAAAGCTTCTGGAGGCAGGTATAATTTATCCCGTTGCAGATAGTCAGTGGGTAAGGCTCCTGTCCATTGTGTCCCTAAGAAGGGAGGTATTACTGTTGTTCCTAATGATAAAGATGAATTGATCCCACAAAGAATTATTACAGGTTATAGAATGGTAATTGATTTCCGCAAATTAAATAAAGCTACTAAAAAGGATCATTCCCCTTTACCTTTTATTGATCAAATGCTAGAAAGATTATCTAAACATACACATTTTTGCTTTCTAGATGGTTATTCTGGTTTCTCTCAAATACCTGTGTCAAAAGAGGATCAAGAAAAGACCACTTTTACTTGCCCTTTCGGTACCTTTGCTTATAGACGTATGCCTTTTGGTTTATGCAATGTACCTGCTACCTTTCAAAGATGCATGATGGCTATATTCTTTGATTTTTGTGAAAAGATTGTTGAGGTTTTCATGGATGATTTCTCCGTATATGGAACTTCTTTTGAGGATTGCTTGAGCAACCTTGATCGAGTTTTGTAGAGATGTGAAGAAACTAACCTTGTCTTGAATTGGGAGAAGTGCCACTTTATGGTTAATGAAGGTATTGTCTTGGGGCAAAAAATTTCTGAAGAAGGTATTGATGTTGATAAAGCTAAAGTTGATGCTATTGAAAAGATGCCATGTCCCAAGGACATTAAAGGTATAATAAGTTCCCTTTGTCATGCCGGTTTTTATAGGAGGTTCATTAAGGACTTCTAAAAAATTTCTAGGCCTCTGACTAATCTCTTACAAAAAGATATTCCTTTTGTCTTTGATGATGATTGTGTAGAAGCATTTGAAATACTTAAGAAAGTATTAATTTCTGCACCTATTGTTCAGCCACCTGATTGGAATCTACCCTTTGAAATTATGTGTCATGCTAGTGATTATGCTGTAGGTGTTGTTCTAGGACAAAGAGTTGATAGGAAATTAAATGTTATCGAATATGCTAGTAAAACTCTAGACAATGCCCAGAGAAATTATGCTACTACTGAAAAAGAATTTTTAGCAGTTGTATTTGCATGTGATAAGTTCGGACCTTATATTGTTGATTCTAAAGTAAGTGTTCACACTGATCATGCTGCTATTAAATATCTTATGGAAAAGAAAGATGCTAAACCTAGACTTATTAGATGGGTTCTCTTGCTACAAGAATTTGATTTGCATATTATTGATAGAAAGGGAGCCGAGAACCCCGTTGCAGACAACTTGTCTAGGTTACAGAATGGTCTTGATGACCCACTACCTATTGAAGATAGTTTTCCTGATGAACAACGAAATGTCATTAATGCTTCTCATACTGCTCCATGGTATGCTGATGATGCCAATTACATTGTTGCTAAATTTATACCACCTAGTTTCACATACCAGCAAAAGAAAAAGTTTTTCTATGATCTAAGACATTACTTCTGGGATGACCCACACCTTTATAAAGAAGGAGTAGATGGTGTTATTAGACGTTGTATACCTGAGCATGAACAGGAATAGATCCTACGCAAGTGTCACTCCGAGGCTTACGGAGGACATCACGCTGGAGATAGAACTGCACATAAGGTATTGCAATCTGGTTTTTATTGGCCTACTCTCTTCAAAGATGCCCGTAAGTTTGTCTTGTCTTGTGATGAATGTCAAAGAATTGGTAATATTAGTAGACGTCAAGAAATGCCTATGAATTATTCACTCGTTATTGAAACATTTGATGTTTGGGGCTTTGATTATATGGGACTGTTTCCTTCCTCTAACGGGTATACACATATTTTAGTTGCTGTTGATTACGTTACTAAGTGGGTAGAAGCTATTCCAACTAGTAGTGCTGATCATAACACCTCTATTAAGATGCTTAAATAAGTTATTTTTCCGAGGTTTGGAGTCCCTAGATATTTAATGACTGATGGTGGTTCACATTTTATTCATGGTGCTTTTCGTAAAATGCTTGCTAAGTATGATGTTAATCATAGAATTGCATCCCCTTATCACCCACAGTCTAGTGGTCAAGTAGAATTGAGTAATAGAGAGCTCAAATTAATTTTGCAATAGACTATTAATAGATCTAGGAAGAATTGGTCCAAGAAACTTGATGATGCATTGTGGGCCTATAGAACTGCATATAAAAATCCTATGGGTATGTCTCTGTATAAAATGGTTTATGGAAACGCATATCACTTACCTCTCGAACTAGAACATAAGGCATATTGGGACATTAAAGAGCTCAATTATGATTTCAAGGTTGCCGGTGAGAAGAGGTTATTTGACATTAGCTCACTTGATGAATGGAGAACCCAGGCTTATGAGAATGCCAAACTGTTTAAAGAAAAAGTTAAAAGATGGCATGACAAAAGGATACAAAACCGTGAGTTTAATGTAGGTGATTATGTGTTGCTATTCAACTATCGTTGAAGATTTTTTTCAGGAAAACTTCTCTCTAAATGGGAAGGTCTTTACATTATCGAGGAGGTCTATCATTCCGGTGCCATAAAAATCAACAACTTCGAAGGCACAAATCCGAAGGTGGTGAACGGTCAAAGAATCAAACATTATATCTCAGGTAATCCTATAAATGTTGAAACCAATGTTATTGAAACCGTAACCCCAGAGGAATACATAAGAGACACTTTCTAGAACGGTTCAGACTCCGAAAAGGAATAGGTATGTGGTACGGTAAGTAAACCGACTCCAAAACAGTTCTAATGGCAATTTTCCTCCGTTTTGGAATATTTAAGAAAATAGGAAAATAAGAAGTAGTCCGGGAAGGACACGAGGCGTCCACGAGGGTGGAGGGCACGCCCTACCCCCATGGGCGCGCCCCCTGCCTTGTGGGCACCTCGTGTGCTCTCCGGACTCCGTTTTCTTGCGCGATACTTCTTTCGGTCGGTAAAAATTCATTATATAATCTCCCGAAGGTTTTGTCCACCGTACCACGCAAATATCCTCTGTTTTTGTTTCGAGTTGTTTTCTGCTAGGGTTGTCAAGGCGAGACATCATGTCGTCCCCCTCCTCCAACAATGGTGACAATGATGCTTGGCTAATGAAGATAGAGCTGAAGAGAGAAGAACCCGGGAAGATCAACAGGGAAGATGGGATCAAGAAGGCCATGAAGGACCAAATTCCGGCAGCAGAAGACATCCTTCAACTTGATCACAATCTTCTTACCCCAACTGAGATCGAAGCTTTCAAGATGATTGAGTTAGCTCGTATACAAAACAAGTATCTCACACGTGAAAATATTTTGTTGAAGGAGCATATCATCGCACTCACGGGCATTATCCGCAAATTGGAGGACCTCCTACGCTCGATGTGCAACTATCCATCATCACCTCCATCTCCATCACCGGCAAAAGAGATATAATCACATGGGTATGGGCACTCCCCTTGGCAACTGCCAAGCTTGGGGGAGGTGCCCCAGTATCGTATCACCATCACACTCCTATCTTTACCGTTTTCTTACTTCGATCCTTTTGGTAGTATCTTGATCTAGTAGAATAAAGTTTTAGTATGATTTAGTTTTGAGTTTTGCCTTATGATCCTTCTATGTAATCGAGTCCGTGAGCTGTATATAATAAAGATTAGTGTTGAGTCAAGGGCTTGATTACCTTGGTATGATCTTGAAATAAAAGAGAAAGAATAAAAAGAAATTAAAGAGATCATATCGATCTTATGGAGAGTAATGACTTCACATATAAAGAGTATGATGAATAAAAGTTGTTGAGAGTTGACAAACATAGTTTTGGTCATCGTTGCAATTAATAGGAAGTAATAAAGAAAGAGAGGTTTTCACATATAAATATACTATCTTGGACATCTTTTATGATTGTGAGCACTCATTAAAGTATGACATGCTAAAGAGTTGATGTTGGACAAGGAAGACAACGTAATGGGTTATTTTTTTTATATCTGAAATAAAGTATATTGTCATGGATCATCCACCATGTTGAGCTTGCCTTTCCCTCTCATGCTAGCCAAATTATTTGCACCAAGTAGAGATACTACTTGTGCTTCCGAATATCCTTAAACCCAGCTGTGCCATGAGAGTCCACCATATCTACCTATGGATTGAGTAAGATCCTTCAAGTAAGTTGTCATGTTGCATGCAATAAAAATTGCTTTCTAAATATGTATGACCTATTAGTGTGGAGAAAATAAGCTTTATACAATCTTGTGATATGGAAGCAATAAAAGCGACGGACTACATAATAAAGGTCCATATCACAAGTGGCAATATAATGTGACGTTCTTTTTGCATTAAGATTTCGTCCATCCCACCCTAACAGCACATGACAACCTCTGCTTCCCTCTGCGAAGGGCCTATCTTTTACTTTTACCTCATGCAAGAGTCATGGTGATCTTCACCTTTCCTTTTTATATTTTATCCTTTGGCAAGCACCTTGTGTTGGAAAGATCCTGATATATATATCCAATTGGATGTAAGTTAGCATGAGCTATTATTGTTGACATTACCCTTGAGGTAAAAGGTTGGGAGGCAACACTATAAGCCCCTATCTTTCTTTGTGCCCGATTAAAACTCCATACCCAACATAATTGACATACTATACAAAAAACATTCTAGCGACATGAAATTGTACAATGCTCTGAGCTTTCAGCTTTTGTTTCGTGTGTCTTGCCATCGATGCTCTTTCGGAAACAACAAAAAACTAACTTCCTTGCTAATGCATCTCAATGATTAGCAGACCAGAGCTAATATTTACATCACAACTGAAGACAAAGTTGTGTGAAGGTGTTAAATTAAAATTGATCCATGCTTTCATTGGCAGGAACGCCCCCCTACTCTATCTAAATCAACAAGGCATGTTGGGAAAAAAAGTAGCTGTCTGGAGCATGCAACATTCCGATCATTTTGTGCAGTTCCCCTAAAATAGAGCTGAGCGTCCCTGTTCCAAAGATATTAAGTGTGATTATGGTAACAGAGGACTGCTGATGAAACACTAAACACACAAATAGAAGCCGGTCACCTTTGTAGTCTCTCTTAAGACTAACTAGTTGGAGAAGATTAAGAAAATAGTTGGAGAAGATTAAGAAAATAGTTGGAGAACATTAGGATCGGAGTTGGATGAGGAGGATAGAGCAAAACCAATCTCCCTTTGTGCAGTCGCACTGAAATGTAAACGTTGCCCGTGTGACATTTTAGTACAACTGTACAAAACACTCTTAAGAAAAAAGTGATTTGTGCAGTTCACCAAAAGGTCGCAATAGCAACAAGGTGAAATGGATAGCCCTGTTTGCAAAAAAGAGGTAGAAAGGAAACAATTACTGGCCAATAACAGTTGATGACACATGCGACGACAAAAAGAAGCATATTCCATGCCCTAAGGGAAGATAACAACCCGGTTGTGTTTGTCCAAAACGGTGTGAGGACGAGATTGCAATATGGAAAGTACGCTGGACGAGCTACGTTTTGGGCAAAGAGCTATGTTAGATCCACATGCAATATTTTCCACATGCAGCGACATGGGAAGACGGGCAGTGGAGCAAGGCCGGAGGGGATACCTGGGGGTCGTTGGGATGTAACTAGGTGAGCGGCGGCGGGCGGGATCAGCCCATATTGCGGCAGCGAGCAGGTGGCGTAGGCCCTACCGCGCCGGAGCTTGGTCAGGGAGAACGGCGGGTACCGCAGATCGGGACGTGCTGCCTCGGCTTGGTCGAACGGAGAAACAATGCACATCCTCCCTTTTCGCCGACGGACGGTATGCGGCCGGATCAGTGACCAACGGTGAGAGAGAGAGAGAGAGAGAGGCCACCGCCGCCTTGTGTGAGATACTCTGAAGAGAGAAAACCCCAGGCAGGTAGGCTCCATTGTATATAGTGGAGCGGACTACCTTTTTCTCCATAAAAATCATTTTATATTCTGTGTACATGCCATTGCGCGATATAACTTTATTTAAAAATAATGCGCCAACGCATCAAGTCGAACTTTGTTTCGTGCACGCGTGGTACACGACCTCCGTAGGTAAACAACCGCTACACACGTTCAAATTAGCACGTGGGCTGCCATTTCGTACAGAAATGAGCTCCACCATGTACTCGCGCGGGTGTGGCTGGGCACGAAGCGTGAGTACGTGCACCTATTCTCTTCGTGTACGTACACCACCTACGTGGGGTTGTGAGAGAGAGATAGAAACGTAGAGAGATATAGTGTGTGGGTTCATGAGTGTTTTTTGGGGGGGGGGGTGTCAATAAAAAATGTAACATATGCAACGTGTGTGAAAATAGAGACCTGAATATATCATATATAGAGAGGGGGCGATCACGAGAACAGAGTGGAGGTATCATTGGCTTGAGGTATCCATAGAATCAAAGAGAGGGATGATGTGTGTGTGTGCGCGCGATCGATAAAGAGTGCCGTCGAATTTGTGTCTGCCCACGTCAAAGATATAGGGTGGCTGGCCTACTGCAACGTGAGAGGGGACAGGTGCAGTTTGTCTCTGTGGCATGGATACCTACCTACAGCACTCGACTATCGATGTGTGGTGGTGGGGGGAGGCCTTATTAACTATAGAGTTACAATGGCTGGTATATGTGTGGAGGAGGAGAGAGGCCTACCTTATGTATTAAGGGAGATCGATCGACATCCATGCAGATGTGTGGGAGAGGAATAAGGTTGGGAGAGAGACAGAGCTAGAGTGTTGGAGGGGGTGGTAGTGGACTTGCTTCTAACAAATGGCGGGAGAGGCTTGCTAGACAAACGGAGGGCATGCCTGCAATATCAATAAGAGAGGGGATGGCTGCCTATCTGTGCGCGTGCGTGTGAGAGACGGGTCAGGAGGCATGCACGAATGATGAGGGGGGATGATATGGCTATGGTAAGCAGACATAACTACATAGGAAGATCAATCATCCTTTGTCAGAGAAAGGAGAGACATAACTTGTGAGGTACATCGATCGATGGGTGGGGGTAAAATAGTTAAAGTCGACCTAGGTATATGTAGGGAGGTCGATTGGTATACATGCATGTATGTGTTAGAAGCAAATAAGGCCAGGGGAGAAGGATAGAGAGAGAGGGATGCATCTAAGAGGTGGTGCGAGAGGCATACTATATCGAGGGGGAAGGAGTGTGCGAGTACGAGATCGATGAAAAGAGTGGTGGGAGTGAGGCATGGACAGTGAGAAGATAAGAGGGGAAGCTTGTGTTTGTGGTAGGCACACGTGGCTAGAGAGGCATATCGATCGATGTGTGCCATAAAGAAGGAGCTGGGGGGCCTACACACACCGTGGGTGAACGACCTAAAGTGAAAAGACGAATTTGTGCGATGAAGCTAGAGAATGCTAAGGGAGGGTGAGAGGGATGCGGGCGTGTGCATGCACGAGAGAAAGTTAGCGCTAGCTACAAAGATAAGAGGATTGCGTGGGTGTAAAAGACGAATAGAGATCATAATTCATTATAAAAAGCGAATTCAGATATTTGAAGAATTTATCATAGTGTTTTAAACCGACGCATGCGTGAATATATATAACGGTGATACACATGGTGTGGTTATGCACATGCTATACTACATATAATATATTTTATCTCTGCTCTTATAAAAAAATAGAGTTGTTGATGATGGTGTGCCTGCCATCCTGCAATATAGGTCGTCCGATTTATATCTGACGGATAGGAAGGAAACTATGGCAATTTTGAAAAAAGATACCCACACCCCTCTCCATATTTGCAAATAAGGCCTCCCCTTGATCATGTTGATGTTCTGTGGAACGCATGGGCATCTTGCTAGTACTACATATAATATATAGAACATTGATTATAATTTGGGCTAATGTGTGACTTTTGCAGCTCAGGGCTAAATACTTGTCATAATGTAGGGGGCGGGGCACTATACTTTGTGTGATAAACACGGTGTACGTATGGAACATGGTTTAGGTTTTGAATATATAGTTAGTACATCAAATGTACTATTATTTGGAATCAACATCCAGTGTATTCAAAAGATTGAATTCGAGTTCATATAGTACACATAGTTCATATCTATGTCTATAGTAATCATGTGGTGTGTTGTTAAGGTAATACATGAATGATGGTTGAAGTTGGCAACAATCATGATTGTAGATTCTTATTGAAATAGAGAAACGAATTCAAATTCAGTTCGAATTGCAGCGGTAGTATAAACATTTGGAATGCACTAAAATGTTGGTATGAGTAGGTTACATGCATTATATAGCCAGCGAAAAAATTTAATCTGACATAACATGGATTCATACTCTCTCTTTGTGTAGCTTTGAATAGCATTTGTATAGTAAAACGGGACAAGACTCTCTCTTTGTGTGGTGTGAATAGTTTTTATTTTTTCGTTTTTTTTTTGCGTTGAGGGAAGTGCGAATTGATTTGGTACATACAAGTACAATATTACACGTTAGGCTTGTCCCTAAAATTCAACCCGTGCCTTGTTATATCCCGAAAATTCTGATATCGTGCTCCCAAAACTGGTGCCTTCACAACCCGCGCCTTGCTATCCCAAAATTACAACGTGCGCGAAAACTCCCTCCAGCTGCCAAATCCCAACACGCGAAATCCCCCTTCTAACCCTGAGCCGAAAGGGCCGCTTGTTCAAATCGGTGGGGGTACTTTTGTAACACACCCTACATTTGGACAAGCGCGTCCCTAAGACATGGTTCCCCCTCCCATCGCCTCCTTTTTGCCATTCGAAATCTGGCCGCCATAACCTCTCCACTCTAGCGGTGAAACCCCACCCTCCTCCGTCCGACACCTCACCGCTGCCCAGCCGGTGCCTTTTCCCCGACGACGTCGTCCACCGCAACAGCTCGACGTCCCTCATCCACCTCCCCGGATGAGGATCCGTCATCCATCCTGTCGTCCCCCCGGTTCAGCCGCCCCGTCCTCCACCTCCAAGGTGCTGCTCCGACGATCGCCTCGTCTATCGCGGCTGCTCCATCCCCACAGCGCCGTCTTAACCTGCTGCACCGGAACCGCAGCTTCCTCACCGACTCCTCGGACGAAGCCGAGGCCTCCTCGGCGGCACCAAAGAGGTTGTACACTCATCGCATCGCACCTTCTCCTTAACTCGACTTCTCGGCACCGACGGTGCTCCATCCCACACCCCCATGGAGCGGCTACCTCGAAGACAGCGCCGTGGGCGACATCTCCACGGCGGCTCTCCCCAGTGCGAGGCCCCTTCGGCGGCGGCGGCCATACCAGCCGGATCTGCTGCTGCTGCTCCGGCTGTCACTCGGTCGCTCGCGCTGCTGCTGCTGCTCTAGCTCTCGCTCGCTCGCTTGCCCAGCTGCTGCTGCTCTGGCTCTCACTTTCTCGCGCTGCTGCTGTTGCCCGGGCTCTCGCTCGCTTGCGCTGCTGCTGCTCCGGCTCTCGCTCGCTCGCACTGCTACTCTCCCCCTCGCTCATTCTGCTGCTTTGCTCCAATTTAGCTACACTTCAGTCGACTGAATCGACTTTTGGGTTAGTCGATTTTCAGGGGGTGGTGGGTCTCGCCGGAGTTAAGCAAGAACCACCCGCAGCGGGGAGGGGGGCTCGCCGGAGAGGTACCCCACTATCTATCTTAGGGTTCTGGGTGGGTGCTGCACGCCGGCGGTGGGGGCGCGGTGGTGGGGCAGTGGTGTGGGGATCGCTAGAGAAAAAGCTTGGCGTGGGGGGGGGGTAGAGGGTTGGCCGTGGCGGTGGCGGACCGATGGTGGGGAGTTGTTTCGGGGCGGCGAGGCGGTGGCGAACCGATGGTGGGGAGTTGTTTCGGGGCGGCGAGGCAGCGCGGGGTTCGGCCGGTGGTGGCTGGCGGCTCAGGAGGGTGCAGGTTGAAGATGAACTGCAGGCCCTCCCTAAACTATCCCATGTGAAGTGCCTCTCTGCTACCATTGCGTTCAGTTTCGACAGTAACATTCAGATTCCACAGTACATTTCAGTTTCGACAGTAACATTCAGATTCCACAGTAAATTTCTGTTTCGACAGTTAAGTTCAGAGTCAACAGTTGTTACCTCATCTGTTGTAGTCAGGTGGTTTTTGGTGATGTAAATTTTACATCTATCACTTTTTGGTAATGCATTTTACATCATCTATTGGAGATGCTATTAGAATCCCACTTGAGATTAACAATGTCAGTCTTGTGCTGCTTCAGCCTTGATGTCTTACAGCTCACCGGAGCTGCTCCAAGGACGGAACGATCCATCACAACAGAGCAGTGCCCTGGGTGCCGTCTACAAATTCCTCAGATCTTCCTCCACACCTCCGACAACCACCTCTGCCTCAACTTCTTCAGCGACCAACCCAATGATGCTGAGGTCGACACGGCTACGGCAAAGAGGTTGTACACTTGTCGCATCATTTATTACTCTTCATTCATCTCGATCCATTAGGGCTATTGTGGTCAACGGAAAAACATAGCAATAGGAAATTTTCCTATGGCACTCTACTATTCAATTATTCATTAATTTTGTTGAAAGGAATGAAGCAAAACATCCACCTGGACCTACTTTTCAAAATCCTATGCATGAAAACAAGACCAAGTGCATTAGTGGCAGAATAACATTCTAACTGTACACGCTTTCATATGGTTTCACTTTATTTTGGCCACGTTTCTTTGCATTCCTCTGCTCCTCCTTGTCCTGTGAACCAAACACCCAAGTTGACAGAAATCCTGTATTCACAAATGCTCTGTTTCCCATGTGCATTCCTATCCTATTCCGGTGTTTTTCCTCCTATCCCCGCGTTTTCAGAATCATGCAAGCCAAATGAGCCCTTACAGAATTACATCAGTTACAGGTAGGTGTCGAAGAAAACTTTGTGTGGTTTGTCCTGCTCCTGCCGCGATGTCGTCCACCTCACCTGAGCTGCTCCATCGACAGAAGCATCCACCAAACCAGACATCACGACTCCTGACTGTCTTTCGCCGCCTCAGATCTCCTTCCCTGCCGCTGGCACCCACCGCAACGGCATCACCATCATTGATTCAGCAGATGAACCTGAGGAGTACACGGGTCCACAAGAGAGGTCGCACTCTTTTGTTTCTGCTTATGTTATGCATTTCTTAATATTACCTGCTACTTTATTGTCCTGTTCACCTCTTAGACTCAAAGTCAGGTCCAAATTGATGTTCAAACTTGAGTTCTAAATTAGTTGTGGGGCACATATCGAGGCAGCAATGAATAGTATCTCTGTCTAATATCTGGTTCACCTAGGGTATGCCTATGTTGTTCATCTTGGGTGGAAAACAAATAGTAAAGCAATCATCATCTGTTTTTTATTAAATTAAAGCAATCATTAGCCTGCTATCATTATTTTTGGATCCATCCACTGGTTATTACCATTACTCTAGATTGTTACCATTACTCTAGATTTCTGCATGCTCTCCTTACATAATCTCACTATTTTTTTGTATGCATGTCAGATATTGTACACAGTCATGCTGAACATGTAGAGAAAAAGAGAAGAGTTTTGCGCGGCAATACAATGTCATGCAGACATCGCTCAATGGTAGGTTCGATGGCAAACCCTCCCCCTCCCCTCTCCGGATTGTAATCCAGAGGAAGATATCTGTTCTGAGGCGTATTCAGACGCAGCTGACCACTCCTATTGACCCCCCAAGGTGTTTGCTCTAACTTGGCATGATGATGTTAGTCATATCATGCATATGTTGCCTTGCAGTGCCTACTTTCGACATCATATATGTCATCTTCTTAGTTTAGACATGTTCTGTAATGCCACCTATTTAGTTTCAATATCATATATGGGAATTATGCAATACCATCTTATCTAACCAGGCATCATATATTTGAATGATACCTAGCCCATCCTTTTCTTCATTAAATTTCCATTTGTCGACAATGTTTGTACATTAAACTACTCTTCATGTGAATCAGCCATTTGAGTGGGTGATGGAAAAATCTGGAGTGAAAACAAGGCCTTCAGAGCAGACAGTGCTACCTGTCGAAGCAGATCTCTTGCTGGGTCCCGATAGCTCCTCAGAGATGGATTCAGAGACATATGACCATTCCTATTCCCCCACCGAGGTGTATGCTCTAACTTGGCACAGTTGTACTGGTCATATCATGCATATGGTGTCTTGCATTGCATAGTTTAGACATCATATACACAATATTCAACACCATGTTCTTAGTTCAGACATCATATATGCGAATGCCCTTCGCTTAGCATATAAATCACATATGTGAATTAAATCATGCGATCCTGGTTACTTAGATAACATGTATGTGAATTATGTCATGCGATCCTGTTTAGTTAGTGATCATATCTTAGAATTATGGTATGCTATGCTATCCAGTTTAGATAGACATCATATATGTGAAATTATGTCATGCTATCCGTTTTAGTTAAACAATATACATGTCAATTATTTATTGCCCTCTTTTTTCCACACTATCTATTGCATCTGTCTCTCATACAATGTCTGTACATTCAATTACGTTTCCTGTTTATCAGCCATTTGAATTGGAGCGGGTGATGGCAGTATCTAGCGGAGTAAAAACACGGTCTTCAAATAAAACAGTGCTACCTCTTGGTGGAGATAACACCCCGGTTGTACATGCACGAGAACGAGCCCTACCACACATAACCCGGACTCTCACAGATTTTACCCCTACTGCGATGGACAGAGAACCAGCTTCACCCAAGCTAACCCCAACCCCGGCAGATAGTAACCCAGTTCCTATTGACACAGCACCATCTCCACCACAGAGCTCCCTAACAAGAGCAGTTAGTAAGGCAGCTCCAGTTCCCAAAGCGCGCTAGTACTACCACGGCGAACCCCAACTCCACCAGTTAGTACACCTATTCCTGTGGAGGAAGCACAACCAGCCATTCACAGTTTAGCATCTATCGCATTTGATGTTGTTAAATCCTATGTGCGTATCTTCCCATCATGGAAATATTATACTAAAGATGAAGGAAAATGCCATTTGCAGGTGTTTGTCCAGGAGTTATGTGTAAGTAATGTTATTCATGGCAATTACTTTGCTTTGTCCCATACATTCTACCTCCATGATGGTTATAATACAGCAAATTTTCCCATTTCTTCTATAGAGAATGACCGATTTGGAAACTCAAGATGAGGTAACCTGTGCTAATACCTCTTCTATCTTCAAGAATGCTTGGTGGCAGTATCAAAATTACCTGAAGAAAACGTACTTCACTGGCAAAGAAACTCGTCAAATTCCCTTACGTTCTTCCGAGACACATTTACTGGACGATGACTGGGAACACCTTGTACTTTACTGGTCCTGAACCAAGAATGTGGTAAGGTCTATGAGCTCATTTTATTTTAAGTACTATATGCTTGCGTCTTACTGTACTCTGTTCATGTAGAACAAGTGCTTAAACCTGAAGAACAACTGTTCTCATTTAAGATTCCATTGCTATCGTGCATACTGCTTTGCTCTCGTATCACTGTATTTACTCATACAAACTTACTTTTAAATTGAATATCCAATGGAAACTCCAATGGCACAACATGTATGTTTACGCATGTTTCTTTAATAGGTTTCCTCTTATAAATAGCTCAGTTGATTTAAATTTCAATTGTGTATACAGTTGACTACTCATATCATGCACATTATTAGCATCATAACAGGGCCAATAGTGCTGTTGTACATGTAGACCCGTGGTACCCATCTGAAATCTTGTTGTGTTGTTTAGTTACCCACGCTTTTGTATTCTTTCAGTGCTGCTTTCTCTTGAACTGATATGATTTGAATTGTGTCTCTATTTTGATTTGGCAAGACAATGCAGTGACCATAGGACATACATATATGTTTGTTTGATGCTTTTATAATGCACTACTTGGCAATAGAAGACTTGGTAGTTTAATCTTGTCCAGCTTACTAATGAACTGGTTCACTGAAATGAGTTTCATATACTAGTACATGCTAAACCTGTTATGTGTCTGCTTGTTTCTTCTTTTAGAATGCTGAAAGAATATTTGGGAAGAGTGCCTTATTAAGCAATGATAAAGGAAGTAATGCAGATAAGGTTCAGGATCGTGAGACATCCTTGTTGGTCTCCAATAAAGCTGATAAAATAGCTAAGGAAAACTATCTTGAAGACAGTGAGGCAACCCCAAAGTCCTGTCTTGGTTTACTGTTCGAGTTACTGGCCACTACCGCTTGCACAAGCTATTCAAACTCACTGTCTGAATCAGTTCGGTTTCTTGAGTCTCAACTACAAGCTGAAAGACATCGATCAGCTGTGATGCATACTTTCTAGTGCAACAACAAGCGTTGGAGGATTTTAGCGCCAAACGGGACAAAGCTAATTAGCTTACTAAGCTTATTGCCAGCATGGTGGATACGCAGGATAACATTTCTTGAGCTCTTCTGAAGTTGTTTTAGTTATGGACTTGTTTTGCTGCTGCGTTTATTTGCATTGGTGGCCAATTTTGACGGCCAGTGTATGTAATATGCTACTTTGTTCCCTATATTTGCACTGGTGGTGAACTTTGATGCCCAGTGGATGTAATATGTGCAATAGCTACAATAGGCTAGCGTTAGTTGGTTGCTTATTTATTTCCTTATTGTCTTGTTTAGTTGTTTGCTTGTAGTCGCTGCAGTTCCTTTTCCGCGTTTTTTTAGTGGCCACAATAACCTAGTTTTGGTAACTAGGCCACAATAATCATGGCAACACACGGATTGTTTTGACCATGGGCCTCGTGCGGGCTGTAGGATCCGTGGGCCTTCTATGGGTCATAGGATCCATGGGCCTTTTATGGGCCATAGGATCCATGTACTTTCTACGGGCCGTATGATCCATGCGCCTTCTACGGGCCATATGATCCATGGGCCTTCTATGGGCCGTAGGATCCATTGGCCTTCTACGGGCCGTATAATCATTTCGCCAAACATGGGTCGTACTATTCGTGGACCATAACAGGCCATTAAAAGGCCGTATTTGATAACGCTATGAAAACAGCCCAACGGGTTAACGGGCCACAAACGGGCCGAATGTAACCACGGGCTGTATTTGGCCCACAAACGGAACATGCCAGTAATGGACCGTATCTAACCGAATTCTAGAAATGAGCCCAAGAATAAATGGGCCCTTAGAAGGCCGAAAGATAACACGGGCTGGAAATGGCCGACGGAATAATGGGTCGTTAATGGGTATAAAGCGATACACTATTCATTATGGGTCAGTTTCATCCCGGGCCTTTAATGGGCCGAGAGTTACAAAGGGCCTCATATGGGCCGAAAGACATCATTGGCCATACATGGGCCGGAAGTTACAACGGGCTGGAATCATATTGGACGGCCAAGATGAAGCTACTGGGCTTAATTCCGATAGGCCGTAACGGGCCGGTAGTAAGCGGGCCGTAAATGGGCTATATACGAACAGGTCGTTAACAGGCTTTTCGTGGGCCGGCCCATTACCTTTTGACCAAGTCAAATGGGTTGGCCTTTTCACGTGAATGGGCCTCTTTTGGGCCGTGCCACGTGTCGACATTTCATAGGCACCTCCTGTCCAATGAGTGGATGACATCTGTCCGAACATTGAGCCGACACGTGTTTCCTCCGGCCAATGAGAATTTTACACATGGAAAATTCCCATTGGTCCGGGCTGTTGACGGGTTATCGGATCCAAAACGGACCCGATAGCTTAATGGCGTCCTGTTACAGTGGATGCCACGTGTCGGCCACCCTTGACGAAAGCACTTCTATGACGGGCGATTTATCGTCATGGAAGTGGACACTTCCGTGATGACAATTTTGGTAATGTCATGGAATACTTCTACGACAGCATAGGTATGACTATCTGAAAGTGCGTTATATCAACTAGAGGGGGGTGAAAAGGTGATTTTTATGAATTCTTCACTGAGGAATTTGCGGGTGAGGAATTTCCTTAGCGAAGAACTACTAGCAGCGGAATAAGTACTCAAAAGTAAACATAACAGAACACAAGCATGGTCATCATGATGAAATGAAGACAAGCACAGAGTACAGAAAGCGTAAACACAGGATAACATAGAATGAAGACAAACAGACTGAAGAAATTGAACTGAGGAAATTGAGAAGGTCTTCAGTCAAAGTCTTCAAACACAGATATGAAAAAAACACAACATAGTTCTGAGGAAATGAAAGAGTTGAGGAAATAGAACAAGTAAGCTTGGTGTAGACAATGATTTGGTAGAACAGTTCCAACTGCTGTCTCAGTTGTACATCTGGTTGGAGCGGCTAGGTATTTAAACCTGAGGACACACAGTCCTCACCGTATTTTCCTTGACCTAAGGTCACATAGACCTCGCCCAATCACTCGTGGTAAGTCTTCAGGTGACTTCCGAACCTTCACAAACTCGGTCACTCGGCGATCCACAGTTCCTCTTGGATGCTCTAGACCATGACGCCTAACCGTCTGGAAGAAGCACATTCTTCAAAGGAAACAAGCATCGAATCCACGCAGGATCAATCTCTTCAGTGATGCTCAATCACTTTGGGTTTGTAGGTGTTTGGGTTTGGGTTTTCCTCACTCGATGATTTTCGCTCAAAGTCCTCGGAGGATGGGATGCTCTCAAATGACAAGTGTCAGTTTCTCTCAGAGCAACCAACCAGCTAGTGGTTGTAGGGGGTGGCTATTTATAGCCTAGGGAGCAGCCCGACATGATAAGACATAAATGCCCTTCAATGATATGACCGTTAGGAGGATGAGATATTTTGGGACAGCTGGCGCGTAGCACGGCAATGGTCGGAAATTTGAGGCTCAAATTCATCAGGGCTATCATGTTCCTCACTGCGTAGGCAATCCGCATTGGCGAATTCCTAACTCCTCAGTCAGAACAAATTCCTCAGCGACCAAAAGAACTTCGTCTCTGTCACTAAAGAAATTGACTGAACTGTATGAGATTTCCAATGGCTTCACTCGAAGGGATTATGTAACGCCCACGATGCGGCTATATCTCCCACGTGTCGAGGCACGACTTAGAGGCATAACCGCATTGTGGTCTTGTCGCAAGAAGGGTCATCTTCACACTATCCCATGTAATGAACAAGAATGGGATAAGGAATTGGCTTACAATCGCCACTTCACACAATACATAAATAAAACATACATCATTGAGAGATACACACACAGGTCCGACTACGGAACCAAAAGAAAAGAAGACAACCCAACTGCCAGATCCCTGATCGTCCCAACTGGGCTCCACTAGTGATCAAAATGAAAAGAACCAACACAACGGACAAGATCTTCATCGAGCTCCCACTTGAGCTCAGTTGCGTCACCTGCACTGGTCTCATCGGCACCTGCAACTGTTTTGGAAGTAACTGTGAGTCACGAGGACTCAGCAATCTCACACCCGCGAGATCAAGACTATTTAAGCTTATAGGAAAGAATGGGGTAGTGAGGTGGAGCTGCAGCAAGCACTAGCATATATGGTGGCTATCATACGCAAATAAGAGCGAGAAGAGAAGCAACGGAACGGTCGTGAACTAGCAATGATCAAGAAGTGACCCTGAACTCCTACTTACGTCAAACATAACCCAGAGACCGTGTTCACTTCCCGGACTCCACCGAGAAGAGACCATCACGGCTACACACGCGGTTAATGTATTGTAATTAAGGTCAAGTGTCAAGTTCTCTACAACCGGACATTAACAAATTCCCATCTGCCTCATAACCGCGGGCACGGCTTTCGAAAGATAATACCCTGCAGGGGTGTCCCAACTTAGCCCATCATAAGCTCTCACGGTCAATGAAGGATAAACCTTCTCCCGGAAAGACCCGATCAGTCTCGGAATCCCGGTTTACAAGACATCTCGACAATGGTAAAACAAGACCAGCAAAGCCTCCCGAATGTGCCGACAAATCCCGATAGGAGCTGCACATATCTCGTTCTCAGGGCACACCGGATTGTCCAAGCTTCCGATAGGCCAGCCCAGAGTTGCCCCTGGTGGCCACCGGCGACTGACAGTTTGGACCAATACTCAGAGGAGCACTGGCCCGGGGGTTTAAAATAAAGATGACCCTCGGGCTCTAGAAAACCCGGGGGAAAAAGGTATAGGTCGCAAATGGTAAAACCAAGGTTGGGCCTTGCTGGAGGAGTTTTATTCAAGGCGAACTGTCAAGGGGGTCCCATAAATCACCCAACCGCGTAAGGAACGCAAAAATCAAGGAACATAACACCGGTATGACGGAAACTAGGGCGGCAAGAGTGGAACAAAACACCAGGCATAAGGCCGAGCCTTCCACCCTTTACCAAATATATAGATGCATTAATTAAATAAGAGATATTGTGATATCCCAACATAAACATAATCCAACATGGAGCAATCTTCATCTTCACCTGCATCTAGCAATGCTATAAGAGGGGCTGAGCAAAAGCGGTAACATAGCCAAACAACGGTTTGCTAGGAAGGGTGACAAAGGTTAGAGGTTCATGGCAACTTGGGAGGCTTGAAAAGCAAGTGGTAGGTAGCACGACATAGCAATAGAGTAAACAGCTAGCAAGCAAAGATAGAAGTGATTTCGAGGGTATGGTCATCTTGCCTGAGATCCCGCAAGGAAGAAGAACGAGTCCATGAAGAAGACAAACGGACGTAGTCGAACGAATCCTCACAACTCCGGAAAGAAACCGAAGCTAACGAGAGAAGCAACCCGGAAAGAAACAAACAACATAGTAAACAACCACCACATACCCATGGCATGATGCAAAAACAAATATGATGCATGTCCGGTTTAATGAGGCATGGCATGGCAAAGTGCAACAAACAACACTACAAATTAAGTGGAGCTCAATATGCAACGAGTTGCATATTGACGAAACACCACATCAATTATTTAGTTCTCTCTCGTTTATGGACCCAACAATATTAAATGTTTTTAACCATGGCAAGAGGTGAAGCATAAGGAAACTACCTATTTAAGCAAGTTAAATGAGGCCGGAAACAAACAACAACAATTCCGGAAAATCCTCATGTCCATATATTGGGATTGGTACTGTTCTGCCATAAACGCAATTTTAATATTGTTAAACAGCAAAATAAAGTGCACCAAGTTAAATTAGGCATTTTTCTACCCCATTTACATATAAAGTTTATTAAAATCCGAGCTACGGTTATTTAGTTATGAAATAAATCATTTTAACATATTATTCGAGCAAATTTAATCAAACAACATTTTAAACAATTTTAACATGGGTGAAAATGGCATATTATTAAACTACACAAAATTCTAAGCATTTTACATGTTTAAATCATGTTAATCCGATGCACGGTTTATTAGTTATTAATGCATGAACGTGAGGGGGTTTTCTGTAAACTATGAACTCCTGGATAATGCTAAAATCGCAGCGCAGGGAAAAAAATAACACGGGCCGCATCTTGCTGGTCCGATAGAGTACAGGAGGGGGTACTGGAGGGGCTTCTCACCCATGGGCTTGGCCCGGTGAGGCAGAGGCGAACTAGGCCGGATCTGGAGAAGGCAAGGGGAGGCTGCTGGCCCAGGCGCGGAGGCCACGCGCGACTGCGGTCAACGGGGTGAGCGGGCGAGCTGTTCGCTTCTGAAGAACAGAAGCAGCAGCAGGCGGGACGAGGTGCTGGCTCAGGCGAGCGAAGCAGAGGCGCTAGACTTGACGGGCGGCGCAGATGGTCTCCGGCGAGGGCACCGGTGGCCGGGGACGGGGCCCAGGCGGCGGGATCCGGCCAGAACGGGCAAGGGCGGTGGAGGTGGCTCCTTGCTGGAGAGGAGGTCGGCGACGCGATGCAGAGGACGCAGGGGAGTCGGGGCGAGAGGAGCAGGGGCGGCAACCGACGAGCACGCGACGGCGGATCCGGCCATGGGGCGCCGGACTTGGCCGGAGAAGGGGCGGAGGCGCGCCGGGTTGGGGCGGCAGTGGCTCTGCTCGTTGCAGGGGAAGCAGATTGCAGCGGCAGGGAGTCGGCGGCGGCGAACGAGCACGAGGCAGAGGAGGCAGGCCTGGCGACGAACGAGGTGAGGGGGCGCTCGGGCACCTGCCGCTGGGTCGAGGCTCGAGGAGCTCCTCTCCTTTGGTGCTGGACACGCACGAGAGCCGGGAGGGGAGGCGGCTGGAGGATGAGGAGAGACGAGGGCGACGCCTGGAGCAGCCGCTGGAAGGGCTCCGACGAGGCGAGCTAGGGGGAGGCCTCGGGCGCCATGGCTTTGTTCCTGGGAGGAGGATGAAGAGAGATGCCGAGAGGATTTGGATCATGGTGCGGGCTCTGTTGGTGGGGAAACGAGGGAGGCAGCGGTCGATGGATTGGATGGATCAGGTGGAGAGGTAGTTGGCTCGGGATGGATCCCGAGGAAGATGGTGGCGGCGGAGTGGGAAGGATGGGACAAGCTTCCTAAAGTTTAGGGTTGGACTATTTA
Organism: Aegilops tauschii subsp. strangulata; assembly: GCF_002575655.3. Lineage (NCBI taxonomy): Eukaryota > Viridiplantae > Streptophyta > Magnoliopsida > Poales > Poaceae > Aegilops > Aegilops tauschii. Next base: position 285,044,038 of record NC_053040.3, on the reverse strand, counting down.
TATAGGTAGGGGATTAGGGTAGGGGTTTAACGCGATCCGTCCGATCGTAATCGGGCGGTCGATAATGAGTAGGCTAGAGCGTCCAACAAAGAAAACGGGGATGTTTTGTAGATGTTAGGGGATGATCCGGACCCAACGGTAACGAAAGTCCGGTTCGGGTTCGGGACAAATTTCGGACGCGCGCGAGGGGGCGATGCACTGTGCAAAGAGGGACTCCGGTTTAAGAAAGAGGGAAAACGAAGAACGAGGTTGGTCTCGGAAGGGTCAGCGGAAGAAAGGGGGGAACGCGGCCACTACGAGGGGATGCAAGTTTTAAAACATGGCGGCAACGAAGTGCCGATGCAATGCAAATGATGCGATGATGAATGCAACAAACAAATAAAACACAGCTGACTCGCAAAACAAGGAAGGCAGACGGAGCATCGGTCTCGGGGCGTCACAACACTCCACCACTACAAGAGGATCTCGTCCCAAGATCTAGGACGGCACCGGAGGGAAAAACGGAAGATGAGGAGAAGAGGTAAAACTAAATTGCTTCTTTGACAAACGAGTGAAACAAAAGAACCTTGCGAGGTTGAACAAATCGAAAGAAATGACACAACGGAGATAAGTGAATTGAGAGCACTCCGTAGTAAACGGAAAACAAGGAACACCATGTGAACTTTGGAGTTTGCAAAGCTATGAATGACGAGAACAATGGACGAGAAATACATGCAAGCACTCCGGTTGAAACGAGATGTACAAGGAACTATAATGATCAATTACGATAACGCTCCGGTTGGAAAATGGAAGGGGTACAATATGGACTTGGCAAAATGAAAGCACTTGGATGAGACTCCGGTCAGAAGAGGAATGATAGACATCAACACTCCGGTTAAAACAAGATAAAGAAGGAATGAGAATGGTATAATTTGGACAGCACTCCGACTGAAAATGGAAGGAATTGAACATGATCTTGACAAGATGAGAGGATACTCGATGAAATTAACAACACATTGCCTCCGGAACTAATTAAAGAATGGCACAAGGGTAAGAAAGATTTTAGACAGCACTCCGGTTGAGGAAGGAGACAAAACTTGATAAGATGAGAAAACTCGAATGAAAACACGACACTCCGGCTAAACGGATAAGAAAGGAAAAATTACATGATCTTGACAAAACAAGATGATTGGTCGAAGAGAGCAACATCACAATGCCTCCGGGACGAACGAATAGAAGATAGATCGTCAGAATAAGAGAACGGAGAAGGAAATGACAACACCTTCCACAAATGAGCTTGGAAAGCATCCTTCCAAGAAGGTTAGAACGGAATTGTTGGAAAACGAACAACGAAAATAATAAGCTTGTAGTGGGCTTATGGAAAACTTCTCAAAATTATGAGGTGACAACCCGCCACTAACGGAAACAAATGATTGGATTGATATCAACAAGGAGACGAGAAACTTATTTCACCGGGAGGACAAATGAAGAACTTGGGTCATTTATAAGCACCATAAATAGCAAAATCCTTAGGGAAAGCTTTAGGTGAAACATGACACAAGATAAATCCAACGACGAGATTGATGGATTTAAAATACCTCATTCTTAACAACAAGTGAATCATGGAACATGAATGGAAATTGTCAAGAAGGACATAACACCACCTCATATGATAAGTTAGAACGAATTGCCCTTCGGAATGCAAGATGAAGAATGTTTGAACTCCTCAAAACAACACATGTGTTGAGCACCATGTTTATTTTAGAGTATAGCTTGACGGAACATAACTTCAAGAGAAATCTTGAAGAACAATTGAAAGATGAAAGGAATCCTTGACGAACCGCCATGTAGAGCCTCCATGAAGAACTCCGGTAATAAAATAATGATCAAACGAAATGAAAACTTGAAAAGAACTCCGGGAGAAACCTTCCAATGATTTAGATGGAGCTTCGGGATGATATAACCGATAAAACTTGGAACTCCGGAAAGAAAAGATGAACAACTTGGAACCGAGGATTTGATATCATGAACGAACTCCGGAAGAAGGAATTAATCACTTGGAGGAAACAAGAGTAAGAATTACATTACGCGTATCCTTCACCAATTTAGATTGATGACAAGCAACGGGTCTTGCATACTACTTATTCTCGTAGAAAGGATTAAGATAGATATTGTGCAAACTAGTGAAGGTCTTCATCGAAACACCGGTAGGATTTGGAAACAACGAATAAATTGATATGATAACGAAGGAAGAGAAATCTTGAACGAACCACCGCGAGAATTGAAAACAATTGAAGAAAAGAGGACGAAACACCGTAAGAATTAAAGAACGCGCGAAAATACTCAAGGGAATTTGATACACGAGAACGAAGAGATCACGAGCTGATTAGAGAATACTTGGACGATGCACCGGAATAATATGGAGATGACCGAAGAGACATCAATTTAGAATAATTGGAGAACGAAGCTGAAAAACTTAGAACGAAGAAATCTTCTGAAATGATGGCCTTCGGAGAATCAAACTGAAAAGACACATGAATTGCTTGGATGGGTGAAAAGAATTCTCGCAATCGAAAACAATTATGAGAGGATGGCATCAAGTTGGAACCATGAATCTTCAAGAGAACGGACCAAGATTTAGGAGAAATTCTTCTTCGGTCTTCAAATGTGGAGAATGATGATGAGAGACACCACCATGAATTATTGAGATACTCCGGGATGAAAAATTAGAAAGGTTGAACCAACGATGAAAATAATTTGAAAGCGATCTTGGAGAAGAAATATGACTGATGATAACTCATTCTTACGTCAAACTTCGAAAAGAATTTGGGAATAACTCCAGAAAAATTAGAAGAGTCAGGTAAGATCCTGGAAAAAAAGACCTGTGGGTTAGGGCCCACTCAAAAGATACACCGTTGAAATGATTACTTGAAAGATTGCACCGGTTGAATTAAATGGCTTGAATGAGATAGCATCCTCAAAAGAACTTGAACGGATTGGGAATGGAAATGTGAATCTTCTGAGGTATCTTGTACACTCCGGAACCAATGAATGGCGAGAAGTGGATGATTAAAAGGTACACCAGCATGAGAAAGCATTTGAAACAAGGAAAGGAATGTGACCAACATTGAAGGCTTGAATTTAGTCCACCGGAGAAGAAAAAGAATGAAGAATGAAAAACTTGAAGAACATCTTCATGATAACCACCGGGTAAGAACATTGATTGAAAAGAATGAAGGGGCTTCACATGAATAAAATGGATACTTGGTTAAGAAATCCGAGTCCTTGAAAAAAAAGAGGGTGGGAGGGCGGGGAAAACAAAGTCACCTTGGGACGGATGAAACAAACACCGTTGAGAAAACGCTTAGAATTGATCTTGCAGATGGGGAGAATGATGGGATCATCTTGAAGAGAAACACGCCGGATGGAAGGAATTAACATGACGACCTCGATGAACAAGAAGGATTAGTATCCACATAGAAATATGAGAACACTGTTTAGGAAAGGTATGGATTCAACATTTGACTTCGAAGCAACTCGAATACCACAAATAAAACAAAACAAAGGATTGGCTCGCAGAATAAGCCGGAACAAACATATGATAGAGATTTCGTCCGAAGTTTTCGTGGTGGGGCCCACACGGGTTCAATCGTACAACACCATCATGTACAAGGCTGTGCACATGACATACGAAGCGTCCCCGAGTCGGCAAAGCCATGGACTCTTTAAGACACAACGAGACCACTATAAAATCAACCGTATACAGGCGGACCACTAGACGTCGAACCCCAATCTCATATCATGCGTCTGTCGGAAAGAAATCCTAAGGCTACTAGAATTCCCACTTATAAACTCCCGAAACTTTCTGGTTATGCAATTTGGTGTAGGGGATACAGGGGACACAAATATATATCACCCAAACTAGCAATCCCTAGATCCAGCTGTATCCATCCGTCAACACATAACCAAGAAACCTTCGGAAATCGTTTACCTCAACCTTCGAAAAACATCCGTTATACAAGTTATGGCAATACTCCCGAACTCCCGCCCCAGTACTGGGTGGCGTCGAGGTGATCTCACCAACAACTGCATAAAAGAGATTTCGATGTCGGCGAAACTCAGGTATTCCAGAAGTGCAACGATAAAATTGTGACGACAACACCTCGGAGCTCAACTCCCCGGGACACTGCCACAACCCCTAAATGACAGGAGGCACCAAGAACAATGTTCTCGTCACAAATCGATCGGAACGATTCCAAGATACCCGCGTGATCCTAAAATTTTTTTTAGTGAAATTTGAGGAGAGAAAAGTCAAAACTTCTACGTCAGGAGACCTCACCAGAGCGACGAAGGGACTGAGGAGTAAAAAGAATCCTACTCTCCGATATATATAATCCTAAGACTCAAAACATTTTTGTTCTAAACTCAACAACGTCAGCGATTCGATCAAGCAGGGGGCTCCTAAGTCGGGGATGGCTCTGATTACCAACTTGTAACGCCCACGATGCGGCTATATCTCCCACGTGTCGAGGCACGACTTAGAGGCATAACCGCATTGTGGTCTTGTCGCAAGAAGGGTCATCTTCACACTATCCCATGTAATGAACAAGAATGGGATAAGGAATTGGCTTACAATCGCCACTTCACACAATACATAATTAAAACATACATCATTCAGAGATACACACACAGGTCCGACTACGGAACCAAAAGAAAAGAAGACAACCCAACTGCCAGATCCCTGATCGTCCCAACTGGGCTCCACTACTGATCAAAATGAAAAGAACCAACACAACGGACAAGATCTTCATCGAGCTCCCACTTGAGCTCAGTTGCGTCACCTGCACTGGTCTCGTCGGCACCTGCAACTGTTTTGGAAGTAACTGTGAGTCACGAGGACTCAGCAATCTCACACCCGCGAGATCAAGACTATTTAAGCTTATAGGAAAGAATGGGGTAGTGAGGTGGAGCTGCAGCAAGCACTAGCATATATGGTGGCTATCATACGCAAATAAGAGCGAGAAGAGAAGCAACGGAACGGTCGTGAACTAGCAATGATCAAGAAGTGACCCTGAACTCCTACTTACGTCAAACATAACCCAGAGACCGTGTTCACTTCCCGGACTCCGCCGAGAAGAGACCATCACGGCTACACACGCGGTTGATGTATTGTAATTAAGGTCAAGTGTCAAGTTCTCTACAACCGGACATTAACAAATTCCCATCTGCCTCATAACCGCGGGCACGGCTTTCGAAAGATAATACCCTGCAGGGGTGTCCCAACTTAGCCCATGATAAGCTCTCACGGTCAACGAAGGATAAACCTTCTCCCGGAAAGACCCGATCAGTCTCGGAATCCCGGTTTACAAGACATCTCGACAATGGTAAAACAAGACCAGCAAAGCCTCCCGAATGTGCCGACAAATCCCGATAGGAGCTGCACATATCTCGTTCTCAGGGCACACCGGATTGTCCAAGCTTCCGATAGGCCAGCCCAGAGTTGCCCCTGGTGGCCACCGGCGACTGACAGTTTGGACCAATACTCAGAGGAGCACTGGCCCGGGGGTTTAAAATAAAGATGACCCTCGGGCTCTAGAAAACCCGGGGGAAAAAGGTATAGGTCGCAAATGGTAAAACCAAGGTTGGGCCTTGCTGGAGGAGTTTTATTCAAGGCGAACTGTCAAGGGGGTCCCATAAATCACCCAACCGCGTAAGGAACGCAAAAATCAAGGAACATAACACCGGTATGACGGAAACTAGGGCGGCAAGAGTGGAACAAAACACCAGGCATAAGGCCGAGCCTTCCACCCTTTACCAAATAAATAGATGCATTAATTAAATAAGAGATATTGTGATATACCAACATAAACATAATCCAACATGGAGCAATCTTTATCTTCACCTGCATCTAGCAATGCTATCAGAGGGGCTGAGCAAAAGCGGTAACATAGCTAAACAACGGTTTGCTAGGAAGGGTGACAAAGTTTAGAGGTTCATGGCAACTTGGGAGGCTTGAAAAGCAAGTGGTAGGTAGCACGACATAGCAATAGAGCGAACAGCTAGCAAGCAAAGATAGAAGTGATTTCGAGGGTATGGTCATCTTGCCTGAGATCCCGCAAGGAAGAAGAACGAGTCCATGAAGAAGTCAAACGGACGTAGTCGAACGAATCCTCACAACTCCGGAAAGAAACCGAAGCTAACGAGAGAAGCAACCCGGAAAGAAACAAACAACATAGTAAACAACCACCACATACCCATGGCATGATGCAAAAACAAATATGATGCATGTCCGGTTTAATGAGGCATGGCATGGCAAAGTGCAACAAACAACACTACAAATTAAGTGGAGCTCAATATGCAACGAGTTGCATATTGACGAAACACCACATCAATTATTTAGTTCTCTCTCGTTTATGGACCCAACAATATTAAATGTTTTTAACCATGGAAAGAGGTGAAGCATAAGGAAACTACCTATTTAAGCAAGTTAAATGAGGCCGGAAACAAACAACAACAATTCCGGAAAATCCTCATGTCCATATATTGGGATTGGTACTGTTCTGCCATAAACGCAATTTTAATATTGTTAAACAGCAAAATAAAGTGCACCAAGTTAAACTAGGCATTTTTCTACCCCATTTACATATAAAGTTTATTAAAATCCGAGCTACGGTTATTTAGTTATGAAATAAATCATTTTAACATATTATTCGAGCAAATTTAATCAAACAACATTTTAAACAATTTTAACATGGGTGAAAATGGCATATTATTAAACTACACAAAATTCTAAGCATTTTACATGTTTAAATCATGTTAATCCGATGCACGGTTTATTAGTTATTAATGCATGAACGTGAGGGGGTTTTCTGTAAACTATGAACTCCTGGATAATGCTAAAATCGCAGCGCAGGGAAAAAAAATAACACGGGCCGCATCTTGCTGGTCCGATAGAGTACAGGAGGGGGTACTGGAGGGGCTTCTCACCCATGGGCTTGGCCCGGTGAGGCAGAGGCGAACTGGGCCGGATCTGGAGAAGGCAAGGGGAGGCTGCTGGCCCAGGCGCGGAGGCCACGCGCGACTGCGGTCAACGGGGTGAGCGGGCGAGCTGTTCGCTTCTGAAGAACAGAAGCAGCAGCAGGCGGGACGAGGTGCTGGCTCAGGCGAGCGAAGCAGAGGCGCTAGACTTGACGGGCGGCGCAGATGGTCTCCGGCGAGGGCACCGGTGGCCGGGGACGGGGCCCAGGCGGCGGGATCCGGCCAGAACGGGCAAGGGCGGTGGAGGTGGCTCCTTGCTGGAGAGGAGGTCGGCGACGCGATGCAGAGGACGCAGGGGAGTCGGGGCGAGAGGAGTAGGGGCGGCCACCGACGAGCACGCGACAGCGGATCCGGCCAGGGCGCCGGACTTGGCCGGAGAAGGGGCGGAGGCGCGCCGGGTTGGGGCGGCAGTGGCTCTTCTCGTTGCAGGGGAAGCAGAGGCAGCGGCAGGGAGTCGGCGGCGGCGAACGAGCGCGAGGCAGAGGAGGCAGGCCTGGCGACGAACGAGGTGAGGGGGCGCTCGGGCACCTGCCGCTGGGTCGAGGCTCGAGGAGCTCCTCTCCTTTGGTGCTGGACACGCACGGGAGCCGGGAGGGGAGGCGGCTGGAGGATGAGGAGAGACGAGGGCGACGCCTGGAGCAGCCGCTGGAAGGGCTCCGACGAGGCGAGCTAGGGGGAGGCCTCGGGCGCCATGGCTTTGTTCCTGGGAGGAGGATGAAGAGAGATGCCGAGAGGATTTGGATCATGGTGCGGGCTCTGTTGGTGGGGAAACGAGGGAGGCAGCGGTCGATGGATTGGATGAATCAGGTGGAGAGGTAGTTGGCTCGGGATGGATCCCGAGGAAGATGGTGGCGATGGAGTGGGAAGGATGGGACAAGCTTCCTAAAGTTTAGGGTTGGACTATTTATATAGGTAGGGGATTAGGGTAGGGGTTTAACGCGATCCGTCCGATCGTAATCGGGCGGTCGATAATGAGTAGGCTAGAGCGTCCAACAAAGAAAACGGGGATGTTTTGTAGATGTTAGGGGATGATCCGGACCCAACGGTAACGAAAGTCCGGTTCGGGTTCGGGACAAATTTCGGACGCGCGCGAGGGGGCGATGCACTGTGCAAAGAGGGACTCCGGTTTAAGCAAGAGGGAAAACGAAGAACGAGGTTGGTCTCGGAAGGGTCAGCGGAAGCAAGGGGGGAACGCGGCCACTACGAGGGGATGCAAGTTTTAAAACATGGCGGCAACGAAGTGCCGATGCAATGCAAATGATGCGATGACGAATGCAACAAACAAATAAAACACAGCTTACTCGCAAAACAAGGAAGGCAGACGGAGCATCGGTCTCGGGGCATCACAGATTAGTAGGTGTAGGATTTTGAGTTGAGCATCACATGGAAATTTTTCCTTAGTATTTCCTCGACCCCCTTTAACAGTACGGTGTTTCCTATGACTCAAGAAAGAGAAAATGAAACTACGAAAACTAAAGTCTTCACGCTTCATGGTCCTCGAATGAATACCAAGTCTTCAAGGTCACACCAATTTCTTCACTATCAAAGTCTTCAGGAAGTCTTCAGAAATCCAAAGTCTTCAGTCGAAGAACTTCAAATTTAGGGGTCGACTTTCTCTGTAAATATCAAACTCCTCATAGACTTGTAGACATGTGTACACTGATAAACACATTAGTCCCTTAACCTATAAGTCTTCAATACACCAAAATCACTAAGGGGCACTAGATGCACATACAATCTCCCCCTTTTTGGTGATTGATGACAATATAGGTTAAGTTTTCAACGGGGATAAACATATGAAGTGTAAATACTGATATTGAGGAATTTGATTGCAAGATATAGAGAACTCCCCCTGAAGATGTGCATAGTGAGGAATTTTCTTTTGAAGCAATGCACACTTGAAGAGTAGAATCATGGAGATCTCCCCCTATATCTTGTAATTCATACACACATTTGACATATAATATGAAGAATATGAAATGCATGATGAAATATGGTGACTGATGTAATTCAGCATGCGTGCATTAACATTTAGCGAGGAATAAGCATGCAGAAAATCAGAGCAAAAGTATCAGGCCACCATAGAGTTTAAGTTTACAACTCGATCCAGCAAAGTCATCAGAAGAACGAGAGTTGTAACTTAGAAAAAAAACGCCCATATAAGGACCCGCTTGAAGACTAACTCAAATTTCTCCCCCTTCGTCATCGAATGACCAAAAGGGTTGAAAATGAGGACTAACGCCCCTGAAGAATATCACGTTGATGGAGGAGCGCCAGCGTTGTTGGGGTCGCTTGTTGATGTTGGGCCTGCCGCAGTGTCGTCCAAGTCTTCACGCTCGTCGGTGTCGCGCGATGAAGAATAGGAGCTGGCCACCAAGGAAGGAACCTTTACCTTCTTGTACTTTTCGGTGGAGGAGCAGACCAGTCAAAATCTTCCTTGAGACCCATGTTCTTCAGATCTTCTTCACCATATACATGTGACAGAATAGCCCAGGTGTGACCAAAGACTTCATGGAGGTAGTAATGGTTTTTCTTCACTGCATTATGTGTGGCAGTCATGTTGTGAAGAATAGAACCAAACTGACGCTTAACCCATTTATGGTTTCGATCCACCTTCTGGTGAAGACTAAGGAGAAGCTCACGGTCAGTCATCACACGAGGAGCAGTGACTTGAGGATTTGGCTTGGATGCATGGGCAGCAGAATCATGAGTGGCAGAGTCATCATTGGTGGAATAAGATGCAGCTTTGCGAAACTGACCATCCAATGGACGAATGCCTTCATCAATAACAGCTGGTGCCTTGCCCTTTTCATCAGCTGAGGAAAATGTCCGTTTGAGGACTTCGATTGGGGGCAAGTAGCTGAGGTGATTCTGAAAATCAGCCTTGTAGTTGAGTGAAGACCTTGTTCTGAGGAATCTCATAATCCACGGTGCATAAGGCTTCAGCTCAAACGGAGAAAGTGCAACGTTTGCCAGAGTCCTCATGAAGAAATCATGATAATTGACAGGAATGCCATGAAGGATGTTGAATACCAGATTCTTCATGATGCCAACAATTTCCTCATCAGAGGAGTCGTGGCCTTTGATTGGACTCATAGTCTTCGTCAGAATGCGATAGACTGTTCTTGGTACATACTGCAATTCCTTCATGAGGAATTTGGTCCTTGAGGCTTGACCGGGCTTCAGGGGCTTCATAAGCACTTGCATATAATGAGCAGTGAGCTCAGGCTCTTGGTACAGGCAACGAGCTCCTTCAGGTGGAGGACTGATGGGCAGGGCGTGAAGTAATTCAGAGGCCGGTGCCTTATAGTGAGTATTTTCAGTCATCCAGTCCAAAACCAAGGAGTTTACATCATCAGCATCTCCTGTGATGTGCAGTGTTGCGTAGAATTGAAGAATGAGTTCTTCATTTCAATCAACTATGTCTGTGCAAAAGTTGAGGAGGCCTGTGTCATGAAGCACACTGAGGACAGGGGTGAAGCATGGCAGTAATTCCATGTCCACATGAGGAATATGCTCGTGGTCGAAGACTTTGTCCTTGTTGAAGAGCAGTGAAGAATAGAAGCTGGCCTGGCTGGTGGTCCAGAAGTGCTTCCTTCTAAGATGAGCAGAATCATAGGGATTATAATTAGTGAAGAACACGTGCTCGCCGAAGAAATCATCAGCCTTGAATTTCTGCTTCTTTGAGAATGGATCCTTTGGTTTGGGCTGAGGAGTGTCAGTCAATTGCATTGTCACCTCAGGAATCGCAATCTCAGGTTGCACAGGCTGAGGAATTTCAGCTTCTTCTTCAGTGACAGCCTAGGTCTTCAATTCTTCATTTTCATTTTCTTCAGCACTAGTGGCTGGAATTTCTTCATGGACAGATGGAGTGGGTGAGTTTCTTCAGAGCCCAATGGAACAGTATGTGCTGGGGACTGAGTGATTTGTTGCAATTGCGTGAACAGAGGAGAGTTTGGATGCTGACTATCCCAGAAATCATCATTCATCAATGGAGTAGTACTCCCAATGTCCATGTCAGAATTCTGTTCATCCAATTCCTCAACGCCGACCTCTTCAGGAGTGAACTGAGGCATGGGCGAGGAGACAATTGGAGTTGAAGGGATTATGTCTACTTCAATTTCTTCATCCATCTGCTCTAAGGAAGCAGCAGAGGGAATGTCTTCATCAGATTCACTTGGAATCACATAATCTTCATCAAAAGGAACAAGGTCCTTTGATGGCATGGTTGAGATAGGAACAACATAGATGGGATTTGCAAATGAGCTGGTCAAAGACTTCATCTTCTTCGGAGCTGAAGAATCTAATGAAGTTGATGCTTTCCTCTTCTTCACTTCTGCACGCTCTGCAGCCTTGGTCTTCTTCACATCTGATGCAGATGGAAGGATCAGAGTTGGTGTAGGCGCAGGAGCAGCAGAGGAATTTGGTTGAATTTCTTCAGGCACAACTGATGCAGTTGCCCTGACTTCGTCATTTTCTTCAGGCCCACCACTAGTGGATGCTCGGGCAATTTCAGTTTCTTTAGGCACATCAACTGAACCTTCAGATGGCCTGGCTTGTTCATCATCCGCAACACTAGAGGTTGCCCTTGTAATATCTTCAGCAGCTGGAATGCAGTCATCAGCCCTGGAACTCACATTTTCTTCAGCAGCCTGATTGTCATCAGCGGTGCTGGCATTTTCTTCAGTAGGCTGAGCAGATGCTTCAACCTGAGGATTTTCATGTTGCGTTGGGGCTGCAACATTGGAGGTGAATTTATCAGTCAATTTCACAAATCTGACTTTGGCTCCAAGCCAGTCAGCACATTATATGTCAAATTCATCACTGAGTTTCTTGATCTCAGATTGAATAGTGACAAGTTTTTCAGTTGTCATAGAGACAACATTTTTCTTCAGGAAGCGCTCCTTCCTGTATTGTGCTTTCTTGAGCTGTCTGGCCTTCTCATATTTCCATTTTTCTTCTTGGATGAAGGCAGTCAGCATATGACTTTGGCCAGGTGTCAGCTTGAAATCAGGCATAGGAGTGTTGGGATCCTTGTGCCAGAGATCAATGTAATCGAGGATCAACTTGGGATCCAAAAGAAGAGGCACATTCATGCCTTTGGCTCTAGCGGCCTTGACCTGCCTATCTCTGATGATTTCTGCAAGTTCATCATCATCAGCTTTGTCTTCATCAGACGACACTTGGAAGGTGACCTGCTTCTTGTGAGGACTTGGGCGAGAACCTCGTCCAGCAGTGGCCTTTGTCTTCCGCAGAGAGGGTCCCGTTGAAGAATTTGGGGCAGCTGAGGAACTAGCAGAAGCTCCTGAGGCAATAGAGATGCCTATTGTCCTTTGGCACGTGGCGAGATGCACAGGTGCAGAGGATTTGGTCGGAGCAACCGAATACTTTGGCGGAGGAGCTAAGGACTTTGGAGGAGCAGGAGCAGTTTGAGGAGTTGACCGTGAGGGCTTTGAGGAATCTGGCCGTGAGGGCATTGCTGAGGAACTTGGTCGTGAGGGCATTGAGGGTGAAGCACTTGGCTTATGCGCAGGCTTCTTTGCCATGGCCTTTTTCGGCTTGACAGCAGAGGCCTCTGCAGAGGCAGCAGCAGCAGAGTCCTCGTTGAATTTCCTCACTGCTTCTCTGGCTTGTCTAGCCAGCTTGGCCTGGCGCTTGGCCCATTCATCAGGATAGTCCTCACCGCGCTTGAGGCTAGTGGGATCTACTTCTTGGCCAGGTGCCAATGGAGGTCTTGGGCATGGAGGATTTAAAGCGAATTTCTTCATGTATTTGGGAGTAACATACCTGTACTCCCTCCACTCTCTTGCCCATCTCCTCTCTATCCTCTGGATGCGCACCTTGCGCTGATTTTTGTCCTCTTTTCCAAACTTGGCCTCATCAGGAGTGCAGTAATCCTTGTATATGTCATCAGGGATTTCAAAGGTAGTGTTGATTTCAGGCCTCTTTCCTCCTTTCTCTGGCTTCTTTCCATTAGCCATTTTCATCAGATGAGGAATTTGAACAATGGAAATTTCTGAAGAGGTATGCAACTTTTCTTCGTGGAACGCTGCAAATGAGTTAAGTTGATGAGAACCTAGTGATTCAGCAGCGGACATGAGTACCTGTGAACAGAGTATAGTTGCGAGGAATTTGGAGAGATCATATGCGTTCTCAAAAGTTTTTCAAAAAGAACAAGTTTGAGGAATTTGACCAGATGAGTCTTGAAGAATTTCACTAAGCTTTCTTTGTCTTAGGTTCCAGAGTTGTACAGATCAGAAATGCACACAATTGAGGAATCTTGAGCAAAAATATAGCTTAGAGAAATGAATCAAGAACAGATGACATGTGAGGTGTTTAGTGTGTGAATAATTTGAAGAATAAACACCTTTAAAGATTTTGTAGAAATCATTTGAATCAAAGAGGGCAGTAAAAGTAACTTTTAATTACCCTGTACGAACAACACGACGAACTGGGAAGTGGAGATGTGAAGTTCGTCAGTGCAGATCTTCCACGCCCTAACTCGGCTGAGGAAGACGGCTACGGCGGTGGCGGAGGGAAGAAATCCACGGCCGGCGCGAGTACGGCAGCGACGAGGTCGAGGCAGTGAAGCTCTTCCTCACCGGCGACGATGAAGTAGCAGCGGCGCTAGGGTTTGAGAAGCTCGAGCTGGAGTGAGGTCGAGCGGAGTAATGGAGAAGTGAGGAAGGGGAGGGGTATTTATATCCATGGTGAAAAACTGTTCGCCCGAAGAATTTGGAAGAACGTGCCCCTGACCCTTCTCATTCGCTTGACATGTGTCACCCACGTACTGAGAAGTGGAGATCGTGTGTGAATAGATAAGTGTTTTCGTGGGATGTGGAATGGTTTGAGCGGCAAAGCTGAAAATTTTGATAGGATAAGTTAAAAGTTCCGTTCGCAAATTCTTCAGCTGACCAGGACACAATGAAGATTTTGAACGAGTTTCAAATAGAACGCACACGAAGAATTTGTGAATAGATTGGGTTGAGTTTAGCATAGAGGGGGAAGGGTCCGATCACATTCACTTAGCAGAAAAAACAACTTGAAGAATTAGCAATAAGTGAATGCTATAGAGGACATAAACTCATATATATATATATATATATATATATATATATATATATATATATATATATATATATATATATATAGCCAATGAAGAAAAACGGCGGAAACAGTGAAGACAATGCAAAGTTGAAGAACATGAACAACTAAGAAATTTCAAAAACTGAGGAAAAACTCTAATTGAAGATTTTCAACTTTTGGTGGTGGCGTGACCCACCGTATAAGAATGATGATTTCAGACACCGCATACAATTGTCGTAGGGCTCTGAGAATCAAATTCTTCGTTAATTTCTTCACACTTAGAGTGTTAGTCTTCATTGATTGCAGAAAAACGTTTCTTCATGTGTTGTACATCTAAGTCATCAAGTTTGCATAAGTCTTAGGATGAGTGTCCTTTTTAAAGGACATTCGAAGATTCTAAGATATTTAGCTCACACCACAACTTGCTAAATCTCTTCTCATCCAAGGGCTTTGTGAAGATATCGGCTAGCTGTTCTTCAGTCTTCACATGCTCAATAGAAATGTCGCCCTTCAACACATGATCGCGAAGAAAATGATGACGAATCTGAATGTGCTTTCTCTTCGAGTGTTGAACTGGATTGTGAGCAATATTGATGGCACTCTCATTGTCACAGAAGAGAGGCACATTCTTCACGTTGACGCCATAGTCCTTGAGAGTTTGCTTCATCCATAGCAATTGAGCACAGCAAGAACCAGCAACAATGTACTCAGCTTCAGCAGTAGACAGTGATACGCAGTTCTGTTTCTTCGAGGACCAACAGACCAAAGATTGTTCAAGGAAATGGCATGTGCCAGATGTTGACTTGCGGTCCACACGATCACCAGCATAGTCAGAGTCAAAATATCCAATGAGATCAAAAGCCGAGCCCTTGGGGTACCATAATCCAAGTGTTGGTGTGTGAGCTAGATATCGAAGAATATGCTTCACAGCCTTATGGTGTGATTCCTTCGGTGTAGCTTGAAATCGGGCACACATGCAATCACTAAGCATAATATCTGGCCTAGATGCACATAAGTACAATAAAGAACCAATCATGGAGCGGTATACCTTTTGATCGAAGTCAATACCATTTTCATCACTTCATAGATGGCCATTTGTGGGCATAGGAATTTTGACGACTTTGCAATCTTGCATACCAAATTTCCTCAGTACATCGTTGAGGTATTTCTCCTGAGATATGAATATGCCATTGCGTTGTTGACGAATTTGAAGACCTAAGAAGAATTTCAACTCTCCCATCATAGACATTTCATATTCCTCTCTCATCATATAACCAAATTCGTCAGTGTAACGTTGGTCAGTGCAGCCAAAGATAATATCATCAACATATATTTGACACACAAATAATTCACCATCATAAGACTTAGTGAAAAGAGTAGGATCAAGTGAACCAGGTTTGAAGCCTTTCTTCACGAGGAATTCCTTCAAAGTATCATACCACGCCCGAGGGGCCTGCTTGAGGCCATAGAGGGCCTTATTGTGTCTGAAGACTTTGTCAGGATGCTTTGGATCTTCAAAACCTGGGGGTTGAGCAACATATACTTCTTCCTCAAGCTTACCATTGAGGAATGCACTTTTCACATCCATTTGATATAAAGTGATATCATGATGGTTAGCATAAGCAAGTAATATGTGAATAGCCTCAAGTCTAGCAACAGGTGCAAAAGTTTCATCAAAATCAATTCCTTCAACCTGTGTGTAGCCTTGAGCTACAAGCCGTGCCTTATTCCTCACCACAAGGCCATTTTCATCTTGCTTGTTGTGGTAGATCCACTTTGTGCCAATGATATTGTGCTTGCGAGGATCTGGATGTTTGACTAGTTCCCAGACGTTGTTGAGCTCGAACTGATGTAATTCTTCTTGCATGGCCTGCATCCACTCAGGCTCCAGAAATGCTTCATCTACGTTAGCGGGCTCTGTGATAGAGACAAAAGCAAAGTGCCCACAAAAGTTAGATAAATGTGAAGCTCTTGAGCGTGTGAGAGGACCTGGTGCTTCAATGTCATCGATGATCTTCTCAATTTGCACTTATTTTGCAATGCGAGGATGAGCTGGTTGTCGTCGAGGAATTTGATCAGCATTTTCTTCAGCACCATTTTCTTCAGGTGCCTCAGCTCGACGTTCTTCACGTTCTGGAATGAATTCTTCAGCAGATTCTTCAGTAGGAATGACATCCTCAGTAGCCTTGAACTTGATAGATTCCTCAGTTGTTGGTTCATCTATCACAGAAGGTAGGTGCTCTCTTTGCGAGCCATTACTTTCATCGAACCGCACATCTACAGTTTCAACAACCTTGTGAAGAACATTGTTGAAGACTCTGTAGGTGTGTGAGTCCTTTCCGTAACCAAGCATGAAACCTTCATGTGCTTTCGGTGAAAATTTAGAGTTGTGATGAGGATCTCTAATCCAGCTTTTAGCACCGAAGACTTTGAAATAACTCACATTGGGTTTCTTGTCAGTGAGGAGTTCATAGGCAGTCTTCTTAAAGAATTTGTGAAGATATACTCTATTGATGATGTGGCACGCAGTATCAATTGCATCAATCCAGAAACGACGCGGCGTTTTGTATTCATCAAGCATAGTGCGAGCCATCACAGCAAGAGTCCTGTTCTTGCGCTCCACGACGCCATTCTGCTGAGGAGTATAAGGAGCAGATAACTCATGAGTAATACCAAGTTCATCAAGATAGTCATCAAGACCAGAATTCTTGAACTCAGTTCCATTGTCACTTCTGATGTGCTTGATCTTCACACCAAAGTTGGTTGATGCCCTCGAGGAAAATCGTTTGAAGACTTCCTGCACTTCATGTTTGTAAGTACCAATGTGTACCCATGTGTAACGAGAGTAATCATCAACAATAACAAAGCCATATCGAGATGCATCATTTGAAACTGTGGAATAATGTTTAGGACCGAAGAGATCCATGTGAAGCAATTCAAATGGTCGAGTAGTGGTCATGATAGTCTTCGCTGGATGCTTAGCCTTTGTCATCTTCCCAGCTTCACAGGCTCCGCATAAGTGATCCTTGAGGAATTTCACATTCTCAAAGCCAATGACGTGCTTCTTCTTCGCAAGAGTGTGCAAATTCCTCATGCCTGCATGACCAAGTCTTCAATGCCATAGCCAGCCTTCTGAAGCTTTTGCAAGTAGGCACACGGCTGGTTGTTGTCCTGTAGAGAAATCAACAATATACAAGTCTCCTCTCCTAAAGCCTTCGAAGACTTTGGAATTGTCAGGTTCCATGATCACAACACAATGATACTTGCCAAAGACAACAACCATATCAAGATCGCAAAGCATTGAGACAGACATGAGGTTGTATCCTAAGGACTCGACAAGCATGACTTTGTCCATGTGTCGATCCTTTGAGATCGCAACCTTACCTAGGCCCAATACCTGACATTTGCCTTGGTCAGCGAAGATGATATGCTTCAGATGCGATGGAGATAAGGGAGCATCCATCAATAGATTCTTGTCACCAGTCATGTGATTTGTACATCCACAATCGAGGACCCACTCAGTGGCTTTGGGTTGATCATCCTGCAGATGAATTAGTGCAGCTTACTAACTCATATACTTCATCAGTGAAGAATATGACATCAATTCATCAGATCAATTTCATCAAGCAATAGAACAGATAAAGCAGTATGAGGACGTGAGAAATGAAAGTTCATTTCTTCATGATTAGCTTGCGTCCTTTGAGGCATTTTTTTAGGTCTCCAGCAAATTCTTCAGACGTTTACGCACGTCTGGAGACCTGACCCTGCATAAGAGATTAGTTCTTTTTCTTCACCACCCACATCTGAAGGGGTGGCAAAGAGTTCATCACTCTGCAAGCTCCATACGAGAAAGGCGGCATAGAAGCCAGTCCATTTCGTTTCACATAAGAGGAGCTAGGATACACATATGAATAAGCAGAGAAATTCTTCGAGGACTTATGAACATAATGGTTAGAAGAATAATGCTCATATTCATAGCCCTTAGCTCTTCCCTGCGAAACAGAGTTGTTAGCACGATGATATTCATATGAGGACTTTGATCCTTTTGAGGAATTTGATCCACGTGAGGAATTTGGTCCGTATGAGGACTTGGATCCATATGAAGAATTTGGTCCATATGAAGAATTTGATCTGGGGTTCCTATTCTTCACAGGTGGTGTCATGAGGACATTCACCTGAAGACTTTCAAGGCATCTTTTGGGAACCTAGATTTTCTTCATAGGGGAACCGTTCCTGCAGTTAGTGCCAACATATCTAGCAAATACTTCACCATTCTGATTTTTGAACAGTTTATAGTTGGAGTCAAATGACTCATCAGAAGAATGAGAAGATTCACATGTAAAGCCAGATAGATTAGATGGATCAACTGGAGGTCCCATTGCAGCAACCCATGAGGTTTTGGGGTACTGCTCAGGCTTCCAATATGTACCATCAGCATTGAGTTTCCTCTCAAAGGCAGTACCCTCTTTCCTAGGTTCCTGTTGAGGATCTGCTTTTTAAGAACATCATAAAGAGTCTGATGCCCTTTGAGGCTTTTGTACATGCCTGTCATGTACAACTCCTTCAGCCCTGCATCATCAGTGATACTAGCAATGTCCTCAGATGAGGAATTAGTGATAGCATAGACAGTTGAAGAATTTGTAGCATTAGAAGGATTTGAACATTCAGGTGAAGAATTAGCAGATTCACGTTCAATGCATTTCAAACATGGAGGAACAAATTCTTCCTAAGAAGCGCTGATTTGTCACGCTCCTTCTGAATATCTTCATAACTCACTCTTAGCTTTTCAAGATCTTGCTTTCTTTGAAGAAATTCATAAGAAAGCTTCTCATGATCAGATAAGAGAGTGTTATGATGACCTTGAAGGGTGTCAAACTTAGACTGAAGTCTCTGAAGACTCTCAGCCAAAGCTTTCGACTGATCCATTTCTTCACCCAACATATCATCACTCTTATTTAGCATGTATTGAACTTTTTCCAAAGCTCTTTGTTGTTTAGTGGCAAGGGAAGCAAGTTTGACATAGCTGGGTCCAAACTCATCACCAAATTCATCATCACTGGATTCAGATATATAGCATTCAGTTACCTTTGCATCTTTTGCCATGAGGCATGGTGTAGAAGATGATGATTCTCGTTCGAAAATCATCACTTTGAGAGATTCCTTGAAGTCCTCAAACCAAGGATCATGACGGGTTCGATGACCTTCATAGACCTCAGAGAGACGGTCCCAGATAAGCTTCGCATGATCGAGATGCATGATGTTCCTGAACTGATTTTGAGACAGACAGGAGCAGATGATGTCCTTTGCCGTGAGGTTGAGAAGAGTGTACTTGCGAATGTCATCAGCTTCTGCCATCTTGCACAGATCGGTCAGACCAATCTCAGTGACAGTCCACAGCTCGCTGTTCATCGCCATGAGGCGCTTCTTCATCATGGCCTTCCACTTGGGATACTCGTGACCGAAAAAGATGGGGCATGACACAGTCTTCATTCCTATGGTCGACATAACTAAAACTCCAGGCGGTTAAACCAAAATCACACAGAACAGGGAGTACCTTGCTCTGATACCAATTGAAAGTGTGTTATATCAACTAGAGGGGGGTGAATAGGCAATTTTTATGAATTCTTCACTGAGGAATTTGCGGGTGAGGAAATTCCTTAGCGAAGAACTACTAGCAGCGGAATAAGTACTCAAAAGTAAACATAACATAACACAAGGATGGTCATCATGATGAAATGAAGACAAGCACAGCGTACAGAAAGCGTAAACACAGGATAACACAGGATGAAGACAAACAGACTGAAGAAATTGAACTGAGGAAATTGAGAAAGTCTTCAGTCAAAGTCTTCAAGCACAGATATGAAAAAAACACAAAACAGTTATGAGGAAATGAAAGAGTTGAGGAAATAGAACCGGTAAGCTTGGTGAAGACAATGATTTGGTAGACCAGTTCCAACTGCTGTCTCAGTTGTACATCTGGTTGGAGCGGCTAGGTATTTAAACCTGAGGACACACAGTCCTCACCGTATTCTCCTTGAGCTAAGGTCACACATATCTCGCCCAATCACTCGTGGTAAGTCTTCAGGTGGCTTCCGAACCTTCAGAAACTCGGTCACTCGGCGATCCACAATTCCTCTTGGATGCTCTAGACCATGACACCTAACCGTCTGGAAGAAGCACAGTCTTCAAAGGTAACAAGCATCGGATCCACGCAGGATCAATCTCTTCAGTGATGCTCAATCACTTTGGGTTTGTAGGTGTTTGGGTTTGGGTTTTCCTCACTCGATGATTTTCGCTCAAAGTCCTCGGAGGATGGGATGCTCTCAAATGACAAGTGTCAGTTTCACTCAGAGCAGCCAACCAGCTAGTGGTTGTAGGGGGCGGCAATTTATAGCCTAGGGAGCAGCCCGACATGATAAGACATAAATGCCCTTCAATGATATGACCGTTAGGTGGATGAGATATTTTGGGACAGCTGGCGCGTAGCACAGCAATGGTCGGAAATTTGAGGATCAAATTCCTCAGGGCTATCATGTTCCTCACCGTGTAGGCAATCCGCACTAGCGAATTCCAAACTCCTCAGTCAGAACAAATTCGTCAGCGACCAGAAGAACTTTGTCTCTGTCACTGAAGAAATTGACTGAACTGTATGAGATTTCCAATGGCTTCACTCGAAGGGATTGGTAGGTGTAGGATTTTGAGTTGAGCATCACATGGAAATTTTCCTTTGTATTTCTTCGACCCCCTTTAATAGTACTGTGTTTCCTATGACTCAAGAAAGAGAAAATGAAACTACAAAAACTAAAGTCTTCGCGCTTCATGTTCCTCGAATGAATACCTAGTCTTCAAGGTCACACCAATTTCTTCACTATCAAAGTCTTCAGAAAGTCTTCAGAAATCCAAAGTCCTCAGTCGAAGAACTTCATTTTTAGGGGTCGACTTTCTCTGTAAATATCAAACTCCTCATAGACTTATAGACCTGTGTACACTCATAAACACATTAGTCCCTTAACCTATAAGTCTTCAATACACCAAAATCACTAAGGGGCACTAGATGCACTTACACTATCTTGATTTTGTCATAAATTTGTCATGGATGTACATGCATGACAGAAAACGTGACCTACTGTGACAAACACGTATCATCACGGAAGTGTATTTTTTTGTAGTGAGTCTTGCGCGTCGACCTATCCCTTCCACGGCGGCTGCCGACCTCTCCTCGTCGGATAAACGCCGGCAACGCGCTGCCCCTCCTCTTTTTCCTTCTCTCTCTAGACCTGATGTGTGGGGCCCGCTGTCAGCCTCTCCACTCGCGCCTGAAGCGGTACGAGTGGAGGTGTATTCGCTGGAATAAGTCTTCGACGTGACCCCCTGGTTTTCTTTTTATTCAAATTAAATCATTTTGACTAGAAACTTTGACCAGCCCTAACTCCTAATCTACAAATCCAAATGAGTTGATTCTTTTTGCATTGGTTTTGTATTGGAATATTCTAGCAGCACACAAAATTTGAGATTTGTCCCTGCGGTATAGAATTTCTGGTGAATTTCAGAGTGGTTCTTGATATTTTCTTTTGCCATTTTTAATTATTTTCAGAAGGAGAAGCTTACCTTGAGGAGAACCAGGAGGAGTGTGACCCTCCTCTGTACTAAGGCAAGCCACACAAATATTTGCATGGTGTCATTTCAATAACTATGATTTTCCAACTTGAATATGGATTATTTCATGCATTAAAACATTTAAATAATCTTTCTTGTATTGTTTCAGTCGTTATGCTTGGAATGTTTAGCTTGCTATAGTACTTGAGTGCATGGACTAGTGTAATGTAGTTGTCGGCGTTCTGGGAACGGGGGTACCCAGACTTGCCGGCCTGCGGCCCATGGCGTGGCTTCGTCGACGGCCCGGTACGTCCCACCTTCAGCATCAACTACTCAAGACCCTCGTGAGGGGCCAAGCCTCGCGAGGCGGATGACACCAAGAACTCCAGCAGGAGTGGCCTCCTCAGGCTGGCTCCTGAGGAGCGGAGATTCCTATGCAAGCCTCGCCTCGTGAGGTCCAGATGATGTGAGCCATGACGACCAAGGCCAGGCGGGCGCAAGTGGGCTCACGACAACAGTTTCCTCTTTGGTGCTAAGGAGGCAAGCGCATGCGCAGAGTCCCGAGGAATCAACCAAAGGTTGCCATTCCCGTGCAAGAAGATGAAGACCGCAGGACGGCAGGACAGAGGTCATCGCATAGCCCACCATGGCGTCACGGCCAGAGGCTTTGCAGGCGAAGACTACTTTTGTCAGGATAAGACGTACTAGTTAGCAGCAACCAGGACCAAAGACCCCCTTTAGTCCCGGTTGGTGCCACCAACAAGGACCAAAGGCCTCTTTTTAGCAGCCCAAAGGGCGGGAAGCGGCGGCCTTTGGTCCCGGTTGGTGGCACCAACCGGGACTAAAGGGGTGGCATTGGTCCCGGTTGGTGCCGCAAACCGGTACGAATGCACCCCTTTAGTACCGGTTGGTGCCACCAACCGGGACCAAAGGCCTTGTGCTGCTGCGCCCGCGTCGAATGTTTAGTCCCACCTCGCTAGTTTAGAGGGGCGCGCAGTCGTTTATAAGTCCCACTGCCGCACCCCTCTCGTGCTCGTCTCCATTGCAGGCTTACAGGCCTAATTGTGACTGCTATGCATGATGGGCCTACTGGGCCTTATGCGGGCCTGAATCCTGGCCCAGGGATGGGTTTCTAGTCATATTCAGGCCGTGGTGGCCTAGTAGGTGGCAATTTTTTTATTTTTACACAGTTTTTTGTTTTCTTTTTTGCTTTATTTTTTTGTTTTGTTTCTACTTACAACAAAATACTTATTTATTTTATTTTATTTTGTTTCTACTTATATATTTGCTATTAAAGTTTCTAACAAACAAAGTTCTTTATGAAAATTCTTTTTGCTTTTAATGATTTTGAACAGAAAATAATTTGATAATTTTAGTTGCATCAATTTTATATAATTTTAGTTTCATAAATTTTAGAGGTTGCTTATAATGTTTTGAACAGAAAATACTTTGATAATTTTAGTTTCATAAATTTTATTTATGTTATTAAAGTTTATTTTATTTTATTTTATTTTGTTTATACTTATATATTTTATTAAAGTTTATGTTATTTTTTTCAAATTACTTATTTATTTTATTTTCTGATAATTCTTTTTGCTATTAAATTTTCATGCATTTACTGATTATTTTGAGCTATAAGACCCTGAAATTGAAAAGCATTTCAAATGAACTCTGAAATGGTTAAAAGTTGGCATGGTATCATCATTTCACCCAAATAGCATGTGCAAGAAAGTAGAGAGTGTTACGGCAAAAACTGGATGCACTTCGTGTACAAAACGGACAATCTCTTTCGAAGTATCAGGGTTTCATACAGAAAGTCGTCTGTTACAAAAGGATATCATTTTTTTGAACTCATTTGAACTCCATAGTTTTTCTATGTTCAAAATGCACCATTCAGAGCCACATCATCAATTTTCAACCCTTTCCGACATCATTTTTATTTTTCATGCATTTACTGATTTATTTCCAGCTATAAGACCTTGAAATTGAATAGCACTACAAATGAACTCTGGAAAGGTTAAAAGCTGGCATGGTATCATCATTTCACCCACATAGCATGTGCAAGAAAGTAGAGAGGCTTACGGCAAAAACTGGATGCACTTCGTGTACAGAACGGACAATCTCCTTCAAAGTATCAGGGTTTCATACGGAAACTCGTCTGTTACATAAGGGATTTCACGTTTTTGAACTTATTTGAACTCCATACTTTTTCTATGTGCAAAATGGACCATTCAAAGCCACATCATCAATTTTCAACCCTTTCTCACTTCATTTGTTATTTTTCATGCATTTACTGATTTTTTCAGCTATAAGACCCTAAAATTGAAAAGCACTACAAATGAACTCTGAAAAGGTTAAAAGTTGGGATGGTATCATCATTTCAACCACATAGCATGTGCAAGAAAGTAGAGAGGCTTACGGCAAAAACTGGATGCACTTCGTGTACAAAATGGACAATCTCTTTCGAAGTATCAGGGTTTCATACGGAAACTCGTCTGTTACAAAAGGGATTTCATTTTTTTGAACTTATTTGAACTCCATACTTTTTCCGTGTTCAAAATGCACCATTCAAAGCCACATCATCAATTTTCAAGCCTTTCTCACTTCATTTGTTATTTCTCATGCATTTACTGATTTTTTCTGCTATAAGACCCTGAAATTGAAAAGCACTAGAAATGAACTCTGAAAAGGTTAAAAGTTGGCATGGTATCATCATTTCACCTACATAGAATGTGCAAGAAAGTAGAGAGGCTTACGGCAAAAATTGGATGCACTTCGTGTACAAAACGGACAATCTCTTTCGAAGTATCAGGGTTTCATACGGAAACTCGTCTGTTACAAAAGGGATTTCATGTTTTTGAACTTATTTGAACTCCATACTTTTTTTGTGTTCAAAATAAACCATTAAAAGCCACATCATCAATTTTCAACCCTTTCTGACTTCATTTGTTATTTTTCATGCATTTACTGATTTTTCCAGCTATAAGACCTTGAAATTGAAAAGCACTACAAATGAACTCTAGAAAGGTTAAAAGCTGGCATGGTATCATCATTTGACCCACATAGCATGTGCAAGAAAGTAGAGAGGCTTACGGCAAAAACTGTATGCACTTCGTGTACAAAACGGACAATCTCTTTCGAAGTATCAGGGTTTCATACGGAAACTCGTCTGTTACATAAGGGATTTCATGTTTTTGAACTTATTTGAACTCCATACTTTTTCTGTGTTCAAAATGCACCATTAAAAGCCACATCATCAATTTTCAACCCTTTCTGACTTCATTTGTTATTTTTCATGCATTTACTGATTTTTTCCAGCTATAAGACCTTGAAATTGAAAAGCACTACAAATGAACTCTAGAAAGGTTAAAAGCTGGCATGGTATCATCATTTCAACCACATAGCATGTGCAAGAATGTAGAGAGGCTTACGGCAAAAACTGGATGCACTTCGTGTACAAAACGGACAATCTCTTTCGAAGTATCAGGGTTTCATACGGAAACTCGTCTATTACAAAAGGGATTTCATTTTTTTGAACTTATTTCAACTCCATACTTTTTCTGTGTTCAAAATGCACCATCCAAAGCCACATCATCAATTTTCAAGCCTTTCTCACTTCATTTGTTAGTTTTCATGCATTTACTGATTTTTTTTCTACTATAAGACCCTGAAATTGAAAAGCACTACAAATGAGCTCTGAAAAGGTTAAAAGTTGGAATAGTATCATCATTCCACCCACATAGCATGTGCAAGAAAGTAGACAGGCTTACGGCAAAAACTGGATGCAATTCGTGTACAAAACGGACAATCTCTTTCGAAGTATCAGGGTTTCATACGGAAACTCGTCTGTTACAAAAGGGATTTCATGTTTTTGAACTTATTGAACTCCATAATTTTTCTGTGTTCAAAATGCACCATTCAAAGCCACATCATCAATTTTCAACCCTTTCTCACTTCATTTGTTATTTTTAATGCATTTACTGATTTTTTCTGCTATAAGACCCTGAAATTGAAAAGCACCACAAATGAACTCTGAAAAGGTTAAAAGTTGGCATGGTATCATCATTTCTCCCACATAGCATGTGCAAGAAAGTAGAGAGGCTTACGGCAAAAACTGGATGCACTTCGTGTACAAAACGGACAATCTCTTTCAAAGTATCAGGGTTTCATACGGAAACTCGTCTGTTACAAAAGGGATTTCATGTTTTTGAACTTATTTGAACTCCATACTTTTTCTGTGTTCAAAATGCACCATTAAAAGCCACATCATCAATTTTCAACCCTTTCTTACTTCATTTGTTATTTTTCATGCATTTACTGATTTTATCCAGCTATAAGACCCTGAAATTGAAAAGCACTACAAATGAACTCTGAAAAGGTTAAAAGTTGGCATGGTATCATCATTTCACCCACATAGCTTGTGCAAGAAAGTAGAGAGGCTTACGGCAAAAACTGGATGCACTTCGTGTACAAAACGGACAATCTCTTTCGAAGTATCAGGGTTTCATACGGAAACTCGTTTGTTACAAAAGGGATTTCATTTTTTTTGAACTTATTTGAACTCCATACTTTTTCTGTGTTCAAAATGCACCATTCAAAGCCACATCATCAATTTTCAACCCTTTCTGACTTCATTTGTTACTTCTCATGTATTTACTGATTTTTTCCAGCTATAAGACCTTGAAATTGAAAAGCACGACAAATGAACTCTGAAAAGGTTAAAAGTTGGCATGGTATCATCATTTCACCCACATAGCACGTGCAAGAAAGTAGAGAGGCTTACGACAAAAACTGGATGCACTTCGTGAACAAAACGGACAATCTCTTTCGAAGTATCAGGGTTTCATACAGAAACTCGTCTGTTACAAAGGGATTTCATTTTTTTGAACTTATTTGAACTCGATACTTTTTCTGTGTTGAAAATGCACCATTCAAAGCCACATCATCAATTTTCAACCATTTCTGACTCCATTTTTTATTTTTCATGCATTTACTGATTTTTTCAGCTATAAGACCCTGAAATGGAAAAGCACTACAAATGAACATGGATAGATAAGTGACCAAATTAATAGTAGTTCATCATCACATTAAAACCAAAGTACATACATAGTTCAAATTGAACAACATATAGCTCTCCAGAGCATCTAGTTAAACAATACATTGAAACTATGTAAAACCTTTCAATGCAACAACAAATGCGATCATAATCACAACTAAGGTAATAACTGATCCAACGGCATAATGATACCAAGCCTCGGTATGAATGGCATATTTTCTAATCTTTCTAATCTTCAACCGCATTGCATCCATCTTGATCTTGTGATCATCGACGACATCCGCAACATGCAACTCCAATATCATCTTCTCCTCCTCAATTTTTTTTATTTTTTCCTTCAAGTAATAGTTTTCTTCTTCGACTAAATTTAACCTCTCGACAATAGGGTCGGTTGGAATTTCCGGTTCAACCACCTCCTACATAAATAAAATCTATGTCGCGTTGGTCAGCATAATTGTCATAAACAATAAATGAACCAAATAGTTATAAAAAGATAATATATACCACATCTGAATCATAGACAGGACGAGGGCCGACGGGGGCGGATACCAGAACCATCGCACTAAAAGTAAGAAAATTAGACAAGTATCTATCTCAAGTAAGAATTTTTTTCTTTCAGAAAGAAGATAAGAACAAGTGGCTCACCACAGTGGTGCCGGCGACGAGATCGGCGCGGGTGATCGACGGCGGTGAAGACGGGGACGGGACGTGACGGACCGCTAAACCTAGAAAAATCTCGGGGAAAATGGAGCTCAGAGGTCGAGTTTCGAGAGAAGAAATATTAATAGTGTGGCTCAGACATTTCATCGAACACCTCATGTGCATAGGAGGTGAGCTAGAGCACCCAAATGCCCTCCCCTCGCCGGCCAGCAAAAAACAGAGCAGGGTGGTGTGCTCTGCTCGCTGGCGATGGGCTATATATAGGCAAATCATTTGTCCCGGTTCGTGGCTGGAACCGGGGCCAATGGTTATGGGCCAGGAGCGAGGTCCATTGGTCCCGGTTCGTTCCTTGAACCGGGACAAATGGGTCCAGACGAACCGGGACCAAAGCCCGCGAGGCCCCGGCCGGCCACCTGGGCTCACGAACCAGGACGAATGCACCCGTTGATCCCGGTTCGTATAAGAACTGGGACTAATGGGCTGGCCAGGCCCGAACGAAAGCCCCTTTTTCTACTAGTGTGAGCATCGAGGCGGCCACCTTACTAATGAACTGGTTCACCGAAATGAGTTTCATATACTAGTACATGTTAAACATGTTATGTGTCTCCTTGTTTCTTCTTTTAAAATGCTGACAGAATATTTGGGAAGAGTGCCTTATTAGGCAATGATGAAGGAAGTAATGCAGATAAGGTTCAGGATCGTGAGACATCCTTCTTGGTCTCTAACAAAGCTGATAAAACAGCTAAGGAAAACTATCTTGAAGACAGTGAGGCAACCCCAAAGTCCTGTCTTGGTTTACTGTTCGAGTTACTGGCCACTACCGCTTGCACAAGCTATTCAAACTCACTGTCTGAATCAGTTCGGTTTCTTGAGTCTCAACTACAAGCTGAAAGACAACGATCGGCTGTGCTGCGACAAGAAGCGGAAGGACTGCAGAAGTCCCTGGAGCATTCAGATGCATACTTTCTGGTGCAACATCAAGCGTTGGAGGATTTTAGCGCTGAACAGGACAAAGCTAATAATCTTGCTAAGATTATTGCCAGCATGGTGGATACCCAGGATAACGTTTCTTGAGCTCTTCTGAAGTTATTTCAGTTATGGAATTGTTTTGCTGCTGCGTTTATTTGCACCAGTGGCCAATTTTGACGGCCAGTGTATGTAATATGCTACTTTGTTCCCTATATTTGCACTGGTGGCGTGATGCCCAGTGGATGTAATATGTGCAAAAGCTGTAATAGGCTAGCGTTAGTTCCTTGCTTATTTATTTCCTTATTGTCTTGTTTAGTTGTTTTCTTGTAGTCAGTGCAGTTCCTTTTCCTCGTTTTTTTAGTGGCCAAAATAACCTAGTTTTGGTAACTAGGCCACAATAATCATGGCAACACACGAACTATTGTAACCATGGGCCTCCTGCGGGCCGTAGGATCCGTGGGCCTTCTAGGGGTCATAGGATCCATGGGCCTTTTACGGGCCGTAGGATCCATGTACTTTCTACGGGTCGTATGATCCATGGACCTTCTACGGGCCATATGATCCATGGGCCTTCTACGGGCCGTAGGATCCATTGGCCTTCTACGTGCCGTATAATCATTTTGCCAAACATGGGTCATACTATTCGTGGACCATAACGGGACGTTAAAAGGCCGTATTTGGTAACGCTATGAAAACAGCCCAACGGGTTAATGGGCCACAAACGGGCCGAATGTAACCACGGGCTGTATTTGGCCCACAAACGGAACAGGCCAGTAACGGACCGTATCTAACCACATTCTAGAAATGAGCCCAAGAATAAATGGGCCCTTAGAAGGCCGAAAGTTAACACGGGCTGGAAACGGCCGACAGAATAATGGGCCATTAATGGGTATAAAGTGATACACTGTTCATGATGGGCAAGTTTCATCACGGGCCTTTAATGGGCCGACAGTTACAAAGGGCCTCATATGGGCCGAAAGACATCATGGGCCATACATGGGCCGAAAGTTACAAGAGGCTGGAATCATATTGGACGGCCAAGATGAAGCTACTATGCTTAATTCCGATAGGCCGTAACGGGCCGGTAGTAAGCGGGCCGTAAATGGGCTATATAAGAACAGGCCGTTAATAGGCTTTCTGTGGGCCGGCCCATTACCTTTTGACCAAGTCAAACGGGCCGGCCTTTTCACCGGAATGGGCCTCTGTTGGGCCGTTCCACGTGTCGACGTAGCATAGGCGCCTCCTGTCCAATGAGTGGATGACATCTGTCCGAACGTTGAGCCGACACGTGTTTCCTCTAGCCAATGAGAACTTTACACATGGAAAATTCCCATAGGTCCGGGCTGTTAACGGGTTATCAGATCCAAAACCGGACCCGATAGCTTAACGACGTCCCGTTACGGTGGATGCACGTGTCGGTCACCCTTGACGAAAGCACTTCTATGACGGGTGATTTATCGTCATGGAAGTGGACACTTCTGTGATGATAATTTTGGTAATGTCATGGAACACTTCTACGACAGCACATGTATGACTATCTTGATTCTGTCATAAATTTGTCATGGATGTATATGCATGACAGAAAACGTGACCTACTACGACAAATACGTATGATCACGGAAGTGTGTTTTTTTTTGCAGTGAGTCTTGCGCATCGACCTATCCCTTCCACGACGGCCGCCGACCTCTCCTCGCCGGATAAACGCCGGCGACGCGCCACCCATCCTCTTTTTCCATCTCTCTCTCTAGACGTGATGCGTGGGGCCCGCCGTTAGCCTCTCCACTCGCGCCCAAAGCGGTACGAGTGGAGGTGTATTCGCTGGAATAAGTCTTCGACGTCACCCCTTGGTTTTCTTTTTATTCAAATTAAATCATTTTGACCAGAAACTTTGACCAGTCCTAACTCCTAATCTACAAGTCCAAATGAGTTGATTCTTTTTACATTGGTTTTGTATTGGAATATTCTAGCAGCACACAAATTTTGAGATTTGTCCCTGCTGTCTAGAATTTCTGGTGAATTTCATAGTGGTTCCTGATATTTTCTTTTGCTGTTTTTAATTCTTTTCAAAAGGAGAAGCTTACCATGAGGCGAGCTAGGAGGAGTGTGACCCTCCTCTGTACTAAGGCAAGCCACACAAATATTTGCATGGTGTCATTTCAATAACTATGATTTTCCAACTTGAATATGGATTATTTCATGCATTAAATCATTTAAATAATATTTCTTATACTGTTTCAATTGTTATTCTTGGAATGTTTAGCTTGTTGTAGTACTTGAGTGCATGGACTAGTGTGATGTAGTTGTCGGGGTTCTGGGAATGGGGGTACCCAGACTTGCCAGCCTGCGGCCCACAGCGTGGCTCCATCGACGGCCCGGTACGGCCCACCTTCAGCATCAACAACTCAAGACCCTCACGATGGGCCAAGCCTCGCGAGGCGGACGACACCAAGAACTCCAGCAGGGGTGGCCTCCTCAGGCTGGCTCCTGAGGTGCGGAGATTCCTATGCAAGCCTCGCCTCCTGAGGTTCAGATGACGTGAGCCATGACGACAAAGGCTAGGCGGGCGCTAGCGGGCTCACGGCAACAGTTTCCTCTTTGGTGCTATGGAGGCAAGCGCACGCGCGGAGTCCCGAGGAATCAACCAAAGGTTTTCGTTCCCGTGCAACAAGATCAAGACCGCAGGACGGCAGGACGGAGGTCATCGTTGAACCCACCACGGCGTCACGGCCAGAGGCTTTGTAGGCGAAGACTACTTTTGTCAGGATAAGATGCACTAGTTGTCTCCCGCAGAATTTAGTCATTGTGGGATCCCTTCCCGCCTTCTTTTGGAAGTGGACCAAGGCCACTATAAATAGGGCAGCACCACCACCGTAGAGAGGGATCCGAATCAAGGAGATCATCCTCTCCCCCGTCAGCTCAAGAACACTCGTCCTCCTGAGGCTGTTCTTCCACTGTACTAGTTCATCCTCAGTCCCTCGAGGCCAATCCACCACAAAGCAGGAGTAGGGTTTTACACCGCATGGTGGCTCGAACCTGGGTAAACTGCCATGTCTCATTTCCTTCCTTTTCATCGAGCTAGGCCGTGAGATTGGCAAGTTGGCAGACTGGGGAGGTTGAGTTCTTCGCATGCACCCCAGAGTTCGAATCCATCCAGGGTCCGCGGAGCCCGAAATCTGACATTTGGCATGCGAGGTAGGGGCGCGTCGGAGCCTCTCTTCCTCCAGTAGATTCGCCACCGTTTCGCCGTCCCCATGGCTGATGCTCGTC
This sequence comes from Aegilops tauschii subsp. strangulata, assembly GCF_002575655.3. Classification (NCBI taxonomy): domain Eukaryota; kingdom Viridiplantae; phylum Streptophyta; class Magnoliopsida; order Poales; family Poaceae; genus Aegilops; species Aegilops tauschii. The sequence goes on along the minus strand of NC_053040.3, from coordinate 285,012,387 downwards.
AAGTTCATGCTGAGCGCCGGGCTGCCCAAGCCGCCCGCATCACCAGACGGCACCCTTTGGCAACAGTGCTCCCCGCTGTTCCCCGTCGCCCGCGGCCAACGGTGCCACCGACCCCGCTGCCCACGAGCAGCAGGCCTCGTCGATGCAGGCCTACGTGCGGCATGATGGCCCCACTGCCACTCCGTCAATGACCCCGGAAGCTGCTTCGTCGTCTCATGCTCGCCGTGGGCCGGCGAACGCGCACGCTGCGTTGCTCATGGCACGCGACCTCCTACGCTACCGCCCCATCGACGACCTCTACAAGGACTGGCTGGACCGCATCGCCGATCTAGTCAGCGCCGCCGGAGAGACCCCTGCACTGTCCCGCTCGCTGCCTCCCTCACTGCCTCTCGCGGGCGATGTGGCCCAAGGTGCACCTCCTCCACCTCCCAGGCAAGACATAGCCTTCGAGCCAAGGCGTGAAGCTCCACTGCGCGACCCGCCGTGTAGGGTGCCGACACGTGATGAGGAAAGCTGCCAGGCGGTGCAGCGGCCGCAAGGAGATGCACGTGCACTTCCAGCAGCACCACGTTAAGACCGCGTGCTACCTGCAGTGGTGGCGTGCGAGCGCCAAGATCAGGCTCCACCTCTACGGCGGGCTCCCGTGAACACAGAGGGATGCCGCACGTTCACTCCGGAGCTACACAACGTCGTTTGGCCAGGGAAGTTCAAGCCCGACCTGCCTCCACGCTACGACAGCGCCCCTGACCCTACCGAGTTCCTGCAGCTGTATGAGATGAGAATCAAGGCGGCCACCTTACTAATGAACTGGTTCACCAAAATGAGTTTCATATACTAGTACATGCTAAACCTGTTATGTGTCTGCTTGTTTCTTGTTTTAGAATGCTGACCGAATATTTGGGAAGAGGGCCTTATTAAGCAATGATAAAGGAAGTAATGTAGATAAGGTTGAGGATCGTGAGACATCCTTGTTGGTCTCCACAGAGCTGATAAAATAGCTAAGGAAAACTATCTTGAAGACAGTGAGGCAACCCAAAAGTCCTGTCTTGGTTTACTGTTCGAGTTACTGGCCACTACTGCTTGCACAAGCTATTCTAACTCACTGTTAGAATCATTTCGGTTTCTTGAGTCTCAACTACAAGCTGAAAGACATCGATCAGCTATGCTGCGACCAGAAGCGAAAGAACTGCGGAAGTCCCTGGAGCATTCAGATGCATACTTTCTGGTGCAACAGCAATCGTTGGAGGATTTTAGCGCCAAACAGGACCAAGCTAATAAGCTTGCTAAGCTTATTGCCAGCATGGTGGATACCCAGGATAACGTTTCTTGAGCTCTTCTGAAGTTGTTTCAGTTATGGACTTGTTTTGCTGCTGCGTTTATTTGCACTGGTGGCCAATTTAGACGGCAAGTGTATGTAATATGCTACTTTGTTCCCTATATTTGCACTGGTGGCAAACTTTGATGCCCTGTGGATGTAATATGTGCAATAGCTGTAATAGGATAGTGTTAGTTGCTTGCTTATTCATGTCCTTATTGTCTCGTTTAGTTGTTTGCTTGTAGTCACTGCAGTTCCTTTTCCGCGTTTTTAGTGGCCACAATAACCTAGTTTTGGTAACTAGGCCACAATAATCATGGCAACACACAGACTGTTGTAACCATGGGCCTCCTGCGGGCCGTAGGATCCGTGGGCCTTCTACAGGTCGTAGGATCCATGGGCCTTTTATAGGCCGTAGGATCCATGTACTTTCTACGGGCCGTATGATCCATGGGCCTTCTACGGGCCGTATGATCCATGGGCCTTCTACAGGCCGTAGGATCCATTGGCCTTCTACGGGTCATATAATCATTTTGCCAAACATGGGCCGTACTATTCGTGGACCATAACGGGCCATTAAAAGGCCGTATTTGATAACGATATGAAACAACCCAACGGGTTAACGGGCCGAATGTAACCACGGGCTATATTTGGCCCACAAACGGAATAGGCCAGTAACGGACCGTATCTAACCGAATTCTAGAAATGAGCCCAAGAATAAATGAGCCCTTAGAAGGCCGAAAGTTAACACGGGCTAGAAACGGCCGACAGAATAATGGGCCGTTAATGGGTATAAAGCGATACATTGTTCATAATGGGCCAGTTTCATCCCGGGTCTTTAATGGGCTGAGAGTTACAAAGGGCCTCATATGGGCCGAAAGACATCATGGGCCATACATGGCCCGGAAGTTACAATGTGCTGGAATCATATTGGACGGCCAAGATGAAGGTACTGGGCTTAATTCCGATAGGCCGTAACGGGCCGGCAGTAAGCGGGCCGTAAATGGGCTATATACGAACAAGCCGTTAACAGGCTTTCCGTGGGCCGGCCCATTACCTTTTGACCAAGTCAAACAGGCCGGCCTTTTCACCGGAATGGGCCTCTGTTGGGCCGTGCCACGTGTCGACGTATCATAGGTGCCTCCTGTCCAATGAGTGGATGACATCTGTCCGAACGTGGAGCCGACACGTGTTTCCTCCGGCCAATGAGAATTTTACACATGGAAAATTCCCATTGGTCTGGGCTGTTAACGGGTTATCGGATCCAAAACCGGACCCGATAGCTTAACGGCGTCCCGTTACGGTGGATGCCACGTGTCAGTCACCCTTGTCGAAAGCACTTCTATGACGCGTGATTTATCGTCATGGAAGTGGACAATTCTGTGATGATAATTCTGGTAATGTCATGGAACACTTCTATGACAGCACATGTATGACTATCTTGATTCTGTCATCAATTTGTCATGGATGTACATGCATGACATAAAACGTGACCTACTGTGACAAACACGTATCATCATGAAAGTGTATTTTTTTGTAGTGAGTCTTGAGCGTCGACCTATCCCTTCCACGCCGGCCACCGACCTCTCCTCGCCGGATAAACGCCGGTGATGCGCCGCCCCTCCTGTTTTTTCTTCTCTCTCTCGCAAGACCTGATGCGTGGGGCCCGCTGTCAGCCTCTCGACTTGCGCCCGAAGCGATACGAGTGGAGGTGTATTCGCTAGAATAAGTCTTTGACGTCACCCACTGGTTTTCTTTTTATTCAAATTAAATCATTTTGACCAGAAACTTTGACCAGTCCTAACTCCTAATCTACAATTCCAAATGAGTTGATTCTTTTTGCATTGGTTTTGTATTGGAATATTCTAGCAGCACACAAAATTTGAGATTTTTCCCTGCTGTCTAGAATTACTGGTGAATTTCAGAGAGGTTCTTGATATTTTCCTTTGCTGTTTTTAATTATTTTTAGAAGGAGAAGCTTACCTTGAGGAGAACCAGGAGGAGTGTGACCCTCCTCTGTACTAACGCAAGCCATACAACTATTTGCATGGTGTCATTTCAATAAGTATGATTTTCCAACTTCAATATGTATTATGTCATGCATTAAATCATTTAAATAATATTTCTTATATTGTTTCAATTGTTCTGCTTGGAATGTTTAGCTTGTTGTAGTACTTGAGTGCATGGACTAGTGTGATGTAGTTGTCGGCGTTTTGGGAACGGGGGTACCCAGACTTGCCGTCCTACGGCCCACGGCGTGGCTCCGTCGACGGCCTGGTACGGCCCACCTTCAGCATCAACAACTCAAGACCCTCGCAAGGTGGACGACACCAAGAACTCCAGCAGGAGTGGCCTCCTCAGGCTGGCTCCCGAGGAGCGGAGATTCCTATGCAAGCCTCGCCTCGTGAGGTTCAGATGACGTGAGCCATGACGATCATGGCCAGGCGGGCGCCAGCGGGCTCACGGCAACAGTTTCCTCTTTGGTGCTAAGGAGGCAAGCGCACATGCGGAGTCCCGAGGAATCAACCAAAGGTTTCCATTCCCGTGCAACAAGATCAAGACCGCAGGACGGTAGGACGGAGGTCATCGCGGAGTCCACCACGGCATCATGGCCAGAGGCTTTGCAGGCGAAGACTACTTTTGTCAGGATAAGATGTACTAGTTTCTCCCTTAGAATTTAGTCATTGTCGGATCCCTTCCCGCCTTCATTTGGGAAGAGGACCAAGGCCACTATAAATAGGGCGGCACCACCACCGTAGAGAGGGATCCGAATCAAGGAGATCATCCTCTCCCCCGTCAGCTCAAGAACACTCGTCCTCCTGAGGCTGTTCTTCCACTGTACTAGTTCATCCTCAGTCCCTCGAGGCCAATCCACCACAAAGCAGGAGTAGGGTTTTACACCGCATGGTGGCCCGAACCTGGGTAAACTGCCATGTCTCATTTCCTTCCTGTTCATCGAGCTAGGCCGTGAGATTGTCAAGTTGGCAGACTGGGAGGTTGAGTTCTTCGCATGCACCCCAGAGTTCGAATCCATCGAGGCTCCGCGGAGCCCGAAATCTGACATTTTTCGTGCCAGGTAAGGGCGCGTCGGAGCCTCTCTTCCTCCAGTCGATTCGCCACCGTTTCGTCATCCCCATAGCTGATGGCTGTTGAGTTCGTGCTGAGAGTTGGGCTGCCCTAGCCGCCCGCATCACCAGACGGCACCCGTTGGCAACGGTGCTCCCCGCCGTTCCCTGTTGCTCGCGGCCAACGCTGCCACCGGCCCACGAGCAGCAGGCCTTGTCGATGCAGCCCTCCGTGCGGCATGATGGGCGCACTACCACTCCGTCATTGGCAACGGCAGCTGCTTCATCGTCTCATGCTCGCCGTGGGCTGGCAAACGCGCAGGCTGCGTTGCTCATGGCGCGCGAGCTCCTACACTACCGGCCCATCGATGACCTCTACAAGGACTGGCTGGACCGCATCGCCGATCTAGTCAGCGCCGCCGCAGAGACCCCTGCACTGTCCGGCTCGCTGCCTCCCCCGCTGCCTCTCGTGGGTGATGTAGCCCATGGTCCGCTTCCTCCACCTCCCAGGCAAGACGTCACCTTCGAGCCAAGGTGTGAGGCTCCACGGCGCGACCGGCCGCGTAGGGCGCTGACACGTGATGAGGAAAGCTGCCAGGCGGTGTAGCTGCCGCAAGGAGATGCGCGTGCACTTCCAGCACCGCCACGTCAAGACCGCACGCCGCCTGCGGTGGTGGCACGCAAGCGCCAAGATCAGGCTCCACCTCTACGGCGGGCTCTCGTGACCACATCGGGATGCCGCGCGTTCACTCCGGAGCTACACAGCGTCGTTTGGCCAGGGAAGTTCAAGCCCGAGCTGCCTCCACGCTACAACAGCACCCCCGACCCTGCCGAGTTCCTACAGCTCTATGAGCTGAGCATCGAGGCGGCCAATGGCGACGAGAAGGTTATGGCGAACTAGTTTCCCATGGCCCTCAAAGACGACGCGCGCTTGTGGCTCCTGAACCTCCCTGCGGGATCGATCTCCTCGTGGGATGAGATGCGAGAGCGTTTTGTCACCAACTTCTAGGGTACTCGCGACTGCCCGCCAGCTGCGGGTGACCTACGACACATCAAGCAGCAGCCATGAGAGACCTTGCAGAAGTACATCCAATTCTTCAACAGTGTTCGCCTCAAGATCCCCAAGGTGTCAGATGAGGCCATCATCTCGGTGTTCACTGATGGCATCCGTCACGTCAAGATGAAGGAGGGCTCGCCATACACGAGGACCTATACATGGCTCTGGAGATGTTCAACATGGCAACCAAGTGTGCGAGAGCTGAGGAGGGATGCCTCTCCCTCCTCGAGCTTCCGAAAGATGACCCAGAAGACAAGAAGGCCAAGGATGTGAAGCGCAAGGGACCGTCCATGCTCGCGACTGAACCAGAGATGAAGCGCGGCTGCGACCACCCGGAGTCATCCAATGGCAGCCGCCCGTTCTACGTCTTCTACAACATGCACATCCACAACACCAACGACTGCCAGGAGCTCAGGGCCATCCGCGACGGGCGCCTCGGTCGCCCCCCCCCCCCACGAGCGCAACGAACGAGGCTACGATTGTGGAGGTGGCCGTGGCGGAGGACGCTGGGACGGTCGCGACCCCCGCCAGGACTAGCGCCATCAAGCTCGTGAGGACCACTGGTAGGGCCAGCCTCGCGAGGGCGCCTGGAGAGACCAGCCTCGCGAGGACTGTCCTTAGGGCAACACTGGCCTTCCTCTGCTGCCGCCACCACCAAGAAGGAATGACGACCGCCACCAGGACGAGGGGGCTGGGGGCTTCCAAGAGCCTCGTGCCATCGCTTGCATCCTAGGTGGCACTTAGGCCCCAGCCTTCCATCGCATCTTCAAGCAGTTCGCATGTGAGGTGAACGCGGCCCTCCCCAAGCTCGAGGCAACGCGTCTGCTCAGGTGGTCCAAGTACACCATCACCTTCAACTCTTCCGACCAGCTCAAGTGTACGGCAACTGCCGGTGCCCTCCTGATGCTCTACTCGCCTACCATCAGCAACGTCCTCGTCACCAAGACACTCATTGTTGGCGGTGCGGGGCTCAATGTTCTCTCCGTCGAGAAGTTCGATCAACTCCAGGTGCCCTATGACGAGCTGCAGCCTACCAAGCCTTTCTCAGGAACCGACGGCTCCACCACCCCGATAGGGCAGATCCGTCTCCCAGTCACCTTCGGCAAGCGCGACAACTACCGCACTGAGCTCATCAACTTCGACGTCTCCCACATTCGCCTCCCGTACAACGCCATCCTTGGGTATCCGGCCTTGGCCAAGTTCATGGCGGTGACTCGTCATGGTTACAATGTCGTCAAGATGCCTGGAAGCTGCGGCATCATCTTGGTCGCCTGCGAGGAGAAGGACGCGGTATGCTCCCTCGAGCGCGCCTACCAGGCTGCGGCGGTCGAGCACCCAAATGACGAGGGCGTTGTCTACCCTCTTGAGGCTGTCCCTAAGAAGAAGAAGCAGCTGCTCCGCCAAGGACCTCAGGAGGGTGGGGTGTCCAGCGGTGCCGCCTCAAGCCCTGCGCCCATTGACGGGGCAACTTCCCCTCTCGCCTAGGAAGGCGCGCCCGGCACCCCTCTTAGGCTGGGCTCGGGGGCTCTCCTCTGGAGGGCCTCTGACCTGACCAGCTTCACGAGGGCGGCGTTCGGGCACCATGTGGAGGCGTGCTTCAGCGCGCGCTTCCGTGAAGAGAGCGCAGAGTGCAAGGCGCCAGGCGCTGAGGAGTTCATCACCAAGGCGATTGAGGAGCTTCAGAGGAAAGAGCTATGTGGGGTGATCGTCGCCCACCACCCAGCGCAGCTGCCTGCCCCGGCGAGGACAGCGAGCTGTGCGCCTGCGTCAACATCCCTGGGCTCAACAGGGCCGCGTCTCAGGAGCTCTTCTGGCTGTCCTACGTTGGCCAATGCGAGGGCCCCCTCGCAGCTACGTTCGCATGCCTTTTGGTTTGCTGAACTGGGTTGTCATGCACTAGCGCCGCATGCAGGGCGTCCTGGTGGCTCCAAAGGCCAGGCACCAGCCAATCCTGTCGAAGATGGCGACGGATCCTCGTGAGCCCCCCAGGCCCCCAGAGCCTCCCGAGGCTCAGGACCTGGGCGGCTCATGAGGAGCAACTTCTGCAGCACGCGTCTTCAACTACTCCGACATCTCTTCAGCAACGGTGCTAGGTGACATTTTCTGGTTTGTTCAGTTGGGGGCGTGCCTCGAGCTGCACCATCCCCAAGAAGCGTGGGTACATCCCTGTGGCATGTACCGTTCTTTGCATCTATTAGAACTGGCTCTTCCCTTTGATCATGAGTTGCTTTATGATTATTACCTGTTTACCTGGAGCTTTATCGCCCTTCGCGGCCTCCCCGCATTGCTGGCCCGCCTCTTCCTCATCCTGCAACGGGGGCTACACATGCTAGTACGGAGCTTGTGCTAGGGTCCGTCCCTTTAACACTGACAAATCTGAGAGATTGAGCTCTGGCTTGCGGCCTGCTCCGCGCACGTCACCTCACCACATCCTCAGTGCCTTCATCTTCTTGCAGAAGGATCAGCGGCAAGACAACAAGCGTGGTTATGTGTTACGTTCCCCTCCTTGGACTAACCCGCGGGAAGCTCCGGAGCTTAACTACGTGCAGCCCTGCTGGCCGTCCTTTTTCACGCAATTCACTTGCACGTTAAAGGAGGGTTCCTGAAGATCGTGCCTCAGGGGCTCCTACTGGCTCTTGAGCCCTCTCCCCCTGGCCTTGACCACGGCATCGCGACCTGGCATACTAGCGGCGGCCGAGCCTCGCTCGAGGGCCGGGACCCAAGGACGTAGAGCATCTAGATGAACAGGAAAAAGGGGGGCCAGTGCGAACCTCGCGATCCAGTAGTTCGACTCTCGCAATCTCGCTGGGGGCAATGTCAGTTCCCTTTTCAGCCTTCAGAGAGCTACTTGCATGCCAAAGGGGACCTCTTGAGCATCCCGCCTCAGGAGCTCTTATTGGTCGTCGGGTCGCTCACCTCCTGGCCTTAACCATGGCATCGCGACCTGGCATACCAGCGACGGCTGAAGCCTTCCTGGGGACTTGGTCCTGTCGGCGTAGAGCACTAAGCTACCAGAAGAACGAAAAGGGGGAACCGTGCCGGAGTGAGATGCGCAATTTCAACATCATACTAGGAAGGGTAACATTGGAGCGAAAGTACTGTAGTTTTTTACATACCCCCAGGGGGCTCGTCAAAATTCCACGTACGGAAAACAAAAGAAGAAGACCAAAAAGGACCCCGGCCGCTGGGTATCACCGACGGTGCCGAGAGGACGCCGCTGCTACGCTCCGGGCGCTGTAACACCCCGCATGTAACTTTCCATATTTCTAACTCCAACTCTTGCCATTTTCAGCTATGTGTTATGATATTCTCTCCGTGGTCGGGTTTTGTTTTTCGTTTTGTATTTTGTTCATGTCATGCATCTCAAACCATGTCATCATGTGCATTGCATTTGCATACATGTTCGTCTCTTGCATCCGAGCATTTTCCCCGTTGTCCGTTTTGCAATCCGGCGCTCCCATCTCCTCCGGCGCACCCCTCTTGTTTTCTTTCGTGTGCGGGTGTCAAAAGTTCTCGGAATGGACCGAGGCTTGTCAAGTGGCCTTAGTATACCACCCGGCGACCACCGGTCAAGTTTCGTTCCATTTGGAGGTCGTTTGGTACTCCAACGGTTAACCGGGTAACCGCAAAGTCCATTTGTGTGTTGCAGCAAAACCCCCCTCAAAACCAGCCCAAAACCCACCAAACTCTCTTCCATGCTCTAGGTTGTTTGATCATGATCGTGTGGGCGAAAACCGCACCTCACTTGGAGCCTCCTAGCTCCCTCTACCTATTTATATGTGACCCTCCCGAAAACGAACGCAGATGAAACCCTAACCTCGTCCCCTCCGCGCCGCCGGACAAAATCGCCACCGACGGACACGTCCGACTTCCACCGTCGCCGCCGGCCTGCCCGAGCACGCGGGAGGCCCTCCCGGGCCCGAGCGCGCCCGCCGCCCGTCCTCTCTCCTCCGCTGCGACCCCGCTGCCGCGCCCGCGCCGGCCGGCCCCGCCGTCCCCTCCGGCACCGGCCACCGCCGCCGCCATCGCCGGCCCCGTCGCCCGCGGCCGCCGCCTCCGCCGGTGCGCCTCCGCCTCTCGTCGCCGGCGCCTCCCCTCTTCCCCGCGCCGCCGTCCTCCTTCCTCCGGGCCTGCCGCCGTCGCCCTTCCTCTCCCAGCTCCGGCCGAGCTCGGCCCCTGCCCCGATCCGATCTGGTGAGCGCGTGAGTTGACTTTCTCCTCGACCCCCGAAACTTCCAAGTTATTTCGTTCTCCAGCAAGTGCCCATGTTCATCATCGCATAACTCTCTGCATATAGCTCTGTTTCGCGCGTGTAATATGTCAAATTGTTCGTCTTGCGATGCTCTACATTTTTTTCAATTGCACCATGTTCATTAGGGTCCATCTTGATGCCCAAATCTCTGTTGCAAGAGTGCTAGTTGCTGTTATCTGCTGGCTCTTATCAGAACTTGGAGATTTGTCGTTTTTGTATCATTTAATCTGTGCATCTTATGGGCATGAGCTCTACATGTGTTTTGTTGTATGCCATGCCATCTTTCCAAGGGTTTTTTGACATGTATTTTTGTGGTCTCTGTGGTGAGTAGCACAAGCATGCAAACTAGGCCCCGTAATGTTTCTGATTTCAGGGACTTAGTAATTTCTCTTTGTCTGCTGTTATTTTTTTGCCATGTAAACTTGATGCTACAGAGAGATCCATGCATATTTTGGAGATGTTCAGTAAGGATGATTTGTAGATATAGTTGTAATTGATCCATTTCTGCCCTTGTTTGCAATTATGGAGTGCCATAGCATGACTCAATCTTGCTCTACTTTTGCTATAAAATATTTCTGGCAGATTCTTAACATGATATGCAATTTTGCTAAGCTTATTGTAGTTGATCCATACATGCTATGCTCTTGTTCTTGCCATGGATAGCTTCATAAACTTGCAATCTTGCTGTAGGTATGCTTTTTTTGTCATGCATTGCCTTGTCGTGAGTGCATCAAGCTCACCAAGATGCCCTCATATTATTATTTCTGCCATGCTCTGTTTTCTGCTAAGTCTGAAACCTGTTAACGAAACTTGCTATGTTTACATGCTTGCCATCATATCTTCTGGTCCATTTTGGCTTATGGTCAGTAAGGGACTTTTGTCATATGCATCTAGTAGAACACTGCCATGCCTTGTTTTGCCATGTTAAGTTTTTGCATTTTTGCCATGCTTGTTTGAGCTTGTTATGTTGTGATCTAGCCATAGCTCAGTGTTCATCTTTTGTCAAGCATAACCTGTACATTGTTGCTTGTTGCTATGTCGGAGTGCTGTAGCATTGTTGCTTGTTGCATTTTAAGTGCTATCATGCTGTTAATCGCAGATTCGTGTCATTCTTGTTTTGCTTGCCATTTGCAAACCGTGCATCCGTTTCCGGTGATCTTTATATCGATTTCGACCGAAATCATCTCATCTTTCCAGTGGCATGCTTGGTTTGCCAAGTTACTGCCTTGTTCATCATTTTCCTTCCGGAGCACGCATATGCATCGCATATCATATCTCGCATATCATACATGTTTTGCATCGTGTGCTCGTGCTTTCCTCGCGATTGATTGTGGTTCCGTTGCTTGTGTTCTTGTCTTGGGTAGAGCCGGGAGACGAGTTTGTGAATGAGGAACCTGTTGAGTACGCTTACGAGGATCAAGCTTTCGACAACTCTGAGAACCTTGCAGGCAAGATGACCACCCCTCGAAATCACTTCTATCTTTGCTTTGCTAGTTGTTCGCTCTATTGCCATGCTGCGCTACCTATCACTTGCTATATCATGCCTCCCATATTGCCATGTCATCCTCTAACCATCCTTTCCTAGAAAACCCTTGTTTGGCTAAGTTACCGCTTTTGCTCAGCCCTTCTTATAGCGTTGCTAGTTGCAGGTGAAGTTGAAGTTGGTTCCATGTTGGAACATGGATATGTTGGGATATCACAATATCTCTTATTTAATTAATGCATCTATATATTTGGTAAAGGGTGGAAGGCTCGGCCTTATGCCTGGTGTTTTGTTCCACTCTTGCCTCCCTAGATTCTGTCATACCGGGATTATGTTCCTTGAGTTTGCGTTCCTTACGCGGCTGGGTGCTTTATGGCACCCCCTTGACAGTTCGCCTTGAATAAAACTCCTGCAGCAAGGCCCAACCTTGGTTTTACCATTTGCCACCTAAGCCTTTCCCCCGGGTTTTCGCGAGCCCGAGGGTCATCTTTATTTAACCCCCCCCCCCACCCCCGGGCAGTGCTCCTTCGAGTGTTGGTCCGAACCGAGCAGCCTGCGGGGCCACCTCGGGGAAACTCGAGGTCTGGTTTTACTCGTAGCTTGACTTATCCGGTGTGCCCTGAGAACGAGTTATGTGCAGCTCCTATCGGGATTTGTCGGCACATTCGGGCGGCTTTGCTGGTCTTGTTTTACCATTGTCGAAATGTCTTGTAAACCGGGATTCCGAGACTGATCGGGCCTTTCCGGGAGAAGGTTTATGCTTCGTTGACCGTGAGAGCTTATGATGGGCTAAGTTGGGACACCCCTGCAGGGTATTATCTTTCGAAAGCCGTGCCCGCGGTTATGAGGCAGATGGGAATTTGTTAATGTCCGGTTGTAGAGAACTTGTCACTTGACCCAATTAAAATACATCAACTGCGTGTGTAGCCGTGATGGTCTCTTCTCGGCGGAGTCCGGGAAGTGAACACGGTTTGAGTTATGAATGACGTAAGTAGGAGTTCAGGATCACTTCTTGGTCATTGTTAGATGACGACCGTTCCGTTGCTTCTCTTCTCGCTCTCTTTTGCGTATGTTAGCCACCATATATGCTTATTGCCTGCTGCAGCTCCACCTCATTACACCATCCTTTCCTATAAGCTTAAATAGTCTTGATCTCGCGGGTGTGAGATTGTTGAGTCCCCGTGACTCACAGATTCTACCAAAACAGTTGCAGGTGCCGACGATGCCAGTGCAGATGATGGGATCGATCTCAAGTGGGAGTTCGATGAGGAACGTGGTCGTTACTATGTGTCTTTTCCTGATGATCAGTAGTGGAGCCCAGTTGGGACGATCGGGGATCTAGCATTTGGGGTTATCTTATTTTCATTTGGATCTTGACCGTAGTCGGTCTATGTGTGTATTTTGGATGATGTATGAATTATATTTATGTATTGTGTGAAGTGGCGATTGTAAGCCAACTCTTTATCCCATTATTGCTCATTACATGTGATTGTATGAAGATGACCCTTCTTGCGACAGAACCACTATGCGGTTATGCCTCTAAGTCGTACCTCGACACGTGGGAGATATAGCCGCATCGTGGGCGTTACAAGTTGGTAATCAGAGCCATCCCCGACTTAGGAGCCCCCTGCTTGATCGAATCGCTGGCGTTGTTGAGTCTAGAACAAAAATGTTTTGAGTCTTAGGATTATATATATTGGAGAGTAGGATTCTTTTTACTCCTCAGTCCCTTGGTCGCTCTGGTGAGGTCTCCTGACGTAGAAGTTTTTACTCTTCTCTCCTCAAATTTCACTAAAAAAAATTTAGGATCACGCGGGTATCTTGGAATCGTTCCGATGGTTTTGTGACGAGAACATTGTTCTTGGTGCCTCCTGACATTTAGGGGTTGTGGCAGTGTCCCGGGGAGTTGAGCTCCGAGGTGTTGTCGTCACAATTTTATCGTTGCAGTTCTGGAATACCTGAGTTTCGCCGACATCGAAATCTCTTTTATGCAGTTGTTGGTGAGATCACCTCGATGCCACCCAGTACTGGGGCGGGAGTTCGGGAGTATTGCCATAACTCGTATAACGGATGTTTTTCGAAGGTTGAGGTAAACGATTTCCGAAGGTTTCTTGGTTATGTATTGACGGATGGATACAGCTGGATCTAGGGATTGCTAGTTTGGGTGATATATTTTGTGTCCCCTGTATCCCCAACACCAGATTGCATAACCAGAAAGTTTCGGGAGTTTATAAGTGGGAATTCAAGTAGCCTTAGGATATCTTTCCGACAGACGCATGATATGAGATTGGGGTTCGACGTCTAGTGGTCCGCCTGTACACGGTTGGTTTTACAGTGGTCTCGTAGTGTCTTAAAGAGTCCTTGGCTATGCCGACTCGGGGACGCTTCGTATCTCATGTGCACAGCCTTGTACATGATGGTGCTGTACGATTGATCCCGTGTGGGCCCCACCATGAAATCTTCGGACGAAATCTCTATCATATGTTTGTTCCGGCTTATTCTGCAAGCCAATACTTTGTTTTGTTTTTGTATTGTGGTTTTCGAGTTGCTTCGAAGTCATATGTTGATTCCGTATCTTTTTCAAGTGTCTTCTCAACTTAATGGAAGTGTGATGATTTACTACGGAATTCATTCGTTCATCCTCGTTCGAATGTTTATTGTGAAGACTTTATGTTGCAATTTCTATCCGTTGATTCTACTTATCTACTTATCTATCAAGATGCTAATGGATGTCACCCTCTTCAGGATGGCTCCGCCAACGCATCAGAATCCGGATCGCAATGAAGGGAGTCAGGCGAGCCCTCCACCACCACCTCCGCCTCCGGAGGCATGGCAAGCTATCATGGCAGCCACCAACGCCAATGCTCAGATGATTCTGTAACTCTTGCAAGAACGCACCCAAGGGCAAGGCAATCAAGGAAATCAAGGTCAAGGCAACAATCAGTTTCACTTCGCTATGCTCAACCAGTTTCTCGCAAATCAGCCCAAGCCTTTCAGCTACTGTGCCGAGGCCACGGATGCCGATGATTAGCTCGTGGACATCAACAAGCATTTTGAATGTAGCAATGTCAGGCCTGAGGACTATGTCAAGTTCGCTTCTTTTCAGCTCAAGGACCAAGCTGCTGATTGGTTTCAGCAATACAAAGATTCCAGAGGAGGTCGTGTGATCACTTGGACTGACTTCTGTCGGGACTTCAAAGCGCACCACATTCCACAAAGTGTTGTTGAGAGCAAGCGTGAAGAGTTCCACAATCTCAAGCAAGGCAACATGTCTGTGGATCAATACAACATCCAGTTTCAGAAACTTGCTCGCTTCGCTAAACAAGACGGTCCTGATGAAAAGAGCATGATCTATCACTTCAGAGGTGGCCTTAGAGAGGATCTGCAGTTAGCTCTCGTTCTTGTTGAGCCTACTCAGTTTGATCAATTCTATAATATGGCACTGAAGCAAGAGGCTGCTCAGCTCAAGTGTGAGGCTTCTAAGAAAAGAGTCAGAGACGCAGTTCAGTCTTCTTCTTCCTCACTTGTGGCAGCTAAGCAATAGAAGTTCTGGTTGCCTCCTCCTCCTCCGTTTCGTCAGCCTTACCAGCAGAAGAACAAAGGTGGTCATGGTTCTTCCAACTCTTCCAACTCTGGCCGTCAGAACAAGTCTCAGAATCAAGCTCCAAAGTCCAATGCTCCTTATCACCGTCCACTCTCAGATGTGACTTGCAACAAATGTCAGCAGAAAGGTCACTATGCTAACAAGTGCTTCAACCAAAGGCGCCTTCCGCCTCCTCCTCCTGTCAGATCTTCCAGCAATGCAGTGGTCAAGCATAATCCAAAGTCTGCAAAGGTGAACATGATGAATGCAGCTCAAGCGGAGGAATCGACTGATGTGATAATGGGTAATCTTCCAGTTAATGATATTCCTGCAAAAGTTCTTTTTGATACCGGTGCATCGCTTTGTTTCATGTCAAGACCGTTTTTTGCCAAGCATGAATTCACTTGTTCTCATCTGAGTAAACCCATGGATGTCGTTTCTCCGGGTAAACGTTTGAGTTCTAGTATGATGGTTCCGGATGTTTCCATCAAGATGGGAAACTATAAATTTCTGTCTTCCGCAGTTGTTCTTGGTGACTCGGATATTGATCTTATTCTCGGGATGGACTGGCTTTCTAAGCACAAGGCTCAACTTGATTGTGCAGCCAGGGAAATTCAATTGACACACTCTTCTGAGGATGTCATCATTTATGCCGCTCGTGATGAAACCATTCGGTTTTTTTCTCTCAATGAGAAGGGCGAATTGAATGCCATCTCTCAAATTCTAGTCGTTTGTGAGTATCAAGATGTCTTTCCAGAAGAGCTTCCGGGTATGCCTCCTCATCGGCCAGTTGAGTTCGTTATCGAACTAGAGCCTGGCACTGAACCCTTTTGCAAGCGTCCATACAAGCTTGGACCCAACGAGCTGAAGGAATTGAAGAAACAGCTCGATGAACAAGAGCGTCTTGGTTTGATCAGACCGAGTTCTTCTCCATGGGGTTGTGGTGTTCTTTTTGTAAAGAAGAAGGATGGCACGGACCGACTTTGTGTCGACTACCGTCCATTGAACAAGAAGACAATCAAGAACAAGTATCCACTTCCCAACATCAATGAGCTATTCGAGCAACTCAAAGGTGCTAAAGTATTCTCGAAGCTTGACCTTCGTATGGGTTATCATCAGATTCGCATTCGTGAAGAAGATATTCCCAAGACAGCATTCAGAACAAGCTTTGGTTCTTATGAATATACTATCGTGTCTTTCGGCCTTGTCAATGCTCCTCCAGTATTCTCTCGGATGATGAATTTCATCTTCAACCCCTATACCAATGAATTCGTCCTGGTGTATCTCGATGATATCTTGGTCTTCTCCAAGAATAAGAAGGACCATGCCAAACATTTGCGATTGCTGCTCGACAAGCTCAGAGAGTATCAATTCTATGCGAAGTTCTCAAAATGTGAGTTTTGGCTTGATGAAGTTCTTTTCCTTGGTCACATCATCTCTGCCAAGGGCATCACTGTTAACCCCGAGAAGGTGTCCGCAATTGTGAATTGGGAACCTCCTCAGAATGTCAAGCAGCTCCGCAGTTTTCTTGGTCTTGCAAGCTATTGCTGAAGATTCGTTGAGAATTTCTCCAAGATTGCAAAGCCTCTTTCCAACCTCCTCCAGAAGCATGTGAAGTATGTCTGGTCTCCTGAGTGTGACGTTGCTTTCAACACTCTCAAAGAGATACTAGTCACAGCTCCTGTCTTAACTCCTCCTGATGAATCCAAGCCATTTGAAGTTTTCTGTGATGCTTCTCTTCAAGGTCTCGGTGCTGTGTTAATGCAAGAGAAGAAAGTTGTGGCCTATAACTCTCGTCGGTTGAAGACCAATGAGAAGAACTACCCCACTCACGATCTTGAGTTGGCGGCAGTTGTCCATGCATTATTAACGTGGAGACATCTCTTGCTGGGAAGACAAGTGGACATTTTCACCGATCACAAGAGTCTCAAGTACATCTTCACTCAGCCCAACCTCAACCTCAGGCAGACTCGATGGGTCGAAATGATTCAAGAGTACAATCTGAGTATTGAATATACTCCAGGCAAGGCCAATGTCATTGCAGATGCTTTAAGCAGGCAGGCTTATTGCAACAGCTTAATTCTCAAGCCTTTCCAACCAGATCTTTGTGAAGCTTTCCGCAAGCTGAATCTCCAAGTTATTCCTCAAGGCTTTCTTGCCAACCTCATAGTCTCTCCTACTTTGGAAGATCAAATTCGTGAGGCACAACTTCTTGATGCCATGGTGAAGAAGGTGAAATGTGGTATCGACAAGGGCCTTTCCAAATACAAGTGCTATCGCATTGATGACAGAGACACTTTGTTCTTCGAGGACCGGATTGTGGTTCCTAAAGGTGATCTAAGGAAAGTCATAATGAACGAGGCGCACAATTCTCTTCTTTCCATTCATCCTAGAAGTACGAAGATGTACCATGACCTCAAGCAGTCGTATTGGTGGACTCGAATGAAGCGAGAAATTGCTCAATTCGTAAATGAATGTGATGTCTGTCGAAGAGTGAAAGCAGAACACGAACGACCAGCTGGTCTCCTCCAACCTCTTGCTATCCCGGAATGGAAGTTTGATCATATCGAAATGGACTTCGTGACTGGTTTTCCAAAGTCCAAGCGTGGAAATGATGCTATCTTTGTTGTCATTGATAAGCTTTCTAAAGTGGCTCATTTCCTTCCAATCAAAGAATCCATCACAGCAGCTCAGTTGGCAGAGCTATACACCTCCAGAATGGTCTCCTTGCACGGCATTCCACAATTGATTTCTTCAGATCGTGGAAGCATCTTCACCTCTAAGTTCTGGGACTCCTTCCAGAAGGCCATGGGCACAAATATTCGCTTCAGCACAGCTTTCCATCCGCAAACTAGTGGCCAAGTCGAGCGAGTCAATCAAATTCTTGAAGATATGCTCAGGGCTTGTGTCATTTCCTTTGGCATGAAATGGGAAGATTTTCTTCCATATGCCGAATTCTCCTACAACAACAGCTTCCAAGCGAGTTCGGGCAAGGCCCCATTCGAGATTCTCTATGGCAGAAAGTGCCGTACTCCTCTCAATTGGTAAGAGACTGGTGAACGCCAACTTCTTGGCAATGACTTAATCACAGAAGCTGAAGAAATGTGTAAAGTCATCCGTGATAATCTCAAAGCCGCGCAATCGCGCCAGAAGAGTTACTATGATAGTAAGCATCGTGATTTGGCTTTCGAGATCGGAGACCATGTCTACCTCCGCGTCTCTCCAATGAAAGGCACTCGTCGCTTCGGTATCAAAGGGAAGCTTGCCCCTAGATACGTGGGTCCTTTCAAGATCATTGGCAAAAGAGGCGACCTCGCCTATCAACTCGAGCTTCCTTCCAACTTCGCGAACATGCACGATGTGTTCCACGTGTCACAGCTCCGTAAGTGCTTCAAGACGCCTGAGCGCACTATCAACTTCGAAGAGATTGACCTCCAAGAAGATCTGTCTTATCATGAGCACCCCGTTGCTATTCTTGAAGAAACTGAGCGCAAGACTCGCAACAAGTCAATCAAATTCCTGAAAGTGAAGTGGTCACACCATTCCAACCGGGAAGCCACCTGGGAATGCGAGGATCATCTCCGTTCCGAATATCCGGAGTTCTTTCAGTCCTAGATCTCGGGACGAGATCCTCTCGTAGTGGTGGAGTGTTGTAACACCCCGCATGTAACTTTCCATATTTGTAACTCCAACTCTTGCCATTTTCGGCTATGTGTTATGATATTCTCTCCGTGGTCGGGTTTTGTTTTTCGTTTTGTATTTTATTCATGTCATGCATCTCATACCATGTCATCATGTGCATTGCATTTGCATACGTGTTCGTCTCCTACATCCGAGCATTTTCCCCGTTGTCCGTTTTGCAATCCGGCGCTCCCACCTCCTCCGGCGCACCCCTCTTGTTTTCTTTCGTGTGCGGGTGTCAAACGTTCTCAGAATGGACCGAGGCTTGTCAAGTGGCCTTAGTATACCACCCGGACACCACCGGTCAAGTTTCGTTCCGTTTGGAGGTCGTTTGGTACTCCAACGGTAAACCGGGTAACCGCAAATTCCATTTGTGTGTTGCAGCAAAACCCCCCTCAAAACCAGCCCAAAACCCAACAAACTCTCTTCCATGCTCTAGGTCGTTCGATCACGATCGTGTGGGTGAAAACCGCACCTCATTTGGAGCCTCCTAGCTCCCTGTACCTATTTATATGTGACCCTCCCGAAAACGAACGCATATGAAACCCTAACCTCGTCCCCTCCGCGCCGCCGGACAAAATCACCACCGACGGACACGTCCGACTTCCAACGCTGCCGCCACGTGTCACCGCCGCCTTCGCCGTCGCCGCCGGCCCACCGAAGCCCGCGGGAGGCCCTCCCGGGCCCGAGCGCGCCCGCCGCCCGTCCGCTCTCCTCCGCTGCGACCCCGCCGCCGCGCCCACGCCGGCCGGCCCCGCCGTCCCCTCCGGCACAGGCCGCCGCCGCCGCCATCGCCGGCCCCGCCGCCCGCGGCCGCCGCCTCCGCCGGCGCGCCTCCGCCTCCCGTCGCCGGCGCCGCCCCTCTTCCCCGCGCCGCCGTCCTCCTTCCTCCGAGCCCGCCGTCGTCGCCCTTCCTCTCCCAGCTCCAGCCGAGCCCGGCCCCGGCCCCGATCCGATCTGGTGAGCGCGTGAGTTGACTTTCTCCTCGACCCCCGAAACTTCCAAGTTATTTCGTTCTCCAGCAAGTGCCCATGTTCATCATTGCATAACTCTCTGTATATAGCTCCGTTTCGCGCGTGTAATATGTCAAATTGTTCGTCTCGTGATGCTCTATATTTTGTTCAATTGCACCATGTTCATTAGAGTCCATCTCGATGCCCAAATCTCTGTTGCAAGAGTGCTAGTTGCTGTTATCTGCTGGTTCTTATCAGAACTTGGAGATTTGTCATTTTTGTTTGATTTAATCTGTGCATCTTATGGGCATGAGCTCTACATGTGTTTTGTTGTATGCCATGCCATCTTTCCAAGGGTGTTTTTCCATGTATTTTTGTGGTCTCTGTGGTGACTAGCACACGCATGCAAACTAGGCCCCGTAATGTTTCTGATTTCAGGGACCGTAATTTCTCGAAGTCTTTGTCTGCTGTTATTTTGTTGCCATGTAAACTTGATGCTACAGAGAGATCCATGCACATTTTGGAGATGTTCAATAAGGATGATTTGTAGATATAGTTGTAATGGATGCATTCCTGCCCTTGGTTGCAATTATGGAGTGCCATAGCATGACTCAATCTTGCTCTACTTTTGCTATAAAATATTTCTGGCAGATTCTTAACATGATATGCAATTTTGCCAAGCTTATTGTAGTTGATCCATACATGCTATGCTCTTGTTCTTGCCATGGATAGCTTCATAAACTTTCCATATTGCTGTAGGTATGCTTGTTTTGTCATGCATTGCCTTGTGGTGAGTGCATCAAGCTCACCAAGATGCCCTCATATTATTATTTCTCCCATGCTCTGTTTTCTGCCAAGTCTGAAACCTGTTAACGATACTTGCTATGTTTACATGCTTGCCATCATATCTTCTGGTCCATTTTGGCTTATGCTCAGTAAGGGACTTTTGTCATATGCATCTAGTAGAACACTGCCATGCCTTGTTTTGCCATGTTAAGTTTTTGCATTTTTGCCATGCTTGTTTGAGCTTGTTATGTTGTGATCTAGCCGTAGCTCAGTGTTCATCTTTTGTCAAGCATAACCTGTACATTACTGCCATAAGCTTTGTTGCTATGTCGGAGTGCTGTAGCATTGTTGCTTGTTGCATTTTAAGTGCTATCATGCTGTTAATCGCAGATTCGTGTCATTCTTGTTTTGCTTGCCATTTGCAAACCGTGCATCCGTTTCCGGTGATCTTTATATCGATTTCGACCGAAATCATCTCATCTTTCCAGTGGCATGCTTGGTTTGCCAAGTTACTTCCTTGTTCATCATTTTCCTTCCGGAGCACGCATATGCATCGCATATCATATCTCGCATATCATACATGTTTTGCATCATGTGCTCGTGCTTTCCTCGGGATTGATTGTGGTTCCGTTGCTTGTGTTCTTGTCTTGGGTAGAGCCGGGAGACGAGTTCGTGAACGAGGAACCTGTTGAGTACGCTTACGAGGATCAAGATGACCACCCCTCGAAATCACTTCTATCTTTGCTTTGCTAGTTGTTCGCTCTATTGCCATGCTGCGCTACCTATCACTTGCTATATCATGCCTCCCATATTGCCATGTCAGCCTCTAACCATCCTTTCCTAGCAAACCGTTGTTTGGCTAAGTTACCGCTTTTGCTCAGCCCTTCTTAGAGCGTTGCTAGTTGCAGGTGAAGTTGAAGTTGGTTCCATGTTGGAACATGGATATGTTGGGATATCATAATATCTCCTATTTAATTAATGCATCTATATATTTGGTAAAGGGTGGAAGGCTCGGACTTATGCCTGGTGTTTTGTTCGACTCTTGTCGCCCTAGTTTCTGTCATACCGGGATTATGTTCCTTGAGTTTGCGTTCCTTACGCGGTTGGGTGATTTATGGGACCCCCTTGACAGTTTGCCTTGAATAAAACTCCTCCAGCAAGGCCCAACCTTGGTTTTACCATTTTCCACCTAAGCCTTTCCCCCGGGTTTTCGCGAGCCCGAGGGTCATCTTTATTTTAACCCCCCCGGGCCAGTGCTCCTTCGAGTGTTGGTCCGAACTGAGCAGCCTGCGGGGCCACCTCGGGGAAACTCGAGGTCTGGTTTTACTCGTAGCTTGACTTATCCGGTGTGCCCTGAGAACGAGATATGTGCAGCTCCTATCAGGATTTGTCGGCACATTCGGGCGGCTTTGCTGGTCTTGTTTTACCATTGTCGAAATGTCTTGTAAACCGGGATTCCGAGACTGATCGGGCCTTTCCGGGAGAAGGTTTATCCTTCGTTGACCGTGAGAGCTTATGATGGGCTAAGTTGGGACACCCCTGCAGGGTATTATCTTTCGAAAGCCGTGCCCGCGGTTATGAGGCAGATGGGAATTTGTTAATGTCCGGTTGTAGAGAACTTGTCACTTGACCCAATTAAAATACATCAACTGCGTGTGTAGCCGTGATGGTCTCTTCTCGGTGGAGTCCGAGAAGTGAACACGGTTTGAGTTATGAATGACGTAAGTAGGAGTTCAGGATCACTTCTTGGTCATTGTTAGATGACGACCGTTCCGTTGCTTCTCTTCTCGCTCTCTTTTGCGTATGTTAGCCACCATATATGCTTATTGCCTGCTGCAGCTCCACCTCATTACACCATCCTTTCCTATAAGCTTAAATAGTCTTGATCTCGTGGGTGTGAGATTGCTCAGTCCCCGTGACTCACAGATTATACCAAAACAGTTGCAGGTGCCGACGATGCTAGTGCAGATGATGGGATCAATCTCAAGTGGGAGTTCGATGAGGAACGTGGTCGTTACTATGTGTCTTTTCCTGATGATCAGTAGTGGAGCCCAGTTGGAACGATCGGGGATCTAGCATTTGGGGTTATCTTATTTTCATTTGGATCTTGACCGTAGTCGGTCTATGTGTGTATTTTGGATGATATATGAATTATATTTATGTATTGTGTGAAGTGGCGATTGTAACCCAACTCTTTATCCCATTCTTGCTCATTACATGGGATTGTGTGAAGATGACCCTTCTTGCGACAAAACCACTATGCGGTTATGCCTCTAAGTCGTACCTCGACACGTGGGAGATTTAGCCGCATCGTGGGCGTTACAGGCGCGGCGAGAGGTCGGCAGCACGTAGCTGTCGTAGCTGGACTCCGGAGAATCGCTGGGCTCAGGAGAGTCGCTGGATTCCAGGGAGTCACCGCTACTGCTTGAGGAGCTGCCGGTGAGGCCAGGGGCAAGTTCAACAACTGTGGCTGCGCCGCGCGGACTACCCCTCCCGGGGAAACACTACAGGCACCGGCCGTCCTCGTCGAAGACCTTGAAGAACAGTGTGGACGCACCATCGTACCCGAAGTGGATGGCAAGGGCCCCCTCAGGATGGCAGGCGCGAGCGACCTCGCCCCATCCTCGAGTCATGAAGATGTCTCCCGGGGGGACGACCTTGATCTCCACCCCCGTGGCAAGGCTGCAGCACCTGGCGTATTGCAGCCATAACTCAAGTGCCCCCCTCAGCGGCATCTCCTCAGCAAACAACCTTGGGAGCCGGATCCACAAGCGCGGCGACATTGCCGCCCACAGCACGAACTTGCGTAAGGTGCCCTCATCGTGGGACTGCGGGCCGGACGGCTGCGCAGCCTCGGCCTGTCCACCATGACGCCGGACCACGCGTGCTGGGCGTTGCTGCCCTGTCTAGAGTTCTGCGTGCGGACATACAAAGGGACTGGGGAGCCAGGCTGAGGCCGCTCGTACCAAGGCCGCAATTCTTCCTTCCCTTCGCAGGCGTCGCGAGGGCAGCCAAGCCTCTTCTTATGTGGAAGTGGCCCAAGCTCCTCCCGAGGGGTTTTCCCTTTCTCCGCCGCGGAGAACCTCCTGATCGACGCCATGGATGCTGAAGCAAGATGGCGAGACAGAGAAGAAGAAGAAGGAGCGGGCAACGAGAAGATGGAGGTGAGCGAGGGGGGCTCCACCCCTCCCCTCAATTATAGCCGAAGGGAGGCCAACCGCCGACCTCCATGATCCCATGCAATGATGATATTTCTTTGCATGCAGCAGTCTCATGTCAAGTCGAACAGTTGTCGAGGCAACATAGGGAAGTGGAGACGCCCATGTCCCATCAATCACCACACGTCGATCGAGGCCGCAGGCGGTTAGGGCCCGCGGCGCTCCGCACTTGCCCTTTGTCTTCAGCTCGAAGCCAAGTTCGAGCGCGCCTTGGGTCGGGGGACTACTCTCGGCATTCTGGGAATGGGGGTACCCAGACGTGCCTGCCTGCGGCCCATAGAGTGGCTCCGTTGACGGCCCGGTACGGCCCACCTTCAGCATCAACAACTCAAGACCCTCATGAGGGGCCAAGCCTCGCGAGGCGGACGACATGAAGACCTCCAGCAGGAGCGGCCTCCTCAGGCTGGCTCCTGAGGAGCGGAGATTCCTATGCAAGCCTCGCCTTGTGAGGTCCAGATGACGTGAGCCATGACGACCAAGGCCAGGCGAGCGCCAGCGGGCGCATGATAGCAGTTTCCTCTTTGGTGCTAAGGAGGGAAGCGCAGGCACGGAGTCCCGAGAAATCAGCCAAAGGTTTCCATTCCCGTGCAACAAGAAAGACCACCAGGACGGCAGGACGGAGGTCATCGCCGAGCGCACCACGGCGTTACGACCAGAGTCTTTGCAGGCGAAGACTACTTTTGTCAGGATAAGATGTACTAGTTGTCTCCCTTCGAATTTGGCCGTTGTGGGATCCCTTCGCGCCTTCATTTGGGAAGAGGATCACCGCCGTAGAGAGAGATCTGAATCAAGGAGATCATCCTCTCCCCTGTCAGCTCAAGAACACTCCTCCTCTTGAGGCTGTTCTTCCACTGTACTAGTTCATCCTCGGCCCCTCGAGGCCAATCCACCACAAAGCACGAGTAGGGTTTTACACCGCAAGGTGTCCCGAACCTGGGTAAACTTTCGTGTCCCATTTCCTTCATGTTCATCGAGCTAGGCCGTGATATTGGCGAGTAGGCAGACTGGGGAGGTTGAGTTCTTCGCACGCACCCCAGAGTTCAAATCTATCAAGGGTCTACGGAGCCCGAAATCCGACAGTAGTAGTATGATTTCGATAGCATGACTATAGTTTGGTTATGATCGGTTTTATTTTCAAAAAATGGTTTATTATTTTCACCATGCTAATGTCATAACTAAAAATGATTGAGTTAAAACTAGTGTCTCTAAAGTGATTAGTTGTGCATCCAAAATGATTCTATGACATTGATCCGTTTCATTTCAGTGATATGTGGATATAGTTGCATGTCAGATAGTTACATGTTCATGGCATACTATGACTCGAGTTCTTTTATCTCAAGTTAAACCTGATGCTAATTCAACTTGAACATATGTTGATCGGGTCATGGTGCCACCGAATCGAGCTTCCTAGTGCAACCACACTTGCCTTTATGGGAAGGCCCTTATTCGGTCCGTTGTCATGCCTCTGGTCGGTGCCTCCAACGAGGGCAGGTTATGGGCGTGCGGTACCCTGGCCCGGTAAGCAGACATAACCTTGTATGCCCGTTGTTGTTATGGTACCTCATCCCTGTTTTGGACCGTTTATGTTTTGCCACAACGATGGCCATGGATGTGACGGGTTGACATCGGGGCCACGCATGACTTAGCCCATAGGGGTGGCTGGGAGGGTGTCATGGCAATGGGATGGTTCTGCCGGAATGCCGTTGGTCCACCCGAATGGGAGTTCAAGGCCATGGATTCCGTGGTGTGGGTACAGTGTGCTAACCACTGCAGAGTGTGTGTTAAATCTATCGATAGCCGCGTCCTCAGTTACGGACCCAGTTCATAGTAGGTCACACCATATGGATCAACATAAATAATTTAATCCTGCACACTAAAGTTATATGGTTGGCACTGGTTATGTGATGAGATTGTTGAACCATGAAGATGGTTGTTGTTGGAACCAAAGAGTTGGTTTCCATTGTGGTTGTTGTTGGAACCAAAGAGTTGGTTTCCGTTGTGATCTGGGAGTGATCATCGTATTGATGAGATTGGCTACGAGGTAACCCGTATGGTAAGCGAGTCCGAGGGACTCGATGCACAAGCATGTTCACTTCATGAGTAGTATGTTGAAGCATTGCATTTAACCTGCTTAATTGTCATGTTATTATTTTTCATTATGCTTTTACTTGTTCTGAGCTTGCAAGTACATTCAATGTACTGACCTGGCGTGTCACGCTAGCTTTCAGGAAAGTCTTACCAGATCGGAGTGCATCCCGTGTCTAGACCGTGTCCACATCGGTGTCCTTGTGCTATGGAGTTCCATTTCGTCGTTGTTCTGCTGCCGCGTAGTTGTCGTGATCGAGGCCCCTTCATGTTCATTAAATAATGTACATACTGTTCAGCCGCACCATGTGTGTCGCTTGGCCTCGCTATCTGATGTAATATCAAACCTATGTTCCCGCTAGCATCAATAAAGCGGTTGTTTTCTGTACCAAGTTGTCATGTGTTGCCAGAAGACTAGATCTCTGGGCTGGCAATGCAAGGTAAACCGATTGCTCTGAGCCGGGGTGCCACAACGCTTGGTATCTGAGCCGCGCTGGCTGTAGGACACGCTAGACCGCCGACGCGTTAGTTGAACGGTAGCTAGTTTAGTCTTGAGTGTTTGCATCTGGTTGGTGCATTGCATGCATTTGAATTATTGTTATTTCTAACCGACTAATGGTTGCGAGTGTAGATGGCTCCAGTACCGTATGCGTGCATGTTGGAGCTGCCACCGTATACTTCGCCGCACCTTCTTCGAGGCGTATGGAGTCGCCTCTACCCTCACGGTGACGACCCTATGTATCGGCTGTACCAGGAGTGCCTAGCAGACTTGGTATATGAGTATCATGCGGTGGTTACCTGGCGTTGCAGTTTGACACCTGGTTCATACACCTGTTCTTCTAGGAGTGGTTTCAGTTCTACCCACGCTCAGGCTATTCAGTTTGCTGCGCTTGAGATGCTCGTTGAGTTACGCTATAACGAGATCAAAATGCAGACCCACCCAGGCTTCTACGACTACCCATCCCTGCACGATGATGGGCGTGTCCGCTTTCCTATTATTGATTCGGCGGCCGATAGTCCCTCTAGCCACCTTTCCAGGTATATCACTGCTAGCTATCTTCTCATTCACGAGCTGGCCCGAGATATGACTCGTGCTCGTACTGCTTTGGTGGCCACTAGGTCCAGTCCCGCTCCACCTTCCATAGGATTTACCCCGTTTATTCCACCAGTTTCTAGATCGCCAGCTACCCCGGTTACTCATTCAAGTAGCTCGGGTACCTCGACCGTGACTCCCCGCAGTGCCCCTGCCGAGTCGGCTTCACGTCTCGCTACTCCCGCATCCTCTATGGTCCAGCCTCATCCCGCCCCCGCCCCCGAGGGAGAACCCTCAAGGTAGCGTCGTTGTGTTACCTTTAACCCGGAGGTTTCTGTTAACGTTGTCAGTTCAGGTTCCGAGTCCGGATCAGGAGAGGATCCAGCAGGACCAGCAGAGCACTAGATCATTAGAGCATCCGTGGTTGTCATGATGCTTTGATGTACCGATATAGTCGTACTTGTCATGATGTTTCTTTTCATGTATGAGTGTAGTCGTACCCGTCGTGATGATTCCTTTCATGTATGAGTCTATGTATAATTATGTCAGAACTTTTTATTATTTGCCTTGGTTTCTTGTTGCTTTCTTTCAGGCTTTGTCACTTGCTTTTCTTCCCCATTTATGGATGTTGCTCATCTCGGTTGCTTCATATTGGAAAAAACAAACAATAGGATGATGCGGGGAGGCAGCAGCAGTCACGCAGGTGAGGATGTCCCTATTCGTCACTCAGCAAGACAGGCAGGGCATTCCCCCAAACCGTATCCACAATCACTGCCTCCACCGCCACATTCGCCAACCACTGAACAAATCATGCGCATGTTCAAAGAAAGAAGAAACAACGGTCTGCTGGAACTATTGAAATGTGTGCAAGCTATGGTTGGGCAGAATGGAAATCAGAATGGTCATCACTCCAAGCCCTCAGATTTTCAAAGGACTAAGCCACCCAGTTTTAATCAAGTTGCAGACCCTCTGGAAGCCGAGGACTGGTTAAGGACCATTGAAAAGAAATTGGACATTGCTCGTACTGAAGAAGGTGATAAGGTTCCATTTGTGACTCACTATCTGGAAGGAGCTGCAGCTATTTGGTGGGACAACACTAAAGCTATGTGGCCAGCAGATGAAGAAGTCACATGGGATAAGTTTAAGGATCAGTTCCGCAAATATCACATCACTACGGGTATCATGAAAGTCAAACAACATGTGTTCCTAGCCCTCACACAAGGTCACTTATCCGTCACCGAGTATTTGAACAAGTTCAATCATTTGGCCCGCTATTCCCTATATGATGTGGCCACCGACGAGAGAAAGCTGGACACATTCCTTGGGGGACTGAACCAACACCTCAGATGCACTCTTAGTATGCTTGATTTTCCGGATTTCCAGACTCTGGTAAACAAGGCCCTGATTGCAGAAAGGGAAAACAAGCTTATTCAGGACTGTAGGCCCATTCAGGATGACTGTAAGTGGAACTTTGAGCCTAAGAAGGAAGGACCCATAGTCCAGAAGGCTCGTACCTGGCAACAGACACATGTTGAGTATAAGCCCAATTGGCAGTAGAATGTTAACAAGACCACTACCCATGTCAAGAATATTGTGACCAGCCCGGTACATGAATATTGTCAGCGTAGCAATGCATGCTTTTCTTGTGGGCAAACCGGACACTACGCCAGATAGTGTCCCAAGAACGGCAAGTGAAATGCTCCATTCAAGCCGCAAGTTAATCACATGGGGCCATACCCTGGCTAGAAGACCATCAAAGGGCATGTGCATCACCTCTCCGCAGAAGAAGCCCGAGAGAACCCGAAAGTCATCATTTGTATGTTTTCTATTAATAACATACATGCAATAATTTTGGATGACTCTGGGGCTTCACATTCTTTTTTTTTTTGGAGTTTTGCTACCCAAAACAAGTTTTCTTGCTTGATTTTGGAAAAGAGTATGATGGTACAATCCCCGGGATCCTTGCTCAAAAGCAATTTCGCCTGCCGCAATTTGGAGATTGACATCAAGGGAGTCATGTTCCTAGCCTCTTTGATAGACTTCGAGTCTGCCAGGTTGGAAATTATTTTGGGAATGAACTGGTTAACCAAACATCAAGTATGCATCAACTGTGCGACCAGAGAAGTCACATTGACAAGCTAGGAAGGCCAAACTGCGAAATTCTATGCCCGAAGAAGCATGCCCAAGAAAGAAATAGTCTTCGCAGCTATAGCTGAAGAATTGTATCTAATTCATGTGGTTAGTGGGTTCCAGATGTATTTCCTCTGGAACTACCAGGAATGCCGCCAGACCGTGAGCTTGAGTTTGCAATTGACCTTGTGCCTGGGACCACACTATTATACAAGAAGTATTACCGAATGCCTTCATCCGAATTAGTGGAATTAAAGAAACAACTTGATGAGATGCTTCAAAAAGGATACATTCCTCAAAGCTCTTCACCATGGGGTGAAGGAAATATGCCCTAGAGGCAATAATAAAGTATTATTTATTTCCTTATATCATGATAAATGTTTATTATTCATGCTAGAATTGTATTAACCGGAAACATAATACACTTGTGAATACATAGACAAACAGAGTGTCACTAGTATGCCTCTACTTAACTAGCTCATTAATCAAAGATGGTTATGTTTCCTAGCCATAGACATGAGTTGTCATTTGATTAACGGGATCACCTCATTAGGAGAATGACGTGATTGACTTGCCCCATTCCGTTAGCTTAGCACTCGATCGTTTAGTATGTTGCTATTGCTTTCTTCATGACTTATACATGTTCCTATGACTATGAGATTATGCAACTCCCGTTTACCGGAGGAACACTTTGTGTGCTACCAAACGTCACAATGTAACTGGGTGATTATAAAGGTGCTCTACAGGTGTCTCTGAAGGTACTTGTTGGGTTGGCGTATTTCGAGATTAGGATTTGTCACTCCGATTGTCGGAGAGGTATATCTAGGCCCACTCAGTAATGCACATCACTATAAGCCTTGCAAGCATTGTAACTAATGAGTTAGTTGCGGGATGATGTATTACGGAACGAGTAAAGAGACTTGCCGGTAACGAGATTGAACTAGGTATTGAGATACCGACGATCGAATCTCGGGCAAGTAACATACCGATGACAAAGGGAACAACGTATGTTGCTATGCGGTCTGACCGATAAAGATCTTCGTAGAATATGTGGGAGCCAACATGAGCATCCAGGTTCCGCTATTGTTTACTGACTGGAGAGGTGTCTCGGTCATGTCTACATAGTTCTCGAACCCGTAGGGTCCGCACGCTTAACGTTATGATGACGGTTATATTATGAGTTTATGTGTTTTGATGTACCGAAGGAGTTCGGAGTCCCGGATGAGATCGGGGACATGACGAGGAGTCTCGAAATGGCCGAGACGTAAAGATCGATATATTGGACGACTATATTCGGACTTCGGAAAGGTTCCGAGTGATTCGGGTATTTTTCGGAGTACCGGAGAGTTACGGGAATTCGTATTGGGCCTTAATGGGCCATACGGGAAAGGAGAGAAAGGCCCCAAAGGGTGGCCGCACCCCTCCCCATGGACTAGTCCGAATTGGACTAGGGAGGGGGGGCGCCCCCTTCCTTCTTTCTCCTTCTCCCTTCCCTTCTCCTATTCCAACAAGGAAAGGAGGAGTCCTACTCCCGGTGGGAGTAGGACTTCCCCCTTGGCAGCCCTCCTCCTTGGCCGGCGGCCTCCCCCTTGCTGCTTTATATACGGGGGCAGGGGGGCACCCCATAGACACAACAATTGATCGATTGATCTCTTAGCCGTGTGCGGTGCCCCCTCCACCATATTACACCTCGATAATATCGTAGCGGTGCTTAGGCGAAGCCCTGCGTCGGTAGAACATCATTATCGTCACCACGCCGTTGTGCTAACGAAACTCTCCCTCAACACTCGGCTGGATCGGAGTTCGAGGGACGTCATCGAGCTGAACGTGTGCTGAACTCGGAGGTGCCGTGCGTTCGGTACTTGATCGGTCGGATCGTGAGGACATACGACTACATCAACCGCATTGTGTTAACGCTTCCGCTTTCGGTCTACGAGGGTACGTAGACAACACTCTCCCCTCTCGTTGCTATGCATCACCATGATCTTGCGTGTGCGTAGGAAACTTTTTGAAATTACTACGTTCCCCATCAGTGGCATCCGAGCCAGGTTTTATGCGTTGATGCTATGCACGAGTAGAACACAAGTGAGTT
Source organism: Aegilops tauschii subsp. strangulata (assembly GCF_002575655.3). NCBI lineage: Eukaryota > Viridiplantae > Streptophyta > Magnoliopsida > Poales > Poaceae > Aegilops > Aegilops tauschii. The sequence continues at coordinate 284,981,654 of NC_053040.3, read as the reverse complement.
GTGGGCGATATAAGTCATACTGCTTACCAGCATGTCATACTTTGGTTCAGCGGTATTGTGAGATGAAGTGGCCCGGACCGACATTACGTGTACGCTTACGCGAGATTGGTTTCACCATTGCGAGCACTCGTTGCTTAAAGGTGACTGGAGGGTGTCTGTCTCTCTCACTTTAGTTGAACCGAGTGTGGCTACGCCCGGTCCTTGCGAAGGTTAAAACAGCACCAACTTGACAAACTATCGTTGTGGTTTTGATGCGTAGGTAAGAATGGTTCTTGCTAAGCCCGTAGCAGCCACGTAAAACTTGCAACAACAAAGTAGAGGACATCTAACTTGTTTTTGCAGGGCATGTTGTGATGTGATATGGTCAAGACATGATGCTATATTTTATTGTATGAGATGATCATGTTTTGTAACCGAGTTATCGGCAACTGGCAGGAGCCATATGGTTGTCGCTTTATTGTATGCAATGCAATCGCCATGTAATTGTTTTACTTTATCACTAAGCGGTAGCGATAGTCGTAAAAGGAATAGTTGGCGAGACGACAACGATGCTACGATGGAGATCAAGGTGTCGCGCCGGTGACGATGGTGATCATGACGGTGCTTCGGAGATGGAGATCACAAGCACAAGATGATGATGGCCATATCATATCACTTATATTGATTGCATGTGATGTTAATCTTTTATACATCTTATCTTGCTTTGATTGACGGTAGCATTATAAGATGATCTCTCAGTAAAATTTCAAGATAAAAGTGTTCTCCCTGAGTATGCACCGTTGCGAATGTTCTTCGTGCTGAGACACCACGTGATGATCGGGTGTGATAGGCTCTACGTTCAAATACAACGGGTGCAAAACAGTTGCACACGCGGAATACTCAGGTTAAACTTGACGAGCCTAGCATATGCAGATATGGCCTTGGAACACGGAGACCGAAAGGTCGAGCGTGAATCATATAGTAGATATGATCAACATAGTGATGTTCACCATTGAAACTACTCCATCTCACGTGATGATCGGACATGGTTTAGTTGATATGGATCACGTGATCACTTAGAGGATTAGAGGGATGTCTATCTAAGTGGGAGTTCTTAAGTAATATGATTAATTGAACTTGAATTTATCATGAACTTAGTCCTGATAGTATTTTGCAAATTATGTTGTAGATCAATAGCTCGCGTTGTTGCTTCCCTGTGTTTATTTTTGATATGTTCCTAGAGAAAAATTATGTTGAAAGATGTTAGTAGCAAAGATGTGGATTGGATCCGTGATCTGAGGATTATCCTCATTGTTGCACAGAAAAATTATGTCCTTGATGCACCGCTAGGTGACAGACCTATTGCAGGAGCAGATGCAGACGTTATGAACGTTTGGCTAGCTCAATATGATGACTACTTGATAGTTTAGTGCACCATGCTTAACAGCTTAGAATCGGGACTTCAAAGACATTTTGAACGTCATGGACCATATGAGATGTTCCAGGAGTTGAAGTTAATATTTCAAGCAAATACCCGAGTTGAGAGATATGAAGTCTCCAACAAGTTCTATAGCTAAAAGATGGAGGAGAATAGCTCAAGCAGTGAGCATGTGCTCAGATTGTCTGGGTACTACAATCGCTTGAATCAAGTGGGAGTTAATCTTCCAGATAAAATAGTGATTGACAGAATTCTCTAGTCACCATCACCAAGTTAGTAGAACTTCGTGATGAACTATAGTATGCAAGGGATGACGTAAGTAATTCCCGAGCTCTTCGTGATGCTGAAATCGACGAAGGTAGAAATCAAGAAAAACATCAAGTGTTGATGGTTGACGAAGACCACTAGTTCCAAGAAAAGGGCAAAGGGAAGAAGGGGAACTTCAAGAAGAACGGCAAGCAAGTTGCTGCTCAAGTAAAGAAGCCTAAGTCTGGTCCTAAGCCTGAGACTAGGTGCTTCTACTATAAAGGGACTGGTCACTGGAAGCGGAACTACCCCAAGTATTTGGTGGATAAGAAGAATGGCAAAGTGAACAAAGGTATATTGGATATACATGTTATTGATGTGTACTTACTAGTGTTTATAGCAACCCCTCAGTATTTGATACTGGTTCAGTTGCTAAAGAGTAGTAACTCGAAACGGGAGTTGCAGAATAAACAGAGACTAGTAAAAGGCGAGGTGACGATGTGTGTTGGAAGTAATTCCAAGATTGATATGATCATCATCGCACACTCCCTATACTTTCAGGATTAGTGTTGAAACTAAATAAGTGTTATTTGGTGTTTGCGTTGAGCATGAATATGATTTGATCATGTTTGTTGCAATACGGTTATTCATTTAAATTATAGAATAATTGTTGTTCTGTTTACATGAATAAAACCTTCTATGGTCATACACCCAATAAAATGGTTTGTTGGATGTCGATCGTAGTAATACACATATTCATAATAATGAAGCCAAAAGATACAAAGTTAATAATGATAGTGCAACTTATTTGTGGCATTGCCGTTTAGGTCATATTGGTGTAAAGCGCATGAAGAAACTCCATACTGATGGGATTTTGCAATCACTTGATTATGAATTACTTGATGCTTGCAAGCCGTGCCTCATGGGCAAGATGACTAAAACGCCATTCTCCGGAACTATGGAGAGAGCAACAGATATTTGGAAATCATACATACAGATGTATGTGGTCCGATGAATATTGAGGCTCGTAGTAGGTATCATTATTTTCTGACCTTCACAGATGATTTGAGCAGATATGGGTATATCTACTTAATGAAATAGAAGTCTAAAACATTTGAAAAGTTCATATAATTTCAGAGTGAAGTGGAAAATCATCGTAACAAGAAAAATAAAGTTTCTACGATCTGATCGTAGAGAAGAGTACTTGAGTTACGAGGTTGGCCTTCAGTTAAAACAATGTGAAATAGTTTCACTACTCACGCCACCTGGAACACCACAGTGTAATGGTGTGTCCGAACATCGTAACCGTACTTTATTAGATATGGTGCGATATATGATGTCTCTTACCGATCTACCACTATCATTTTGGGGTTATGCATTAGAGACAGCTGCATTCACATTAAATAGGGTACCATCTAAATCCGTTGAGACGACATCTTATGAACTGTGGTTTGGCAAGAAACCAAAGTTGTCGTTTCTTAAAGTTTGGGGTTGCGATGCATATGTGAAAAAGTTTCATCCTGATAAGCTCAAACCCAAATCGGAGAAATGTGTCTTCATAGGATACCCAAAGGAGACAGTTGGGTACACCTTCTATCACAGATCCGAAGGCAAGACATTCATTGCTAGGAATGGATCCTTTCTAGAGAAGGAGTTTCTCTCGAAAGAAGTGAGTGGGAGGAAAGTAGAACTTGATGAGGTAACTGTACCTGCTCCCTTATTGGAAAGTAGTTCATCACAAAAATCTGTTCCTTTGACTCCTACACCAATTAGTGAGGAAGTTAATGATGATGATCATGTAACTTCAGATCAAGTTCCTACCAAACCTCGTAGGTAAACCAGAGTGAGATCCACACCAGAGTGGTACGGTAATCCTGTTCTGGAGGTCATGTTATTTGACCATGACGAACCTACAAACTATGAGGAAGTGATGATGAGCCCAGATTCCACGAAATGGCTTGAGGCCATGAAATCTGAGATGAGATCCATGTATGAGAACAAGGTATGGACTTTGGTTGACTTGCCCGATGATCGGCAAGCCATAGAAAATAAATGGATCTTCAAAGAGGAAGACAGACAGTGGTAGTAGTGTTACTGTCTACAAAGCTAGAATTGTCGCAAAAAGGTTTTCGACAAGTTCAAGGTGTTGACTACGATGAGAGTTTCTCACTCGTATCTATGCTTAAGTCAGTCTGAATCACGTTAGCAATTGCCGCATTTTATGAAATATGGCAAATGGATAAACAAAACTGCATTCCTTAATGGATTTATTAAAGAAGAGTTGTATATGATGCAACCGGGAGGTTTTGTCAATCCTAAAAGTGTTAAACAAAAAATGCAAGCTCCAGCGATCCATCTATGGACTGGTGCAAGCATCTCGGAGTTGGAATATACGCTTTGATAAGTTGATCCAAGCATATAGTTTTATACAGACTTGCGGTGAAGCCTGTATTTACAAGAAAGTGAGTGGGAGCACTACAGCATTTCTGATAAGTATATGTGAATGACATATTGTTGATCAGAAATAATGTAGAATTATTCTGCAAAGCATAAAGGAGTGTTTGAAAGGAGTTTTTCAAAGAAAGACCTCGGTGAAGCTGCTTACATATTGAGCATCAAGATCTATAGAGATAGATCAAGACGCTTGATAAGTTTTTTCAATGAGTACATACCTTAACAAGATTTTGAAGTAGTTCAAAATAGAACAGACAAAGAAAGAGTTCTTGCCTGTGTTACAAGGTGTGAAATTGAGTAAGACTCAAAGCCCGACCACGGCAGAAGATAGAAAGAGAATGAAAGTCATTCCCTATGCCTTGGCCATAGGTTCTATAAAGTATGCCATGCTGTGTACCAGATCTACTGTATACCCTACACTGATTTTGGCAAGGGAGTACAATAGTGATCTAGGAGTAGATCACTGGACAGCGGTCAAAATTATCCTTAGTGGAATAAGGATATGTTTCTCGATTATGGAAGTGACAAAAGGTTCGTCGTAAAGGGTTACGTCGATGCAAGTTTTGACACTAATCTAGATGACTCTAAGTCTCGGTCTAGATACATATTGAAAGTCGGAGCAATTAGCTAGAGTAGCTCCGTGCAGACCATTGTAGACATAGAAATTTGCAAAATACTTACGGATCTGAATGTGACAGACCCGTTGACTAAAATTATCTCACAAGCAAAACATGATCACACTGTAGTACTCTTTGGGTGTTAATCACATAGCGATGTGAACTAGATTACTGACTCTAGTAAACCCTTTAGGTGTTGGTCACATGACGATGTGAACTATGGGTGTTAATCACATGGTGATGTGAACTATTGATGTTAAATCACATGGCGATGTGAACTAGATTATTGACTCTACTGCAAGTGGGAGACTGTGACGCCCGGATAATCAAGCTACAGTAAACCTCTACTAATGTTGCCACGTCACCTCTATTACTGTTACTAATCTCGCGTTAGTTCGAAACCGATTCAAATTCAAATTCAAAATCAAGCAAACAATAAAAGTTTTCAAATATTAAAACTAAAATGTTCGGAGTGAACCAAATATTGCATAGGTAATTATGATGGAGAAACCACACTTCTATAAAATAACTGAATGCTCGAAAGTAAATAAATAGTAGCTAAAACCAATAATTAAATTCCTTTTATAATATATAAAATGTTAAACTAATTTGTTTGGGTGCCCAAGTTATTGTGGCATTAGAATAAGTAGTAATACTATTTTAGGAACTAATTTTATAATTTATAAAACTAACATAAATAGTAACAAAAAGGAAAACAAAAAAATAGAAAATAATAAAAAGTTTTTAAAAAAGAGAAAGGCAAAAAAAGGGGGAAGACCCCTGCCCCCTGGGCCTAGCCAGCCGAACCGGCCCAGCTAGCTCAGCCCAGTGGCCCACCCCCACCCGATCGCTTGTCCTGTTCCTCAGGCACGTCGCTACAGGGGAGGAGCCCCGCCGGACCAGCTCTCTGGCGCCGGCGAGTGGATAAGAACCCCCGGCTCCCACTCTCCTTCCCCTGGAACCCTAGCCGCCCGATACCCCCCTCTCGCCTCGTCTAGATCTGCCTCGCCCTCTTCCACTCTCCCTGCTCCTCCCAGCTCGCCGAACGCCCAAGCCGGAGCTCGCCAACGCGAACCACCGCCCCCCCCGGCCGCCTCCAGCTACACCGTCCTGTCCAGGAGGAAGTGCGTGCCCCCCTACGTGGACTACGGTGCTAGATCGAAGACGGGAGGCCCCATCGACGACGCCTCCTTCATCTTCTTCCCTGTCCGCCGTCGCACAACCTCGCCGTCGATTCACGAGCTACACAGCGCCCCAGACCTCGCCGCCCCTCCTCTGCGACCACTGTGAGCTCACACACCTCCCCTCTCTCCCCGTTTTCCCTGCGCGCCCCTAGCTTCGTTTCCCCGCCATTGCCGAACCTCGCCGCCACTGCGGTCATCGTCGCTGCTGCTGCCGTTCGTTTCAGGGCCGGGCAAGCACTCGGTCGTGCTCAGTGCATCGCCCCGATACCGCCCGTGCCGCCAGTCCATCGCATTAGCGCCCGTAGAGTCGATCCTGTGCTCGCCCAACTCCGACTGCCGCCGCCCGTCGACGCCCCGCTCGATTCCGGCCGTCTCCGCTCCTGCCACTGCCCACATCTGATGCGGCGCGACGTGCGCGTCCCGTAGGGCCAAACCCCGGGCCAAATGGTCACTTGTAGCGCGATTCCGGCCAACTCCGGCGAGGGGCCGCCTCTGTTTTGGTCGCCGGAGTCGCTCCGGCGCCGGCCGCCGACGTGGCTGGCCTGGGGCCACCCCAGAGCCACTGCCAGTGGGCCCCGTGGGTCCCAGTTGACTGGGTTGACCCAGTCAACTGCTGACTGGGCAGGCCCCAGCCACTGACGTGCGGGCCCCACCTCTTAATCCTGTAATTAAAACATTTTAATAATTAAAACTAATTAGTTTAGCTGATTAGACAATGACAGGTGGGGTCCAGTAGTTAACTAATCTAAATTTAGTTAGTTTAATCTTCTGTTAGTCCACTGTCTATGACAGGTAGGACCCACTGGTCAGTTTGACCTGGTCAGCCGCTCTGTTGACTACTGAGGTCATCATTACGTCATGCTGACGTCATATTCCTTTTTTGTTAAATTAAATAATTCCAGAAAATGATTAAATCTTTAGAAAATCATGTCTTTTAATCCGTAACTCGGATGGGAAAACTTTGTACATGAAAGTTGCTTAGAACGACGAGACGAATCCGAATACGTAGCCCGTTCATCCACCACACCTCCCTAACCTATCGAACACGCAACTTTCCCCCTCCGTTTCATCTGTCCGAAATGCGAAACATCGGGAATACTTTCCCAGATGTTCCCCCCTTCGCCGGTACCACCTACTACCGCGTTAGGGCACACCTAGTACCGCTCATTGTCATGTCACGCATCGTGATGCTTATGTTTGCATTGTATTTACTGTTTCTTCCCCCTTCTTCTCTCCGGTAGACTACGAGACCGACGCTGCTGCTGCCCAGTTCGACTACGGAGTTGACGACCCCTCCTACTTGCCAGAGCAACCAGGCAAGCCCCCCCCTTGATCACCAGATATCGCCAATTCTTCTCTATACTTCTTGCATTATAGTAGTGTAGCATGTTACTGCTTTCCGTTAATCCTATACTGATGCATAGCCTGCCCTTGCTTCTACTGTTGTTACCTTTCCCTGCAATCCTACATGCTTAGTATAGGATGCTAGTTTTCCATCAGTGGCCCTACATCCTTGTCCATCTGCTGTGCTATACTATCGGGCCGTGATCACTTGGGCGGTGATCACGGGTATATACTTTATACTATATACATGACACATGTGATGACTAAAGTCGGGTCGGCTCGTAGGAGTACCCGCAGGTGGATCTTTGTGGCGGAGCGACAGGGCAGGTTGAGACCACCTAGGCGAGAGGTGGGCCTGGCCCTGGACGGCGTCCGCGGTTACTTCGACATAACACGCTTAACGAGTTCTTGGTATTTGATCTGAGTCTGGCCATTTGGTCTATACGCACTAACCAGCTACGCGGGAACAGTTATGGGCACTCGACGTCGTGGTATCAGCCGAAGCTCTTTTTGACGTCAGCGACGGAGCGGCGCGCGCCGGATTGGACTGGAATGCCACTAGGCTAGGTCTGCTTCCGGCCGCCCTCGCAACGTGCAGGTGTGCAATGGGCGATGGGCCCAGACCCCTGCGCGCATAGGATTTAGACCGGCGTGTTGACCTCTCGGTTGAGCCTAGGTGGGGCTGCGACGTGTTGATCTTCCGAGGCCGGGCATGACCCAGGAAAGTGTGTCCGGCCAAATGGGATCGAGCGTGTTGTGTTATGTGGTGCACCCCTACAGGGAAGTTTATCTATTCGAATAGCCGTGTCCCTCGGTAAAAGGACGACCCGGAGTTGTACCTTGACCTTATGACAACTAGAATCGGATACTGAATAAAATACACCCTTCCAAGTGCCAGATACAACGCGGTGATCGCTCTCTAACAGGGCGACGAGGAGGGGATCGCCGGGTAGGATTATGCTATGCGATGCTACTTGGAGGACTTCAATCTACTCTCTTCTACATGCTGCAAGATGGAGATGGCCAGAAGCGTAGTCTTCGACAGGACTAGCTATCCCCCTTTTATTCTTGCATTCTGCAGTTCAGTCCACTGATATGCCCCTTTACACATATACCCATGCATATGTAGTGTAGCTCCTTGCTTGCGAGTACTTTGGATGAGTACTCACGGTTGCTTCTCTCCCTCTTTTCCCCCTTTTCTTTCTACCTGGTTGTCGCAACCAGATGCTGGAGCCCAGGAGCCAGACGCCACCGCCGACAACGACACCTACGACACTGGAGGTGCCTACTACTACGTGCAGCCCGCTGACGACGACCAGGAGTAGTTAGGAGGATCCCGGGCAGGAGGCCTGCGCCTCGTTCGATCTGTATTCCAGTTTGTGCTAGCCTTCTTAAGGCAAACTTGTTTAACTTATGTCTGTACTCAGATATTGTTGCTTCCGCTGACTCGTCTGTGATCGAGCACTTGTATTCGAGCCCTCGAGGCCCCTGGCTTGTATTATGATGCTTGTATGACTTATTTATGTTTTAGAGTTGTGTTGTGGTATCTTCCCGTGAGTCCCTGATCTTGATCGTACACATTTGCGTGCATGATTAGTGTATGGTCAAATCGGGGGCGTCACAAGTTGGTATCAGAGCCGACTGCCTGTAGGAGTCCCCTTTCCAACTCCTTGGCCGAAGTTGAGTCTAGTCATTGCAAAACTTTTACTAACATGGCTGTGTGTCTTACGGGCCCACGTCGCCATTGGGTGGTACTAGGATCTTTTACTCCTTGTCTATACTCTAGGACTCTGATCTCTCTTCTATTCGGGTTAATTGAATTTTGCTAAATCTGACATTAGGATCTCGTTATCACTTTCACCCGGAGAGCCCCTTATTACTGATGATCGTCTGTTGCACGTGAAGACCCTGAAGATACTCTCCGCTGAGAACCCGAGAACTTGTGTTCATCGCTTTTGCAATTCCCTTTCAACGATAAACTCCTATGGATAGCCACGTATACTCGCCATTCATACAATGTTTCCCAGTTGATCTTGTTATTACAAGATACCCCGAAATTCTCTTTGCTGCTCCGAGAATCCTTTGAGCTTACTGCCTTGCTGTTCTTTGCCACATGAATACCATTAAGGATAATTTCTAGCACTCACCGGATATTTGCTCATCCTCAGTTGATTCATGTATTTCACAAAAGTCTTCAAAATACTATTTGAACTTCCGAAATCCTGAGTAGCCTATTGCTCTTGAAATTCTTACTAGCTTGCATTATGGTTAATCCCATAAGTCTAAATCTTATTGGCATCTCTTGTCATTATCATTTTGAGTCCGTTGATTCAATTTGTAGCGAAAGCTCGCAATCCTCAAGCAGATCCTAGAATTCATCCTTCCGGCTCAGACGTCATTTTTAATGTGAGCTGGATCTCGACCTATCAAATTGCCATCGATTGTACCCCTAAGCCTACTCAACTTATCCATCCTTGATCAGAGCGTTGCTTCTGACCCCCTGATTTGGAAATCATAATTCTTTTGCATTTGAACTTTGAGTTAGTCAGTTGTTTCTATAATCAGATCTCCTTGCGTTCTTCTTCCTCTGGTTGAGTACCGATGCTCACATCAGATCCCTTGTGGACCATCGGTTCCTTTGTTGGATTTTATCCGACAGTGTCCTTCATATTGAATAACCTTGTGAGCCTTTCCATGGGTATATAATGCCTTTGGTAAATTGTATCATCTGTTTTTGAACAATGCTCTTCTTTCGAGCTTGTAATATTTACTCCGAAGTTTGTGGTATATGTTCCTAAGATGCCTTGATGGGTTGAACCTATGCCTTTCATAATATGTGTGAACTCGAAAGTTTTTCATGAGTCATACTCTTCTGGTATTTTGCCAGATAAAATTTCAACACTACAACTTCTTTGAAAAATGAGAAGTGAATGAAAGGTTATGCATTGGAGAAGTGGGAGTCGACCTTGAACCTTTGTGTTCATGCCCATGGACACGATGTAGATCCTATCATGGAAGCTTCTTATAATAATAACTATTTCACTGGTATAATATCATCTAGTATCGGTGAATTGATCCTTTGCGATCGTGGTTCCGACCATGTTCTCCTTTAAACACCATTTCTCGTGCAAGTTTAAGCACTTGTCTTCTGCAAAGCAATACCCTAGTCCAACCTCTACCTTGATCTATCGTCGAGTATTACCCCCTGGTATCTCGAGATTATCATGGAATTGCATAACTTCTTATGAGTTCTTCATCAAGTGCTACATTCTCACTGATTCCAATTTTTCATGGGCTCTGAGTTATTAATCACGCAAAGACACCGATAACTGAACCGAGTCCGCATCACGATTAAACAACTCTTAGTAATCTCCTTTGCTTACGAGTTCGTACTCGATCACGTCATCCCTAGCCTGCTCGGCTATATCACTATCTTGATGATTTTAAATGTGCTACCTGGTCCTTATTCCCGGAGCACCACTTTCGACGATGAGCTAAGCTTACGTCGATTTTCCTCGTCATATTGTTTCACCTCGAACAACAAACTTGACCCCGAGTTTGTGTAGTATCTGTGGCTCCAATAATCTTTTGTTGCATCAGTCCTTTTGCTTGATGCAGTCGCTGATCAATTGCTTCTTCGTGGATCCCCTCGACAACAAAATGTCGTGATTATCATCAACATTTGGACTCCTTCCAGGATATCAATGGAATTCTTGATGATAAGTGCCATCCTCGTTCCTTGGTAATTTGAGTTACCATCGACAACATCCTTACATTCCTTTCATCATAAACTTGATCATGTTATGGAGCTCCTTGCTAACCAGCTTATGTTATGTTCTACATTGAAGTATTACTGTCTTTCATGTCAAGGATGTTGTGAGGATTGCCCCACCTCTTAAGAATTCCTGATATATTAATACTTCTCGCCATCTCCATTCATTTCCAGGTTCACGTGTTGATTCTAACCAGGATATCAACAGGTGAACTGTGTTGTTCGGATTCTAAAACTTCTAGCAACCCTATTGCTTTGAAGTCAATGGTCGGCCGTTCATTCTTAGACTATTGATTATTGAATCACCATTCCAACGTTGGTCGTGCAACCCATCCCATATTTCGGGTGCACCTTTCAACCAATGTTTAATTGGGTATGTTTTCCTCGAGCATACCTCATTATATCATTCGATCTAGCTAATGTTATCTCCTTGGTCAAATAGTTGTGGAAATACATCTTTTGGAAATCTCAATGGATTGTCGCTGAGTCAATTAGCCACCTCCTCATCCTCTCGTTGGTATACTGATGGACTCATGTTTCGGAACTCGCTTCCATAGTTCCTTTCCCGAGAATCTTACAATGTCATCTCGTCAATTGGTGTTGCACCTTTTTCTTCTTAGGCATCCTAAGTATGAGGAATCGTGACACCAATCAGATCTGAATCTCGGTCAGATATGATGGTTGGAACATATTTCCAAGAGTTATAACATTGGTCTCTACATAACTCGATAAGGTGGTGTCTTTGCTTAGCACCCCTAGCCAGAGGACCTTTTGCTATAATTTCCTTTTTAGCAAGGTTAACCATTCTTCCATGAGGAAATTGAAAGACTTATTCTATATGTTGTTCCTGATGAATCCTTGTGTATTCGAAGTCTGTCTTTTGCTTGAAGACCATGTCAATGCTATCTCGAAGCATGTCTGTGGTACTCCGAATTTTAATAAGAACATTTGAAGCACAATGCTAAACTTTCTTTATCAATTATCCAAACACCGTTGTATGGGTAATGGCATGAAATTTCTCTCCTCTTTCCTAAAGGGTTTTCTACGTTATATCCCGACATGGATATCATGCTCTGCTTACCCTTGGGAAGAATATACCCTTGAAATATGTGTTTAAACACATTTTCCTTTCCATTGTTCTGTTTAATCTGATAACGATATTTTCCTTTCCATTATTTTGTTTAACCCTTCTAGAGTTCTATATGATCTAAGCAGTAATATTCTCCTGCTTATGTAAACACCTCGGTGTACAATTCTGTCAGCAAGACCCTGTTACTATTGTTGATGACATCCCGGTAGCCACCGATGGACGAGAACTTTGCCTAATGGTCCGCCTCGTTTCAACGAGCAGGAAAATGGTTCTCTTCGTCCCTCGCCCTTGGTACCGATGTTGTTGCCGACATAAAAGACAGGCTATCCTCTTACATGCCTTACTTACATGATCGTGCAAGACATTACTGCCCTTTCTACTTTTAACCCACATGGTGGGCCTATAACCCACAGTTCCACAGGATCGAAACCTGACTCTCTTGTACACCCCCTGTTCCCAAGGTTATTCCTCACGCTTGGCTTCGTATGTAATTCACGTGCCACCTTTCGTGAGATCATCAATTTTGGTATCAGACACAACACTTATTCCCGTTGCTCTGAAACCTTCAGGCATCGAACGATTGCCTGCCTGCTCGAAACTTCCCCACGATACCTCCTTACTTTGCTCTCGATATTGTCTTAAATTTCCATTCGAGAGTTACTTTCCGCCACCTTCCCCGATGTTATCAACCAGATAGTCAACCGTTCAGAGGTCTGTTATTCCGAAGTTACCCCTTGTCCTTTGTAAGTACGATGGAGTTCTCGAAGAAAGGATGCCAGCTTCATCATGATTAGCTTAAGCAAGAGAAATGAAGACATCAATGTAATGTATCGACCTCTTCGAGAAGAGCAACCAAGAACAAGAAGGTTCGTTAGAATTTCATAACCAAATCCCTTCCCCCTTACTCCCGCTCCTAAATCTTGGGACGACATTTCTTGTAGTGGAGGAGAATTGTGACGCCCGAATAATCAAGCTACAGTAAACCTCTACTAATGTTGCAACGTCACCTCTATTACTGTTACTAATCTCGTGTTAGTTCGAAACCGATTCAAATTCAAATTCAAAATCAAGCAAACAATAAAAGTTTTCAAATATTAAAACTAAAATGTTTGGAGTGAACCAAATATTGCATAGGTAATTATGGTGGAGAAACCACACTTTTATAAAATAACTGAATGCTCGAAAGTAAATAAATAGTAGCTAAAACCAATAATTAAATTCCTTTCATAATATATAAAATGTTAAACTAATTTGTTTGGGTGCCCAAGTTATTGTGGCATTAGAATAAGTAGTAATACTATTTTAGGAACTAATTTTATAATTTATAAAACTAACATAAATAGTAACAAAAAGGAAAACAAAAAAATAGAAAATAATAAAAAGTTTTTAAAAAGAGAAAGGCAAAAAAAGGGGGAAGACCCCTGCCCCCTGGGCCTAGCCAGCCGAACCGGCCCAGCTAGCTCAGCCCAGTGGCCCACCCCCACCCGGTCACTCGTCCTGTTCCTCAGGCACGTCGCTACAGGGGAGGAGCCCCGCCGGACCAGCTCGCTGGCGCCGGCGACTGGATAAGAACCCCCGGCTCCCACTCTCCTTCCCCTGGAATCCTAGCCGCCCGATACCCCCCTATCGCCTCGTCCAGATCTGCCTCGCCCTCTTCCACTCTCCCTACTCCTCCCAGCTCGCCGAACACCCAAGCCGGAGCTCGCCAATGCGAACCACCGCCCCCCCCCCCCCCCCGCCGGCCGCCTCCAGCTGCACCGTCCTGTCCAGGAGGAAGTGCGTGCCCCCCTACGTGGACTACGGTGCTAGATCGAAGACGGGAGGCCCCATCGACGACGCCTGCTTCATCTTCTTCCCTGTCCGCCGTCGCACAACCTCGCCGTCGATTCACGAGCTACACAGCGCCCCAGACCTCGCCGCCCCTCCTCTGCGACCACTGTGAGCTCGCACACCTTCCCTCTCTCCCCGTTTTCCCTGCGCGCCCCTAGCTTCGTTTCTCCGCCATTGCCAAACCTCGCCGCCACTGCGGTCATCGTCGCTGCTGCTGCCGTTCGTTTCAGGGCCGGGCAAGCACTCGGTCGTGCTCAGTGCATCGCCCCGATACCGCCCGTGCCGCCAGTCCATCGCATTAGCGCCCGTAGAGTCGATCCCGTGCTCGCCCAACTCCGGCTGCCGCCGCCCGTCGACGCCCCGCTCGATTCCGGCCGTCTTCGCTCCTGCCACTGCCCACATCTGATGCGGCGCGATGTGCGCGTCCCGTAGGGCCAAACCCCGGGCCAAATGGTCACTTGTAGCACGATTCCGGCCAACTCCGGCGAGGGGCCGCCTCTGTTTTGGTCGCCAGAGTCGCTCCGGCGCCGGCCGCCGACGTGGCTGGCCTGGGGCCACCCCAGAGCCACTGCCAGTGGGCCCCGTCGGTCCCAGCTGACTGGGTTGACCCAGTCAAATTCTGACTGGGCAGGCCCCAGCCACTGACGTGCGGGCCCCACCGCTTAATCTTGTAATTAAAACATTTTAATAATTAAAACTAATTAGTTTAGCTGATTAGACAATGACAGGTGGGGTCCAGTAGTTAACTAATCTAAATTTAGTTAGTTTAATCTTCTGTTAGTCCACTGTCTATGACAGGTAGGACCCACTGGTCAGTTTGACCTGGTCAGCCGCTCTGTTGACTGCTGAGGTCATCATTATGTCATGCTGACGTCATATTCCTTTTTTGTTAAATTAAATAATTCCAGAAAATGATTAAATCTTTAGAAAATCATATCTTTTAATCCGTAACTCGGATGGGAAAACTTTGTACATGAAAGTTGCTCAGGACGACGAGACGAATCCGAATACGTAGCCCGTTCGTCCACCACACCTCCCTAACCTATCGAACACGCAACTTTCCCCCTCCATTTCATCTGTCCGAAAATGCGAAACATCGGGAATACTTTCCCGGATGTTCCCCCCTTCGCCGGTACCACCTACTGCCGTGTTAGGGCACACCTAGTACCGCTCATTGTCATGTCACGCATCGTCATGCTTATGTTTGCATTGTATTTACTGTTTCTTCCCCCTTCTTCTCTCCGGTAGACTACGAGACCGACGCTGCTGCTGCCCAGTTCGACTACGGAGTTGACGACCCCTCCTACTTGCCAGAGAAACCAGGCAACCCCCCCCCTTGATCACCAGATATTGCCTATTCTTCTCTATACTGCTTGCATTAGAGTAGTGTAGCATGTTAGTGCTTTCCGTTAATCCTATACTTATGCATAGCCTGCCCTTGCTTCTACTGTTGTTACCTTTCCCTGCAATCCTACATGCTTAGTATAGGATGCTAGTTTTCCATCAGTGGCCCTACATCCTTGTCCGTCTGTTGTGCTATACTATCGGGCTGTGATCACTTGGGCGGTGATCACGGGTATATACTTTATACTATATACATGACACATGTGATGACTAAAGTCGTGTCGGCTCGTAGGAGTACCCGCAAGTGGATCTTTGTGGCGGAGCAATAGGGCAGGTTGAGACCACCTAGGCGAGTGGTGGGCCTGGCCCTGGACGGCGTCCGCGGTTACTTCGACATAACATGCTTAACGAGTTCTTGGTATTTGATCTGAGTCTAGCCATTTGGTCTATACACACTAACCAGCTACGCGGGAACAGTTATGGGCACTCGACGTCGTGGTATCAGCCGAAGCTCTTTTTGACGTCAGCGACGGAGCGGCGCGCGCCGGATTGGACTGGAATGCCACTAGGCTAGGTCTGCTTCCGGCCGCCCTCGCAACGTGCAGGTGTGCAATGGGCGATGGGCCCAGAGCCCTGCGCGCATAGGATTTAGACCGGCGTGTTGACCTCTCGGTTGAGCCTAGGTGGGGCTGCGACGTGTTGATCTTCCAAGGCCGGGCATGATCCAGGAAAGTGTGTCCGGCCAAATGGGATCGAGCATGTTGGGTTATGTGGTGCACCCCTCCAGGGAAGTTTATCTATTCGAATAGCCGTGTCCCTCGGTAAAAGGATGACCCGGAGTTGTACCTTGACCTTATGACAACTAGAATCGGATACTGAATAAAATACACCCTTCCAAGTGCCAGATACAACCCGGTGATCGCTCTCTAACAGGGCGACGAGGAGGGGATCGCCGGGTAGGATTATGCTATGCGATGCTACTTGGAGGACTTCAATCTACTCTCTTCTACATGCTGCAAGATGGAGATGGCCAGAAGCGTAGTCTTCGACAGGACTAGCTATCCCCCTTTTATTCTGGCATTCTGCAGTTCAGTCCACTGATATGCCCCTTTACACATATACCCATGCATATGTAGTGTAGCTCCTTGCTTGCGAGTACTTTGGATGAGTACTCACGGTTGCTTCTCTCCCTCTTTTCCCCCTTTTCTTTCTACCTGGTTGTCGCAACCAGATGCTGGAGCCCAGGAGCCAGACGCCACCGCCGACGACGACACCTACGACACTGGAGGTGCCTACTACTACGTGCAGCCCGCTGACGATGACCAAGATTAGTTAGGAGGGTCCCAGGCAGGAGGCCTGCACCTCGTTCGATCTGTATCCCAGTTTGTGCTAGCCTTCTTAAGGCAAACTTGTTTAACTTATATCTGTACTCAGATATTGTTGCTTCCGCTGACTCGTCTGTGATCGAGCACTTGTATTCGAGCCCTCGAGGCCCCTGGCTTGTATTATGATGCTTGTATGACTTATTTATGTGTTAGAGTTGTGTTGTGATATCTTCCCGTGAGTCCCTGATCTTGATCGTACACATTTGCGTGCATTATTAGTGTACGGTCAAATCGGGGGCGTCACAGAGACTGAAGGAAATATGCCCTAGAGGCAATAATAAAGTATTATTTATTTCCTTATATCATGATAAATGTTTATTATTCATGCTAGAATTGTATTAACCGGAAACATAATACATGTGTGAATACATAGACAAACAGTGTGTCACTAGTATGCCTCTACTTGACTAGCTCGTTAATCAAAGATGGTTATGTTTCCTAGCCATAGACATGAGTTGCCATTTGATTAACGGGATCACCTCATTAGGAGAATGACGTGATTGACTTGACCCATTCAGTTACCTTAGCACTCGATCGTTTAGTATGTTGCTATTGCTTTCTTCATGACTTATACATGTTCCTATGACTATGAGATTATGCAACTCCCGTTTACCGGAGGAACACTTTGTGTGCTACCAAACGTCACAGCGTAACTGGGTGATTATAAAGGTGCTCTACAGGTGTCTCCGAAGGTACTTGTTGGGTTGGCGTATTTCGAGATTAGGATTTGTCACTCCAATTGTCGGAGAGGTATCTCTGGGCCTACTCAGTAATGCACATCACTGTAAGCCTTGCAAGCATTGTAACTAATGAGTTAGTTGCGGGATGATGTATTACGGAACAAGTAAAGAGACTTGCCGGTAACGAGATTGAACTAGGTATTGAGATACCGACGATCGAATCTCGGGCAAGTAACATACCGATGACCAAGGGAACAACGTATGTTGTTATGCGGTCTGACCGATAAAGATCTTCGTAGAATATGTGGGAGCCAATATGAGTATCTAGGTTCCGCTATTGGTTATTGATCGGAGAGGTGTCTCGGTCATGTCTACATAGTTCTCGAACCCGTAGGGTTCGCACGCTTAACGTTACGATGACGGTTATATTATGAGTTTATGTGTTTTGATGTACCGAAGGTGTTCAGAGTCCCGGATGAGATCGGGGACATGACGAGGAGTCTCGAAATGGCCGAGCCGTAAAGATCGATATATTGGACGACAATATTCGGACTTCGGAAAGGTTCCGAGTGATTCGGGTATTTTTCGGAGTACCGGAGAGTTACGGGAATTCGTATTGGGCCTTAATGGGCCATACGGGAAAGGAGAGAAAGGCCCCAAAGGGTGGCCGCACCCCTCCCCATGGACGAGTCCGAATTGGACTAGGGAGGGGGGCACCCCTTCCTTCTTTCTCCTTCTCCCTTCCCTTCTCCTATTCCAACAAGGAAAGGAGGAGTCCTACTCCCGGTGCGAGTAGGACTCCCCCCTTGGCGCGCCCTCCTCCTTGGCCGGCGGCCTCCCCCTTGCTCCTTTATATACGGGGGTAGGGGGCACCCCATAGACACAACAATTGATCGATTGATCTCTTAGCCGTGTGCGGTGCCCCCCTCCACCAATTACACCTCGATAATATCGTAGCGGTGCTTAGGCGAAGCCCTTCGTCGGGAGAACATCATTATCGTCACCACGCCGTCGTGCTGACGAAACTCTCCCTCAACACTCGGCTAGATCAGAGTTCGAGGGACGTCATCGAGCTGAACGTGTGCTGAACTCGGAGGTGCCGTGCGTTCGGTACTTGATCGGTCGGATCATGAAGACGTCCGACTACATCAACCGCGTTGTGTTAACGCTTCCGCTTTCGGTCTATGAGGGTACGTAGACAACACTCTCCCCTCTCGTTGCTATGCATCACCATGATCTTGCGTGTGCATAGGAAATTTTTTGAAATTACTACGTTCCCCATCATGGGGATCACCCGCAATCTTCATGGACAAGAAAGACGGTAGTCTTCAAATGTTTGTGAATTACTGCCAGTTGAATGATGTCACTATCAAGAACAAATACCCCCTTCCGAGGATTGATGATTTGTTCGACCAACTCAGTGGCGAACAAGTATTCTCCAAGATTGATTTGAGGACCAGATATCACCAGCTCAAAATCAAGAAGGAGGATATTCCTAAGACCCCTTTCACCACTCGATATGGTCTTTATGAATATACGGTCATGTCTTTCGGCCTCACCAATGCCCCTGTTTTTTTCATGCACATGATGAATAAAGTATTCATGGACTCCTTGGATAAATTTGTGGTGGTCTTCATTGATGACATCCTCATATACTCAAAAGGTGAAGAAGAGCACAAGGGACATCTCAGAGCAGTCTTGCAAAGACTCCGTGACCATCAACTTTATGCGAAATTCAGCAAATGTGAATTTTGGCTCAAGAGAGTCTGATTTTTCGGGCATGTTCTTTCAGCAGAAGGCATAGCCATGGATCCAAGCGAAATGAAGGACATGCTTGAGTGGACAGCACCCACGATAGTGACTGAGATCTAGAGTTTTCTTGTATTAGCTAGATATTACCATCGATTCATTGAAGGCTTCTCTAATATTGCCAAACCCATGATAGAATTCCTCAAGAAGGATGAGAAGTTTGTATGGTCTGAGGACTGTGAAAAAGTTTCAATGAGTTGAAGACCCGATTGACGTCAACACCTGTGTTGACCCTCCCAGATATCTATCGCAGCTTTCATGTATACTGTGACACATCCAGGAGAGGTATTGGATGTGTGCTCACGCAAGATGTTAAGGTTGTAGACAACGCATCTACACAGCTACGACCCCACAAAGGGAACTATCCAACGCATGATTTGGAATTGGCCGCATTTGTGCACGCTTTGAAAATTTGAAGGCACTACCTCATTGGTAAAAGATGTCAAATATTTACCGACCACAAGAGTCTCAAGTATATATTCACCCAACCGGACCTGAATCTCCGGCAGCGAAGATGGCTCGAATTGGTCAAGGATTATGATCTTGGAATAAATTACCATCCCGGAAAGGCCAATGTGGTCGCCGATGCCCTCAGTCGCAAGCCTGCCAACCTGAACGCCCTGATAGAGTCCTTGCCTCCCGAACTCCAAGAAGAGGTCATTCAGCTTAACCTGGTTATTGTTGAGGCTGACCTCGCCAATATATTGGAAGTCGCCCCTACACTCGAGGAAGAAATCCGCATGGCCCAGCTGGATGATGCCGTCCTCCAACACAATGTCAAGCGTATGCAAGAAGGCAAGACCCAGGATTTCTCGAAGGATGAGCAAGGTATGCTAAGGTTTGGAGGTCGGATTTGTGTCCCTGAACGAGCAGATCTGAGAAGGAAGATTGGTAGAAGCGTGCGAGTCTTCGTACTCGATCCACCCAGGAGGTACCAAGATGTAGAAAGACCTTCAAAAAAATATTTTGGTGGGATGGAATGAAGAAGGCTATTTCCTATTTTGTCGCTTGTTGCGACTGTCGGCGTCCTGGGAATGGGGGTCCCCAGACTTGCCTGCCTGCAGCCCACGGCGTGGCTCCACCAGCGGCCTTGTACGGCCCATCTTCACCAGCAAACACAAAAGGCCCTCGCGAGGGGCCGACCCTCGTGAGGCGGACGAGGCAAGACCTCCCCCGGGGCGGCCTCAGCAGGCTGGCTCGTGAGGGGCAGAGAGTTCAAGGCAAGGGGGCATCTCGCGAGGTTCCTGTGACGCAAGCCATGACGACTGGCGCCAGGCGGGCGCCAGCGCGCGCAGTGTCCTCATTTCCTCTTTGGTGCTAAAGAGGCAAGCGCAGGCGAGGAGTCCCGAGGCATCAGGCAAATGTTTCCATATCAGTGCAACGAGACCAAGACCAGCAGGATGACAGGAAGGAGGTCACTGTGGAGCCCAAGACGGCGTCACCACCAGAGCCTTTGGCAGGCGAAGACCACCTTTAGTTAGGATAACTTGTACTAGTTGTCTCCCTTCGAATTTGGCCGTTGTTGGTTCCCTTCCCGCTCAATATTTGGGAAGAGGACCAGGGCCTCTATAAATAGGACTACCCACCACTGTAGCAAGGGACGGATCATTCGGATCATCCTCATCCACACAAGTTCACCAAGCACAAGAGCACCTCTCCTCAGGAGGCTATTCTTCCCATGTAACTGTTCATCCCCAGCCCAAGAGGCAATCCACCACACAACACTGGAGTAGGGTATTACATCACATCGGTGGCCCGAACCAGTATAAACCTTGTGTCTCTTGTTTTGTGGGTTCAACGGGCTAGGCCTTGAGATTGCGGCGAGGGTGAGCATTGGAGGGAGGAGAGATCTTCGTGTGCACCCCAGAGTTCGAACCTCAAGGGTTTTGCCAGAACCCGAAATCCGACATTTGGCGCGCTAGGTAGAGGTGCGCCGAAGCCTCTCTTCCATCAGCAGACCAGCCAGTACTCTACGGCGCCGATGACCGGGGACCTGAGGGCCAATGCTGACCACTGGGCGGCCTGCCCAGCCCGGGCGGCATCGAGTGCCCAAGCAGACCTCATCCCCGCGCCTCGGGCGGCACGTGCGCCGCCAAACGTTGCGGGGCGTGGGCGGCGCAGCCCGGCGCCATCCACCCTTACCCTGCGGCGTGTGCAGGCCGCCGCAAGGGCCTCAAGCTACGCCACGGCGATGGTGCCGAGACGGGAACAAGCAAACATGAGGGCTGCACTCACAGTGGCGCGGGAGCTGCTGCGATGCCGACTGATGGAGTGTGGCCGAAATGCGCTGCTGGAGCGCGTCGCCGAGCTATTGGATGCTGCGGCCATGGGAGCACCGGCTTTCTGCTCCTCGCTCACGCCTCAGGCTGCGGCCGGGTCGCACAGTGGGCCTCACCACGCCCACGTGCCCCCAGGCGCGCCAGGAGGTTTCGTCGACATCGGTGCGGCCAGCGGCGCCGGACGCTCAATCGCACCCGTGCCACCTCCGATGGGCGCTGGCATGAGCGTTGCCACCCACGGCCCTGGCAAGATGCCGCTCTACCATCCTCAGGGTGGCGCGCTGGGCCGGGCGACGTGGAGCGTGGGGCACTTCGGTGAGGTTTTCGGGGCGATGGCCTCAGAGGCCTACGTGCCTTGCATGATGGACCAGGAGTACACGCCGGAAGATGACCATTGCTCGTTCCTCGAGCCAGGCTGGGAAGAGGAGGCGCTAGAGGCTGAGGCCTTCCAGGAGCCACCAGGCAGCCTCGTCGACCATGCCGGCGACAACAGCTACATGGTACCGCTAATCTCTTAGGAGCAAGCTTATGCTAACCATGGGTTGCAAGTTGATCAGGTCACAGCGGTAGACGACGGCCCTAGCACAGCAGCCCCCCCCAGAAGGGGGAGCGCACTGGGGGCTGCAAGGAGGGAGCCGGGAGCAAGGCCCCTCCTCGCATCCCGCGGAGCAGGGCATCACCCGGAGGTAGGCCCTCTGCCGGGGAGGCTCTGGCGAGCCTTCCCCCCGGCAGAGGGCCCGTGGTCGCCGAGGGCGCCGCTAGCATCCCCTTTGCCCCTTGGCATCGTCCTGGTTTTTGGACGCCCCAATGGTGGTCAAGGGCGGCGCAAGGCGGGTCCCTCGTCTGGCGATATGAAGCAAGGTTCGCGCCTGTGAAGGTCTCCGCTCGTGACACTCTCACGTAATAATGAGTGGGGCTGTACATGCCCCGGAGTCTCCGGAGAGCCGCCTCGGGCCTCGAGGGCTCCCGCCCATGTCCTAGTGGAGGCGCCATGCTCCGCGCCAGTGGAAGACCAGAAGACTAGACTAGGCGCCGGACGCGGCCATTTGCTTTTAACCTCTTTTCTGTAGCCCTGTTTTCTGGCTTTGGATTTAAGTTGAAGTTGAGTTTTCATTGGTATGTGCGGGGGGTGTCTTTTCTTGTTCGTGCGATTTCTTGCGATCTGGTTCCTTGCCTTGATTCGGAGTTTGCACCTGCTGCTTCCCCCTCGCGAGCCCCCCGCGAGCGGGGGCTGGGCGCGGCGCACGTGCGCTGCGCGCACGTCGTGCCTTTTGGGGAACGTAGCAGAAATTCAAAATTTTCTACGCATCACCAAGATCAATCTATGGAGTAATCTAGCAACGAGGGGAAGGGGAGTGCATCTACATACCCTTGTAGATCGCGATGCGGAAGCGTTGCAAGAACGCGGATGAAGGAGTCGTACTCGTAGCGATTCAGATCGCGGTTGATTCCGATTTAAGCACCGAAGAACGGTGCCTCCGCGTTCAACACACGTACAGCCCGGTGACGTCTCCCACGCCTTGATCCAGCAAGGAGAGAGGGAGAGGTTGGGGAAGACTCCATCCAGCAGCAGCACGACGGCGTGGTGGTGATGGAGGAGCGTGGCAATCCCGCAAGGCTTCGCCAAGCACCGCGGGAGAGGAGGAGGAAGAGGGGTAGGGCTGCGCCATGAGGGAGATGTGTTCTCGTGTGTATGGCAGCCCCAAAACCCCAATATATATAGGGGAGGGGGAGGGCTTCGCCCCCATCTAGGTTCCCCCCCCCCCCAAGGGGTGCGGCCAGCCCTAGATGGGGCTTGGGGGGTGGCCAAGGGGTGGAGAGAGGGGGCGCCCCACAAGATGGGCCTTAGGCCCATCTGAGACTAGGGTTTCCCCCTTTCCCCCTTTTCCTGCGCCCTGGGCCTCTTGTGGGGGGGGGGGCGCACCAGCCCACCTAGGGCTGGTCCCCTCCCACACTTGGCCCATGCAGCCCTCTGGGGCCGGTGGCCCCACCTGGTGGACCCCCGGGACCCTCCCGGTGGTCCCGGTACATTACCGATATCACCCAAAACTTTTCCGATGACCAAAACAGGACTTCCCATATATAAATCTTTACCTCCGGACCATTCCGGAACTCCTCGTGACGTCCAGGATCTCATCCGGGACTCCGAACAACATTCGGTAACCACGTACATAATTCCCTATAACCCTAGCGTCATCGAACCTTAAGTGTGTAGACCCTACGGGTTCGGGAACCATGCAGACATGACCGAGACGTTCTCCGGTCAATAACCAACAGCGGGATCTGGATACCCATGTTGGCTCCCACATGTTCCATGATGATCTCATCGGATGAACCACGATGTCGGGGATTCAATCAATCCCGTATACAATTCCCTTTGTCTATCGGTATGTTACTTGCCCGAGATTCGATCGTCGGTATCCCTATACCTTGTTCAATCTCGTTACCGGCAAGTCTCTTTACTCGTTCCGTAACTCACATCATCCCGTGATCAACTCCTTGGTCACATTGTGCACATTATGATGATGTCCTACCGAGTGGGCCTAGAGATACCTCTCCGTTTACACGGAGTGACAAATCCCAGTCTCGATTCGTGCCAACCCAACAGACACTTTCGGAGATACCTGTAGTGCACCTTTATAGCCACCCAGCTACGTTATGACGTTTGGTACACCCAAAGCATTCCTACGGTATCCGGGAGTTGCACAATCTCATGGTCTAAGGAAATGATACTTGACATTAGAAAAGCACTGAGCAAACGAACTACACGATCTTGTGCTAGGCTTAGGATTGGGTCTTGTCCATCACATCATTCTCCTAATGATGTGATCCCGTTATCAACGACATCCAATGTCCATGGTCAGGAAACCGTAACCATCTATTGATCAACGAGCTAGTCAACTAGAGGCTTACTAGGGACATGGTGTTGTCTATGTATCCACACATGTATCTGAGTTTCCTATCAATACAATTCTAGCATGGATAATAAACGATTATCATGAACAAGGAAATATAATAATAACCTATTTATTATTGCCTCTGGGGCATATTTCCAACAGTCTCCCACTTGCACTAGAGTCAATAATCTAGTCCACATCACCATGTGATTAACACTCATAGGTCACATCACCATGTGACCAACATCCAAAGAGTTTACTAGAGTCAACAATCTAGTTCACATCACTATGTGATTACCCCTCAATGAGTTCTGGTTTGATCATGTTATGCTTGTGAGAGAGGTTATTAGTCAACGGGTCTGAACCTTTTAGATCCGTGTGTGCTTTACGAATATCTATGTCATCTTGTGGATGCTACCACGCGCTACTTGGAGCCATTTCAAGTAATTGCTCTACTATATGAATCCGGTTTACTACTCAGAGTCATCCGGATTAGTCTCAAGGTTCGCATCGACGTAACCCTTTACGACGAACTCCTTTTCACCTCCGTAATCGAGAAAATTCCTTAGTCCACTAGGTACTAGGGATAAGTTCGACCGCTGTTATGTGATCCATTCCCGGATCACTATTGTATCCCTTGACCAACTCATGGCAAGGCACACTTCATGTGCGGTATAGCATAGCATACTGTAGAGCCTACGTCTGAAGCATAGGGGACGACCTTCGTCCTTTCTCGTTCTTCTGCTGTGGTCAGGTCTTGAGTCTTACTCAATACTCACACCTTGTAACACAGCCAAGAACTCCTTCTTTGCTGATCTATTTTGAACTCTTTCAAAATCATGTCAAGGTGTGAGTTCTTTGAAAGTATCATCAGGCGTCTTGATCTATCTCTATAGATCTTGATGCCCAATATGTAAGCAGCTTTTATCCAGGTCTTCCTTTGAAAAACTCCTTTCAAACAACCCTTTATGCTTTCCAGGAATTTTACATCATTTCGGATCAACAATATGTCATTCACATATACTTATCAGAAATGTTGTCGCGCTCCCACTCACTTTATTGTAAATACAAGTTTCTAACAAACTTTGTATAAACCCAAAAACTTTGATCACTCCATCAAAGTGTATATTCTGACTCCGAGATGCTTGCTCTAGTCCATGGAAGGATCGCTGGAGATAGCATACCTTTTAGCATCCTTAGGATCGACAAAACCTTTCTGATTGTATCACATACAACCTTTCCTTATGAAAACTGGTAAGGAAACTTGTTTTGACATGCATCTACCATATTTCATAAATGCAGCTAATGCTAACATGATTCCGACGGACTTAAGCATCGCTACGGATGAGAAAATCTCATCGTAGTCAACTCCTTGAACTCGTGGAAATACTCTTTGCCACAAGTCGAGCTTCATAGACGGTAACATTACCGTGCACGTCCTCTTCTTCTCAAAGATCCATTTATCTCGGATTTCATGGCTTCTAACCATTTGTCGGAATATGGGCCCACCATCGCTTCTCCATAGCTCATAGGTTCATCGTTGTCCAACAACATGACTTCCAAGACAGGATCACATACTACTCTGAAGTATTACGCATCCTCGTCGTCCTACGAGGTTTGGTAGTGACTTGATCCGAAGTTTCATGATCACTATCATAAGCTTCCACTTCAATTAGTGTAGGTGCCACAGGAACAACTTCCTGTGCCCTGCTACACACTAGTTGAAGTGACGGTTCAATAACCTAATCAAGTCTCCACCATCCTCCCACTCAATTCTTTCGAGAGAAACTTTTCCTCGAGAAAGGACCCGTTTCTAGAAACAATCACTTTTGCTTCCAGATCTAAAATAGGAGGTATACCCAACTGTTTTGGGTATTCTATGAAGATGCATTTATTCGCTTTAGGTTTGAGCTTATCGGCCTGAAACTTTTCACATAAGCATCGCAGCCCCAAACTTTTAAGAAACGACAACTTAGGTTTCTCTATACGGTGTCGTCTCAACGGAATTGCGTGGTGCCCCTTTTAAAGTGAATGCGGTTGTCTCTAATGCCTAACCCATAAACGTTAGTGGTAATTCGATAAGAAACATCATGGTATGCACCATATCCAATAGGGTGCAGCTATGATGTCCGGACACACCATCACACTATGGTGTTCCAGGCGGTATTAATTGTGAAACACTTTCCACAATGTCTTAATTGTGTGCCAAACTCGTAACTCAGATACTCATCTCTATGATCATATCACAGACATTTTATCCTCTTGTCACGACGATCTTCAACTTCACTCTGAAATTACTTAAACCTTTCAATAATTCAGACTTGTGTTTCATCAAGTAAATACACTCAGCATCTACTCAAATCATCTGTGAAGTAAGAACATATCGATATCCACTGCGTGCCTCAGCACTCATTGGACTGCATACATCAAATGTATTACTTCGAACAAGTTGCTCTCTTGTTCCATCTTACAGAAAACGAGGCCTTTCAGTCATCTTGCCCATGTGGTATGATTTGCATGTCTCAAGTGATTCAAAATCAAGTGAGTCCAAACGATCCATCTGCATGGAGTTTCTTCATGCATATATACCAATAGACATGGTTCTCATGTCTCAATCTTTTCAAAAACGAGTGAGTCCAAAGATCCATCTACATGGAGCTTCTTCATGCGTTTTATCCGAATATGACTCAAATAGCAGTGCCACAAGTATGTGGTACTATCATTACTTTTGGCATGAACATGTGTATCACTACGACCGAGATTCATTTTAGGTGCAAGACCATTGAAGGTATTATTCAAATAAACAGAGTAACCATTATTCTCCTTAAATGAATAACCGTATTGCGATAAACATAATCCAATCATGCTCAATGCAAACACCAAATCTCGATGGTAGAGGGAGCATGCGACGCTTGATCACATCAACCTTGGAAACACTTCCAACACATATCGTCATCTCACCTTTAGCTAGTCTCCGTTTATTCTGCAGCTTTTATTTCGAGTTACTAACACTTAGCAACCGAACCGGTATCTAATACCCTGGTGCTGCTAGGAGTACTAGTAAAGTACACATTCATATAACGTATATCTAATATACTTCTGTCGACCTTGCCCGCCTTCTCATCTACCAAGTATCTAGGGTAGTACTGCTTCAGTGACCGTTCCCCTCATTACAGAAGCACTTAGTCTCGGGTTTGGGTTCAACCTTGGGATTCTTCACTAGAGAAGCAAACGATTTGCTGTTTCATGAAGTATCCCTTTTGCCCTTGCCCTTCTAGAAACTAGTGGTTTTACTAACCATCAACAATTGATGCTCCTTCTTGATTTCTACTTTCGCGGTGTCAAACATCGCGAGTTGCTCAAGGATCATCATCTATCCTTGATATTTATAGTTCATCACCAAGCTCTAATAGCTTGGTGGCAGTGATTATGGAGAACCATCACTATCTCATCTGGAAGATTAACTCCCACTCGATTCAAGTGATTGTAGCACTCAGACAATCTGAGCACATGCTCAACGATTGAGCTTTTTCCCTTAGTTTGCAGGCTTAAGAAACTTGTCAGAGGTCTCATACCTCTTGACGTGGGCACTAGTCTGCAATCCCGATTTCAGTCTTCGGAACATCTCATATGTTCTGCGACGTTTCAAAAACGTCTTTGGTGCCACAATTCTAAACCGTTAGCATTACGCACTGAACTATCACGTAGTTATCAAAACGTGTATGTCAGATGTTCCGCAACATCTACAGACGACGCTGAGGTTCAGCACACCGAGCGGTGCATTAAGGACATAAGCCTTCTGTGCAGCAATGAGGACAATCCTCAGTTTACGGACCCAGTCTGCATAATTGCTACTACCAACTTTCAACTAAATTTTTCTCTAGGAACATATCTTAAACAGTAGAACTAAAGCGTATGACATAATTTGCAAAGACCTTTTGACTATGTTCATGATAATGAAGTTCATCTGATTATTGAACTCCCACTCAGATAGACATCCCTCTAGTCATCTAAGTGATACATGATCCGAGTCAAACTAGGCCGTGTCCGATCATCACGTGAGACGGACTAGTCATCATCAGTGAACATCTCCATGTTGATCGTATCTACTATACGACTCATGTTCGACCTTTCGGTCTCTTGTGTTCCGAGGCTATGTCTGCACATGCTAGGCTCGTCAAGTCAACCTAAGTGTTTCGCATGTGTTCCGAGGCCATGTCTGTACATGCTAGGCTCGTCAACACCCGTTGTATTCGAACGTTAGAATCTATCACACCCGATCATCACGTGGTGCTTCGAAACAACGAACCTTCGCAACAGTGCACAGTTAGGGGGAACACGTCTCTTGAAATTTTAGTGAGGGATCATCTTATTTATGCTACCGCCGTTCTAAGCAAATAAGATGTAAACATGATAAACATCACATGCAATCAAATAGTGACATGATATGGCCAATATCATTTTGCTCCTTTGATCTCCATCTTCGGGGCACCATGATCATCTTTGTCACCGGCATGACACCATGATCTCCATCATTGTGTCTTCATGAAGTTGTCATGCCAACGATTACTTCTACTTCTATGGCTAACGCGCTTAGCAATAAAGTAAAGTAATTTACATGGCGTTATTCAATGACACGCAGGTCATACCAAAAAATAAAGACAACTCCTATGGCTCCTGCCGGTTGTCATACTCATCGACATGCAAGTCGTGATTCCTATTACAAGAGTATGATCAATCTCATACATCACATATATCATTCATCACATCTTCTGGCCATATCACATCACATAGCACATGCTGCAAAAACAAGTTAGACGTCCTCTAATTGTTGTTGCAAGTTTTTTACGTGGCTTGTATAGGTTTCTAGCAAGAACGTTTCTTACCTACGTAAAACCACAACGTGATATGCCAATTTCTATTTACCCTTCATAAGGACCCTTTTCATCGAATCCGTTCTGACTAAAGTGGGAGAGACAGACACCCGCTAGCGACCTTATGCAACTAGTGCATGTCAGTCGGTGGAACCTGTCTCACATAAGCATACGTGTAAGGTCGGTCCGGACCGCTTCATCCCACAATGCCGCCGAAACAAGATAAGACTAGTAGCGGCAAGAAGAATTGGCAACATCTACGCCCACAACTACTTTGTGTTCTACTCGTGCATAGAAACTACGCATAGACCTAGCTCATGATGCCACTATTGGGGAACGTAGCAGAAATTCAAAATTTTCTACGCATCACCAAGATCAATCTATGGAGTAATGTAGCAACGAGGGG
The DNA here is from genome assembly GCF_002575655.3 of Aegilops tauschii subsp. strangulata. Taxonomy (NCBI): domain Eukaryota; kingdom Viridiplantae; phylum Streptophyta; class Magnoliopsida; order Poales; family Poaceae; genus Aegilops; species Aegilops tauschii. The sequence goes on along the minus strand of NC_053040.3, from coordinate 284,952,026 downwards.
AAGGGGAGTGCATCTACATACCCTTGTAGATCGCGATGCGGAAGCGTTGCAAGAACGCAGATGAAGGAGTCGTACTCGTAGCGATTCAGATCGCGGTTGATTCCGATCTAAGCACCGAAGAACGGTGCCTCCGTGTTCAACACACGTGCAACCCGGTGACGTCTCCCACGCCTTGATCCAGCAAGGAGAGAGGGAGAGGTTGGGGAAGACTCCGTCTAGCAGCAGCACGACGGCATGGTGGTGATGGAGGAGCGTGGCAATCCCGCAAGGCTTCGCCAAGCACCGCGGGAGAGGAGGAGGAAGAGGGGTAGGGCTGCGCCATGAGGGAGATCTGTTCTCGTGTGTATGGCAGCCCCAAAACCCCAATATATATAGGGGAGGGGGAGGGCTGCGCCCCCATCTAGGGTACCCCCCCCAAGGGGTGCGGCCAGCCCTAGATGGGGCTTGGGGGGCGGCCAAGGGGTGGAGAGAGGGGGGCGCCCCTCTAGATGGGCCTTAGGCCCATCTGAGACTTGGGTTTCCCCCTTTTCCTGCGCCCTGGGCCTCTTGTGGGGGGGCGCATGGGCTGGTCCCCTCCCACACTTGGCCCACGCAGCCCTCTGGGGCCGGTGGCCCCACCTGGTGGACCCCCGGGACCCTCCCGGTGGTCCCGGTACATTACCGATATCACCCAAAACTTTTCCGGTGACCAAAACAGGACTTCCCATATATAAATCTTTACCTCCGGACCATTCCGGAACTCCTCGTGACGTCCGGGATCTCATCCGGGACTCCGAACAACATTCGGTAACCACGTACATACTTTCCCTATAACCCTAGCGTCATCGAACCTTAAGTGTGTAGACCCTACGGGTTCGGGAACCATGCAGACATGACCGAGACGTTCTCCGGTCAATAACCAACAGCGGGATCTGGATACCCATGTTGGCTCCCACATGTTCCACGATGATCTCATCGGATGAACCACGATGCCGGGGATTCAATCAATCCCGTATACAATTCCCTGAAATTACTTAAACCTTTCAATAATTCAGACTTGTGTTTCATCAAGTAAATACACTCAGCATCTACTCAAATCATCCGTGAATCATATCGATATCCACTGCGTGCCTCAGCACTCATTGGACTGCATACATCAAATGTATTACTTCGAACAAGTTGCTCTCTTGTTCCATCTTACAGAAAACGAGGCCTTTCAGTCATCTTGCCCATGTGGTATGATTTGCATGTCTCAAGTGATTCAAAATCAAGTGAGTCCAAACGATCCATCTGCATGGAGTTTCTTCATGCATATATACCAATAGACATGGTTCTCATGTCTCAATCTTTTCAAAAACGAGTGAGTCCAAAGATCCATCTACATGGAGCTTCTTCATGCGTTTTATCCGAATATGACTCAAATAGCAGTGCCACAAGTATGTGGTACTATCATTACTTTTGGCATGAACATGTGTATCACTACGACCGAGATTCATTTTAGGTGCAAGACCATTGAAGGTATTATTCAAATAAACAGAGTAACCATTATTCTCCTTAAATGAATAACCGTATTGCGATAAACATAATCCAATCATGCTCAATGCAAACACCAAATCTCGATGGTAGAGGGAGCATGCGACGCTTGATCACATCAACCTTGGAAACACTTCCAACACATATCGTCATCTCACCTTTAGCTAGTCTCCGTTTATTCTGCAGCTTTTATTTCGAGTTACTAACACTTAGCAACCGAACCGGTATCTAATACCCTGGTGCTGCTAGGAGTACTAGTAAAGTACACATTCATATAACGTATATCTAATATACTTCTGTCGACCTTGCCCGCCTTCTCATCTACCAAGTATCTAGGGTAGTACTGCTTCAGTGACCGTTCCCCTCATTACAGAAGCACTTAGTCTCGGGTTTGGGTTCAACCTTGGGATTCTTCACTAGAGAAGCAAACGATTTGCTGTTTCATGAAGTATCCCTTTTGCCCTTGCCCTTCTAGAAACTAGTGGTTTTACTAACCATCAACAATTGATGCTCCTTCTTGATTTCTACTTTCGCGGTGTCAAACATCGCGAGTTGCTCAAGGATCATCATCTATCCTTGATATTTATAGTTCATCACCAAGCTCTAATAGCTTGGTGGCAGTGATTATGGAGAACCATCACTATCTCATCTGGAAGATTAACTCCCACTCGATTCAAGTGATTGTAGCACTCAGACAATCTGAGCACATGCTCAACGATTGAGCTTTTCTCTCTTAGTTTGCAGGCTTAAGAAACTTGTCAGAGGTCTCATACCTCTTGACGTGGGCACTAGTCTGCAATCCCGATTTCAGTCTTCGGAACATCTCATATGTTCTGCGACGTTTCAAAAACGTCTTTGGTGCCACAATTCTAAACCGTTAGCATTACGCACTGAACTATCACGTAGTTATCAAAACCTGTATGTCAGATGTTCCGCAACATCTACAGACGACGCTGAGGTTCAGCACACCGAGCGGTGCATTAAGGACATAAGCCTTCTGTGCAGCAATGAGGACAATCCTCAGTTTACGGACCCAGTCTGCATAATTGCTACTACCAACTTTCAACTAAATTTTTCTCTAGGAACATATCTTAAACAGTAGAACTAAAGCGTATGACATAATTTGCAAAGACCTTTTGACTATGTTCATGATAATGAAGTTCATCTGATTATTGAACTCCCACTCAGATAGACATCCCTCTAGTCATCTAAGTGATACATGATCCGAGTCAAACTAGGCCGTGTCCGATCATCACGTGAGACGGATTAGTCATCATCAGTGAACATCTCCATGTTGATCGTATCTACTATACGACTCATGTTCGACCTTTCGGTCTCTTGTGTTCCGAGGCTATGTCTGCACATGCTAGGCTCGTCAAGTCAACCTAAGTGTTTCGCATGTGTTCCGAGGCCATGTCTGTACATGCTAGGCTCGTCAACACCCGTTGTATTCGAACGTTAGAATCTATCACACCCGATCATCACGTGGTGCTTCGAAACAACGAACCTTCGCAACAGTGCACAGTTAGGGGGAACACGTCTCTTGAAATTTTAGTGAGGGATCATCTTATTTATGCTACCGCCGTTCTAAGCAAATAAGATGTAAACATGATAAACATCACATGCAATCAAATAGTGACATGATATGGCCAATATCATTTTGCTCCTTTGATCTCCATCTTCGGGGCACCATGATCATCTTTGTCACCGGCATGACACCATGATCTCCATCATTGTGTCTTCATGAAGTTGTCATGCCAACGATTACTTCTACTTCTATGGCTAACGCGCTTAGCAATAAAGTAAAGTAATTTACATGGCGTTATTCAATGACACGCAGGTCATACCAAAAAATAAAGACAACTCCTATGGCTCCTGCCGGTTGTCATACTCATCGACATGCAAGTCGTGATTCCTATTACAAGAGTATGATCAATCTCATACATCACATATATCATTCATCACATCTTCTGGCCATATCACATCACATAGCACATGCTGCAAAAACAAGTTAGACGTCCTCTAATTGTTGTTGCAAGTTTTTTACGTGGCTTGTATAGGTTTCTAGCAAGAACGTTTCTTACCTACGTAAAACCACAACGTGATATGCCAATTTCTATTTACCCTTCATAAGGACCCTTTTCATCGAATCCGTTCCGACTAAAGTGGGAGAGACAGACACCCGCTAGCGACCTTATGCAACTAGTGCATGTCAGTCGGTGGAACCTGTCTCACATAAGCATACGTGTAAGGTCGGTCCGGGCCGCTTCATCCCACAATGCCGCCGAAACAAGATAAGACTAGTAGCGGCAAGAAGAATTGGCAACATCTACGCCCACAACTACTTTGTGTTCTACTCGTGCATAGAAACTACGCATAGACCTAGCTCATGATGCCACTATTGGGGAACGTAGCAGAAATTCAAAATTTTCTACGCATCACCAAGATCAATCTATGGAGTAATGTAGCAACGAGGGGAAGGGGAGTGCATCTACATACCCTTGTAGATCGCGATGCGGAAGCGTTGCAAGAACGCAGATGAAGGAGTCGTACTCGTAGCGATTCAGATCGCGGTTGATTCCGATCTAAGCACCGAAGAACGGTGCCTCCGCGTTCAACACACGTGCAACCCGGTGACGTCTCCCACGCCTTGATCCAGCAAGGAGAGAGGGAGAGGTTGGGGAAGACTCCGTCCAGCAGCAGCACGACGGCATGGTGGTGATGGAGGAGCGTGGCAATCCCGCAAGGCTTCGCCAAGCACCGCGGGAGAGGAGGAGGAAGAGGGGTAGGGCTGCGCCATGAGGGAGATCTGTTCTCGTGTGTATGGCAGCCCCAAAACCCCAATATATATAGGGGAGGGGGAGGGCTGCGCCCCCATCTAGGGTACCCCCCCAAGGGGTGCGGCCAGCCCTAGATGGGGCTTGGGGGGCGGCCAAGGGGTGGAGAGAGGGGGGCGCCCCTCTAGATGGGCCTTAGGCCCATCTGAGACTTGGGTTTCCCCCTTTTCCTGCGCCCTGGGCCTCTTGTGGGGGGGCGCATGGGCTGGTCCCCTCCCACACTTGGCCCACGCAGCCCTCTGGGGCTGGTGGCCCCACCTGGTGGACCCCCGGGACCCTCCCGGTGGTCCCGGTACATTACCGATATCACCCAAAACTTTTCCGGTGACCAAAACAGGACTTCCCATATATAAATCTTTACCTCCGGACCATTCCGGAACTCCTCGTGACGTCCGGGATCTCATCCGGGACTCCGAACAACATTCGGTAACCACGTACATACTTTCCCTATAACCCTAGCGTCATCGAACCTTAAGTGTGTAGACCCTACGGGTTCGGGAACCATGCAGACATGACCGAGACGTTCTCCGGTCAATAACCAACAGCGGGATCTGGATACCCATGTTGGCTCCCACATGTTCCACGATGATCTCATCGGATGAACCACGATGCCGGGGATTCAATCAATCCCGTATACAATTCCCTTTGTCTATCGGTATGTTACTTGCCCGAGATTCGATCGTCGGTATCCCTATACCTTGTTCAATCTCGTTACCGGCAAGTCTCTTTACTCGTTCCGTAACTCACATCGTCCCGTAATCAACTCCTTGGTCACATTGTGCACATTATGATGATGTCCTACCGAGTGGGCCCAGAGATACCTCTCCGTTTACACGGAGTGACAAATCCCAATCTCGATTCGTGCCAACCCAACAGACACTTTCGGAGATACCTGTGGTGCACCTTTATAGCCACCCAGTTACGTTGTGACGTTTGGTACACCCAAAGCATTCCTACGGTATCCGGGAGTTGCACAATCTCATGGTCTAAGGAAATGATACTTGACATTAGAAAAGCTCTGAGCAAACGAACTACACGATCTTGTGCTAGGCTTAGGATTGGGTCTTGTCCATCACATCATTCTCCTAATGATGTGATCCCGTTATCAACGACATCCAATGTCCATGGTCAGGAAACCGTAACCATCTATTGATCAACGAGCTAGTCAACTAGAGGCTTACTAGGGACATGGTGTTGTCTATGTATCCACACATGTATCTGAGTTTCCTATCAATACAATTCTAGCATGGATAATAAACGATTATCATGAACAAGGAAATATAATAATAACCTATTTATTATTGCCTCTAGGGCATATTTCCAACACTGCCATAGCTAGCGCTTGCTTCCCGCGAGGCCCTCTCGGGCGGATCGGCAGGCTCCTCTGAAGCTCACGACCTCACGAGCCGGTTCGGAACTTGTCCTGACTAAGGTAAATTACAACAGCAAGCTCGCGGCGGGAATCGTGGGCTCATGAAAACACATCTCCAGCTTAGCCTAAGGAATAGAAGCAGTGATCTGTTTATATGAGGGGCTCTCCCTCCAAAAATGCTCTTACAACTTCCAGGGCCATGCCCGAGCTTTCGCATGCAGGGTCAACGACGAGGAAACACGGGCTCAATCGGACATGTCGCTCACTGCGTCCTCCGGGTTGCCCTCAGACGCGTCGCTGCCGTCGCTGTCACAGTCGCTGGCATCACCGTCACTGTTGCCGGCGCCGCCCTCACCATCGTCGACCACGTCACCTTCATCCGCCACGACCACCACCGCTTCGTCCTAGGAGGTGAAGGCCCTGACTGGAGCATCCACATTGTCTTCTACCCAGCGTGCCAGGTCGCCCCAGACGGCCGCAGGTACAGGGGCGATGGCAGCGTCAAAATCGAAGTTGGGGTAGGTGTTCTGGACGTGGCTGAAGACGCGGGAGAACGCACGCCCGAGCAGGCCACGGCTCCTCTCTTCAACAAGCTCGCGAGCCCTCCCAGATCGGTTCTCCAGGCGTGTCACCATATCAGTGAAAAAGCGGAGGTGACTGGCATAATCGTTCTCGTGGGGATGAGGGGCATGTTCGTCGCAGATGGTGCCCAGCACCACGTTGGCTCTGATCCTGAGGCCTTGGAGCATGGGGGCGTGCACGCGCTCCAGCGTCTACCGCCGAAGCGGTTCCTCCCTGCTTTGCTGCACGAAGCACTTGGCGCTGGCGACTTGCTGTTGAAGAGAAAGCAGCTCGGCACGGGCGGAGGCAAGCTCAGCCTGTGCTGAGACCAGGCCGGCTGCGACGGCTTTCTCGCGCTGTTCCGCCTCAGCCAGCCCTGACTTGAGGGCAGTATTCCTACCCAAAGCTTCGGCTTCCACGAGCTTCAGCTTCAGGTCGTACCTGCCAACAAGACCCGCGCGAGCCTCGTCCACCCTGCGGTCAACCTCTTCCTGGGCCTTGGCCTCGCGCGCACTGACCTCATCCTCTGCTTGGGCGACCTGACGTTCCCTTATCTCCAACCGCTCGAGCTCGAGGCTGCGCTCTGTGGCCTCCAGCAATAGTGCCTCCTCGCGCCTCGAGATCTCCTCCTCGTCGGATGGTGCGCCCTTCATCGACACCAAGGCGGCCCTGTGCGCCTCCACCTGTCGCTCCAAGGAGGCGTTCAAGGCCAGGAGCTCCCGCCAGCCCTCCTCGGCAATCGCGTGGCGATGGTCGGCCTCCCTGGCCTCCTCTAAGGCTCCGGCGTTGGCCTTGCGCGAGGTTGCCAGGGACGCCCCAGCCTCCGCATTTGTGTGCTCACGCTGAAGGCGCCCGAAGTTGATGGCCACCTTCAGTTGATGCCACTCCTCCACCAGCCGAAGACCCTCGGCTTCAAGGCGTGCGTCTACATCCACGAGTTCTCTGCCGAGCCGGCTCATCGCACTCATTGCCTCCTTAAAGAGCTCGTGGCGGACGACACCCCGCTCGTGCGCAGCCTTAACCGCGTGACCGGGTCCGTCCTCCACAGCAGGGGTTGCTGGCGAGATCCGAAGCGGGTCACCCCCTTCCAGCATGGGGCTGGGGGCTGACGCCTCCCGGGTCGCCGACCAGGCTTCGGCTGGGGCCCGGATGGCCGGGAGCTCGTTGCTCGAAGAAGAAGCCAGGATCGAAGCCATCCAGCCGCCATCCACGACCAGAGGAGGAGCCCTTGGCACGCTTGCCGCATCCCAGGCGAGGCCGCGAAGGTGAGACGGCGAAGGCATGGGCCCAAGGCGCTAGGACAGCGAGTTTGCCTCTCCGGCCGGCCTCGTGCCGGGGAGGGCATGCTGGCTTGGGACGCTAAAGGCCAGCGGAGGACTGGAGGCAGGAAGAGGTTGCTTCCCGGGAGACTTCGCGGCCTTAGCAGAAGGGACACTGAGGAGCCACTGTCAGGAGTGGAAGCAACACTCGAGAGATTATGAAGATAAGGTACTCACTCATCTATGGCGATATACTTCCTCTGCTTCAACGGCCGGAAGGCACCCCTGCTGCAGCTTGGGGACCCTTTCCTCTTGCGGAGTGCATCGAAGTCTAGACAGAGCCAGCCGAAGCATTGGATGCGGCAACCAGCGCAAGGCACGGCCGGTGAGGTGCCCGAGGAGATGACCTCGGGAGTTGGGCTGAGGGGAGCCCTCGGGATCCGCCTCATGACGACCTGTCGAGACCTCGGGAGCTCCGGCCTCAGGAGCAGCGGATTGCGTCGCCCCCTCAACTATCACCCCAAGGCAAGAGTCGCGGGCTCCTGGGGTTGGCACCTCGGGAGCCTTGAGTGATGTCGATGCCTCAGCACCCGCACCTCCGGCCTCCAGCGGTGCTTTCCCCCCTGCATCCACTCTTAGGGTAAGTTCGGCGCTGGGGGCAGGGAGGGGGACCACGAAGACAGGGTTCTCGTGAGGCCCTTCAAGGCCGACTGGACGCAGCCCCCATTCGTCAAAGGGGGGCATCTGCCCCGCAAACTCCACCCCGTTTAAGCAGCAATACAAAAGACAGCCCTCCTGCGGCATATCAGCTGGCGAGGGGTCGCCCGTCAGGACCTCGAGCACCGTTCTTCGTGCCTCGGGCGGTAGCCCTGACTCCTGAAGCCTCATGCGATCCTGGCCACTGGACAAAGTCCACATCGGCCGGGAATGACACTGCAGCGGGGCGATGCGGCGTCGAAGGAACTCCTTCACCACCATGGGCGCAGTCACGCCGAGATCTTTCAGCCTCTTCAATCGGAGCCAGGCAAAGGCAAGGCGGGAGCCCGCGAGCTTATCATGGCCCCAGCCGGAGTTGGGAACGGCGGGCGCCGAGGGGGGCGAGAGCAAGGGGCTAAGCACTCCGACATCCACATACACCCACCGCGTTTGAAACGCGCTCGCAGACGGTGGGAGTTCAAAGTCTATCCCCGAGGCGGCCGTCGTCGCCACAGCCTGGAAGCTTAGGCACCCCGAGCAATGCCGGGGGTCGGCCAGGTGGAGCGAGAAGAAATGGCGCAGGAGGGCCACGGAGGGGGCAATGCCCACCATGGCCTCGCAGACAAAGGCAAAGATAGCAAGAAGGGCGACGGATTAGGGATCTAGGTGCAGCATATGGATCTGGTACCTCGGTGGCTGCCCTATCGACAGAAGCTGGGGACGCAGGCCAGGCCACCGTCCCTCCCCATTCGTTGAAGCTGGTGGCGAGCGCAGGGCGGACCTTGTCCATGGCCTCCTGGTTGAGCACCCGTGATCGACCGACGGCGGCCTCGATGGCCGGAGGCGGTCTGGCTGAGGACAGGGGCTTCTTCCCCTTCTCCATTCGTTTTGGCACCATGGCGATGGAGGGCTGAGCTCGGGTCGGATTGGGAGAAGAAGCTGAATTTCGAGGAAGCGGAGGAGTTGGTGGAGTGCGTCACCAGCAATGGGGAAATAACTGTGTAGGATACCGTGGCCGCCTAGCCAGGCGGATATCAAGGCTACGTGGGGAAGTGGGGCCACCCACGTCCAATCAACCGCCACACGTCAAGCGAGGCCGTAGGCTGTTGGGGCCCGTGGTGCTCCGCACTTGCCCTTTGGCTTCACCTCGAAACCAAGTCCGAGCGCGCCTTGGGCTCGGGGGCTACTATCGGCGTCCTGGGAACGGGGGTCCCCAGACTTGCCTGCCTACGGCCCACGGCGTGGCTCCACCAGCGGCCCTATACGGCCCATCTTCACCAGCAAAACACTCAAGACCCTCGCGAGGGGCCGAGCCACGCGAGGTGGACGATGCAAGACCTCCCCCGGGGCAGCCTCACCAGGCTAGCTCGCGAGGGGCGGAGAGATCAAGGAAAGGGGCACCTTTTGCGAGGTTCCTGTGATGCAAGCCATGACGACCGGCGCCAGGCGGGCGCCAGCGCGTGCAGTGTCCTCGTTTCCTCTTTGGTGCTAAAGAGGCAAGCGCAGGCGAGGAGTCCCGAGGCATGAGGCAAAGGTTTCCATATCAGTGCAACGAGACCAAGACCAGCAGGACGACAGGACAGAGGTCACCATGGAGCCCAAGACGGCATCACCACCAGAGCCTTTGGCAGGCGAAGACCAACTTTAGTTAGGATAACTTGTACTAGTTGTCTCCCTTCGAATTTGGCCATTGTTGGATCCCTTCCCGCTCAATATTTGGGAAGAGGACCAGGGCCTCTATAAATAGGACTAGCCACCACCGTAGCAAGGGATGGATCATTCGGATCATCCTCATCCACACAAGTTCACCAAGCACACGAGCACCTCTCCTTAGGAGGCTGTTCTTCCCTTGTAACTGTTCATCCCCAGCCCAAGTGGCAATCCACCACACCACACTGGAGTGGGGTATTACACCACATCGATGGCCCAAACTAGTATAAACCTTGTGTCTCTTGTTCTGTGGGTTCGACAGGCTAGGCCTTGAGATCGCGGCGAGGGTGAGTGTTGGAGGGAGGAGAGATCTTCGTGCGCACCCCAGAGTTCGAACCTCAAGGGTTTTGCTAGAACCCAAAACCCGACAGCAACATATGGAACATCAGAAACCCACCAGACTTCTCCAACCTTTACCGTTCCACAATGGAATTGGGAGGATGTCTGCATGGATTTCATCACAGGCCTGCCAAAGACTCACCGAGGAAATGATGCAGTATGGGTTGTGGTGGACATGCTGACAAAGGTAACTCACTTCATTTGCATCCGAACCACCTACTGAGCCGATCAACTCACACAACTATATGTGTCCAAAATCGTCAGTTTACATGGAGTACCCAGAACCATCACTTCTGATCGAGGTTCTCTCTTTACCTCAACATTATGGTCACGTCTCCATCAAGCTTTGGGGACCGCACTAAAGTACAACACTACCTATCATCCTTAGATAGACGGGCAAACTGAGCGAGTAAATCAAATACTCGAAGATATGCTCCGAGCATGTGCTCTGGCCCAAGGACCCAAGTGGGAAGATTGTCTACCTTATGCAGAGTTCTCATACTACAATAGTTTCAAGACCAGTCTCAAGATGTCACACTATGAAGCTCTGTATGGCTGTAAGTGCCGCACTACGTTAAACTGGTCTCAAACCAGAGATAACCGCATTTTTGGAACCGGCTTAATGATGGAGGCTGAAAAACAAATCAAAGAGATCCGAGATAGACTACAAGTGGCCAAGTCCCGGCCAAAGAGCTACTATCACTCCAAGCACCGACATATCAGTTTCCACCTCGGAGAGTATGTTTACCTCCAAGTCACACCCATGAAAGGAGTCAAGACGTTCCAGACCCGGGGAAAACTTACACCCAGATATATTGGCCCATTCCCAGTTATGTCCAGAGTTGGTACAGTGGCTTACCAGTTGGACCTACCACGGGAATTGTCAGGAGTGCACCATGTGTTTCATGTCTCACAGTTGAGAAGGTGTATCTCGCCACCCGGGAAAAGGACTGATATGGCAGAAATATAGCTTGCTAAGGATTTAACCTATGAGGAGAAACCGTTTCGAATATTGGAAGAAATGGAAAGAGTCACTCGCAGTAAGGTGATTAAGTTTTATAAGGTACAGTGGGAGCATCAAACCGAGGAAGAAGCAACCTGGGAAACAGAAGACTTTTTGAGAATGTCTTATCCAGAATTGTTTTCCCAAGAAACCGAATCTCGAGGACGAGATCCATCTTAAGTGGGGGAGGTTTGGGACAACCTGGTTTTTGCCATCATGATTTTCCTTTGCCTTTTTCCGCTTTATTTGGATTTTGAGTTAATTCATTTGGACATAGCACATAGGCATTGTTTTGATTTTCACCCAAGTGACTCCCCTCACCTCTCACAAACTCTCTTGACCTCTCATTCATCATCATATGCTTTGGAAAAAATTTCTTCTATGAAAAATATTCATTTTCACCCTAAAAATGGAATATTTTCACTTTCACTCCAAAGCAACCCCTCTTTTTCTTGCCCACAAAAATTTGAGAAAATTCTCACACACCCTTTGGACAGTGCCTCATCATCCTATGGAAAAATATCAAGTGGTCATGTGGCCCAATTTTGCTAGGAAAATTCATTTGCATTCTGACCAGAAAATGTAGTTTGTACAGCAAGTGCATTATTCCATGATCTTTTGGAGCTGAATTTTCTTAAGCATCATTACCTTAGTAACCTAATACTAAACCCCAAAGCTCAGCTCCTAACTCTTCCCGGTTTGATCACAAATTTGGCCACAGGTTTCTGTCTAGAAACTTTCAGTAAGTGTTGTGATCAACTCAATCACCCTAGTAGTGTGTTCACTCCTTTACTAGCCTAAACAAAGCACGGTCGACAACCTAGACAAGGTTTGGCATCACCTGGGCATCACGTTGGCACAGTGTGCATGGTGACCACGTGAGGACCAACACACAGTCGACGCGCTCTCAGCACCGCGCCCAGCCTGCCGCACCGCGCCACCAGCCTCGCTTCACCACCCCAGCACCCTCGTCGCTGCTTGCCGATGCCGGAGACGCCGAGCGATCACGCGCGCACCGCACCAGAGGAGCATAGTGCCCCTGTGCTCAAGTCAGGCCCCTCCCGTGCATCCTGTGCTCGTCCCCGAGCTTGAACAGTGGCTGCATGAGCCGTGGAGCCTTCTCCCCCTCACACTGACGCTCCTCCTCGCCGTGCACCGCTTCCAGAGGCTCCGGTCAGCTCTCGACCCCCACCTTGGCCACGCCTATAAATAGGCCCCTCCCGAGCTCATTTCTCCTCACCTCTCCACCTGCTCAACCACCACGACACCGTAGGAACCCGCAGCCCAGCCGGGCAGGCCTCTTGCCGCCGTCCCCGACCCGAGCTCGCCGGTGATTCCCTTTCTCTGCCCCCTCCCACTCCCGTGCCTCTCGAGCTTGACCGCCCGCGTGGGCGTGTTCCTGGTGGTCCATTGGTGCTCGATGACGCCTCTGGAGCCACTAGAATGACCCCTCGACGCCGACATCTTCTTCTCCGACGAGCTTCGCCCGCGCAGCCACTGGAGACGCCCTCGCCGACCTTGTCCGTCCACCTCTCGCCAAGCTACGGGTACATGCAGGTGCGCCATTGTCTTGTGCGTCGACCTATCCCTTTCACAGCGGCTGTCGACCTCTCCTCGCCGCAAAAACACCGGCGACGCACCGCCCCTCCTCTATTTCACTTTCTCTCTCTCTAGACCTGACGCGTGGGGCCCGCTGTCAGCCTCTCCTCTAGCGCCCGAAGTGGCACGAGTGGAGGCGTATTCGCTGGAATACGTCTTCGACGTCACCCCCTGGTTTTCCTTCTATTTAAATTTAATTCATTTTGAAAAGAAACTTTGACCAGTCCTAACTCCTAATCTACATGGCCAAATGACTTGATTCTTTGTGCATTGGTTTTGTATTGGAATATTCTAGCAGCACACCAAATTTGAGATTTTTCCCTGCTGTCTAGAATTTCTGGTGAATTTCAGAGTGGATCTTGATATTTTCTTTTGTTGTTTTTAATTATTTTTAGAAGGAGAAGCTTGCCTTGAGGAGAACCAGGAGGAGTGTGACCCTCCTCTATACTAAGGCAAGCCACACTAATATTTGCATGGCGTCATTTCAGTAACTATGATTTTCCAACTTGAATATGGGTTATTTCATGCATTAAATCATTTAAATAATATTTCTTATATTGTTTCAATTGTTATGATTGGAATGTTTAGCTTGCTGTAGTACTTGAGTGCATGGACTAGTGTGATGTGGTAGTATGATTTTGGTAGCATGACTATGGTTTGGTTATGATCGGTATTTTGATAGCTCAAGAACACTCCTCCTTTTGAGGCTATTCTTCCACAGTACTAGTTAATCCTAGGCACCTCGAGGCCAATCCACCACAAAGCAGAAGTAGGGTTTTACACCGCAAGGTAGCCCGAACTTGGGTAAACTGCCATGTCACATTTCCTCCCTGTTCATCAAGCTAGGCCGTGAGATTGGCGAGTAGGCAGCATGGGGAGGTTGAGTTCTTTGCACGCACCCGAGAGTTCAAATCTATCTAGGGTCCGCTGAGCCCGAAATACGACAGTAGTAGTATGATTTTGATAGCATGACTATGGTCTAGTTATCGGTATTATTTTCATAAAATGGTTTATTATTTTCACCATGCTAATGTCATAACTTAAAAATGATTGAGTTAAAACCATTGTATCTAAAGTGATTAGTTGTGCATGCAGAATGATTCTATGACGTTGATCCGTTTCATTTCATTGATATGTGGATATAGTTGCATGTCAGATACTCCCTCCGTTTCTAAATACTTGTCTTTCTAGGCATTTCAAATGAATATCACATACGGATGTATGTAGACATATTTTAGAGTGTAGATTCACTCATTTTACTCCGTATGTAGTCACTTGTTGAAATGCCTAGAAAGACAAGTATTTAGGAACGGAGGGAGTAGTTACATGTTCAGGGCATACTATGACTCGAGTTCTTTTATTTCAAGTTAAACCTGATGATAATTCAACTTGAACGTAATGTTGATCGGGTCATGGTGCCACCGAATCGAGCTTCCCAGTGCAACCACACTTGCCTTTATGGGAAGGCCCTTATTCGGTCCGTTGTCATGCCTCTGGTCGGCGTCTCGAACGAGGGAAGGTTATGGGCGTGCGGTACCCTGGCCCGGTAAGCAGACATAACCTTGTCTGCCTGTTGTTGTTATGGTACCTTGTCCCAGTTTGGGACCGTTTATGTTTTGCCACGACGGTGGCCGTGGATGTCCCAAGTTGACATCAGGGCCACCCATGACTTAGCCCAGAGGGGAATTGGTCGGAGTGGCCGGGAGAGTGTCATGGAAATGGGTTGGTTCTGTCGGAATGCCGTTGGTCCACTGGAATGGGAGTTCGAGGCCATGGATTCCATGTTGTGGGTACAGTGTGCTAACCTCTGTAGAGTGTGTGTTAAGTCTATCGATAGCCGCGTCCTCAGTTACGGACCCAGTTCATAGTAGGTCACACCATGGATCAACATAAATAACTTAATCTTGCACGCTAAAGTTATATGGTTGGCACTGGTTATGTGATGAGATTGTTGAACCATGAAGATGGTTGTTGGAACCAAAGAGTTGGTTTCGTTGAGGTTGTTGTTGGAACCAAAGAGTTGGTTTCCATTGTGATCCGGGAGTGATCACCGTATTGATGAGATTGGTTACAAGGTAACACGTATGGTAAGCGAGTCCAAGGGACTCGATGCACAAGCATGTTCACTTCATGAGTAGTATGCTGAAGCATTGCATTTAACCGGCTTAATTGTCATGTTATGGTTTGTCATTATGCTTTTACTTGTTGTGAGCTTGCAAGTACATTCAATGTACTGACCTGCCGTGTCATGCCTGCTTTCAGGAAAGTCTGACCGAATCGTAGTGCTTCCCATGTCTAGACCATGTCCACATCGGTGTCCCTGTGCTATGGAGTTCCGCTTCGTCGTCGTTGCACTGCTGCGTAGTTGTCGTGATTGAGTCCCCTTCATGTTCATTAAATAATGTACATATTGTTCAGCCGCACCTGTGTGCTGCTTGGCCTCGCTATCTATTGTAATATCGAACCTATGTTCCCGCTAGAATCAATAAAGCGGTTGCTTTCTGTACCAAGTTGTGTGTTGCCAGAAAACTAGATCTCTGGGCTGGCAATGCAAGGCAAATAGGTTGCTTTGAGCCATCGTGCCGCAAGATATGTTCTTGCAACACCAGGTCACCCGGATAAAAGACGGCAAGACTCAAGATTTCCTAATGTACGAGCAAGTTACCCTACGATTTCGAGGATGAATATGTGTACCCAAAGTAGAAGAGTTGTGGGAGAAAATATTAAAGGAAGCACACAAATCCTCATACTCGAACCATACCGGAGGTACCAAAATGTACGAGGACCTCAGGCAAACGTTTTAGTGGGATGGAGTGAAGAAGGATATTGCATACTTCGTCGCCTGCTCTCATACATGCAATAGGGTTAAGGTGGAGCATCAAAAAGCCGTCGGGCTACTTCAACCATTGCCCATTCCATAATGGAAATGGGACGATGTATGCATGGACTTCATTACCGGTCTTCCAGCCACCCCACGTGGAAACAACGCTATATGGGTCGTGGAGGACATGTTAACAAAAGTGGCCCATTTTATTCCTATCTGGACCACATACCGGGCAAATCAACTGGCTCAACTCTATGTGTCCCGAAGCGTCAGTTTGCATGGCGTACCTAGAACTATCACCTCAGATCGGGGAACCCTTTTTACCTCGGCATTCTATTCACGTATTCACCAAGCCTTGGGGACATCATTGAAATATAGGACAGCTTATCACCCTCAGACAGATGGCCAGACAGAGCGAGTAAATCAAATAGTCGAGGACACTGAGTTTTCCTACAACAACAGCTATCAAGCCAGCCTCAAAATGTCACCATATGAAGCCTTGTATGGATGCAAGTGTCGTATCCCTTAAACTGGTCCCAGACCAGATACAGTCATATTTTCGGGACTGACTTGATGATGGAAGCCGAGAAGCAAGTCAGGGAAATCCGAGACAGATTACAACTAGCCAAGTCTCGACAGAAGAGCTACTATGATGCGAAGCACCGACAGATCATTTTTGAACCTGGTGAATAAGTCTATCTCCGAGTCATGCCTATGAAAGGAGTCATGTGATTTCATACTCGGCGAAAGCTTGCACCAAGGTATATTGGCCCATTTCCCGTTATGTCTAAGGTTGGCACAGTGGCACATCATTTGGAACTTCCCCCCGAACTGTCAGAGATACATAATGTCTTCCACGTATCCCAGTTGCGAAGGTGTATCTCACCACCTAAGAAACAGACTGATATGGCAGAAATAGAGCTTGCTAAGGATCTGACATATAAGGAGAACCCTTTCAGAATATTGGATGAAATGGAAAGAGTCACCCGCAGCAAGTCAGTTAAGTTCTACAAGGTGCAGTGGGAACACCATATCGAAAGTGAAGCTACCTAGGAAAGAGAGGACTTTTTGAAAACAACATATCCTGAATTGTTTCATGAGCAACCAAATCTCGAGGACGAGATTCATCCTAAGGGGGAAGGTTTGTGACACCCTGGTTTTTGCCCTTTTTCTTTTTCTAGATTTTATTGCATTTTTTATTTGAATTTGAGTTTTGAATCAACTCATTTGGACATAATCACTAGCGCATTTCTTTGATTTTCACCCAAGTGACTCAACTTACTCTCAAATCCATCCCTTTCTCTATGATATATCAAATTATGGCAATGGGATTATTTTTCTTAAATGAAAAATATTCATTTTCCCTCTGAAATAGTACTTCAGTCACTTCTACTCTAAAGCAACCCTGGTTTTTCTTGTCCACGAAAATCTGAGAAAATTCCTGAATATTGTTTGGACCTTGGCACACCTCCCTATGCAAAAATATTTCATGATTATTTTGAATATTTTTGCTACAGAAAATCTTTTCTGTTCTGGCCAGAAAATGCATGTTGTGAAGGAAGTGCATTTTTCCTTGATCCAGTGGAGCTGAAACTTTTAGGGCTTCATTACCCTCCTATGTAACCCTTAACCACCAAAACTTAGCTCCTAACTCTGTCTAGATTCTTCTCTATTAACCTCCAAAGTTTCTGTCCGGAAACTTGCCAAGAGGCTACAGTCTCACCCAGTCGACCTGTGCTTAACTCGGCTGCTTGGATCGACCTAGCCTTGCATGAACTAAACCCTAGACATGAATTAAATGCTCTGCGTCGCATGATGCCAGAGTTCTCGCGGTGACGTCGCAAAGACAGGGTGCCAGACAGCTACTCGACGCGCTCTGGGTGCCACCGACGCCCTCTGTTTCGCTCGTGTGCGCGCTCGAGGCCAAACCACTTCACCACCAAGCGTCTGCTGCCTCGACTCATCGCCCTTGACCTCTCCCTGCAACTCGCCGACGCCGGAGTTCGCCACAGCGAGCACGGGCACGACGCGACCAAGTGCACAGTGCACCCGTGCCCCTGTGCTCGTCTCCACCCGCGCCCTGTGCTCGTCCCCGTCTTCCCATAGTGGCCGCGTGAGTCGTGGATGCTACCTCATCCCTCTCTGACAGCCCTCGTCGCCGTCCGCCGCTTCCAGAGCCTCCGACGAGCTCTCGATCCCCGCCTCGGCTCCGCCTATATATAGGACCCTCACAAGCTCATTTCTCCTCATCACTGCACTCCTCTGCAACCACAACCTCTCCAAGAGAGACATGCCCCGGAAGGGCAGGCCTCTGGCCGCCGTTCCCCTACCGAGCTCGCCGGCGATCCCCTTCCTCTGGCCCTCCGACTCAACTGCCTCTCGAGCTCCACTGACTGCTCAGGCGTGTTCCTAGTGGTCCACTGGAACGACCTGTCGACGCTAGTTTCTTCCTCTCCGACGAGCTCCACCCACTGCGGCCGCTGAAGCCGACCACGCCGACCTCGTCCGTCCACCTCTCGCCGCGTTTCGGGTACGTGCGTGTTCGCCGTTGCCTTGCGCATCCGCCCATCCCTTACACGGCGGTCGCCGACCTCTCCTTGTCGGAGAAACGCCGGCGACGCTCTGTCCCTCCTCTGTTTCTCTCCCCCTCTCTCTAAACCTGACGGGTGGGTCCCACCGTCAGCCTCTCCACTCATGCCCGAAGCGGTATGAGTGGAGGCGTATTCGCCAGAATACGCTTGCGACGTCACCCCTCTCTTATTTTTTGAAAATCAAATTTAAATTTAGAATATTGACTGAACTTTGACCAGCTATAACTTTTATTCTGTAGGTCCAAATGACATGATACTTTTTGCATTGGTTTTGTGTTGAAATTTTCTATCAGCATGCAAAAGATGAGATTTTTCTTGCTGTGGTTGGTGAATTAAACAGTGTTATGTGACATTTTTTAAATTTTAATTCTTTTCAGAGGAAGAAACTTGCCTTGAAGGTCACCATAGGGAGTGTGACCCTCCTCTGCACTACGGCAAGCCATCACAAATATTTGCAAGAATGTCATTTCAATAACTATGGCTTTTACTTGAATATGATCATTTTAATGCATATAGAAAATTCATATAAATATATTTGATGCTAGTTTCATCTTCATGCTATATTGTTCTGTTATCAGTAGCATTTTAGTTGAATAAATAAGTCTATGCAGCAGAGTAATGTGATGTTATGCTTGAGCTAGTTCATATCGGTATTATGTGAAGTGATGCATATATGGTTCGTTGCATTTTCATGGAATACTATGACTTCGTAAATTTATTTACAAGTTGAAACTTGATGATAAACCAACTTGAACATGTTGTTGATCGAGTGATGGTGCCACCGAATCGAGCTTCCCTAAGTGCAACCATATTTTCCTTTAAGAGGGGGGCCCTTTCTCGGTCTGTTGTTATGCCTCTCGCCGGTGCCTCCAACTAGGGAAGGTTATGCGCTGGCGCTACCCTGGCCTGGTAGGTAGGTATAACCTTGTGTGCCCGTAGTTGTTTTGGTACCATGTCCCCGTTTGGGACGATTGTTTTTGCCACGACGGTGGCCATTGGATCTCCGGAGTGGCATAGGGTCCACCCATGACTTAGCCCGAAGGGGAGTTGGTCGGAGTGGCTAGGAGCGTGTCATGGCAATAGACTGGTTCTGTCGAAACACCGTTGGTTCACCCGAATGGGAGTGCGAGGCCATGTGTTCCGTCGTGTGGGTACAGTGTACCAACCTCTGCATAGTGTGTATAATCTATCTTTTGTCGCATCCTCTATCATGGACACAAGTTCGAAGTAGGTCACACCGTGGATCAACAAAAATATTAAACTTGCACCCCATGTGAATACTTGTGGCACTGGTTATGTTGGTGAAGTTGTTGAGACCATCGAGATGGTTTCATTTGTGATCCGGAAGTGATCACCTTGATATGATGAGATTTGTGGTTATGAGGTAACCGAGATGGTAAGCGGGTCAGAAAGGTCTTGTTATGGGCACGATCACTTCATGAGAAGCATGTTAAATTCTTGCATTAAATTTGCTTAAATATCATTGTTGTTGTTTGCCATTGTTGCTTTGTTTGTGTGAGCTTGCAAGTACATTCAATGTACTGAACTGGCGTGTCATGCTAGTTTCAGGAGAAATCATATCGGAGTTGGAGTTCCATATTGCGTCGCAGTCTAGACCGTGTCCACATCAGTGTCCCTGTGAGATGGAGTCCTTCTATGTTGTTGATCTGCTGCCGCGTAGCTTTATCTTGATGTCGAGGCCTCTGCTCATGTCTACTAAATAATGTACATATGTTCGGCAACACCGTGTGTGCCGCTTGGTCTTGCTATGTAATATTAAACTCTATGTTCCGCTAGTTCCAATAAATCGGTGGTATTTCTGTACCAATCTGTTGTGTGTTGCCAGAAGACATGATCTCTGGGCTGGCAATGCAAGGCAAACCGGTCGCTCTTAGATGGGGTGCCACATATCACTAACGCATAGTGATAAAGTAAAGCAATTACATGGCGTTTGCATTTCATACAATAAAGAGACAACCATAAGGCTCATGCCGGTTGCTGATAACTTTTAGAAAACATGATCATCTCATACAATAATGCATATCACATCATGTCTTCACCATATCACATCACAACATGCCCTGCAAAAACAAGTTAGACGTCCTCTACTTTATTGTTGCAAGTTTTATGTGGCTGCTACGGGCTTCTAGAAAGAGCCGTTCTTACCTACGCATCAAACCACAACGGTGTTTCGTCAAGTTTGCTATTTTAACCTTCTTCAAGGACCGGCCATAGTCAAATTCGATTCAAGTAAAGTAGGAGAAACAGACACCCGCGAGCCACCTTTATGCAAAACTAGTTGCATGTCTGTCAGTGGAACCGGTCTCATGTATGTGGACATGTAAGGTTGGTCCGGGCCGCTTCATCCCACAATACCGCGAACTCAAAATAAGACGTTGGTGGTAAGAAGTATGACTATCACCTCCCACAACTCTTTGTGTTCTACTCGTGCATATCAACTACGCATAGACCTGGCTCATGATACCACTGTTGGGAATCGTTGCATGGAAAACAAAACAAAATCTACGCACACGCAATGATCTATCCATGGAGATGCATAGCAACGAGGGGGAGACTGTGTCTATGTAACCTCATAGACTGTAAGCGGAAGCGTTTGACAACGTGGTTGATGTAGTCGAACTTCTAGCTCCGACCGATCAAGTACCGAACGTATGACACCTCCGAGTTCTGCACACGTTCAACTCGGTGACGTCCCTCTCCTTCTTGATCCAGCAAGATGTCGAGGTAGTAGATGAGTTCCGTCAACACGACGGCATGGTGACGGTGATGGTGAAGTGATCTGCGCAGGGCTTCGCCGAAGGACTACGAAGATATGACCGTGGGAGTAAACGGTTGAGGGGGGCGCCGCACACGGCTAGGCAATTGTCTTGGGTGTTCTAGGGGCGTGCCCCCACATATATATAGGTGGGAGGGAGAGGGGAGGCAGCCAGGGCGCGCCCCAAGTAGGATCCGAATCCTACTTGGGGTTTCCCCAAGTTGCGCCCCCTGCCTTTTCTTGCACCGGAAAAAAAGGGAAGGGGGAAGAGAGAAAGAAGGGGGGGCGAACCCCCCTTTTATTTCTCCCAATTCGGCCTCCTGCCATAGGGGGGCGCGCCACCCCTTGAGGGCTGGTGTGCTCCCCTCTCATGGCCTATATGGCCCATATATTCCCCCCGCGGGTTCCGGTAACCCCTCCGGTACTCCGATAAATACCCGATACACTCCGGAACACTTCCTGTGTGCGAATATTGTCGTCCTATATATCAATCATTACCTCTCGGCCATTTTGAGACTCCTCTTCATGTCCGTGATCTCATCCAGGACTCCAAACAACATTCGGTCACCAAGTCACATAACTCATATAATAAAATATCGTCATCGAACATTAAGCGTGCGGACCCTACGGGTTCGAGAACTATGTAGACATGACCGAGACACCTCTCTGGTCAATAACCAATAGCGGAACCTGGATCCTCATATTGGCTCGTACATATTTTACGCAGATCTTTATCGGTCGAACCGTTATGACAACATACGTAATTCCCTTTGTCTATCCGTATGTTACTTGTCCGAGATTTGATCGTTGGTATCTTCATACCTAGTTCAATCTTGTAACTGGCAAGTCTCTTTACTCATTCCGTAGTACATCATCTTGTAACTAACTCATTAGTCACTTTGCTTGCAAGGCTTCTTATGATGTGCATTATCGAGAGGGCCCATAGATACCTCTCCGAAACTCGGAGTGATAAATCCTAATATCGATCTATGCCAACTCAACAAACACCTTTGGATATACCTGTAGAGCATATTTACAATCACCCAGTTACGTTGTGACGTTTGATTGCACACAAGGCATTCCTCCGGTATCCGGGAGTTGCATAATCTCATAGTCGAAGGAATATGTATTTGACATGAAGAAAGCAATAGCAATAAAACTGAACGATCAATATGCTAAGCTAACGGATGGGTCTTATCCATCACATCATTCTCGTAATGATGTGATCCCGTTATCAAACGACAACTCATGTCCATGGTAGGAAATCTTAACCATCTTTGATCAACGAGCTAGTCAACTAGAGGCTCACTAGGGACATAGTGTTTGTTTATGTATTCACACATGTATTTAGGTTTCCGATCAATACAATTCTAGCATGAATAATAAACATTTATCATGAATAAGGAAATATAAAATAACAACTTTATTATTGCCTCTAGGGAATATTTCCTTCACTCACTCGGAGTAGTTTTTTAGTTAGGCGAGGACTGGCTCGCGGCTAAGCCCCCGAGTGCGAGGGATGCTCTCACTCAGAGTAGTTTTTAACTTAGGTGAGGACTGGCTTGCGGCTAAGGCCCCGAGTGGGAGGGATGCTCTCACTCGGAGTAGTTTTTTAACTTAGGCGAGGACTGACTCGCGGCTAAGCCTCCGAGTGTGAGGGATGCTCTCACCTGGAGTAGTTTTTTAACTGAGGCGAAAACGGGTTCGTAGCTAAGTTACCCACTGGGGGTTTTGAACATACACTTATGCGAGAAAAATCATCATGGGACTGTGGGAGTCATGTCTTGATAAACAATCTGAAAGTGCTCTTATTACATATCGACAATCCGAGTGCTAAGTATAGAATCGACGAAGAAAATCTGCATTCTAGGCGCGCGGCTCGTCGATCTTCTTCGCGAGGTTGTAGAGGTGGTAGGCCCCATTGTCTAGCACCTTGGTGAGATGAAAAGCCCTTCCCACATTGGGGTATGTTTGTGTGGTCGCTGTTGATCCACTCGGGTCGGGAGATCTCCTTCTTGAAATGCTCGACCCTTGACATTCCTGGCGTGGAATCAACAAAGATCCTGCTGATAAACAGTCGACCGTACGAGGGCCATCTCATGCTCTTCTTCCAAGAGATCAACGGCATCCTGCCGTGCTTGCTCTGCCTCAGCTTCCGAGTAGAGTTCCACTTGAGGTGCATTGTGGAAGAGATCACTAGGCAACACGGCTTCAGCTCCATACACCATGAAGAAAGGGGTGCCGTCAGTGGACCGGTTTGGAGTCGTCCTTAACCCCTAAAACAGATGGCAGTTCAGTCACCTAAGCTCCAGCTGCATGCTCAAGATTGCGCATGAGTCGGGGCTTCAATCCTTGAAGGATAAGGCCGTTCGCCCTCTCAGCTTGACCATTCGATTGCGGGTGCGCAAAAGATGTGTAGTGCACCCGAGTGTCTTGGGTGGCGCAGAAGTTTATGAACTCTTCCGAATCAAAGTTTGAGCCATTATCCATGATAATACTGTGCGGAACTCCATATCTGAATATCAACTCTTTCAAGAACCTAATGGTTGTCCTTGAATTTAATTTCTTGAGAGGCTTGGCTTCAATCCACTTGGTGAATTTGTCGACTGCTACAAGCACATGAGTGAAGCCACTTCTGCCGGTCCTGAGCGGTCCAACTATGTCCAACCCCCACACAGCAAATGGCCAGATGAGTGGAATGGTCTTCAGGGCAGATGTAGGTTTATGGGACATGTTTGCGTAGAACTAACATCCTTCACATCGCTGAATGATCTCCTTTGCAGCTTCATTGGCCCGCGGCCAGTAATATCCAGCTCGGTATGCTTTGGTCACAATTGTCCGAGAGGATGCATGGTGACCACAAGTCCCCGAGTGGATTTCATCCAAAATCAGTTGACCCTCTTCTGGAGAAATACATCATTCAGCTACGCTAGTAACACTCTCTCTATAGAGTTGTCCATTTATCACTATGAAAGCCTTGGATCTGCGGACAATCTGACGTGCTTCAACTTCATCTTCTGGAAGCTCCTCTCTGAGCAAATATACGATGTACGGCACTGTCAAGTTGAGTTTAATCACTAGTATGTCCATAACCAAGTCAATGGCTGCAGGGACCTCGATTTCCATTGGATCTGTAGGGCTTATCGCTTGGGGAGGCTCTTTAGTGAAAGGATCCTCTTGCACTGATGGGGAATGGAGATGCTCAAGAAGCACATTGCTGGGGATAGGCTTCCGAGTGGAACCTATTTTTGCTAGGTCGTTGGCTGTTTGATTTTTGATTCGAGGAATGTGGTGAAGCTCCAAACCCTCCAACTTTTTCTCTAGTTTCCTTACTGCATTGCAATGTCCTCTCATGGAAGGGTTTCTGACATCCCACTCCTTCATCACCTGATTACCACCAAATCCGAGTCACCGTAGACCATCAGGCGACGGACGCTGAGTGATATAGCGATACGCAACCTATAGAGGAGTGCTTCATACGCCGCCTCATTATTAGAAGAATCAAAGTGAATCTGGAGGACATAACTGAGCTGATCACCTCTTGGAGATACCAAGATGACTCCGGCACCGGAACCATTAAGCATTTTAGATCCATCGAAGAACATGGTCCAGTGTTCCGAGTAAACCTGAGTCGGCTGTTGCTATTTAATCCACTCGGCCAAGAAATCTGCAAGTGCTTGGGACTTGATCGCCTTCTTTGCTTCAAACTTAATATCCAGAGGGAGAAGTTCAATTGCCCACTTAGCCACTCGGCCAGTTGCATCTCGATTGTTCATGATTTCAGATAATGGAGCATCACTGAGGACTAAAACCGAGTGATCTTGAAAATAATGTGCCACTTTCTTCGGTGACAAGTAAATTCCATAGACAAGCTTCTGATAATCACTACAAAAAAGACACATCCGTGACATTTTGGGCCGAACGATTTTTTTTCTGTCATGCTTATGACAGTTCCATGACGATAATTGTGACAAAACCCGGTATCATCATAGATGTGGTGGGCTCCTACTTCTATGATAAAAAATCATGACAGAAAATGGGCTTTTCGTCCTGGGCGGGCCGGAGATGCAGCTGCATGACATTCTTTGGGCCGTCCATGACGGAAAAAACCGTGGTAGAAGCGAGGGCGAGGAAAATATCGGGGAGTTCCCATTACGGTGGGTGGTCGGGGCCGAGCGGTGCATGGAGGTTTGCACGTTTCTCTCGTACACGTACGCGCATGTGTGTGAGGCATTGCGCTCTAACTGAACCCAAGCGAGGCGTTGGGCTCTAACTGGACTCGAGCGATTGCACTAGCTACGTTACTGAACCCCGATCGATCCATTGTTGTTAATTGAACCCAAGTGACTCCTTCTCTACTGCTCCTAACTAAAGTCGATCGATGCTGCCTCTTGATGAACAATGAGTGTTATTGGGGGGGTTGGATGAACAGTTCCCGGTGGGGGGGGATGAACAGGACCCCATGGTAGTAGAGGCCGTTGCCGCTTTATGAATAGCACCCCGATCGAGCTGGTTGGGGGTGGATGAACAGGACCCCGTGGAGGGCTGGATGAACAGGACAACCCCGTGGAGGGCTGGTTGAACAGTAGCCGGTGGAGGGCTGGATGAACAGTAGCCCATGGAGGGGTGGTTGAACAGGACCCTGTGGAGAGGGCTGGTTGAACAGTAGCTGGTGGAGGAGCGGTGGAGGCTGGATGAACAGGAGCCCGTGGATGAACAGTGGCTGGTGGAGGTTGGAGGAGGTCGACGGTGGATGAACAATCGCAGGTGGAGGCTGGAGGAGGTCGACAATGGATGAACAATAGCCCGTGGAGGCAGTCGACGGTGGAGATGAACAGTATCCCGTGGAGTCCCATTTTGCAGTACACCACCCCTTCCCGATGAACAGGACCCCTGCTTCGACCGTAGCTCTCCAACACAAGTTTGTTTCCTCCGTTTTGCAGTACGCCACACCCCTCCTGATCAACATGACCCCTTTTCGACCGTAGGAGGTCGAAGAGAAGTCCGTTTCCTCCATTTTGCGGTATGCCAGACCCCTCCCGATGAACAGGATCCCATTTCGACCGTCGCCGGTCGAACACAAGGTCGTTTCCTCCGCTCCGCGGCACGCCATGCCTCGTTTCGATCGGCTGTTCCATCTAAGTCGGTTGGCTCCTGATGAACACAACGACGCAGTTTCTCCGTTCCGACCTAGCGATGTACACGAGCCCTGGCCGTACGTATGCGCGAGTAGGCTTTCGAGACCTCGCCCGTATGTACGTGTGTGGCCGTATTTACTTTCTGGCACCCTGGATGTACGTGTACACGATATTAACAGGATTGCGTGACATGCTATGTGCGCGCCTCTACTACGACACATGTGTGCCTATACTATGACACGTGCCCTTCCTTACATGGCCACGATTCATCGCTGCAGCCTGCAGATAGACCGATCGTATGTACGTACACATTTACAACAGAAATGACAATGCTACATACGCTTCGACCAGGTGGGTCCCGACTGTCAGGCACTTCCTTGAGTGCGAAGATGTAGCTAGTGGGTCCCAGCAGTCAGGAGGGAAATGTTTTTTCGTGAAATACGGTGGCCCGTCCGGTGGTTCCCTGGTGTCACGTGGAGGAATAATTATTTTGCGCGGCCGTGGACCCAGCTGTCAGCCTCTCCACGTATAGTACTCTTCCGATGGAAGTCATTCCTTGACCACATTGACCACGCCGCACCGAGGGCACCAAGGCGGTGGATGATGGTGAGGCCTAGGAAGGGGATGACGCGGAGCCGGGGAAGACGCGGCAGTGAATGCCCACGCGGAGAGGAGTACGAGGATTCACTAGTTCGGCTGTGGTGTGAGGTTGCTGTCGCCACAGGGCCTAGCCGGCCGTGGGAGTAGTAGGGGGTGGTGAGGCCTCCGTGGCATTACAGCCGGCCACGGGAGGCAAGAGCACGTGGTGGTTTGGACGGCTGGAGCAAGAAAATCAGAGGTTTAAGAAGCAGGACGACAGTTGGATATTAACAATCCAACGGTCACTGGTGATAGAATCGTTTGTTGACTAAGTTGACAAAGCCCTCCGTCCGCGTCAACTTAGTAGGCCCACAAGTCAGCCTCCCACTATGGTGGGTCCCAACTAGCAGGGGGAGTATTCATTTTTTGTGTAATAAGGAGGCACTTCCTTGCGTGCGAAGATATAACTGGTGGGTCCGAGCTGTCAGTGGGAGTATTCATTCTTTTCGGCGTAATAAGGAGGTACCTGCTTGCGTGCGGCCATGGACCATGTGGGTCCCAACTATCAGCCTCTCCATGTACATCCCTCTTCTGATGTTGTCGTTTGTTGACAATGTTGACCACGCCGTGCTGAGATCACTAGCGCGATGGACGACGGCGAGACCCATGAAGGGAATGACCCGGAGGCGGCGAACCCACAACAGTGGAGGGATGTGGGTGAGTAGAGGGATGGCCTGGCCAGCGGAGGGAGTAGTAGGGGGAGGTGAGGCCTATGCGGTAGCACGGCCGGCCATGGGAGGCGGGAGCAGGCGGTCCCGCCGGTGCTGGATTTGGCGGCTGGAGCAAGAAGATCAAAGATTGAAGAAACACGACGGCCGTTGGATTGACATCCAACGGTTATGTCTGCTATAATCGTTTGTTGACATATATAATAAGTAAAAAAATCTTGCATACGCGTCAACTTAATAGGCCCACAAGTCAGACCATTCCCTATTTTTTTAATATTTTATATATAGCTCATTGCAACTTCTTATGCAATTTATTGCAGTCCGTTTCTTTGTTGGCCATGGCAGGGTTAAAAATTTAAACAAAATTTTGCATATTTTTGTGGGTTCCAAACTATTTTAATACCGAAATGTCGAGCCAGATTTAAAGTACTTTGAATATATATTTAAATTAGGTTAAAGCCTAGTGAAATTGGAATATGAAAATGTGAAAAAATCAGAAATTATGAAGTAATTGCCAATTTGTCAACTGTTTTTATATTTACAGCCCATTTCATATTAATTTCAAGATTTGCAAGCGTCTTGAAAGAGTTGCAGCCCATTAGGGCGTAGAAAAATAAGTAGGCCTGGATTGGGTATTCTTCAGAAAAAATAAACTGGGCTCATTTTCACAAAGAAAATATAGCTGGGCTGGTCATGTGGTGAACACAAAATATAAGCCTGGGCTAGACGGGCCACAACCCCAGTTGAAACCGTGCTCCGTCTCAACAATAACAAAAAAAATACTGCTCGAGCAGGTACGTCCCAGGTGTCAGCCGATCTTGTGTTGTTCTCTTGTCTATTGACTATATACGATGACAATGTCGTGGGTCCCAGATGTTAGGAAACCACTAGGAGGAAGCATTTTCTTTTTCCATACGCTGACAATGGAGTATATATAACAAAAAATGAGGAACTTCCGTGTGTCTGGCCATGGACATGGTGGGCCCCTACTGTCATCCTCTCCACGTACAATCCTCTGCCGATTCCTCTTGTTTGTTGACCATGTCAACAACGCGAGAGGGCGGCGCCGCTGCAAGCGCACCAAAGCGCGCGGAGAACGAGGACGAGGCCTCAGACGTCGGCGTTAACGATTTAGGAGATGGTGGGGCGGCGATGCGTGCGCTAAGGCGCAGCCAGCCGTGGGAGGCAGAAGCAGGCAGCCCGACCGGTGCTGGTTTGGTTTTGGTGGCTGGAGGAAGACAGGACTGAAGAACCATGACAGACTGTAAAAGTAGTAGGAGTACTTAACAACCTTAACTAAAACCAGCAGGGCACTTATCAACCATAGGTGAAAGTAGTATGTGTACTTATACAGGTTCAACCGTACAAAGCACGCCTCGAACAGTGCTACTTTGCCTACAGTTAACCAAGGGTGAGGCTACCAAGCCCCAGGACAAGGCCCAGGCGCCACCCCGCGCATCCACAACCTTTTGAAAGCGTCTTCATCTTGCAATGTGGTCAATAAACAGGATATTAGCTATAGAGCCATGGAAAAGCAGGAACATAATCTTCTATCCTATTCTCCAAGATGGACGGGCCTTCATTATTTTAGACCACCCATGACCAAGCGCAAGTCTAACCCAACCATGGTCAAGCATCTGTATAGGAACAATAGAACTGTGCAGTTTCTGTTTGAAGAAGATCACAACTGTAAAACTGTGTATAAGCAAGAGTTTATGAAGATATATAACAGAAAACAGCTCGTACCATAAGTTTCTCGACACAGTTGGACCTTTTCAACGAGTGCAGCAGTGGCACACATATCCCACCTGGCCTTCCACCAATGAAATGCCCCGCAAGGACCTCAAGACGATCAATAAAGTGTAGGAACTTGTGGATGTCATCCTAGTCAACTTCAGTGCCATCAGTAACAGCCGAGTTCTTATGGAATAACAAATGAGTAGCCTGCTTAACTCGGGAAAAACCTACACGTGCCACCAATTATAAGAAAATATTAGTTAGAAGTAGCATCTTCGTGAGAGATTCGTTGCTACTTCTAAAGTTAAATTGTGATTAGTTAGACATAATAGGTGGATTAAGAAGTAATCGAGGCAACAAGCAAGAACCAGATACAAAACTAACATGGATGAACAATTGGAACGACGTTGGGGTGGAAGATCGCAGTGAAGATGACACCAGGTTCTGCTATTTCCATCAACATTTGTGAGCCATCTTTTCAGTAACACTTGAGAAAGTTTATCCAAGTTCGGCCATAAAAAAGCAACGATCTTCTTGGTTCATGAACCCAACTCGGAACTTATATCCATGGCTTGTCTTCACTATGACCATTAAATTGGTGTATTCAGTTATGGCAAGGCCGAGCATCTTGAGTACATGTGTTCTGGCAGAGCAACGAATGAACTGCAGGAAAAATAATATGAGAACACAATGTATTCCTTATCCAAATCAAGAAATAATTTCCTCCTTCATGTCAGTGTTGACCATGGTACTAGTACCTTTATCTAAATATAGCAATCCAAATTTCTAAATTAGTCGACAGCATGTTCAAAAAACCCCACCCTCCGAGATAGAAAAGAGGATTCTAGGAACATACTATGCGCGTTTTAAAATCTATTGTTAGGATGAGAAGGAACAAGTCTGGTGTCTCACCGAGGGCGCAGAAACTTGTAGGGTCCTTGCACTTTGGGCACTACAAATGAAACACACTAGATTCAGTAGGAAGAAAAATGCATCAATGGCGGCGGCTGCCATCCTAGGATTACCCGCGACCAAGGGACTTGGATTTATTGGGGACGGATGAAGAATTCGTACCTGGTTCTCCATGAGAAAACCCTATGCAATCGCCGAGAGGGAGTATTCTCTGAACAAGCAGACAAGGGAGAAGGGGATTCAGGCCTAGTGAAAGGTTGCCGCTTCGTCTGTCGAGCTTACTGCTAAAGATGGAAAGGTAGGGTTTTTTTTTATTTGACGGCTCATTGGGCATTACTGCGGCGCTACGACCGGGGTGTGTCTACCGTGCAGTTGTGCACTCTAATTTGGTGCATATGGCACGTGGACCCCGTTGCCGGATGCCCCACATATCAGCGAAAGGAAGAAGAAAGACAGGAGTAACTAGTTACAGATAAATATATTATTGACAGAGAGATACTCCCTCCGTAAAGAAATATAAAAATCTTTTATATCACAACTTTATACATAAGAAAAATCAAAGGGAATATATATAACATATATGACTATAAAAAATAGAGTTTTTTTAACACAGTATAGACGAGTTGGTGATGATGGTGTGCCTGCCATCCTGCAATATAGGCCGTCCGATTTATATCTGACGGATAGGAAGAAACTATAGCAATTTTGCAAAAAGGTACCCACACACCTCTCCACATTTGCAAATAAGGCCTTCCCTCATTCATCCTTTTCTCTCACGAGATAAAATACTCATAAAAATTCATCTTGATGTTACATGCAACACACGGGCATTATGGGGGTTTAGCTGACAATATAATACTCAGATAGGCTCATGGTTCTAGACTTTGGGCCACATGCCGGTGGGCCTGCATGTTTGGGGGCCCATGTGTTCTACCTCAACACTTTTCATATTGGAAGCGATCAGTATAACGCTGGTTTTAGATGCTGTCGCAAGTCGAATACACAAAATTGAATAAAGCACGATAGCTTTTAGAATGAAATCAAAAGACAGTTCCTAACCAGCAATCAGAGTTGCAATTCTATCAACGATATACCATGTGATAAATAATACTGTCGTACTACTTATACACACGGGACACTTGTTTCACCATGCCAGATTATTACATCAAAATCTCTTGGAGGATAGATCAGTTCGGCAGTTGCGTGCTGCTACTGAAGAATTTCAAAGTTGATTTGGACCAGCTCTCCTTGCTGGGAAAGTTCAATTTTGACATCACCCCCTACCGCAAGATATGATTAAATTTGAACCTTGACCATCCTTTAGCATCAATCATCAGGCGACCATCCATTGTACTTACGGTATATTGAGCAGGTTCATTCACACCAAGGCTGCACATGGTAAGAGAAACTTCGCCACGGTCGTGCGGATTGTTGAATGACTCCCTCGTTGCTCTAGGAATTCTCTGTTTGCAAACAAGAAGACATACACAAATAGTTAGATCAACACAGTGAATCATGTGAAACAACATGGAAAGAAAAAAGAATGAAGCACTTGGGCAGCCAATGCTTACCAAGAAAGTGGACATGTCGGTTTTTGTAAGCACTTTGGTATATGAAGTGCAAACTGCAGCCCAGTCTGTTGCCGGTGCAACTGCTGGTTCCGTTGCCGCTGCACTGGCCGGAGCAGATGCAAGTGCAAGTGTTGGTGCAGGTGCCGAAGCCGCTGCTGGTGCCCGTGCCGGTGTGACTGGTAGTGCCGCTACTGCTACCGGAGATGGTGCTCGTTGTAGAGCTGGTGCCAGTGTCGGAGCAGGTGCCGATGTCGATGCCCGATCCTCTGGTAGAGCAGCCTGTTCCGCTGACGCGGTCGGTGCCCAATCCTCAGATGTATCAAACTAAGCTGCTGCCGCTGTTAGTGCTAGAGCAGGTGCCATCGGAGAAGGTGCCGGTGCTCGATCCGTTTTTTAAGGTGGTACCGATGTGCGAGACAGCGGCGATCGTGTCTGGTCTGCTATGATCAGCTTTCTAACTTGAGTAGGCTCCGTGACCGTGAGTCTTTTTCTTCATTTCTTTTAAACGCGAGAAGGACTAATTGTGGCGTGTCTGTTAAACCAAACTGCAATTCATCATAGGGATTCAGCTTGTACTCGGACAACAGACTAATCTAATTGTTTCCAGTAATATAAGTGATGGACAGTGCCTTAGTTACGGACACAACATAAGAAGAGAAACCTGCAAAAATAACCATCGTAGAGCAAACCAAATGGTTTATTCTGTGATGAAAGTCACATGGAAAAATCTTCATCGTAAAATTGCAGCAAAAGAAAGAAAACATGACATCAATAAGATTTACTTGATGTGACACGAATGAATCCTTACCAGGAAATCACTATGTTGATGTACTAAACAGAAGATTGATCATCCAACTGCGCGTGGCATGCAGGGCCCCCGCCTACTTCCACAAGCAGGACAGTTCAAAGGTCGTAACAAATCATATGGAACGAACATCCATGGAACTGGAAATCCTGGTGGGTGCGATAAACCTTGCAATGCATACAGATATTGGAGTGTAACCATAATTGATAAACCGTCCTCACAAAAAAGATGATCTGGATACTTCAAAATATATAGACTGAATTGAGTGGACAGACATTAACATAGACTGTTCTCAGGACTCACCACACACCAAAAGCGGCAGTACTAAACAATACAGGGTTTACAAACACAAATCAAGTACTGAACAATAGTAGTTACTACAAGCAAAGTTGCACTAATTAAACTTTGCAGACTATTTCTTGCCACCGATCTACGGGATGAACCCCACATAACTGACTAGGCCATGGACTTCATGAGAGATGTCTACCTGCACCATCACCATCTTGTCAACCTTGGAGAACCTAACAGAGTGGTCTTTCCACTCATAAACATGACGATGAAGACAGGCCGCATCAGATTTGTCGGCAAGCTTTACAAGAACCACACCCTTGATAGCCAGGAAATTGTTGTGGTCAAGTACAGCCTCGAGAACACGCCTGACAACAATGGTACAGGAAAACACTAGTTCAGGACATGTGGCGACAAGGACACAACAGCTGGATAGTTTAGCAGTAGAACTCATCCTCAGGTCTTTCAGTTCACATGGCATGACTTTGAGAACTTCATCTCCACCGTGGACCTAGTTCTAATTCAAACAGAAACCAAATATTTTATTACTACCTCCATTTAGAAATATAAGATGATTTTCGATATTTTACTCCATATATGACTACATATACGCACAGAAATGAGTGAACAAAGACACTAGAACATGTCTTCAAAGGAATGAGAGCAGAGGGATTACTTGCAATATCCATAAGACAAGTTACTGAGGCAAATATACCCTCTTCAAAGGTATCATTGATGTTCGTAAAGTAGTTGAAAGTAATCTATAAGAAATCAGTGTCAACCTCTCGCATGTTTTGGTCAAAAGAGGAATTTAGAACCATCATTTGGCACACAAAAATCACATGCAATATCACCAAGAAAGTTGTACTACTAGTACTAGTACTGCGTGTTAGATGAAAAAACACGATCAAGATCGAGAAAAAGATCGTCAGGAAGAGATATTACCTGGACTTGCTTAATGAGGGACACCGCAGAGGGGGGCTGTTGGAAATATGCCCTAGAGGCAATAATAAATTGGTTATTATTATATTTCCTTGTCCAGGATAATCGTTTATTATCCATGCTAGAATTGTATTGATAGGAAACTCAGATACATGTGTGGATACATAGACAACACCATGTCCCTAGTAAGCCTCTAGTTGACTAGCTCGTTGATCGATAGATGGTTACGGTTTCCTGACCATGGACATTGGATGTCATTGATAACGGGATCACATCATTAGGAGAATGATGTGATGGACAAGACCCAATCCTAAGCCTAGCACAAGATCGTGTAGTTCGTTTGCTAAGAGCTTTTCTAATGTCAAGTATCATTTCCTTAGGCCATGAGATTGTGCAACTCCCGGATACCGTAGGAATGCTTTGGGTGTACCAAACGTCACAACGTAACTGGGTGGCTATAAAGGTGCACTACAGGTATCTCCGAAAGTGTCTGTTGGGTTGGCACGAATCGAGACTGGGATTTGTCACTCCGTGTAAACGGAGAGGTATCTCTGGGCCCACTCAGTAGGACATCATCATAATGTGCACAATGTGACCAAGGAGTTGATCACGGGATGATGTGTTACAGAACGAGTAAAGAGAATTGCCGGTAACGAGATTGAACAAGGTATCGGGATACCGATGATCGAATCTCGGGCAAGTAACATACCGATTGACAAAGGGAATTTTATATGGGATTGATTGAATCCTCGAGATCGTGGTTCATCCGATGAGATCATCGAGGAACATGTGGGAGCCAACATGGGTATCCAGATCCCGCTGTTGGTTATTGACCGGAGAGTCGTCTCGGTCATGTCTGCATGTCTCCCGAACCCGTAGGGTCTACACACTTAAGGTTCGGTGACGCTAGGGTTGTAGAGATATTAGTATGCGGTAACTCGAAAGTTGTTCGGAGTCCCGGATGAGATCTCGGACGTCACAAGGAGTTCCGGAATGGTCCGGAGGTAAAGATTTATATATATGGGAAGTCTTGTTTTGGTCGCCGGAAAGGGTTCGCGCATTATCGGTATTGTACCGGGAGTGCCGAAAGGGGTCCGGGGGTCCACCAAGGGGTCCACATGCTCCGGGGGGCCACATGGGCTGTGGGGTGTGCGCCTTGGCCTATATGGGCCAAGGGAACCAGCCCCAAGCGGCCCATGCGCCAAGAGATAAGATAAAGGGAGAGTCCTAAAGGGGGAAGGCACCTCCGAGGTGCCTTCGGGTGGATGGACTCCTCCTTGGCCGCACCCTTCCTTGGAGGAAGGGCCAAGGCTGTGCCCCCCCTCTCCCTTGGCCCTATATATAGTGGGGGGAGGGAGGGCAGCAATATCGAAGCCCTGGCGCCTCCCTCTCCCTCCCGTGACACATCTCCCTCCTCCTACAGCGCTTGGCGAAGCCCTGTTGGAATCCCACTACTTCCACCACCACGCCGTCGTGTTGCTGGATCTCCATCAACCTCTCCTCCCCCCTTACTGGATCAAGAAGGAGGAGACGTCGCTGCTCCGTACGTGTGTTGAACGCGGAGGTGCCGTCCATTCGGCGCTAGGATCATCGGTGATTTGGATCACGACGAGTACGACTCCATCAACCCCGTTCTCTTGAACGCTTCCGCTCACGATCTACAAGGATATGTAGATGCACTCCTCTCTCTCGTTGCTAGATGACTCCATAGATTGATCTTGGTGATGCGTAGAAAATTTTGAATTATTGCTACGTTCCCAACAGTGGCATCATGAGCTAGGTCTATGCGTAGTTTCTATGCACGAGTAGAACACAAAGTAGTTGTGGGCGTCGATGTTGTCAATTTACTTGCCGTTACTAGTCTTATCTTGATTCGGCGGCATCGTGGGATGAAGCGGCCTGGACCGACCTTACACGTACACTTACGTGAGACAGGTTCCACCGACTGACATGCACTAGTTGCATATGGTGGCTAGCGGGTGTCTGTCTCTCCCACTTTAGTCGGGTCGGATTCGATGAAAAGGGTCCTTATGAAGGGTAAATAGAAATTGGCATATCACGTTGTGGTTTTTGCGTAGGTAAGAAACGTTCTTGCTAGAATCCCATAGCAGCCACGTAAAACATGCAACAACAATTAGAGGACGTCTAACTTGTTTTTGCAGGGTATGCTATGTGATGTGATGTGGCAAAAGGATGTGATTAATGATATATGTGATGTATGAGATTGATCATGTTCTTGTAATAGGAATCACGACTTGCATGTCGATGAGTATGACAACCGGCATGAGCCATAGGAGTTGTCTTAATTTATTGTATGACCTGCGTGTCAAAGAAAACGCCATGTAATTACTTTACTTTATTGCTAACCGTTAGTCATAGTAGTAGAAGTAATAGTTGGCGAGACAACTTCATGAAGACACGATGATGGAGATCATGGTGTCATGCCGGTGACGAAGGTGATCATGCCGCGCCTCAAAGATGGAGATCAAAGGCGCAAGATGATATTGGCCACATCACGTCACTTTATGATTTGCATGTGATGTTTGTCATGTTTACATCTTATTTGCTTAGAACGACGGTAGCATAAATAAGATGATCCCTCACTAAAATTTCAAGAGACGTGTTCCCCCTAACTATGCACTGTTGCGAAGGTTCGTTGTTTCGAAGCACCACGTGATGATCGGGTGTGATAGATTCTAACGTTCGAATACAACGGGTGTTGACGATCCTAGCATGTACAGACATGGCCTCGGAACACATGCGAAACACTTAGGTTGACTTGACGAGCCTAGCATGTACAGACATGGCCTCGGAACACAAGAGATCGAAAGGTCGAACATGAGTCGTATAGTAGATGCGATCAACATGGAGATGTTCACCGATGATGACTAGTCCGTCTCACATGATGACCGGACACGGCCTAGTTTGACTCGGATCATGTATCACTTAGATGACTAGAGGGATGTCTATCTGAGTGGGAGTTCATTAAATAATTAGATGAACTTCATTATCATGAACATAGTCAAAAGGTCTTTGCAAATTATGTCATAGCTTACGCTTTAGCTCTACTGTTTAAGATATGTTCCTAGAGAAAATTTAGTTGAAAGTTGATAGTAGCAATTATGCGGACTGGGTCCGTAAACTGAGGATTGTCCTTATTGCTGCACAGAAGGCTTATGTTCTTAATGCACCGCTCGGTGTGCTGAACCTCAGCGTCGTCTGTAGATGTTGCGAAACATCTGACATACACGTTTTGATGACTACGTGATAGTTCAGTGCATATTGCTAACGGTTTAAAATTGTGGCACCAAAGACGTTTTTGAAACGTCGCAGAACATATGAGATGTTCCGAAGACTGAAATTGGGATTTCAGACTATTGCCCACGTCAAGAGGTATGAGACCTCTGACAAGTTTCTTAAGCCTGCAAAATAAGGAAGAAAAGCTCAATCGTTGAGCATGTGCTCAGATTGTCTGAGTACCACAATCACTTGAATCGAGTGGGAGTTAATCTTCCAGATGAGATAGTGATGGTTCTCCATAGTCACTGCCACCAAGCTATTAGAGCTTCGTGATGAACTATAACATATCAGGGATAGATATGATGATCCTTGAGCAACTCGCGATGTTTGACACCGCGAAAGTAGGAATCAAGAAGGACAATCAATTGTTGATGGTTAGTAAAACCACTAGTTTCTAGAAGGGCAAGGGCAAAAGGGATACTTCATGAAACAGCAAATCATTTGCTGCTCTAGTGAAGAATCCCAAGGTTGAACCCAAACCCGAGACTAAGTGCTTCTGTAATGAGGGGAACGGTCACTGTAGCAAAACTACCCTATATACTTGGTAGATGAGAAGGCAGGCAAGGTCGACATAAGTATATTGGATATACATTATATGAATGTGTACTTTACTAGAACTCCTAGCAGCACCAGGGTATTAGATGCCGGTTCGGTTGCTAAGTGTTAGTAACTTGAAATAAAAGTTGCGGAATAAACGGAGACTAGCTAAAGGTGAGATGACGATATGTGTTGGAAGTGTTTCCAAGGTTGATGTGATCAAGCATCGCATGCTCCCTCTACCATCGAGATTGGTGTTAAACCTAAATAATTGTTATTTGGTTGAGCATAAACATGATTGGATTATGTTTATCGCAATACGGTTATTCATTTAAGGAGAATAATGGTTACTCTGTTTATTTGAATAATACCTTCAATGGTCTTGCACCTAAAATGAATCTCGATCGCAGTGATACACATGTTCGAGCCAAAAGATATAAAATAGTAATGATAGTACCACATACTTGTGGCACTGCCATTTGAGTCATATTGGTATAGAACGCATGAAGAAGCTCCATGTAGATGGATCTTTGGACTCACTCATTTTTGAAAAGATTGAGACATGCGAACCATGTCTATTGGTATATATATATGCATGAAGAAACTCCATGCAGATGGATCATTTGGACTCACTTGATTTTGAATCACTTGAGACATGCAAATCATACCACATGGGCAAGATGACTGAAAGGCCTCGTTTTCAGTAAGATGGAACAATAGAGCAACTTGTTGGAAGTAATACATTTGATGTGTGCAGTCCAATGAGTGCTGAGGCACGCAGTGGATATCGATATGTTCTTACTTCACAGATGATTTGAGTAGATGCTGAGAATATTTACTTGATGAAACACAAGTCTGAATTATTGAAATGTTCAAGTAATTTCAGAGTGAGGTTGAAGATCGTCGTGACAAGAGGATAAAATGTCTATGATATGATCATAGAGATATCTGAGTTACGAGTTTGGCACACAATTAAGAAATTGTGGAAATTGTTTCACGACTAATACCGCCTGGAACACTATAATGTGATGGTGTGTCCGAACATCATAACTGCACCCTATTGGATATGGTGCATACCATGATGTCTCTTATAGAATTACCACTATCGTTCATGGGTTAGGCATTAGAGACAACCGCATTCACTTTAAATAGGGCACCACGCAATTCCGTTAAGACGACACCGTATGAACTATGGTTTAGAGAAACCTAAGCTGTCGTTTCATAAAAGTTTGGGGCTGCGACGCTTATGTGAAAAAGTTTCAGGCTGATAAGCTCGAACCCAAAGCGGATAAATGCATCTTCATAGAATACCCAGAACAGTTGGGTATACCTCCTATTTCAGATCTGGAAGCAAGTGATTGTTTCTAGAAACGGGTCCTTTCTCGAGGAAAAGTTTCTCTCGAAAGAATTGAGTGGGAGGATGGTGGAGACGAGGTTGTTGAACCATAACTTCAACTAGTGTGTAGCAGGGCACAGGAAGTTGTTCCTGTGGCACCTACACCAATTGAAGTGGAAGCTTATGATAGTGATCATGAAACTTCGGATCAAGTCACTAACAAACCTCGTAGGACGACGAGGATGCGTACTACTTCAGAGTAATGCGTGATCCTGTGTTGGAAGTCATGTTGCTAGACAACAATGAACCTACGAGCTATGGAGAAGCAATGGTGGGCCCATATTCCGACAAATGGTTAGAAGCCATGAAATCCGAGATAGGATCCATGTATCAGAACAAAGCATGGACTTTGGTGAACTTGCCCGATGATCGGCAAGCCATTGAGATAAATGGATCTTTAAGAAGAAGACGGACGTGGACGGTAAGGTTACCGTCTATGAAGCTCGACTTGTGGCAAAGAGTATTTTCACAAGTTCAAGGAGTTGACTACGATGAGATTTTCTCATCCGTAGCAATGCTTAAGTCCGTCGGAATCATGTTAGCATTAGCTGCATTTATGAAATCTGGCAGATGGATGTCAAAACAAGTTTCCTTACCAGTTTTCGTAAGGAAAGGTTGTATGTGATACAATCAAAAAGGTTTTGTCGATCCTAAGGATGCTAAAAGGTATGCTAGCTCCAGCGATCCTTCCATGGACTAGAGCAAGCATCTCGGAGTCATAATATACGCTTTGATGGAGTGATCAAAGTTTTTGGGTTTACACAAAGTTTGTTAGAAACTTGTATTTACAATAAAGTGAGTGGGAGCGCTACAACATTTCTGATAAGTATATGTGAATGACATATTGTTGATCCGAAATGATGTAGAATTTCTGGAAAGCATAAAGGGTTGTTTGAAAGGAGTTTTTCGAGGGAAGACCTGGATAAAGCTGCTTACATATTGGGCATCAAGATCTATAGAGATAGATCAAGACGCCTAATGATACTTTCAAAGAACGCACACCTTGACATGATTTTGAAAGAGTTCAAAATAGATCAGCAAAGAAGGAGTTCTTGGCTGTGTTACAAGGTGTGAGTATTGAGTAAGACTCAAGACCTGACCACAGCAGAAGAGAGAGAAAGGACGAAGGTCGTCCCCTATGCTTTAGACGTAGGCTCTACAGTATGCTATGCTATGTACCGCACATGAAGTGTGCCTTGCCATGAGTTGGTCAAGGGGTACAATAGTGATCCGGGAATGGATCACATGACAGCGGTCGAACTTATCCATAGTATCTAGTGGACTAAGGAATTTTCTCGATTATGGAGGTGAAAAGGAGTTCATTGTAAAGGGTTACGTCGATGCGAACTTTGACACTAATCCGGATGACTCTGAGTAGTAAACCGGATTCGTATAGTAGAGCAGTTATTTGAAATGGCTCCAAGTAGCGCGTGGTAGCATCCACAAGATGACATAGATATTCGTAAAGCACACACAGATCTGAAAGGTTCAGACCCGTTGACTAATAAGCTCTCTCACAAGCATAACATGATCAAACCAGAACTCATTGAGTGTTAATCACATAGTGATGTGAACTAGATTGTTGACTCTAGTAAACTCTTTGGATGTTGGTCACATGGTGATGTGACCTGTGAGTGTTAATCACATGGTGATGTGAACTAGATTATTGACTCTAGTGCAAGTGGGAGACTGTTGGAAATATGCCCTAGAGGCAATAATAAATTGGTTATTATTATATTTCCTTGTTCATGATAATCGTTTATTATCCATGCTAGAATTGTATTGATAGGAAACTCAGATACATGTGTGGATACATAGACAACACCATGTCCCTAGTAAGCCTCTAGTTGACTAGCTCGTTGATCAATAGATGGTTACGGTTTCCTGACCATGGACATTGGATGTCATTGATAACGGGATCACATCAGTAGGAGAATGATGTGATGGACAAGACCCAATCCTAAGCCTAGCACAAGATCGTGTAGTTCGTTTGCTAAGAGCTTTTCTAATGTCAAGTATCATTTCCTTAGACCATGAGATTGTGCAACTCCCGGATACCGTAGGAATGCTTTGGGTGTACCAAACGTCACAACGTAACTGGGTGGCTATAAAGGTGCACTACAGGTATCTCCGAAAGTGTCTGTTGGGTTGGCACGAATCGAGACTGGGATTTGTCACTTCGTGTAAACGGAGAGGTATCTCTGGGCCCACTCGGTAGGACATCATCATAATGTGCACAATGTGACCAAGGAGTTGATCATGGGATGATGTGTTACGGAACGAGTAAAGAGACTTGCCGGTAACGAGATTGAACAAGGTATCGGGATACCGACGATCGAATCTCGGGCAAGTAACATACCGATTGACAAAGGGAATTGTATACGGGATTGATTGAATCATCGACATTGTGGTTCATCCGATGAGATCATCGAGGAACATGTGGGAGCCAACATGGGTATCCAGATCCCGCTATTGGTTATTGACCGGAGAGTCGTCTCGGTCATGTCTGTATGTCTCCCGAACCCGTAGGGTCTACACACTTAAGGTTCGGTGACGCTAGGGTTGTAGAGATATTAGTATGCGGTAACCCGAAAGTTGTCCGGAGTCCCGGATGAGATCCCGGACAGCACGAGGAGTTCCGGAATGGTCCGGAGGTAAAGATTTATATATATGGGAAGTCTTGTTTTGGTCGCTGGAAAGGTTTCGCGCATTATCGGTATTGTACCGGGAGTGCCGAAAGGGGTCCGGGGGTCCACCAAGGGGTCCACATACCCCGGGGGGCCACATGGGCTGTGGGGTGTGCACCTTGCCCTATATGGGCCAAGGGAACTAGCCCCAAGAGGCCCATGCGCCAAGAGATAAGATAAAGGGAGAGTCCTAAAGGGGGAAGGCACCTCCGAGGTGCCTTGGGGAGGATGGACTCCTCCCTGGCCGCACCCTTCCTTGGAGGAAGGGCCAAGGCTGCGCCCCCCCTCTCCCTTGGCCCTATATATAGTGGGGGGAGGGAGGGCAGCAATATTGAAGCCCTGGTGCCTCCCTCTCCCTCCCGTGACACATCTCCCTCCTCCCGCAGCGCTTGGCGAAGCCCTGTTGGAATCCCGCTACTTCCACCACCACGCGCATCGTGCTACTGGATCTCCATCAACCTCTCCTCCCCCCTTGCTGGATCAAGAAGGAGGAGACATCGCTGCTCCGTACGTGTGTTGAACGCGGAGGTGCCGCCCGTTCGGCGCTAGGATCATCGGTGATTTGGATCACGATGAGTACGACTCCATCAAACCCCGTTCTCTTGAACGCTTCCGCTCACGATCTACAAGGGTATGTAGATGCACTCCTCTCTCTCGTTGCTAGATGACTCCATAGATTGATCTTGGTGATGCGTAGAAAATTTTGAATTATTGCTACGTTCCCAACAGGGGCTTGGACAGGGCGATGGCTTTGAGCTTGTCTGCGGTAGTCTCGGCTGGGTGCTTGCGCTTCTGCGTACCATGAGCCTCGACGGTTTTGGCCAGAGCCATAGATATCACTTTGGCCGGTGCTCCAGCTTCCATCAAGAAACTGTCAAATATAAATAAAAGAAAAGAAACCATAATCACAAACCCAAAAGAAGAACAGAGAGGGAGTTATAGGATCAGTATCGGGGTTGCAAGACCAGGCCTTGGCCCGAATCAACACCATTGATGCGCTGACCTTTCCTTATTTGGGAGAGAAGAACAATGGCAGAAGCAGGTTGGGGTTTTCTTGGAGAAATGAGGAAAAATATGAGGAAGAAGCAAGTGGAGGTTTTCTTCAAGACAGGAAGCTGAGAGAGAAGAGTGAAATGATGGTTGCTTCATCCGTTCAACTTACTGCTGGAAGGAGGGGGTTTTGTGATTTGACGGCTCATTGGGCATTACTGCGGCGCTTCGATCGGGGTAGTCTACCGTGCAGTTGGGCACTCTACTAAAAGGTAATTTAGTGCATGGCTAGTGGACCCCGATGTTGGCTGTCCCAAACATGAGCGAAAGTGACTAGCAAGGTACCCGACGACAGTTGAGGAGGATCTGCACGGTAGAGCGTGTCCACTGTTTTTATGAAGAAAAAGAATGATTACAGCAAGCCTTTCCACTCTTACGATGGAGGAGTGCGAAACATGGCAGCCACTTGAACATAGACAGTGCTCCTACTACTCGGCATGTGCAGTATTTCATATGTCAGTACTACATAATCTTGTTTCTAGTGTAGTAAGATATGACGATAACAAATGATGTTGTGTGCATGTCGACTATATGACATAGTACCGCTTTTTCGACTCTCCATTGGAGAATGAACGGTGAGACCAATGTTAACAGAACTACGTCTACCGCGCACGGACAGTACGGTTCTACAGTACTCCATGAAACATGAACCATATGAAGCACGAATCAATGTTAGGAAGGGGGTATGAAGGGTGCACGGGCTGGGAGCAAAAGTTCCTTTCTCAACCCACTTTTGGGTGTTTGGCAGAGTGCGTGAAGGGTGCATGAGTCCACACTAGTAGGTTAACACAAATACATGAAGAGGGAACAATTATATTGAGATGAGAATGCAAGAGAACACACCCACACGTTTTGTGTTACAGTGACTGATCTGCACGGTCTGAATATGATCCAATGGTCATGTTGCACCGAGACATGGACATGCCCATGCAGAGGACGCCTAAACAACACCAAAGTCCCTCTGCTTCTCGAGGTGCACAACATTGGTGATGCAGGGTGGAACCGCCTGCAGAGCCCGGTCCCGGTCGACGGGAGCCCGCTCGTCAAAGACGGCATCCAATGGCACGAATGGATTCCGGTGACG
Organism: Aegilops tauschii subsp. strangulata; assembly: GCF_002575655.3. Classification (NCBI taxonomy): domain Eukaryota; kingdom Viridiplantae; phylum Streptophyta; class Magnoliopsida; order Poales; family Poaceae; genus Aegilops; species Aegilops tauschii. Next base: position 284,908,193 of record NC_053040.3, on the reverse strand, counting down.
GAGCCCTGAGAGGATTCGCCTAGCAACGGCGACGGCAACCCGCAACCCCTCCTTGTCCAGCTCCGCCCCCACCATCGCGCGGAGACACCTCAGATCCTCGGCGATATAGGTGAAGATGGAGACCAGGTCAGGAAGCCGCAGCTCATTGAAGTCGACGGGGAGGTTGAACGGGTTTAGCCCGACGGTCGGCATGGTCGCGCTGGCACGACTGTAGGCATCCTGCAGCCGCAACACGTGCGTGGCAACTTGGTCCACCAAGTGGCTGAGGCGATCCTGGACCTCATCACGATCGGCCGGCTCGCGCTCCAGCCGGCTCCCCTGACGGCCTATCGTATCTCCCGCATTCTGCAGCAATGTCGCCGACGCCTCAAGCATCTTGTGGTGGACGCTTACCGTTTTTGAAGCTCCGTCAACTCCCGCACGTAACGAAGGATCATGGCACTCCTCTCCTCCTTGAGCTCACGGAGCTCCACATCCTTGGCCTGGAGCTCCTGTGTCAGGCGCCTTACCTCAGGCTGCGTGATCTGCTGCGCCACCATGGCACCAGGTAGAAGCAATGGGGAGAGGAAGCATAGGGGGCGAAACAGCTGAAAGGCAATGCAATCTACGGGAAGGCGGAGGGAGCTAGCCGAGGAGCAGGGTGAATCTTTTGGTTTTCAGCATGGGAAAACACCAGTCGACGACTTTTCACATTAGGGAGCAGTGGGTTTTACAGGCGGAGTCATCATGACTAATTGCTGCCGAGCCTGCTCCTGTCATTCAAAAAATTAAAAATCCTGCCGCGCCTGCTCCCGTCAATCAAAAAATTAAAAAACCTGTCGCGCTTGCCGCACCCAAACACCAGAGCAATGCCGCGGTGGATATTTAAATTTACCTAACGGCATGCAGATAAGAAAAGGGGTGAAAAAACAAATGTTTCCGCGGCCTAGCTAATCGTTCGCACTAGCCCAACTAGCTAGCCACCGTGCTTCACTGATGTACTCAACGGGAAAGGTGGTCTTTCGTGATTTGACGACTCATTTACTTGCTTCGGCGCTATGACCGAGGAGGATGCAGAAACCGCGCGGTAGGGCGTCCCATGTATCGGCAAGGAAGAATATATGCATACACCACCCGGGAGGACCCCAAAAACCGCGTGGTAGGGTGTGCCACATCTCGGCATGGAGGAAAAATGTGTGTGTAAAAATATACTGTATCTGACGTACTACCTATCGTTCGACCTTAGGACCCAGCCAGTCGGTCGAAAAAACCCCACTAGCTACACAACTTCATCATGCTAATGTGGCACAGAGGATAGGTGTGGTTAGCTCCGTCTCGACCAGCCACAACGTCTCTTGTTCTAGGCGATTCTTCTATTTTCCATGCTTTTTTTTAGTTATAATAACACCACGGCAAGCTAGCGCCGCTCTTCGTGTGTGCTTGTGCGTCTAAAGGTTAGACGATGGAGAGGAGAGAGAGATCGCAGACCTGGGACCGACCAGTAACTGAGTCAACGGTCATGCACGTGTTGACGAGGCACCCCCTCTACTCTACTCAACGTAATATTGTATAAAATCAAGTTATAGGACAAAGCCAACAACCGTTGTTGTTTTAGGCTATCGACTTACGCTTTGTAGTCCAGGTTGCCAGTCCGAATCTCGTCTTTCAGATTTGTTAGTTTTAGGTCCAAATTTGATCAATCAAGTGGGAACCCCGTGTGTTGTTCCGATATTTCAGTGTAGGATGGTTTTTTGAACAAACACTTTGCGTGGTTAGACAAGTAACGACACGAGTTACACATATTTTGCAAGTTTACGAACAAAAATGACAGTGGCATAGAATATCACATCCGCCCCGCTGCTTAGATGCTATGGTGATACGAGTTTTTACATCGTTGGAACTGAGATCTAATGGCTTGGGAGTAGTCTTTGTAATTATGCGCAATTTCCAAACTCTCCAATTTTGCAAATAAAACATTCAGGCCTCGTGTGTGCCACTGCATCTAGGATCCAACGGCTCCCCGTTGCTCATATTAGGTGCTCCAGCTTAATTAGCTGCTACGGTGATACGAGCATCTAGGTGGCAGGATCTATGATCAGATGCCACATGCGCAGTACTTGTACTTTCTGCGCAATTCCCACACTCTCTTAGGCGTATATTGCAGAAACATTCAAACCTCCTACTATGAGCCATTAGATCTCAGTGAACTCGTATCACCATAGAATCTAGGATGCGGGAGCACCTCATATTCTCTCGTGCGAGAAAACATCAGGTGCTCTCGCAGCTTGGATGCTATGGTGATACGAGCTTCGAGGTTGTTTGATCTGAGATCCAATGGCATGTGAGCAGTCTTTGTGCTTGTAAGCAGTGGCCGAACTCTTTGGCGGCTTTTCTGCAAAAAACATTCGAACCACCGAGGATTTGTTGGATCACAAATCCAACGGGTCCGAATAGCTTGTATCACCAAAGCATCTAAGGTGTGGTAGCACATGATATTCTTACATAAATGAGAATATGAGGTCCTCCTTCATCTTAGATGCTACGGTGGTACGAGCTTCGAGGTCGTTGGATATGGGATCCAAGGGGATCTGAGTAGTTTTTGTACAAATTGTGTGCCATTCGCAAACTCATAAAGGTTTCCTGTAAAAAATGTTAAGACATCATGTGAGCTGCTATATCTCAGATCTACAAGCTCCAAGCAACTCGTATCAGCATATAGCATATAAGGTGTGGGTTCACATGATATTCTCCCGGGGAGGAGGGGGTGCACAACCAATCGGTGTTTCGGAGGGTGGGGACCAATATAATCTAAACAATCCTAAATAGAGCTTCACAATTTTATCTAAGGTCAAGGGGTTAACCACCGACAATCTACATAGCTTCGGCTAAACACAACATTTGCATGTACTCCCTCCGGTCCTTTTTAGTTCGCATATAAGGTTTGTCTGAAGTTAAACCTCGAAAACTTTGACCAAATTTATAGACAAAAATACCAACATTCAGAATGTGAAAATCAACAACATTAGATGCGTCAAGACTTTAGTTTTCATATTGTATAAATTTAGAATTGTAGATATTAATATTTTTTCATATAAATATGGTCAAACTTTATGAAGCTTGAATTCAGACAATTCTTATACACGGAGTAAAATGGACCGGAGGGAGTATGTAGTACTAGACTTAATATTCATGTTTCAGTTTCCTGTTCATTTTAAATATTGAATTGAGGACCATGCATGTCTTACATTTCACTCACTTCGTTCCTAAATATTAGTCTTTTTAGAGATTTCAAATGGACTACCACATACAGATGTATATAGACATATTTTAGAGTGTAGATTCACTCATTTTGCTCCGTATGTAGTCACTTGTTGAAATATCTAAAAGACAAATATTTAGGAACAGAAGGAGTATTTTTGAATTCATGTCATACATGCATGGTTTGAAAAAATAGATGCACTATACTTATTGGATTGTTGTTGTGTATGTGTGTGTGTGTGTGGTCATATGCTTGATACATACAAAGTTTTCTCACCACCATAGCGTTCATCTTTTAAATTTGAATTTGCAATGAAAAACTTACTAGGGATACCATGAAATGTGAAATCCACGTTGAGATCACTATATGACAAACTCACTCTAATTCAAGAACTCGTCATTAATCAATTACCACGTTGAGATTACTATTTGCAAGGAAAATACGGGCATTGTAATACACATAGATTCGTTCGGCAATTTAAAGATTCCTTTTGTATTGTCGAATGGTAGGACCCAACAGTGTACCAGCAAGACCCTGGCTCGTGTTGATCCTAAAAAAACCGGGCTTGTGTCCTTCTGGTGGCGTGCGTGGTATGCACATTAGCCAACCCCAACCAGTCAAGCCTCTACGTTTCGACTCAAAATATCTGGTGGCCAGAATTCCAGCCGTAGGAAATTCCTCTCATGTCCCCGGTCTATAATGACTACCGATGAACAATGGAGGGATGCTTTAGTAACTAGACAACGTTACCTACCATGCAGAGCATGGTTCAATTCCCTCGGTCGCCGCTACCCATGGTCACCCATCAACTCCATTGCCTAGTACTAATAGGAGTACTACACCAGGATGAGCACAAAATTCAGCCCGTTTGTTCGTGCCTAGTACTTGAGTTAATATATCAGGTAATGCACTGGTACAGAGAGATTATCCTTTTACTCTACATATATAACTTGTCTGAAGTCTAACTAAGAAAAATGTTTGACCAAATCTTTTCTTAAGAAATACAACAGGAAAGATGTATTGCTTGAAAATTTATTACATGATGCAGGTTATGATATTGTTTCGAATCCTAGATTTTAAATTTCAGAAAATCCAAAAGTGACCGAAAATTCATGAAACTAAGCATGGTCACGTGATATGGCACAAATATTCCTACGTAATTTTTTCTTCAATTTGAGACAAGCTGCTTATGAGAAGTTGCACAAATGAAGAGCTAAGGTATTTTGGAACAAAGACCTGTGACGTTGAGGCAAACACTTTCACTATTGAAACCATCGGCGTTTACGTGCCGCCATGAGACCCGCTTCTCATCCGTAGGTGCCGTCCGAGCAAGCGTGTGAGTCAATGGGAGGCGTGCGAGCAGACTGCTGCACCGGCTGACCGGGAGGCGTGCGAGCAGACCACTGCGCAGGCTCACCAGGAGGCGAGCCCTTTGACGAGGCTCTGCTCCCACCTTCGTCCCAACTGCTCCCACTTTTAATGTCACCGGCGCCGTAGTTTAAAATTAACCCCGCACTACCCAGTATCGCTACAATCTTCTCTCTTCCTCTCCGATTCTCTTGTCGTCTACCTCCAACCAGCCTGACCTAACCGTACGCCATGCCGCATCACGATGGTCTGCCCTTAGTCTTCCAGTTTCCCGAGGAAGACACCTTGCCGGAGTCTCAAGAACATCAGGCGCTTTGGGACGAGCTTGAACCGGCCTTGCGGGAAGATGTCGCGCCTGTCCCCGCTCCCGTTCCGGCTCCCATCGCCTTGGCTGCGCCAGCGCCCATCCCCGTGGCATTGATGGGTTGGGAGCCGCACATTGTCGCCGAGCTTGATGCCACGGGGTTCCACGAGTTCCCCGCCGACATTCACGCGCATGTGCACCTGCCAGCGCCTGCGCGTGCACTGACGCGCGCGCCCGTGCCGGTGCCCGTGCACCTGCCAGCGCATGCGCCTGCGCATGCACTGATGTGCGCGCCCGTGCCAGTGCCATTGCAAGCGCCTATCCCCGCGCGGGTGCCTGTGCCCCCCTCAGCGACATGGATGGCCGCCGTCGACCGCTTCCTTGCACCAACGCCAGTCGCCTCCTCCCACCAGTTGACTCGCTCCTGGAGACCGAAGTCAAGGAGTACGCCAACAACGGCACAAGACGCCGTCGTCGCCGTCGGTCAGTGGCCCGACGACACACAGAGCGCGTCAAAGGAGCCGCTTCCCACCGAAAGACGCCCCCCCCCCCCCCCGCCGCCGCGTAATCTAAATTTGCCATGAAAAACGTTCAGATTGCCATGCTTAAAATCCGAATGTTTATCATTTCCGTTTATTTTAGATCGATCTTCATATGAATGTAAAGTTGGAGTCAGACTGAATGAAATCTATGGTTTGATCGATTGAATGTTCTGCTAGAGCCGTATCAAATTAAATATAAAATGTCATCAAGCCACATGTATTCCTTCTAATCCAACGACCTAGACTGCTTCAATGTCGAGCGCTCAACACATTTAGCGTGCAGTTAATTTCATGCTAAAAATAGTGCTAATCACATAATAACACACAAATCATATCCTACTTAATATCCGCATGCACTTAATATACTTCCAAATTAACGTGCATTGCACGTAACATTGACTAGAACTATTAGTACGTGAAACTGGTGCCGTAACCTGTGAACGTGTCCAGATATGGTCAACGGCAACATTACCCACGACTTCTTCGTATTTGCCTGTGCGTCTAAACATAGAAGGGGAGGGGAGAGAGAGAGAGAGAGAGAGAGAGAGAGAGAGAGCACATGGAACCCAACAATAAGTGAAGGTGAATAGTACATGCTAACGAGCCGCTCCTACTAATTGACTAAAAATAATATAACATGTTATCCATTAAATAGGTTGTGGTAATATAAAAAGTTATATGAACAAAGGGGGGTACAACAAACATTGATGTTCTACATATGGTGCCTATTGACGTGCGGCTTGAAGGCCCTGGTCGCATGTTCGATCCTCGTCCTTTTTATGTTTTAATTTATATATGGGTCCAAATTTTTTCATGAAAGGTGAGCCCCTCGGTGTTTAGTTTGTAGCACTTTAATTTGTGAGTCAAAATTTGTTCCATTACAGGTGGACTGTCGTTGTGTAGTTTTGTAGCTTATTTGTAATAATTAAAGAGGACAACAGATTTTTTTTGCAATAATACCATGGTGGGACGTTGAAGGCGAGAAAGGACGTGCGAGAGAGCGATGTCCGAGCCAGAGGGAAATCAATTGGGGGAGGTGCGGGGGTTGCAACGGTGTTTGGAGTAGTTGTGGGCCGAATGCTATGAAAATATAATCTAAACCCACCGGAATAAATGCCAACACAAATTAATCCAAGTTTGGAGTCCCCCTCGCAATGTAAATAGCTCAGGCTTTGTGAGGGATGAAGAGGTAGCTTCAATGTGTGGAAGATACGGCCTGAGAAAGCAAGGTCAATCGAGACACATATATAGAGAGACAAAGTGAGTGTGGTCCGATATTCATTGAAAAGATATATATGCTCTGGAGAGATATTGTCCGATTGAGCTTTTGGGAAGGGTGAGGGCCGTAAGATAGAGCTTGAGAGATGCTCCAGTCACAGACATGTAGATATATTTTGTGCGTGGGAGGAAGCAAGGTCAATCGATTACATATATAAAGGGAGAGAGATTGAGCGAGTGTGGGTGGTCATGCGATCGAAAGAGTGAGATGGGTTGGAGAGAGTGACCTAGATAGACAATGTGCGTGAGAGAGTATACAATATGAATATGTCGAATTGGGCTCAAACATGGAGATATATCATTTGTGTCCGAGAAAGAGCGAGGTCAATCGACACATACAAAGAGGGAGAGAGAGAGTGAGCGAGAGAGAGAGAGAGAGATTGAGCGAGCGTGGCCCACCATGAGGTCGAAAGAGTGGGGGCGGCTTGGATGGATTGACCTAGATAAACAATCTGCATGAGAGAGTATAGAGTGTATCGATGGAGGCCCGAACAAGGAGATATATCATTTTTGTGTGAAAGAAAAGGAGGTTAATCGAGACTCAGATAAAGAGAGCGAGATTGAGCGAGTGTGGCCCGCCATGCGGAAGAAAGAGTGAGACAATCTCGAGGGAGTGACCTAGATAGACAACGTGCGTGCGTGCGCAAGAGATATTGGGGGCTAGATAGGAAATGCATGTATCTAGCGAGAGAGGGTGGGAGGGAGAGAGAGAGACATCTCGGCATGGGGTGCATTGGCGGGTGTGTGAGGTAAATACATTTGGTAACAGAGTGGGAAAAGGGGGTTGTGTAGTTGAGAGAGTTAGAGATCGAAACATGGAGAGAAAGAAGGAACGTGTGTCGGAAACCGACAGCTTCCTAAGGTGGTTAGGAGAGGAAGATTGACCGATACAGGAAATATGTAGCGTGTGTGTCGAGGGGGTGAGGCTAAAAACAACATTTGAATGTAGATAGTATGAGACTTAATATCGATGTTTCAATTCGCTGTACATTATAAGATTTGAACATAGGACCATGCATATGGATAATTATTTCGAATTCGTGCCATACTAGGTTTGGAAAAGTTGACATTGACTCGATTTTTGTGCTATTTTGTAGGTCATATGTTTGAATACATCCAAAGTTTTCTCACTACCATGGTGTTCATCATATACATATTAATTTTTATTATAAAAAGTAGCGTGGATACCATGAAATGCGAAATCTACGTTAGAATTGGAGATCGCTATGTGACACACACTCTAATCCACGTTAGCGTGGATACCGTGGATACTGTTTCAATTTTTGTTTCAAATAACTCCTGATTAATTAATTTATAGTATCTCGTTTCGAATGACTAATTATTTGCAAGGAAAACATGGCCATGGTAATACATACAGATTCATTTGCAAATGAAAGCAAATTCGTTTGCATTCTCAAATGTAGGAGCACCAGGCATACCAGGGTCGTGTCGTGGTGCTCGCGTGTGTCATACGGACGCTTAGCACCCAACCACCTACCCCCTCCCTCCCTCCCCCCGCCCCCCCCCCCCCCAAAAAAAAGAACAAAGACAAATAAGTTCACGCTTCCACGTTTCCGATTGAAATATCTGGTGGCCCAAATTCCAGCCCTGCAAAATCTCCCTTCTGCACCGTCCCCTTCCGCGCCCAGATTGCTCAAATCCCTAATTCGCCGCCAACCCAAGCAAAGTTCGAATCGCCCCTCGTCTTGTCTCTTTCCCCACCTTTGTGCCGGACAACAACGTCGAAGACGACGGTCGTGCTTCACCACCGGACCGGAGCTACCTCATCTACGCCCTCGTCCACCGCACCTGGTGGTCCACCGACAACTTCGGCCACCACAACCGACGTGCCTCACAGACACCGACTTCCACCGCATCAGGTGCGCTTCACCGACGTCGTCTCCCACCTCACCAGGACTACTTCACCGAGCACATCGTCGCACCTCCACCCCCCGAGGCCGTTGGGGCTTCACCAATGGTCTCGTCCACCGCATCGTAGCGCTCCGCTGCCACTCAAGATCTGCATCCGTGCACGGACAGCCAACGCCAGCGCATCACCCTCAACGGCTCTGAAGTGACCCGTACTCTAGCTAGGCGAGCATGCCCAAACGCCGGCCCAAAATAGGTATCCACACATCACTCCTTTGTGCACTGTTCCGACGATGTTTGGATATTCTTTCACTGCTCTCTTAGCTTACACGCCTATGCAACTCTGACTTTAACTCTTATTTCTTCTGGAGATATCATCTGAAACAAGCAAAACCGTTTTTTGCCGAAGCATGATGGCGATACGGGATCTGGTACACATCTTGCACACCCGTATAACCTTGTAAGTATGTGTCCTCCGGTACAACAGCAAGGTCGATTCCTCTTATTTGATCAACCATTCGTCGTGTCAAAAATGCAGAGGGGGATGCAAGGAGCACAAGGCCTGCACATCCAAGCAAGTGGTAACATGGACCTGTACATGGAACATCCCAAGCGCAAGCAGAGCTGCAGTGAGCCTATACAACGAGCTAGCGTAACTCCCTGCAATTCGTTTAATTAGTACTGGCCTGCGTGTATGATTTGTGTGTAGTGGCGGATCCATGAATTCAAGTAACAGGGGCGAACGTTTAATTTAAAAAATACAAAGGCACATGCACTCCGGAAATCAACATAACTTGACAAATGTGAAGCTACATGCACTTTGAAAACCAGCTAATGATCCAAAGTAGTTCAGATTATAAAACACTAAATGATGTAAGCACCAGAAATACAAAATGAAACATGGCGTACAAGGACTACTAACATGGTCTGTACCTGCTTGAATTATTCTTTCTCTGCCTGAAAATATCGAAATGTAATTGCACCTATAACCAGTGCGCAAACTGCATATCAATATATCTATCCTGCACAACTAAGCCAATAGTTTGAAACAACAGATTAGAAAAGTATTTATGCTACGTTGTCATGATACGGGGACTTTCTGGTAGATGGCCTCGATGTTTCCTCAAGCCATGAAAATGTACTATAATTTGCTTGTCATCAGTGCCTGCAAATCTCTATTTCTCTCTCAGCATAGCAGATCATCATTAGACACTAAATCCTTCAATGGGAGCTTGCAAAATACTTGCATTAGATCCCTCATTAGACACTATATGTTCATCACCAGGAGCATGTAAAATGTTTGCATCAAATCCTTCATTAGCAGTCTGTTCATTAGACACTTCAGGCTCAAGAACAACATGAGCTTGTATGTTTGCACCAGAAACTTGATTAGATACATTGGATTTAGTCAGTTCAGTATTGATTGGGGGAGTTATAAAATAAGCAGAAATTGGTTTCATTTTCTCATAGATTCCCTACATACAAGCAGTTTAACAACACCGCTAGGTTTAACTATTCGCGAGAAATTGAACAGTTGAATTAGATATAATCAAGGATGTGATGTACCTACTCGTTGCGCATGCTGCTGTTGCAAGCTGCGGCTGTCCGTTTGCGCAAGCTTGATGCCATGCCTGTGCTGTCGCTGCTGCCTCCCATGAAGGCTACACCCAGGGTTGGATCTTCATCTTCTTGTCCTTCCGTTCACTTGAAGCCCGGCGACCGCCCTCCAATGAGTGCACGAGAAAGTGTTGTGTCGGTCTGTCCAGCGGCGGCTAGGTTAGGAGCGAACCAGACTAGAGGCTGGAGCGAACGAATTGGGATTTTTCCTACTGTCGATCGATATGGGAGGCGCTCTTTGGGCCGCAAGCCTGCTATAGGGTCTGCCTTGCACTTATATTATTGGCCATCCAAATTGAAACATTTTTCTTCATTTTTTACATTGCCTGCTCGTGCGTTGGGCGAACAAAACTAGCCTGGGCCAACCTAGACGACTCAACCTAGGTGCACACTTTCCAGCCACCCGAGGCGGCCGCCCATACCAGCCCCTGTGGTGGCATCGCCCCTTTTTGCATGTATGATTGGGGTTGTGAAAAATATTCCTGTGTCGCTTTTGGTTTACCCACAGAATGGTTGAATTGCTTGTTCCTATGAACTGAGTTCGCCAATAATGTGAAGGATGCCAGTCTTTTCATCCTATTGTAGATTGCTTAGATCTCGATATGCCAAATGTAATCGCATGAAATATACAGTAAAAGCCAGTGTGATGTGTGTGGCTACAACTAGTCTGAGTACCCGTCCTCATATAACATATCAAGGATGCACCATCTTACCAGATTAACCATTCGACTCACCAATGCAGTGTGGGAAGAAAGAAGTATTGGGACTGCGTATCCAAGCAATTAATGACATGGACTCCTTCGTAGAAGCTTGTAAGCGAAAAAGAAGTTGCAGTGTGCCTGTACAAAGAGCTAGCGTAAGTTCAGTTACCTGCTTCTCGAAATTTTAGTTAGCCACTCATTGCAAAATTGTTCAATTACGTTGCTAGGATTAATTTAGTTTTCTACTGATTATATAATGCCATAGCCTATTAATCCTATTATAGATTGCGCCTATCTATGTGTTTGATACTTACTGTTAAGAATTACCTGTTTTCCTGAACTTAAATAGCTACTTAAGCACGTAGATAGCTGGTCATATGTACTTCTAGGGTGCAGCAGAATTCACGTGTAATTTACATTCTGATACCCTGTTTGTTTAAATGGTTTGCTGTTATCACTTGTAGCACTAGTAATGTTTGCATGTTCATAGATAGACAACTGTCAGGTTTATATGAGGGACACCGTCTTTTTAACTTATATATGTGTTGGAATCATTTTGCTTACATCAAAGAAATTTACAGATGGCTGTGTTGCAGGTAAACGTTACCGACTTGTTACTGTAATACGTTGCCAAGAACTTGTTAGTTTTACTAGTTCATGTGTAATTAAATACATTGCCAAAACTGGTTAGTTTTACTAGTTTGATGTTAGTTTCTTAGGGCTCTTCCAACACTTTATTAATGATTGCTAACATTCATGTTTGCAGGATCCAACTAAAACTCTGTTGGCACAACAGGTATGTTTTCAGAAACTTCCTTGTTTACCTGGTTTGCTGTTGTAACTTGTTGCTGTAATCATCTTACCAACTTCAAGTTTTCAGGATCCAATTGGAAGTCCAATTGCACAGCAGGTAAATTTTCAAAAATATATTTGTGTAATAGGTTTGCTACTGTAACTTTTTGCTCTAGTCAAGTTACTGACTATTCAACTTTTCAGGATCCAAGAGAAACTCCAATGCCACAACAGGTTCCTTTTGCAAAACATGTTTGTTTAACTCCTTTGCTGCTGCAACTGGTTGCTCTAATCACGTTACTGGCTACTCAACTTTTTAGGATCCAAGAGAAACTCCAAAGCCACAACAGGTACCTTTTGCAAAACTTGTTTGTTTAACTACTTTGCTGCTGCACCAACTGGTTACAATGATGTTAATAACTACTTTTTAGCATCCAATTGAAACACTTTAATTCCTTGTTTGTTTAACTGGTTTGCTGTTATAACTCCCAGTTGAGATGTTTTTCTAACTTCAACTTTTCGAAATCCAATCGGAACTTTAATGGCAAAATAGGTTAGCCCAAGATCAAAGAGCGAGGTCCCCATGGACGTTGTATCATCCCACAGCAGTGGCACCGGCTCAATCGTGTATCAGGAATTGCCAACTGCTGATGCTCTAGAGGCTAAACTATTGGTAGAAAGAGATTCTGCTTCTTCACTTAGATATGAAGTTGACATGTTGAGGAAGCAAACAACACAATCACAAACAGTACTCAAGAAAACCATTAAATATTTGGTGGATTTCAAAACGAAGCAAGGTGAGACTAACCGCTGTAGCGACCAGACCTCAAATGGTCTGTGCTGCTGTGCACCAGTGTCATCCCTGGATCAGTAATGCTGACACGCAGAGTACAAATGGAGGATTTATAACAGAGTAGCAATCACACACTTATTACATCGAATATCTCCAAAGAGAATAAGTATGATAAATATGGCTTAAGGCCATCTAAATACGATAACAGCAGAAGACTTGGAAGATAAGTGAGTCCATCAACTCCAGCGGCATCACTGAGTATAAGACCACGACCTAAGGCACCTTACTCGTCGTCTGAAAAGTCCGCAACATGAAACGTTGCAGCCCGAAAACGGGTCAGCACATAGAATATGCTGGCAATGTAACACATAGAGAATAATGAACATAGTGATGCTATACTACATGCATAATTGGCTGGTGGAAAGCTCTATGGTTATGGTTTTGCGAAAAGCCAATTTTTCCCTACTGCAAAGGAATAAATTTTATTTAACTATCATGGTGGTTGTTAAACATTGAGATGGTTGACAGCATCTCAATCCCAATTAAGAATCATCATTAACCCAGCAAAATTAATTAAAAGTAACATGGTGATGAGATTCAAATGATAATCTAGGTACTAGATACTCAAGTTGTCCATAACCGGGGACACGGCTAACCATGATTAGTTTGTACACTCTGCAGAGGTTTGCGCACTTTTCCCCACAAGACTCGATCGCCTCCGCTTGATTCTCGCACTACATGATGTTTGAGAAACGGATGACCGAGACACAGTCTTTCAGAAACAATCACTCTTTACTCCGGATGGACAGTTACACCTACTTTCCCCTACATCTGCTAGCCCACCTCTTCAAGAGATCATGTAACCTACTCAACTATGCTAGAGCCCATAATAGCTTGTGGCTGCACATGGAAGTTTCTAGCATGAATGATCTTATGATCCCTTTGAGCCTGGGTGGCGGTCCTTATACAAACAGACAACACTGGATTCTCCAGGTGCCTCAATCCACCCAGATGTGATTTTTAGTTGCCACCTTAGGTAAACCATTATTAACAATCTCAAAACTGTCATGAATTTCACTCAAACCCAATCCACGTCTACGAGCATAGCATGGCAATATAATAGCAACGTAGAAGTAACTCCCAAGGGTTTGATAAATAAAACAGGTAATGGGTACTACCTCAACTACTTCCCAATTCCCACAATTTAATTAGATCCTAATCATGCAATGTTTGAGGAAATAGATCTAATGCAATAAAAACTGGGTATGGAAGGTATGATCAAAGTGTTACTTGCCTTGCTGATGATCCGCGAAACCTAGCGATTCGAAGTAACAAGCGGCACACTCCGGGTACTCTATCGCAAACAAGCAAGCAAACAATAAGTACTCATCTAATGCACAGGTAAAACTCGAATGAAGAATCCAACCAGAAAGTTCAACTTAAGAACTCCGGTTTGCAAAAAGAATCAACTCGAACGAAGCAACGAAAGTCAAACGGTGAAAGAAACAAGCTTCGTTTACTAATCTGAATCTAGGTCAAATTTTACAGTAGCAAAAACTTGTTTGAGTAGGTTAAACGGAAAGAGAATTTCGAGACGAAATTCTAGGCGCTTGAATCGCCTGATTCCGATAAACGAGCGAAAAGTTAAACAGAAACGAAGATTCGATCAGAAATCGAGATCTGAGATAATCGCGGAAAAATCCGACGAAAAAGAAAAAAACGGACGAACGGTTAAAGAACGGACGTTCGTTAACAGAGAAAATCCGACGAACACGTTCGTTAAAACGAATGAGTCAGTGAACGCTCACAAAATAACAAAACCGAATAAATAAACCGATCTAGGTTTTTTTAAACGAACGGTTTTTTTTTAAACCGGCAAACGGCATCGGATCGGTACCTCGTCGGAACGGAACTCCGGCGGGGTCGGCGGGCTCCGGTGGGGCTCGGCGAGGGGCGGCGGGGTGTGGCGGGGCTCGGGCGGCGAGGGGCGGCTCCGGCGGCGGCGAACGGCGAGCGAGGCGGCGGCGGTGCGGGCTCCCAGCGGCGGCGGCTCGGGCGGGCTCGGGGTGAGAGGGAGGGCGGCAGCGGCGGGGTATTTATCAGGGGGGCTGGTGGCGTGGGGGAGGGGCAAGGCGGCGGCGGCCGTGCTCGAGGCGGACTCGGGCGCGGTGGCGGTGGCGCCTGCGCGAGGGAGACGCGGGGGTGGGCCGCCGCTCGGCTGGGCCTCGGCCCGGTCGGGCGCGGCGCGGTTTTTTTTTAAACGTTCCGCCGAAAAATTTGTAGAAAAATAAATAAAAATCCAAAAGAAATAAAACAAATTTTCCCCGTCTAGTTAGAATATTTAGAACAGGGTGAACATTTTTTTGACACAAAATAAATTTTTGAAAACATGCTATATTTTTAATGCAATTAAAATTGCAAATAAACTCCGAATAAAATCCAATAAATGATTTTAACACTTTTCCTCCAATATTTCAATTATTTTGGAGAAGTCATATTTTCTCCTCTCATTTATTTTTAATGAAATATTTTTCCGGAGAGAAAATAATTAAAACCAAAAATCCTCGTTTTATTATTTGATGAAAATCAAATATGAAAATTCGAGAAAATCCCCAACTCTCTCCGAGGGTCCTGGAGTTGCTTAGGATCTATCGAGGATTTGTCAAAATGCAATAAAATATGATATGCAAGATGATCTATGTATAACATACCAAATTGAAAATTTGGGATGTTACAAACCTACCCCCCTTAAGATGAATCTCGCCCTCGAGATTCGGGTTGGCTAGAAAACATGTGGGAGTGGTCCTTCCGTAGATCTTCATGTCGCTCCCAGGTGGCTTCATCCTCCGTGTGGTGACTCCACTGGACTTTGCAAAACTTGCTAACCTTACTGCGGGTAACTCGGCTGGCATACTCAAGAATCTTAATTGGTTTCTCCTCATAGGTCAAATCACTTTCCAGCCGAATCGCTTCCAGCGGCACAGTATCTCTCAGTGGTATCTTAGCCATTTCTGCGTGGCACTTCTTCAACTGGGAAACGTGAAATACATCATGAACTCCAGAAAATCCTTCGGGCAATTCCAGCTTGTAGGCAACCTCTCCCATACGTTCCAAAACTCTGTATGGTCCGATAAAACGGGGTGCTAACTTTCCCTTAACTCCAAAACGCTTCACTCCTCGAAGTGGTGATACTCGAAGATAAACTCTGTCTCCGACTTCGTGAACTGTCTCCTTTCGTTTAGAATCAACATAACTCTTCTGCCTGGACTGGGCTACTTTGAGCCTATCGCGAATCAACCTCACTTTCTGTTCAGACTCCTTAATCAAATCTGGTCCAAACAACTGACGGTCTCCAACTTTGTCCCATAACAACAGTGTTCTACACCTCCTTCCGTACAAAGCTTCGAAAGGGCCATCTTCAAACTGGTTTGATAACTGTTGTTATAAGAAAACTCCGCATATGGCAAATTGTCGTCCCAACTAGATCCATAATCTAGTGCACAAGCTCTCAACATGTCCTCCAGAATCTGGTTGACTCTCTCGGTCTGTCCATCTGTCTGTGGGTGAAAAGCTGTACTAAATTCTAGCCTGGTTCCCAATGTTTCATGTAACTGCTTCCAAAACTTCGAGGTAAACTGGGTTCCTCTGTCTGATACAATGGTCCTCGGAACTCCATGCAAACATACGATCCTGGTCATGTATATCTTTGCCAACTTAGCACTGGTGTAAGTGGTCTTCACTGGAATGAAATGAGCCACTTTCGTCAAACGGTCGACTACAACCCATATTGAGTCATAGCCTGAACGAGTCCTGGGTAATCGTGTGATAAAATCCATGCCTATTTTATCCCACTTCCATTCGGGTATCGGCAATGGTTGTAGCAATCCTGCTGGCTTCTGATGCTCTTCCTTCACTCTCTGACATACATCACAAACTGCTACATATTCAGCAATATCCTTCTTCATTCCGGTCCACCATAAAGTATTTTTCAGATCCAAATACATCTTGGTATTTCCTGGGTGAATCGAGTATGGTGAATCATGGGCTTCTTGCAAAATCAACTTCCTGATCTCCGGATCTTTTGGCACATACACGCGGTCCTCAAACCATAAGGTATCGTGCTCATCCTCACGAAATCCCTTGGCTTTTCCTTTGCTCATCTTCTCCTTTATCATCTCAATCTCCTTGTCTGTCTTCTGAGCTTCTCTGATCCTTTCCATCAAGGTAGACTGAATCTCCAGTGTCGCTAAATAGCCTCTGGGGACTATTTCCAAACATAGTTCATGAAGGTCCTCGGCTAACTCCTGAGGTAACTCTCCTGTCATGAGGGTGTTGACATGACTCTTGCGGCTCAACGCGTCTGCTACTACGTTAGCCTTCCCTGGGTGATAATGCAATCTCATATCATAGTCCTTTATGAGCTCCAACCATCTCCTCTGTCTGAGGTTTAACTCCTTCTGCGTGAAAATATACTTCAAACTCTTGTGATCCGTATACACCTCACAATGGTTTCCGATGAGAAAATGTCTCCATGTCTTCAACGGATGCACCACGGCTGCTAACTCCAAATCATGCGTAGCATAATTCTTCTCATGGGGTTTAATTTGTCGTGAAGCATATGACACAACTCTTCCTTCCTGCATAAGCACTGCTCCAAGTCCTCGACGAGAAGCGTCGCAATAAACTTCATAATCCTTGCGTTGATCTGGTAGAATCAACACGGGTGATGTAACCAATCGTTTCTTCAACTCCTGGAAACTAGCTTCATAATCCTCATTCCAATTGAATTTGGTGTCCTTCTTTAATAGCTCAGTCATGGGCTTAGCAATCTTCGAGAAATTCTCGATGAATCTCCGGTAGTATCCTGCAAGTCCAAGAAAACTCCGGATTTCTCCAACTGTCATGGGTGATTCCCAACTTGTCACTGTATCAACCTTGGCAGGGTCTACTTCTATTCCTTCTCCAGAAATAACATGTCCAAGAAATCCCACTTCCTTCAGCCAAAATTCACACTTGCTGAACTTGGCGTATAACTGATGTTCTCTGAGCTTCTCAAGTACCAATCGCAAATGCTCCTCATGATCTTCCTCATTCTTGGAAAAGACTAAAATATCATCAATGAACACCACGACGAACTTATCCAAAAACTCCATAAACACTTTGTTCATCAGGTTCATGAAATAGGCTGGTGCGTTAGTCAGACCAAATGACATAACAGTATACTCATACAATCCATATCTGGTGGTAAAAGCCGTCTTAGGTATATCTTGCTCTCGAATCTTTAACTGATGGTATCCTAATCGTAGATCGATCTTGGAAAATACTTTAGCTCCTTGTAGGCGGTCAAACAAATCATTGATCATCGGCAGTGGGTACTTGTTTTTGATGGTTACTTCATTCAATCCGCGATAATCAACAACCATCCTCAGCGATCCATCTTTCTTTTCCACTAGAAGTACTGGTGATCCCCAAGGTGACGAACTTGGGCGAACATAGCCTTTATCCAGTAACTCCTTGATCTGCTTCTTAATTTCCTCCAAATCTTTTGCGGGCATCCGGTACGGTCTCTTAGATATTGGCCCTGTGCCTGGCAAAAGTTCAATCAAGAACTCAATGTCTCTATCATGTGGCATGCCTGGCAACTCTTCTGGGAATACATCCGGGTAACCTTCACCACTGGTACTTCCTCCTGTACAACTCCTGATAAGGAATTTACTTGGGTCCTCTTTGGCATATGCCTGGATACATACTTGATCCTTTTTCCTCCTGGGGTGGTAAGCAAAATCGACTTGCTGGCGCAATCGACGTTTCCTCCATACAACGATAGCCAATCCATTCCCAAAATCACATCCAAACCTTGCGACTCCAAAACTATGAGGTCTGAGGGGAAAACATGCCTACCAATGGACAATGGCATCTGAAAACATCCTTGGCTTGCCATATACTCTGCTCCTGGCGAGGTTACTAACATAGGTGTTCTGAGAACTTTGGTGGGCAACTTAAACTTATCCACAAATCCCCTTGATATGAATGAATGCGATGCACCAGTATCGAAAAGAACGGTTGCAGTAAATGACTTAACCAAAAACTTACCTATTACTGCATCAGGCTGAGCTTCAACCTCCTCCACGCTCACGTGGTTCACGTGTCCTTTGTTGAATGGGTTCGGCTTCTTCCCAGAGCTTCCATTACCATTGCCATTCTGGGCTTCAGGACAATCAGTTGCATAATGTCCAGTCTTCTGGCACTTGAAACAGGTAACGTGACTTAGATCCCTCTTGGCTGGGGTCGATGGGTTGGTGCGGTTCTCTCCGTTGGTTCCTCCATTTCCATTACCATTCTTGGAGCCATTATGATTGTGAGAACTACCTCCTCCATGGGTATGCTGAAACTGTCCTCCCGGCTTCAGGGCAAAACGAGGCTTCTGTTGAGCTCCAGAGTTTTACTTCCCTTGTCCATACTTCCTCTTATGGTTTTCAATCTGCTGTTGCTTCCCTTCAATCATGAGAGCTCTATCTACCAGCTCCTGGTAGTTGTTGAAGGTTGCTACCATCAACTGCATACTCAGTTCATCATTTAGTCCTTCCAAAAATTTCTCCTGTTTAGCAGCATCTGTAGCAACGTCATCTGGTGCATAACGTGCTAATTTACTGAAATCCTCCACATACTGGCCTACGGTGCGTCCTCCTTGGCGTAGGTTGCGAAACTCACGCTTCTTCATAGCCATAGCTCCTGCTGAAACATGTGCTGTACGGAAAGCTTGCTGAAACTGGTCCCATGTGACAGTGTCAATAGGGTGCGTGGCTGTATAATTCTCCCACCATGATGCTACAGGTCCATCAAGCTGATGTGCGGCAAAACACACTCTTTCCGCATCTGTGCATCCTGCAGTGGTCAACTCCCTTCCAACTTTGCGGAGCCAATCATCTGCAACAATCGGCTCGGTGCTACTGGAAAACACCGGCGGGTTTAGCCTCAAGAAACGGGCTAAGTGATCAACAGGTGGTGGTGGTGGTGGGTTGTTGGTGTTGTTGTTGCCTTGGTTCTGCACTAACACTTGCATCAGGGCATTCTGTTGCTGAATCAACTGGGTGATCTCTGGTGGGAAAACAAATCCGGTGTCGCGTCTCGGAGGCATCTGATGGGTTAGAAAAGATGAGAGTTAAGAATAGAATGAGGTCTAGAGGGAAAAACAGTACCCATATGCTCGTGAGACAAATACAATCAATATCACTCAATCAATTCAAACAAGGCATAACAATCGATCTAACTAGCGTTACAAAGTGCCTGAACTATACTATTAAATGGGGAAAAACTACTACTGATATGGTGGTCTACTAGAAATTCTGATCCGTTGAAGACTCCATGATGTCTGCTCCAGCTTCGTCAACAAAGTCATCTTCACTTGGTTCCGAGTCGGTGTCATCGATGATGATGTAGTTATCCGGGCAAGTGCATTCGTCATCCTTTGCTTTTGGCACTGGATTTCCCATGAATACTCCAATCTTCTTCTCCAGGTCGTCATTCTTCCCTACTAGTGCGATGATTTCCTCCATATAATCCTCGCGTGTAGCCTTAAGTTCTTCCTCCAGCTCCTTGATCTTGGTTAATGCCTTCTTCAGTTCTTCCTTGTCCGTCCATATCTGGTTCTCCTGGCGACGAATGTGTTGGTTTTGCTCCTGGATGAAAGCTGCAATTGATCCATCCTTCTTGGTTCTGATCATCTCCCATTGCTCGTCTCGGCGTCCACAAATCTGATAAATAGTATCCTTAAGCTCCTTGTGGTAGACTTCTCCAATGCGTCCCATAGTGATGTGGGCGGCCATGCTCTTCCCTAAACTCTAGGTTGGTGCTTCGAAAACCAATCTTATGGGTTCAGTAATTGGCACAAACGTCCTTCCTGGAATGTGAACTTGAATCTTCCATCTCTCCTCTTCGGGTAATGTGGCGTTGTAGGTTCCGGTGATGCTTGGTATTCCTATGTTCAAATACTTAGTGACTTCCTTCAAGTGTCGTCCAAAAGGCGTGTCTTCATCTGGTTGCATGAACCTTTGTAGCGACCAGACCTCAAATGGTCTGTGCTACTGTGCACCAGTGTCATCCCTGGATCAGTAATGCTGACACGCACAGTACAAATGGAGGATTTATAACAGAGTAGCAATCACACACTTATTACATCGAATATCTCCAAAGAGAATAAGTATGATAAATATGGCTTAAGGCCATCTAAATACGATAACAGCGGAAGACTTGGAAGATAAGTGAGTCCATCAACTCCAGCGGCATCACTGAGTATAAGACCACGACCTAAGGCACCTTACTCGTCGTCTGAAAAGGCTGCAACATGAAACGTTGCAGCCCGAAAACGGGTCAGCACATAGAATATGCTGGCAATGTAACACATAGAGAATAATGAACATAGTGATGCTATACTACATGCATAATTGGCTGGTGGAAAGCTCTATGGTTGTGGTTTTGCGAAAAGCCAATTTTTCCCTACTGCAAAGGAATAAATTTTATTTAACTATCATGGTGGTTGTTAAACATTGAGATGGTTGACAGCATCTCAATCCCAATTAAGAATCATCATTAACCCAGCAAAATTAATTAAAAGTAACATGGTGATGAGATTCAAATGATAATCCAGGTACTAGATACTCAAGTTGTCCATAACCGGGGACACGGCTAACCATGATTAGTTTGTACACTCTGCAGAGGTTTGCGCACTTTTCCCCACAAGACTCGATCGCCTCCGCTTGATTCTCGCACTACATGATGTTTGAGAAACGGATGACCGAGACACAGTCTTTCAGAAACAATCACTCTTAACTCCGGATGGACAGTTACACCTACTTTCCCCTACATCTGCTAGCCCACCTCTTCAAGAGATCATGTAACCTACTCAACTATGCTAGAGCCCATAATAGCTTGTGGCTGCACACGGAAGTTTCTAGCATGAATGATCTTATGATCCCTTTGAGCCTGGGTGGCGGTCCTTATACAAACAGACAACACTGGATTCTCCAGGTGCCTCAATCCACCCAGGTGTGATTTTTAGTTGCCACCTTAGGTAAACCATTATTAACAATCTCACAACTGTCATGAATTTAACTCAAACCCAATCCACGTCTACGAGCATAGCATCGCAATATAATAGCAACGTAGAAGTAACTCCCAAGGGTTCGATAAATAAAACAGGTAATGGGTACTACCTCAACTACTTCCCAATTCCCACAATTTAATTAGATCCAAATCATGCAATGCTTGAGGAAATAGATCTAATGCAATAAAAACTGGGTATGGAAGGTATGATCAAAGTGTTGCTTGCCTTGCTGATGACCCGCGAAACCTAGCGATTCGAAGTAACAAGCGGCACACTCCGGGTACTCTATCGCAAACAAACAAGAAAACAATAAGTACTCATCTAATGCACAGGTAAAACTCGAATGAATAATCCAACCAGAAAGTTCAACTTAAGAACTCCAGTTTGCAAAAAGAATCAACTCGAACGAAGCAACGAAAGTCAAACGGCGAAAGAAACAAGCTTCGTTTACTAATCTGAATCTAGGTCAAATTTTACAGTAGCAAAAACTTGTTTGAGTAGGTTAAACGGAAAGAGAATTTCGAGACGAAATTCTAGGCGCTTGAATCGCCTGATTCCGATAAACGAGCGAAAAGTTAAACAGAAACGAAGATTCGATCAGAAATCAAGATCTTAGATAATCGCGGAAAAATCCGACGAAAAAGAAAAACGGACGAACGGTTAAAGAACGGACGTTCGTTAACAGAGAAAATCCGACGAACGCGTTCGTTAAAACGAATGAGTCAGTGAACGCTCACAAAAAAACAAAACCAAAGAAATAAACCGATCTAGGGTTTTTTTTAAACGAACGGTTTTTTTTAACCGGCAAACGGCATCGGATCGGTATCTCGTCCGAACGGAACTCCGGCGGGGTCGGCGGGCTCCGGCGGGGCTCCGCGAGGGGCGGCGGGGTGTGGCGGGGCTCGGGCGGCGAGGGGCGGCTCCGGTGGCGGCGAACGGCGAGCGAGGCGGCGGCGCTAGGCGGCGGCGGTGCGGGCTCCCAGCGGCGGCGGCTCGGGCGGGCTCGGGGTGAGAGGGAGGGCGGCGGCGGCGAGGTATTTATGAGGGGGGGGGGCTGGTGGCGTGGGGGAGGGGCAAGGCGGCGGCGGCCGTGCGCGAGGCGGACTCGGGCGCGGTGGCGGTGGCGGCTGCGCGAGGGAGACGCGGGGGTGGGCCGCCGCTCGGCTGGGCCTCGGCCCGGTCGGGCGCGGCGCGGTTTTTTTTAAACGTTCCGCCGAAAAATTTGTAAAAAAATAAATAAAAATCCAAAAAAATAAAACAAATTTTCCCTGTCTAGTTAGAATATTTAGAATAGGGTGAACATTTTTTGATACAAAATAAATTTTTGAAAACATGCTATATTTTTAATGCAATTAAAATTGCAAATAAACTCCGAATAAAATCCAATAAATGATTTTATCACTTTTCCTCCAATATTTCAAATATTTTGGAGAAGTCATATTTTCTCCTCTCATTTATTTTTAATGAAATATTTTTCCGGAGAGAAAATAATTAAAACCAAAAATCCTCATTTTATTATTTGATGAAAATCAAATATGAAAATTCGAGAAAATCCCCAACTCTCTCCGAGGGTCCTTGAGTTGCTTAGGATTTATCGAGGATTTGTCAAAATGCTATAAAATATGATATGCAAGATGATCTATGTATAACATACCAAATTGAATATTTGGGATGTTACAACCGCATTGTTAAAGTCCTCAGGAAAAAAAGGAAATTAAATTCCCACTTGGTAAATCATAGGTGAAATGTTATTTCCATCGTTGAATAACCTTTGTGTTGTTTGTTCATGTAATCAATCAAACCATTTGTTTTAGAGATCATGTAATAATTGTTTTTTGTTTTTTGGTTTGTAATTTTTTTTGCACAAGTCTGTATTAATTGATAACACTCGGAGACATTTCATTTTGATTGCTGTGCCAGACCTACAAATATGCCAATCGGGCTGAATGTGCATTCAGCAATAATAGTACTATAGATGGACCTTAAGTGGCACGCATCGGAAAGGGCCAAGATGCTGCACTAGCTCCGCTAAAAAAAGGATGCTATTCTAGCAAAAAAAAGTACAGTGGCCTGGCTTATGTATGTTAGTTGATATTATTGATCCATATACTCTATAAGTGTTTATATGTCTGTTAGTTTTGTACATTATTTGTTGATTGACTCGGTATTTGAATCTTGATACATCGCTTGTGTACATATCTAAATGGGAGTACACATTATGCTGCGTGTGACACTTGAGTTGGACATAAAGTGGTTTCAAATATTCGAATTCACCTTAAACTTGATTCTAGCTTCTGAATTCGAGTATCGGCATTTGTAAATCATATTCATATATGACAGTGGAATACATCTTTGTCGTGCTTTTGAAGATATATAAGAACACATAGAATGATTTATAAAGATTCATATAGGAATACAAAATGGATTCGAATTTAGTTGCCAGGGTAAATGTGGATGCTTATTGTCCCAAAATTCGAAAGAAGTGGCAAAATGTCCACTCCCACGTCGGCTGCCTGAAGCCAAGTGTTTGGTAGATGGAAATTACTGTCTACCCCTTACACGGACAATCGACTGGCCTGATTTCCACTGCTCTCAATAGGGGTAGGTTAGTAACTTCAATTAGACGTGAAACGACCGCCTCTGAGCCCATTTCGACACGGTGGGCGCAGACATGGGCGGCAAAACACATTTGATTCAAGCTCGTCCGAAAGACCTCTGTCTCTCCCACCATTTCCCCATTCATACATGGTGGGCGGCAAAACAAACTCTACTCGGCCAAAATCAATGTAGGCAAATATTTTCAATAGGGGCAGGTTTGAAGCTTCACTCAGATGTGACACAACCCCCTACCTGTCAGCCTCGTTCATAAACCGTGGGCGCCAAAACACCCTCCCGTCGCCCGAAATTGCTCTGGGCAAATATTGGCGAGATGCGAGATTACCGTCCTATCCCCAACTGACGAGACATCCAAATTTTAAACGGGGGCTAAGTTTGTACTTCCCATATTTCAGACAGGCGCGTCCCAAAAACATGGTTCCCCGTACCTCTCCCTCCATTTTCCCATTCATACACCGTCCGCGCTAGAACACCATCCCTACACCAGCCTCCTCTATCCGCCACCCCATCCATCGCTGCCGTCCTCCACCCCATCCATTGCCACCGTCCTCCACCATGCCGGAGCACCTACCAAGACCGCGTCGTCCACTGCTAGAGATGGACGCTTCCCATCCACGGCGGCGGACCAAGAGCATTGCATCGCGTCCTCTCGCTTCATCGGCGCCATCGTCCTCTTTGCCGGGGCCGCTCACACGACCTTCTCTTCCACCGCAATGGGACTTATCCCCCGATGCACCTATCTACCATCGCAGATCTACTTCCATGCCACCGACTGCCATCGCACCCCCAATGCCTACACGGCGTCGCAAGAGAGGTGGTACTTCGTATCTCCTCAACTTTTTTATCTCAACCAGAAAATAGATCGTAACTTGGTTACTATACTTTCTTTTCAGCTCTTAGAATTTAGTTCTTAGTTCCAAGCTAACAATGGATGCTAAATAGCATTTCTCTAGTTTGCAGCTTTGAATCTGCCATGGCATAGTCATAATAGGGTTTAATTGATCATGCTTAGGGTTTAATTGATCATGTTGGTTCCGTGGTGGTTTATTTAATAGAAATTGGAGGGGAAACCCTCTTTTGCTCAAAAAATTGCTTAGGGTTTCCCCCTTTTATGATCACTATACGATTAGCATACGTGCTTCGTGTCATAATAGCACTGCTCCATCCATCAAGCTAAACATGCTTGGTTGTTCAAATACGAATCTGATATTATTAAAACAGAGTCGTTAATTGGTCAGCTAAATGTTCCTAATTTAGTTTCGAAAATGCATGTTCGCCGTTCGGGTGTGTATCTCTATAGGGTGCCCACGGCGGGCCGCAGCCTACACTGCGATTTTGGGTCAGCCCAGGCCCCGATTCCCCTCTGTTCTGTTGCACGCTTCCGATCTCTACTCGCCCCCAGTCGTCTGCCTCGCCGGCGACTTGCCGTCCCAAGACGGCATGACTCTAGGAGGAGACGCCAGATTAACACGAGGTCAGGAGCCGCTCGCCCAACAGCGTCACCGCTGCCCGGGCGCGCCGCCGTTCCTACCTTCCCAGTCTGTTCAAGGCTCAGGCGTGCAGCACCCACTAAGCCAACCCAATTTATCCTAAGATACATCCTCAACACTCAGAAGCCACTCCTCAACACCCATTTTCTAATTGATTCATTACTCATTAGGCAGGACTGCCATTAGGGTTTGTTGTGTGCTGAGTGCTACCTACACTTAATGGTTCAGATGTATTTCAGTAATCTTTAGTACCTGTAAAGTTCACACGGTTTCAAAATTCCGGCCCTAGGAACAGACACTAGTCATTTTGGATTGTTAGTCGTATTGACATTGACCTAGATTACTACTGCTGGCCCGGTTTGTTGACAATTTTACTTGTCTTTCTTACTCATTCGATATGATATCCAGTTATTCATGTCGATTAGTTGCAAACAATAAGTGCTAGACAAACTTCTTGATTCAGATTTTGGACGGTCTCTTACTGCAGTTACAATTCTGCATACTTGTACTAGTAAGCTAACAAGTAAATGATTGATTCACTACATCTATGCTTGCCTTGTCATGTTTTTTGTCAATATTCTTTTAGGGTAGACCACCCTATTTCAAAATACTGGAACCACAGACATGAGTGAATAGTATTTCTCTATGTGATCTCTTCCATCATGTGTGGGCAACGAACACTGCATTGTATAGAAAGAAAGTGTCATTTCCAGCTTTTACATAGACTACGATCTTTTACATGGAATACAATCTGCCTACTTGCTTTATGTCGCACTACCAACACTCCACCCTTGAAGGTAAACATTATGCCACTCATAATTCCTTAGTTTATTTGTTCAAATATGAATTTGATATGATTCTAATGTTCCTACTTCAGTTTTGAAACATGTGCCTACCTGTTATAGAGACATAAGAGGTTTGTATTTCTGTGTGTGGTCTCGTCAGCACGGTTGGGGGTGAACTTTGCATATTGAGGGGTTTACAGGGAGACAATCTTCGAGTTGAGTCTGCAACGCATTCCATAGATAATCTGAATACTTTTTATGTTTTCATGAATCTCAGATTTTGAACAACATCATAATTATTATGAGCTTGCGCGCATGAAAAGAATAAAGCAGAACAATGCCATGGCTGTCAAACTTGGCATCAAGGGACTGAAATCAAGTCTGGATGCAATGCAAACGCTCTCCACCTACAGATTCATGCTCAGAATATGATCCTAAAAGTGATTCTGAGCAAGGGGGAGACCTAAGTCAATGTAGCTCCCTAGTGGATAAGTCAGAGGCAGATGCCCTATCTTATTCACCCATCAAGGTGCTTGCTCTAACGTTCCAAGGTTATATTGGTCGCACATATCTTGCAACTGATGCTTTGCATTGCTTCTACTTTGTTGCACTGCCATTAGCTTAGTTTACACATCGTGTATGTCAATACGCCCTGCCAATCCATTTTTAGTACATATTCCATCTATCATCATACCATATTTATCCATTCAATTGTTGTTCTTGTGTATCAGACATTCAAAAGGAAGAGGGCGATTGCTGATCACGGATGAGCACGAGCAAAGTATTTGGAAAAGGTAGTGACACCTGATAAATCAAATAGCCCATTAGGTGTAGTTGCAATATCACCTGACCCACAAAACACGGTCGTAACTCTAGCAAACTCTAGCCCTACTACACTAGTCATTTCTGATGCCCCAACTCAGCAGACCCCAACTGCAGCAAACAGTATGATGATGCCAATTGACATTGCACCAGCTCTACGATGCAAAACCCCCATTCCAGCAAAGAGTACACCAAATCCAGTTACCAAATCCCTTTTCGAACTAGAGAGAGCCCCAATTGCAGCAAATAGGACCCCTGTTCCATTTCTTCCCAGTTCAGAAGACGAAGCTTATATTGTTGTCTGGAACTTTGTTAGCATCTTTCCTTCATGGAAAGATTATACCGCAGACACAGAACAATTTCCAGTCTTCCTCCGCAACTTACGCGTAAGTAATGTACTAATGTTATTCATGGTAATTACTGCATATGTTTCTGCTGACAAAAGACACAAGATTTCATTCTTCTAAATAGGCGAGGACCAAACTGGATTGTCAAGACGAGCAAGGGTTTGTTGCGCTTTTCAAGCACTCGTTGATGAAGTATCGTTCCTACCTGAGGCAAGCGCACTTCGATGGCAAGCCTCTAAACGAAATTTCTGCAAAGTCTTCGGTGCTACATTTATCAGACAGTGACTGGAATAATCTTGTTAGACATTGGTCTCATCTGCAGTGTAAGGTACTGTCCATGATATCACATCACAATTTGAACTACATTTCTGCATTTGCCTTAACGTCTCACTTGTACGAAAACTGTTAGCAGAAGAACATTCATTCTCAAGGGACAAGAATCTCGCAACTATACTGCACACTGCATTGCTCTTGTGAGTACCTCTTGCCCTGTATGACCATACTTACTTTCATAGTTGTTTGAAAATGTAGCATCACTGCACATGTTAGCCTCGTTATCGTCCATTTGGTGGACATTATAAGATCCGTATGGAATCTTACATAAATTTAGAATCAACCCAATGCTTTTGAAGACGTTTAGCTCTGCAGTCCTCTTGTAAGGATTGAACATCGTCTATCACTGTACTTACATTAACAGCTACCCCTCCATCCCATAATATAAGAATGTTTTGTACAGTACACTAGTGTTCAAAACATTCTTGTATTATGGGAAGAGGGATTGGTTCATTGTGTAGCATTTTGTATCTTATCTCCCTCACCCACCATTTACTTAAAAATATCATATCTATATTTAGTCTTACCAAAAAGGTGAATACACAGACAATGCAAATGCAGAAGTGTAGCCCATTGCTCTTGTCAGTACATTTTGTCCTATAACGCTTGTACTTCCAGGGATTGGTAGTTGATTATGTAGCATCAATCTGCATCTTATCTTCATTATCATATATTCCTTCTAGTATTATCATATCTATAATTACTCTGTAGAAAATGTAGAGTACAGGCAATGCTTATGAAGAAGATTCTGTGCTGAAATTCTTGAGTTATCCTTCCCTTGACATGGAGAAGGGCATTATAAAGCTGGTGTTAACTGTTAATGTAAGTCAGTCCTTCTAAAGCCTTTATCCTCAACTGCTATTTAATTTTCTCATACTCCCTATCGTTAACTGCTATTTAGTTTGCTGTTTCTATCAAAATGCATGTTCGCAACAACCGTAAGTTCCATGTTTTACTTGTAAAACGAAATTCCTTATTCATACCATGCACAATACTCAATACTCCCTATATGTATGCTTGTTTTTGTGGATCTATAATCCAGTGTGTGATGAATCAGCCCACATTTTTGCACCTTGTCATCTCCTGTTTCATCTTACTGATGTGGCTGATGATATGAACAACGTGCCATGCACATGAACCAAAATAGATACAATGATTGTCTTTGCCCTTCATCTATGCTTGTTATGTTGACATGGTAATCCAGTAGTGTGGTGAAGCTACCCGCATTATGAACAATGCCAAATTATGCTATTGATATTTTGAACTTACTCTTTATTTTCTAATTTGAAATTGGATGGAATTGACAGCATGGTTCTCATCTTTGTTTATATATGTGCAAAACCTGTGATCTCTCTGCTTGTTTCAGGGTGATATACCTGATGGAATGCACAAGTATGCTGAAGGCTGTGAGACAGACCCAACATATAATGTAGAAGAAGGCAAAACATCTTGAAGATAGCGAGACAACCCCAAAGTCTTGTCTTGATGCAGTGCTCAAGTTACTTGAGACTAGCAGTCAGACAAGCTCACAGAATTCGCTGTCTGAATCAGTTTGACTTCTTCAGTCCCAAGTTCTAGCAGAAAGGCATTTTATACCTCAACTTCGACTTGAAGTCCTATCTCTAAGAAAGATCGTGGAGAACACCAATGAGAACCTTATTGCTAAATAGCTACACCTGGAAGCTATGACCGACATGCTAGGCCGGTCTCACACCCTTTCTCAGCAGCCTGCGCATCAGTTCCCACGCAAGGCTAAACTTTTTTGAACTGTCTTGGAAGTGGTCTCGGTTCAGTATTATTTTGTTACGCTGCAATGGTGCCCAGTTTTTGTAATCTACTTCTTCATTGCACTTTATGATCACTGGTGGTGAACTTCGATGCCCAGTGCATGTAATATACCATAAATCCTACATTCTATAGTGTAGGTTTATTCTAAGTTACTATGCCGCAAGTTCTTTATGGTATAGAGTAGGTTTTGTCTTAATTCCTACTATTTACTGCCATCTTTCGCTATCTGAAAAAAATCGGATGTAGTCGACCTGGCCGAAACATTCGCCTCTAACGGGCCTGGTTTTTAGTGGGCCACAATTGGGCCGGCCTGCAACTTTCTTGGGCCCGAATGGACATTGGGGCCTTCACACTTTGCGCCACGCCCACAATTTACTCCGGCCTATATTCGGCCCAAATTTTAGTTTGGCCTTTTGTGCACCCAGCGCTTAGTTTGGCCCTTGTAGCTTTGGCCATTAACAGGCTGAATATTCTGCTGGCCTGTTATGGCCCAGAAGAAACATGGGCCTTTAGTAGGCCGAAATGCATGTTGGGCCTCAATTTCACTAGTCGTTGACGGTCCTTCAACAGGCTGAAATGTAGATCGGGCCATTTTTGGTCTAGTTATATGATGGGCCGTTACCAGGCCGGAATGTATCTCGGGCCTTCGTTGGCCCACTGATATCATGGGCCTTTAAGAGGCCGAAACTTAGTACAGGTATCAACGGGCCAAATTATACGACAGGCCTTTAACAGGCCCAAATTCACGTTGGGCTGAACTGTTGCCAGGTCGTTAGTTGGCCGGATGTCACGTCAGCCCATATATAGCTCATGGGCAGCACGGGCCCTTCCCAGGCCGAAAGACACACCGGGCTGAAATGGGCCCATGTGTACATCGGGCCTCTAATAGGCCGAGAGTCACTAGGCCATAATTGGGCCCAAATATTCGGCGAACAATTAATGAGCGAGATCTGGCTTCGGGCCGTAAATGGTCCATGTTTAAACAGGCCGTTATTGGGCTGGCCCACTAGTACCTGAGTAAGTACTAATGGCCTTTGACTGGGCTGGCCTTTTTAACCTATATGGGCCTCTGTTGCGCCCTGCCACATGTCAACGTATCATAGGCATGTCTCCTCCAATCGATAGACGACATCTGGCCCACCGAGGAGCAGACACATGTTTCCTCCAGCCAATGTTGATTTTACACGTGGAAAATGCCCATTGGTCTGGGCTGTTAACGGGTTATTGGATCCAAATCGGAACCCGATAGCTTAACGGTGACCCGTTATGGTGGATGCCACATGTCGGTCACCCTTGACGAAAGCACTTCTATGACGCGCGATTTATCGTCATGCAAGTGGACACTTTCGTGATGATAATTTTGGTAATGTCATGGAACACTTCTAGGACAGCACATGTATGACTATCTTGATTCTGTCATAAAATCTTCATGGATGTACATGCATGAAAAATCGTGACCTACTATGACAAACACGTATCATCATGAAAATGTATTTTTTGTACTGAATGCGGATACCTCTAGTTGCACAGAGTTGGAACTTCAAAGATATAGTACACTGGTCATTGAACTTTGTTGGCCTTGCCTTCTTCTTATCATTCCACTATGAGCACTGTGCTGACAACCTGACCAGTGGCCACAATGTATAAGAGTAGAGGTTTTTTGCTGTTCGGAGCAGCAACCACCGGCTGGGTGGAAAGCGGAGCTTTGAGCTTCACAAACGCTGCTTCAGCTTTGGGAGTCCACTCGAACTTATCGGATTTCTCATCAGTCGGTAAAGAGGCAGCGCCTTTTCACCAAGACGAGAAATGAACTGACTCAGTGCTGCGAGATAACCTATGAGCTTCTGGACGTCATGCACACGCTCAGGGCGTTTCATTCAGACAATTGCACCGATCTCAGGATTGGCATCTATCCCCCTTCGGAAACAAGGAAACCGAGTAACTTGCCTCCAGGTACTCCGAATGTGCATTTGGACGGGTTCAGCTTGATGTCATACCCTCTCAGATTGGCAAAGGTTTCAGCGAGATCATTCAGTAGGTCGGAACCTTTGCATGACTTGACCACGATATCATCCATGTAGGCTTCCACTTTCCGACTGATCTGAGTGAGCATGCACTTTTGAATCATGCGCATGAATGTGGCACCAGCGTTTTTGAGATCAAAAGGCATGGTGACATAGCAAAAACACCCGAAAGGGGTGATGAAGGCCATTTTTATTTCATCTGGCCCATACGGTCGGATCTGATGGTATCCAAAATACGCATCAAGAAAAGACAAGTGCTTGGATGCCACAGTCGAATCAACTATTTGATCGATGCGGGGGAGCAAAAAATTATCTTTCGGGCAGGCCCGATTGCTATGTTTGAAGTCAATGCACATGCGGAGTGAATTATCCTTCTTGGGGACCATGACGTGGCGAGCCACTCGGAGTGGTGTATCTCGCATATGAATTTAGCTACGAGGAGCCGAGCCACTTCCTTGCCAATCGCCTTTCTCTTCTCTGCAGCAGATCGGCAGAGATGCTCTTTGACTGGTTTGGCCTTTGAGTCGACTCTCAAACGGTGCTCAGCCAGTCCCCTGGGTATACCTGGCATGTCGGATGGTTTCCATATGAAGATGTCCCAGTTCTAATGGAGGAACTAGATGAGTACGACTTCCTATTTCCTGTCGAGTGTCGTTGAGATATTGGTCGGAGCAACTGTGGGATCTTCCGGGCGAATATGAACTTGTTTGGTTTCTCCTGCCGACTGAAAAGCAGACTCAGAAGCCGGCTTCTTAGAGCGAAGCAAAGCACTAGAAACGACATTCTTCTTGTACTCTTCCAACTCCACCACCGCAATCTATTCATCAGCAATCTTGGATCCCTTTTGAAGACATTCCTCGGCTCTCTACCTATTCCCAGTGACAGTGATCACACCCTTGGGTCCGGGCATCTTCAACTTAAGGTACACGTAACATGGGTGGGCCATGAAACGAGCATACGCCGGTCAGCCCAGAATAGCATGATAGGCACTGTGAATATCCACCACTTCAAACGTCAACTTTTCTTTCGGAAAATTCTTCGAGTCACCAAAAACCACATCTAAAGCAATCTACCCAGGTGATTTCGCCTTCTTCCCTAGGATAATCCCATGAAGCTGCATGTTGCTTTCACTGTGTCGGGACATCAGAATGCCCATCCCCTAGAGGGTTTCAACATAAATAATGTTCAAACCATTGCCTCCATCCATAAGAACTTTGCGCAACCGAGTGCCACCTATGACTGGATCCACCACCAGTGCTTGCAGCCCAGGGGTAGCAACATGAGCTGGGTTGTTCGACTGGTCGAAGGTAATGGGAGTCTTTGACCACTTGAGGTATGTTGTAGTCGCTGGAGCAACCATGTTCACCTCACGATTGATGACCTTCTGTCGACTTTTGCTCTCAACATCAGCAAAAATCACCAGTTTGACCTTGACCTTTGGGTAATCCTCTGCCTTTTCTTCATCTTCATCTTTGTCAGAGCCCGTTTCACTCGGCTGACCTTCACGGAACTGCTGAATGAGGAGTCTGTACTGTCGAGTGGTATGCTTGGGTAAAATTAGGTTGCCCTCCTCATCTTTCTTCGTGTGAATGGCAGACGGAAGATCCAAGACATCTTGTCCAGACTGATCTCTCTTCTTCTTAGGAACACACTATTGGGGAACATAGTAATTTCAAAAAAATTCCTACGCCCATGCAAGATCATGGTCATGCATAGCAACGAGAGGGGAGAGTGTTGTCCACGTACACTCGTAGACCGTAAGCGGAAGCGTTATGACAACACGGTTGATGTAGTCGTACGTCTTCACGATCGACCGATCCTAGCACCGAAGATACGGCACCACCGCGATTTGCACACGCTCGGCTCGGTGATGCCCCACGAACTCACGATCCAGCAGAGTGTCGGGGAAGAGCTTTGTTAGCACGACGGTGTGATGATGGTGATGATGAAGCTACCGGCGCAGGGCTTCGCCTAAGCACAAGGACGGCCGAGGTGGATTATGGTGGAGGGGGGCACCGCACACGTCTAAGAGATCAATGATCAACTTGTGTGTCTATGGGGTGCCCCCCTCTCCCGTATATAAAGGAGTGGAGGAGGGGGAGGGCCGGCCCTCCTATGGCGCGCCCCATGGGGAGTCCTACTCCCACCGGGAGTAGGATTCCCCCCTTCCATGTAGTAGGAGTAGGAGAGAAGGAAGGAGGAGAGAGGGAGAAGGAAAGGAGGGCGCCGCCCCCCCTTCCTAGTCCAATTCGGACCAGAGGGGGAGGGGCGCGCGGCCTGCCCTGGCCGCCCCTCTCTCTCTCCACTAAGGCCCATTAAACTCCCCGGGGGTTCCAGTAACCCCCCTGTTACTCCGGTATATGCCCAAACTCACTCGGAACCCTTCCGATGTCCAAACATAGTCATCAAATATGTCGATCTTTATGTCTCGACCATTTCGAGACTCCTCGTCATGTCCGTGATCATATCCGGGACTCCGAACTACCTTCGGTACATCAAAACACATAAACTCATAATACTGATCGTCACCGAACGTTAAGCGTGCAGACCCTATGGGTTCGAGAACTATGTAGACATGACCGAGACACATCTCTGGTCAATAACCAATAGCGGAACATGGATGCTCATATTGGCTCCTACATATTCTACGAAGATCTTTATCGGTCAAA
Organism: Aegilops tauschii subsp. strangulata; assembly: GCF_002575655.3. Classification (NCBI taxonomy): domain Eukaryota; kingdom Viridiplantae; phylum Streptophyta; class Magnoliopsida; order Poales; family Poaceae; genus Aegilops; species Aegilops tauschii. The sequence continues at coordinate 284,873,714 of NC_053040.3, read as the reverse complement.
CCGCATAGCAACATACGTTGTTCCCTTTGTCATCGGTATGTTACTTGCTCGAGAGTCAATCGTCGGTATCTCAATACCTAGTTCAATCTCGTTACCGGCAAGTCTCATTACTCGTTTCGTAATGCATCATCCCGCAACTAACTTATTAGTCACATTGCTTGCAAGGCTTATAGTGATGTGCATTACCGAGAGGGCCCAGAGATACCTCTCCGACAATCGGAGTGACAAATCCTAATCTTGATCTATGCCAACTCAACAAGTACCATCGGAGACACCTGTAGAGCACCTTTTTAATCACCCAGTTACGTTGTGATGTTTGGTAGCACACAAAGTGTTCCTCCGGTATTCGGGAGTTGCATAATCTCATAGTCATACGAACATGTACAAGTCATGAAGAAAGCAATAGCAATATACTAAACGATCAAGTGATAAGCTAATGGAATGGGTCAAGTCAATCACATCATTCTCCAATGATGTGATCCCGTTAATCAAATGACAACTCATGTCTATGTCTAGGAAACTTAACCATCTTTGATTCAACGAGCTAGTTAAGTAGAGGCATACTAGTGACACTCTGTTTGTCTATGTATTCACACATGTACTAAGTTTCGGGTTAATACAATTCTAGCATGAATAATAAACATCTATCATGATATAAGGAAATATAAATAACAACTTTATTATTGCCTCTAGGGAATATTTCCTTCAGTCTCCCACTTGCACTAGAGTCATTATTCTAGATTACACAGTAATGATTCTAACACCCATGGAGTCTTGGTGCTGATCATGTTTTGCTCATGAGAGAAGCTTAGTCAATGGGTCTGCAACATTCAGATCTGTATGTATCCTCCAAATCTCTATGTCTCCCTCCTTGACTTGATCGCGGATGGAATTGAAGCATCTCTTGATGTGCTTGGTTCTTTTGTGAAATCTGGATTCCTTTGCCAAGGCAATTGCACCAGTATTGTCACAAAATATTTTCATTGGACCCGATGCACTAGGTATGACACCTAGATCAGATATGAACTCCTTCATCCAGACTCCTTCATTTGCTGCTTCCGAAGCTGCTATGTATTCCGCTTCACACGTAGATCCCGCCACGACGCTTTGCTTAGAACTGCACCAACTTATAGCTCCACCATTCAATATAAATACGTATCCGGTTTGTGACTTAGAGCCATCCAGATGAGTGTCAAAGCTTGCATCGACATAACCATTTACGACGAGCTCTTTGACACCTCCATAAACGAGAAACATATCCTTAGTCCTTTTCAGGATGTTCTTGACTGCTGTCCAGTGATTTACTCCTGGATTACTTTGGTACCTCCCTACAAAACTAATAGCAAGGCACACATCAGGTCTGGTACACAACATTGTATACATGATAGAGCCTATGGGTGAAGCATAGGGAACACCTTTCATTTTCTCTCTATCTTCTGCAGTGGTCAGGCATTGAGTCTGACTCAACTTCACACCTTGTAACACAGGCAAGAACCCTTTGTTTGCTTGATCCATTTTGAACTTCTTCAAAACTTTATCAAGGTATGTGCTTTGTGAAAGTCCAATTAAGCGTCTTGATCTATCTCTATAGATCTTGATGCCCAATATATAAGCAGCTTCACCGAGGTCTTTCATTGAAAAACTCTTATTCAATTATCCTTTTATGCTATCCAGAAATTCTATATCATTTCCAATCAACAATATATCATCCACATATAATATTAGAAATGCTACAGAGCTCCCACTCACTTTCTTGTAAACACAGGGTTCTCCAAAAGTCTGTATAAAACCATATGCTATCACACTATCAAAATGTTTATTCCAACTACGAGATGCTTGCACCAGTCCATAAATGGATCGCTGGAGCTTGCACACTTTGTTAGTATCCTTTGGATCGATAAAACCTTCAGGTTGCATCATATACAACTCTTCTTCCAGAAATCCATTCAGGAATGCAGTCTTTACATCCATTTGCCAAATTTCATAATCATAAAATGCAGCAATTGCTAACATGATTCGGACGGACTTAAGCATCGCTACGGGTGAGAAGGTCTCATCGTAGTCAACTCCTTGAACTTGTCGAAAACCTTTCGCAACAAGTCGAGCTTTGTAGACAGTAACATTACCGTGAGTGTCAGTCTTCTTCTTGAAGATCCATTTATTCTTGATGGCTTGCCGATTATCGGGCAAGTCAACCAAACTCCACACTTTGTTCTCATACATGGATCCCATTTCAGATTTCATGGCCTTAAACCATTTTGTGGAATATGGGCTCATCATCGCTTCCTCATAGTTCCTAGGTTCGTCATGGTCAAGTAAAATGACCTCCAGAACAGGATTACCGTACCACTCTGGTGCGGATCTTACTCCGGCTGACCTACGAGGTTTGGTAGTAACTTGATCTGAACTTACATGATCATCATCATTAGCTTCCTCACTAATTGGTGTAGGAGTCACAGGAACAGATTTCTGTGGTGAACTACTTTCCAATAAGGGAGCAGGTACAGTTACCTCATAAATTTCTACTTTCCTCCCACTCACTTCTTTCAAGAGAAACTCCTTCTCAAGAAAGGATCCATACTTAGCAATGAATGTCTTGCCTTCGGATCTGTGATAGAAGGTGTACCCAACAATATCCTTTGGGTATCCTATGAAGACACATTTCTCCGATTTGGGTTCGAGCTTATCAGGTTGAAGCTTTTTCACATAAGCATCGCAGCCCCAAACTTTAAGAAACGACAACTTTGGTTTCTTGCAGAACCACAGTTCATAAGGTGTCATCTCAGCGGATTTAGACGGTGCCCTATTTAACGTGAATGCAGCCGTCTCTAAAGCATAACCCCAAAACGATAGCGGTAAATCAGTAAGAGACATCATAGATCGTACCATATCTAGTAAAGTACGATTACGATGTTCGGACACACCATTACGCTGTGGTGTTCCGGGTGGTGTGAGTTGTGAAACTATTCCCCATTGTTTCAAATGAAGACCAAACTCGTAACTCAAATATTCTCCTCCACGATCAGATCGTAGAAACTTTATTTTCTTGTTACGATGATTTTCCACTTCACTCTGAAATTCTTGGAACTTTTCAAATGTTTCAGACTTATGTTCCATTAAGTAGATATACCCATGTCTGCTCAAATCATCTGTGAAGCTGAGAAAATAACGATACCCGCCGCAAACCTCAACATTCATCGGACCACACACATCAGTATGTATGATTTCCAACAAATCTTTTGCTTGCTCCATTGTTCCCAAGAACGACGTTTTAGTCATCTTGCCCATGAGGCATGGTTCGCAAGTACCAAGTGATTCATAATCAAGTGATTCCAAAAGTCCATCAGAATGGAGTTTCTTCATGCGCTTTACACCAATATGACCACAACAGCAGTGCCACAAATAGGTTGCACCATCATTATCAACTCTGCATCTTTTGGCTTCAATATTATGAATATGTGTGCCACTACTATCGAGATTCAACATAAATAGACCACTCTTCAAGGGTGCATGACCATAGAAGATATTACTCATATAAATAGAACAACCATTATTCTCTGATTTAAATGAATAACTGTCTCTCATCAAACAAGATCCAGATATAATGTTCATGCTCAACGCTGGAACCAAATAACAATTATTCAGGTCTAATACTAATCCCGAAGGTAGATGTAGAGGAAGCGTGCCGACCGCGATCCCATCGACTTTGGAACCATTTCCCACGCGCATCGTCACCTCGTCCTTAGCAATTCTTCGCTTAATCCGTATTCCTTGTTTCGATTTGCAAATATTAGCAACAGAACCAGTATCAAATATCTAGGCACTACTGCGAGCATTAGTAAGGTACACATCAATAACATGTATATCACATATACCTTTGTTCACCTTGCCATCCTTCTTATCCGCCAAATACTTGGGGGAGTTCCGCTTCCAGTGACCAGTCCCTTTGTAGTAGAAGCACTCAGTCTTAGGCTTAGGTCCAGACTTGGGCTTCTTCACTTAAGCAACAACTTTTTTGTCGTTCTTCTTGAAGTTACCCTTCTTCCCTTTACCCTTCTTCTTGAAATTGGTGGTCTTGTTGACCATCAACACTTGATGCTCCTTCTTGATTTCTACCTCCGCAGCCTTTAGCATTGCGAAGAGCTTGGGAATTGTTTTATCCATCCCTTGCATGTTATAGTTCATCACGAAGCTCTTGCAGCTTGGTGGCAGTGATTGAAGAATTCTGTCAATGATACTATCATCAGGAAGATTAACTCCTAGTTGAATCAAGTGATTTTTATACCCAGACATTTTGAGTATATGCTCACTGACAGAGTTGTTCTCCTCCATCTTGTAGCTATAGAACTTATTGGAGACTTCATATCTCTCAATCCGGGCATTTTCTTGAAATATTAACTTCAACTCATGGAACATCTCATATGCTCCATGACGTTCAAAACGTCGTTGATGTCCCGGATCTAAGCCGTAAAGCATGGCCCACTGAAATATCGAGTAGTCATCAGCTTTGCTCTGCCAGACGTTCATAATATCTGGCGTTGCTCCTGCAGCGGGTTTGGCACCTAGCGGTGCTTCCAGGACGTAATTCTTCTGTGCAGCAATGAGGAGAATCCTCAAGTTATGGACCTAGTCCATGTAGTTGCTACCATCATCTTTCAACTTAGCTTTCTCTAGGAACGCATTAAAATTTAACGGAACAACAGCACGGGCCGTCTATCTACAACAACATATACATGAAAAATACTATCAGGTACTAAGTTAATGATAAATTAAAGTTCAATTAATCAAATTAGTTAAGAACTCCCACTTAGATAGACATCCCTCTAATCATCTAAGTGATCACATGATCTGAATCAACTAAACCATGTCCGATCATCACGTGAGATGGAGTAGTTTTCAACGGTGAACGTCACTATGTTGCTCATATCTACTATATATTCATGCTCGACCTTTCGGTCTCAGTGTTCCAAGGCCATATCTGCATATGCTAGGCTCGTCAAGTTTAACCCGAGTATTCTGCGTGTGCAAAACTGGCTTGCACCCGTTGTATGTGAACGTAGAGCTTATCACACCCGATCATCACGTGGTGTCTCGGCACGACGAACTTTCGCAACGGTGCATACTCAGGGAGAACACTTGTACCTTGAAATTTAGTGAGAGATCATCTTATAATGCTACTGTCGAACTAAGCAAAATAAGATGCATAAAGGATAAACATCACATGCAATCAATATATAAGTGATATGATATGGCCATTATCATCTTGTGCCTTTGATCTCCATCTCCAAAGCATTGTCATGATCACCATCGTCACCGGCGCGACACCTTGATCTCCATCGTAGCATCGTTGTCGTCTCGCCAACTATTGCTTCTACGACTATCGCTACCGCTTAATGATAAAGTAAAGCAATTACACGGCGATTGCATTTCATACAATAAAGCGACAACCATATGGCTCCTTCCAGTTGCCGATAACTCTTTTAAAAAACATGATCAGCTCATACAATAAAATTTAGCATCATGTCTTGACAATATCACATCACAACATGCCCTGCAAAAAAAAGTTAGACGTCCTCTACTTTGTTGTTGCAAGTTTTACGTGGCTGCTATGGGCTGAGCAAGAACCGTTCTTACCTACACATCAAAACCATACCGATATTTTGTCAAGTATGTGTTGTTTTAACCTTCAACAAGGAACGGGTGTAGCCACACTCGATTCAACTAAAGTTGGAGAAACTGACACCCGCCAGCCACCTGTGTGCGAAGCACGTCGATAGAACCAGTCTCGCGTAAGCATATGCGTAATGTCGGTCCGGGCTGCTTCATCCCACAATACCGCTGAATCAAAGTATGACATGTTGGTAAGCAGTATGACTAGTATCGCCCACAACTCACTTGTGTTCTACTCGTGCATATAACATCTACGCATAAACCTGGCTCGGATGCCACTGTTGGGGAACGTAGTAATTTCAAAAAAATTCCTACGCACACACAAGATCATGGTGATGCATAGCAACGAGAGGGGAGAGTGTCGTCCACGTACCCTTGTAGACTGTAAGCGGAAGCATTATGACAACGCGGTTGATATAGTCGTACGTCTTCACGATCGACCGATCCTAGCACCGAAGATACGGCACCTCCGCGATCTGCACACGTTCGGCTCGCTGACATCCCACGAAATCACGATCCAACAGAGTGTCGGGGAAGATCTTCGTCAGCACAACGGCGTGATGATGGTGATGATGAAGCTACTGGTGCAGGGCTTCGCCTAAGCACTACGACGGTATGACTGAGGTGGATTATGGTGGAGGGGGGCTACACACACACGGCTAAGAGATCAATGATCAACTTGTTTGTCTATGGGGTGCCCCCCTCCCCCGTATATAAATGAGTGGAGGAGGGGAGGGCCGGCCCTCCTATGGCGCGCCCCATGGGAGTCCTACTCCCACTGGGAGTAGGATTCCCCCCCCTTCCATGTAGTAGGAGTAGGAGAGAAGGAAGGAGGAGAGAGGGAGAAGGAAAGGGGGGCGCCGCCCCCCTCTTCCTAGTCCAATTCGGACCAGAGGGGGAGGGGGCGTGCGGCCTGCCCTGGCCGTCCCTCTCTCTCTCTCCACTAAGGCCCATAAGGCCCATTAAACTCCCCGGGGGGTTCCGGTAACCCCCCCGGTACTCCGGTATATGACCGAACTCACTCGGAACCCTTCCGATGTCCAAACATAGTCATCCAATATATCGATCTTTGTGTCTCGACCATTTCGAGACTCCTCGTCATGTACGTGATCACATCCGAGACTCCGAACTACCTTCGGTACATCAAAACACATAAACTCATAATACTGATCGTCACCGAACGTTAGGCGTGCGGACCCTACGGGCTTGAGAACTATGTTGACATGATTGAGACACGTCTCTGGTCAATAACCAATAGCGGAACCTGTATGCTCATATTGGCTCCTACATATTCTACGAAGATCTTTATCAGTCAAACCACATAACAACATACGTTGTTCCCTTTATCATCGGTATGTTACTTGCCCGAGATTCAATCGTCGATATCTCAATACCTAGTTCAATCTCGTTACCGGCAAGTCTCTTTACTCGTTCCGTAATGCATCATCCCGCAACTAACTTATTAGTCACATTGCTTGCAAGGCTTATAGTCATGTGCATTACCGAGAGGGCCTAGAGATACCTCTCCAACAATTGGAGTGACAAATCCTAATCTTGATCTATGCCAACTCAACAAGTACCATCGGAGACACCTGTAGAGCACCTTTATAATCACCCAGTTACGTTGTGACGTTTGGTAGCACACAAAGTGTTCCTCCGGTATTCGGGAGTTGCATAATATCATAGTCATAGGAACATGTGTAACTCATGAAGAAAGAAATAGCAATATACTAAACGATCAAGTGCTAAGCTAACGGAATGGGTCAAGTCAATCACATCATTCTCCAATGATGTGACCGCGTTAATCAAATGACAACTCATGTCTATGGCTAGGAAACTTAACCATCTTTGATTCAACGAGCTAGTTAAGTAGAGGCATACTAGTGACACTCTATTTGTCTATGTATTCACATATGTACTAAGTTTCCGGTTAATACAATTCTAGCATGAATAATAAACATTTATCATGATATAAGGAAATATAAATAACAACTTTATTATTGCCTCTAGGGCATATTTCCTTCACACACTGCTCCTTGGCCTTCCCTTTGAACTTGCCTTGAGGAGGTACCACTGCGGCTTCGGCCTGACCAGTGGCTTCAGCTTTGCATTTCTGCTTCCGACTGGGATTCCCACCTCCGGTGTCAGGATATGTAGCTTTCAATATGAGCTCCCTATATGAGCTCCGAAGAAGACCGACTCCGTAACGACCAAGTCTCAATATGAGCTCCCTATACCGGATGCCTTCCTTGAAGGCACAAACCGCTTGGTGCTCTGAAACATTCTCCACCACATGGTGAAGTGTGGTCCAACGCTAGATGTACTCCCACAAAGATTCATTCGGTTTCTGAACACAATGTTGCAACTCAGGTCAACCAGCAGGGTGTTGCAGGTGCCTTCGAATGTTTTGATTAACACTCGGGCCAGGTCTCCCCAGCTGAATATGCAAGCGTGGGCCATTTGAGTCAACCAGGCTCGGGCTGAGCCTTCCAGCATCAACGGCGAAAGCTTCATGGCAATGTCATCATTGCCTCCTCCAATTTGCACAGCCACTCAGTAATCCTCTAACCATGTATCTAGCTTTGACTCGCCAGTAAACTTGCTCACTCCTGCAGCCAACCTGAAGTTGGGACGAATCTTAGCAGCTCGAATGGCCCTGCTAAAACACTGGAGCCGAGAGACAAATGCTCCACTTCCACTCGGGTGATCCCTGTCCAAACCTTCTCGGTTAGATCTGCCTCTATAGACTAGGCCCTGCACAAGGACTAACCTACATCATACCCAGGCTCTCGGGGGTCAACTAGAATCCTCCGCACATCACCGTACGGGAGCCTGTCATCATACTGCCGGGGCGCGTACGAACCACCCGTCGGAGGGGGCGTAGGCACCCGACGATGGTCGTCATGGTGATATCGAGGATCAAACTGCCCGTGGCCTCAATGCAGGTACTGGTCCTAGCGATAACCACGATGTTCATGCCGTGGAGGCAATTTTGGGCTAAGAGCAGGCTGAACTGTGTCCGCCCTGAAGGACCTGCTGTGAATCCTATTGCGCGACTGAGAAATAGCCGAATTCTGCACCCCAGCCGCCCTGAGTAGCATCCGAATCTGCTCTAGGCCTCTTCCAGCCTCCGAACAGGATGGTTGGATCGAATCTGCAATATGCACGGCTGCTGCAACATTCTGGATTGGAGTGCGGTATACCTGACACTCATCTCGAGATCTAGTCGGAAACAATTGCCGCTGCCGTCGACGGGATTTGGAGGTGGCCTGCGAGTGCGGTCGTCGAGTGACTTCTGGAGATCCCCCAGGCGCGCACGTTCAGCCAAAGTGGCTATGAATGTAGCATCCAAAGCCTGAGCCTTGGCGGTTTCCCTAACGATAGGGTCTGGAGAGTTTGCTCGTTCCTGCTCTGCAATCTCTATGTTCCGCGGTGAGGGCTTGCAGGTAGTGCTCGTCGTTGTCGTGCGATGGACCACCACTTTCGCCCCCGCCACGGTGGAATCCTCGTGGGCTATGCTGGGAGCCGACCATGAGGACTTCTGCCGCGGGATCATTGCTTTCGCACTCGGAAAGCCTATCCGAGTGGCCAATTGACAGATTGAACAAGCCGTATATGGACTCGTCAGGCTCTATTACCGTGATCTGGGGATAGGACGACTGACGAGCCACTGCGTGCTTCACCCACCGTGGAGCCACGAGCGACCGAATCGCTTGCGACGGCGAGCAGCAGGGAGGGAAAACGCCACGGGACCCGATTGATACTGAGTAAACGGCTGCCACAAGAGGACGCCACAGGCACTCGCAAGGAATTGCGCCGCCCCACAAATAGGGAGCGCCTCGACGTTGAGGGGGGCTTCCTGGAGCCAGGCTGAATCATCGGCAATAAAGGTGAGCGCACCCAGACGGATCTCGCGGCCCAGAGACAATCCACCGACGGAAACCATGTTGATGGAGATGAAAGATCGTAACCTCGCCGGAAGTTGCTTAGACGCCTGCCCCATGGTGGGCGGCAACTATCATGGGAACGGATCCGACAGTAGAGGTAGTGGGTACATAGGAGAGGGCAGAGCCTAGCTAAGGCGAGATTGTACACTCGGATTTACGAGTTCAGGCCCCTCTTAGAGGATGTAACAACCCTACATCTCGGTGCCACGGAGGCTTTGTATTGATTGGAGTGTTGTGTTACAGGGGGTGCGAACCCTTGTGCAAGAGGGGAGGGGTGGCTTATATAGAGTCCGCTGACCCTCGCAGTACTTAGTTACGCAAGGGTTCAATGAGAGAGTAAAAGGTACGAACATTACTTGAAACGCCCGTATTTAATGATCTTTTCAGCGAATGAGTAATTGCCTGACCGTTGCCATCCTGGGGTGGCTCTAGGTCTTCTGTTCTCCGAGTGAAACTAGGTCTTCCGAGTGAACGAAGGTGGTTGAGTGAAAGGTGGATTAACCAAGTGGATATTCCTGTCGAGTGACTTGCATGTCGTGGTTATTCCAGTTGGGATCTTCTTTGTAACTTTGCAGATCTTGGAGTCTTTGTGCAGTGTCCTTGGGTAGGGCAAGTAGGTCAGGCCTGAGACCCTACCCTAGGTACATGTCATCGTTACGGGGGAAGGGGCCCAAGATGTCGAGCCCCCAGACCAAAAATGGCCAGGATAAAGGGATCATCTAGAGAGCTTGAGCTAGTTAATGGATGTTCTTGGAGTGGAACTAGCAGGCTTCACACTTGGTGACTAGTTCAATCGCATCTTGGAGGGACGTGGGCCAATGGGGACCTTGCCAGAAAGCTTTCCCAACCAAGGCCCTTGATCCGATGTGAGAACCACACGTGCCCTTGTGTATCTCTGCTAACAGTTCCAGCCCATCTTCCCGGTAGATGCATCTCAGTTTCACCCCATTTGGCCTTCTTTTGTAGAGAGTGTCATCGAGAAATTGATACACACTAGACCGCCGGGCTACTCTTTCAGCTTCTTCTTGCTCTTCGGGAAGTTCTCCTGTTTGAAGGTAATGGACTATGTGTTGTGCCCAGGTTGGAGCATGTGGCTCAACAGCAAGGACCGAAGGCACTTCCTCGTTCGTGGGAGCGCTTGCCTTGACTACGAGAACCTGCGGCTCCGCGGGAGGGTGCTGCTCACCAACGAAGTGGAGTCATTCCCGTCAATCTCTCTACCAGCGGCTTCAGGGAGCCCCGCCGGAAGGTACTTGCCGGAGTCTAACTTCTTACTCTTTCTGGCCATCATTGAAGGGGACACTGATGGTTGGCTAGGTGTAGGACAAAAGTCCTTGGTTCCACAGGGAGCTTTTGTGACGCATACTTTGACAGGTGATCAGCGATGTGGTTCTTTGGACGTTGCACGTGCTCTGCTTGCAACCTATCAAAGTGTTCTTCTAGCCTTGTTAACTCATCCAGATATGCCTCCATCAACGGACTCTGATAATCCTTATTAACTTGCATCACGACGAGTTGTGAGTCTCCGCAGATGATTAACTTCTTGATTCCCAATTCAACTGCAATTCTGAGCCCGGCAAGGAGCCCTTCATACTTAGCAATCGTGTTGGCGGCTTTCTCCTATGAAAAGTGCATTTGAACCACGTACTTGAGATGTTCTCCGGTGGGGACAACAAGAAGCACACCAGCTCCGACGCCTTGTAATGAGAAAGCACCATCAAAATACATAATCCACCCCTGCAGTGCTTCCTTGCGAGGGATAACTATCTCTGGCACTTCTTCATCTGGAGTAGGCGTCATTCTACAATGAACTCCACCAACGCTCTGCTATGAATGGTTGAGGTACTTTCGTACTTCAGGCCGAAGCTGGACAACTTCGGAGCCCACTCAAATATCCTGCCGGTGGCTTCGGGATTCCTCAATATGCGTTGCAGTGGAAAATAGGTAACAACCATGATATCATAGGCTTGGAAGTAGTGGCACAATTTCCTCGAGGCCGTGACAAGGCTGAAGATCAACTTTTGCAATCTAGAGTATCTTGACCTAGCCCCCTGTAATAGAGCTAACAAAGTACATGAGCCATTGCACCACTTTCTTCCTTGTCGCGGTTTTGGAACTGCCTTCACTAACTTGCTCTGCATTTCTTTGGTCTGTGTCTGATTTTGGCATGACTGGTTCAGTTTCACCTTTGGAGGGGATAGTTGATCCAACTGCCTATTCATCCACTTCTCGTTGTGCCACCAGTGCTGCACTAACCACTTGATTCATTGCAGCTAAGTATATAGCAACAATGGCTCTTGTGGTTTAGGAGCAACTAGGGTGGGAGTAGAGGAAAGGTATGCTTTTAAGTCTTGTAGTGCTGCTTCTGCCTCCGGTGTCCACTTCATAGGTCCTGCCTTCTTCAAGATTTTCAAGAAAGGAAAGGCCCGCTCGACAGACATGGAAATGAACCTAATTAGCGCAGCAACGCCTCCAGTCAAACGCCTAACATCTTTGACAGTCTTAGGTGGTTGGATCTGCTCGATTGCCCTAATCTTGTCTGGGTGGGCCTCTATCCCACGCTGGGATACAAAGAAACCAAGGAGCTTGCAGGAGGGTACACCAAACACACACTTCTCAGGGTTCAGCTTAAAACTGACCTTTCACAAGTTTGCAAATGGTTTCTTCCAAATCTTGAATGAGGGTTGATTTGTCCTTGGTCTTGACCACTATATCATGTAAGCTTCTAAATTCTTGTGCAGCTGAGGCTCAAAACCAATTTGTACAGCTCTTGCAAAAGTGGATCCAGCACTTTTTAGCCCAAAAGGCATTCACGCAAAACAATACATGCCACATGGGGTTATGAACGCAGTTTTCTCTTCGTCTTCCTTGGACATAAATATCTAATGGTACCCATAGTATGCATCCAAAAAGGAGAGCATATCACACCCGGAAGTGGAATCCACGATCTGATCAATGTGCGGCAGGGGAAAGGGTCCTTCGGGCAGGCCTTGTTTAGGTCTGTGACAATGCAAAGCCTCCATTTCCCATTTGCCTTGTGCACTACCACTGGATTTGCCAACCACATTGGATGCAGCACTCCTCTGACCAATCCAGCTACTTCAAGATTGTTGGTATCCTCGGCAATGAATTGTTGCCGTTCTAAAGCTTGCTTTCTAACCTTTTGCTTGACGGGCCGAGCATGAGGACAGACAGCAAGGTGGTGCTCGATTACCTCCAGGGGAACATCGGGGATGTCAGATGGTTGCCAAGCAAACACATCGACATTCGCCCGTAGGAAGGCAACAGACGCGCTTTCCATTTGTCTTCAAGGGTGGTGGTGATGGTGACCGTACCGTCAACGCCATCCTGCCTTGCCGGGACTTTCTTCACAACAGGCGAACCAAACTTAAATCTCTTGCTAGTGGAACTCTCCGGCAGGTCATCAACAAGCACAGTGCACTCCGCAGAGGTGCGCTTCCCGGATTCTTTGCCGTCATCCTTACCAGCTTTCTTTCCTTTCTTTGTTTCTTTGGCGGGAGCCGCGGCTTTTGCAGCCTCAGCAGCTACTGTGTATCGGTACATCTTGTCCACACATATTGCGTCTTTCTTGTCCGATGGGATGGAAATGATGCCCATTGGTCCTCGCATCTTCAATGTAAAGTAAGCATAGTGGGATGCTGCCATGAATTTTGCCAGAGCTGGACGGCCAACAATCCCATTATACGGCAAAGGGAGTTCAACAATGTCAAACACAATCCTTTCTGTCCGGTAGTTCAGTTCTCCACCAAATGTTACTGGCAACGTTATCTTTCCCTTAGGCTGGCTCTCGCCGAGGTTGATTCCTTGGAACATGCCAGTAACATTGAGCTCTTCATCAGGAGTCTGCAGCTTGCTGACTACCTTGGTGGAGATTAGATTCAGCACAGCCACACCGTCAACTAGCATCATCATGAATTTGAGGTTGTGTATTGTTGGTGAGACCAACAACGACAAACACCCAACCGCAGTGGTACGGTCGGGGTGATCCTCTTCGTCGAAGATGCACTACAAAAAAAATACACTTCCGTGATGATACGTGTTTGTCACAATAGGTCACATTTTCTGTCATGCATGTACATCCATGATGATTTTATGACAGAATCAAGATAGTCACCTATGCTGTCGTAGAAGTGTTCCATGACAATACCAATATTATTATCACGGAAGTGTCCACTTCCATGACGATAAATGGTGCATCATAGAAGTGCTTTCGTCAAGGGTAACCGACATGTGGCATCCACCGTAACGAGTCGCTGTTAAGCTATCGGGTTTCAGTTTGGATCCGATAACTGATGGCCCACAACTGTAGGGGATCAATTGTAGTCTTTTCGATACGTAAGAGTGTCGAACTCAACAAGGAGCAGAAGGAAATGACAAGTGGTTTTCAACAAGGTAATTTTCTGCAAGCACTGAAATTGTTGGTAACACATAGTTTGATAGCAAGATATTTTGTAATGAAAGGATATCTGGACAGATGAAAACCCACTCCATAATACATATGCCCACCTATAATCATATAGCAAAAATAAAGACACGTCCCTTGCACAATTCTAGAATAACAGCAGCCTCCAACATAAGTTCCACCTGCCACTCTCGGTGGAAGCCATGCAAGAATACAATATGCTGCAAACACATATGCAGAATATCAGTCTGGAGCTGTTGGTTGCTGATGAGTGGATTACTTGATGGGGTGACACAACTTTCAGGCCAGAAAAATTCTACAAATTTTGCTTTAGAGAACTGATGCCGCCCCACTACATCACAAATATCTGGAAATCTAAATGTCTCATGCAACACAAAGTGTTTGCCTAATTGATGTATATAGATAGGGTCAATACAAGAGATTTGTTGTGCAGACGTCACTTCAACATTGGGGATGATCATTCATGCCTTCTCTGTGGATCAGCGCCACTGGAAATAAACAAGCATTTGTTCTTCACTTGCACATTCAGTAAGACATGATGGAAATCTATCAACATACATTGGGACACCACTTTGGAGATGCAGAACATGTTTGACCATGCAGCTCAAACCTGGCAGCGGCCACTATTTAAGGAATATCTATTTTGGCTGCTTGGAACATATGGAAGCAGAGAAATAGGTTATGCTTTGAGAAGACCCCTGCTTCCCTACAAGACTAGAGAAGAGCTCTTCAGTCTGACCTACAGATTCTGAAATTTAGAGTGGCCCCTGAGGTGGTCAATTTTCTTGACAATTTAGTACCAAACCTAGCCTTGTAAATTCTCCAACCTCCAAGCCAAATGGCTTTGTAACCGCCCCTCATCTGTACATATCTAGCTTCTAATTAATATATAATAGTAGGAGCCTCTCCTGCTGTTCACATTGTTCACAAAAAAGATATTTTGTAACGAGGAAGTAACGGTAACGGTAAATAAAGTGCATCAAGGTAGACCAATCCTTTTGTGGCAAAGGACAGGCCGAAACGGTTTCTTATACTAACAAAAGCGTTCTTGAGGGTACACGGGAATTTCATCTAGTCACTTTCATCATGTTGATTAGTTTTGTGTTCGCTACTTTGATAATTTCATATGTGGGTGGACCGGTGCTTAGGTGTCTTTCTTACTTGAAAAAACCTCCTACTTATGATTAACCCCCTTGCAAGTATCCGCAACTACGAGAAAAGTATTAAGATAAAATCTAACCCTGGCATTAAACTTTTGGATCCAAATCGGTCCCTTACGGAATAGTGCATAAACTAGGGTTTAAGCTTCTGCCACTCTAGAAACCCATCATCTAATAACTAATCCACAATGCATTCCCTTAGGCCCAAATATGGTGAAGTGTCATGTAGTTGACGTTCACATGACACCACTAAGGGAATCACAACAAACATACCATCAAAATATCGAACACATATCAAGTTCACAAGATTACTTGCAACAAGATTTCTCCCGTGACCTCAAGAACAAAAGTAACTACTCACAAATGATAATCATGCTCAAGATCAGAGGGGTATTAAATAGCATAATGGATCTGAGCATATAATCTTCCACCAAATAAACCATATAGTAATCAACTACAAGATGTAATCAACACTACTAGTCACCCACAAGCACCAATCTAAGGTTTTGGTGCAAAGATTGAACACAAAAGATGAACTAGGGTTTGAGAGGAGATGGTGATGTTGAAGATGCTGATGAGGATTGCCATCCCCAATATGGGAGAGTTGTTGGTGATGATGATGACGATGATTTCCACATCCGGGAGGGAAGTTTCCCCGGCAGAATCGCTCTCCCGGAGGGAAAAAGTGCTCCTGCCCAAGTTCCGCCTTGAGACGCTTCGTCCCGAAAGTCCTCCCCTTATTTTTTCTAGGTCAAAATGACTAATATACCAGAAGAGGGGCACCGGAGGTGGCCAAGGAGGGGACAACCGACCAGGGCGCGCCTGGGCTCCCTTGTGCGCCCAGGTGGGTTGTGCCCACCTGGTGGGCCCCCTCTGGTGGTAATTTTCTCCAATATTCTTCATATATTCCAAATAATTCTCCGTAAATTTTCATCTCATTTGGAGATGTGAAGAATAGGTAACTCTAACGTAGGTTTTCCTGGTCCAGAATTCCAGTTGTCGGTATGCTCCCTCTTTGTGTAAACCTTGCATATTATGAGAGAAACAGTATTAGAATTATCCCAAACAGTATTATTATGCATAAAGACATAGTAATAACAGTAGGTAAACATGATGCAAAATGGACGTATCAACTCCCCCAAGCTTAGACCTCGCTTGTCCTCGAGCGAAAAACTGATATCGAAAAACATGTCCACATGCTTAGAGACAGAGAGGTGTCGATAAAACAAAATACGGACATGGAAGTATCATGTAAATTATTATAACAGTAACAAACTTTATCATAGAAATTTTAACACACCATTTTTATCATAAACTTCTCATGAACAAGTAACAGTTCATCACAACTTAGAATTATATAGCAGAAACTCTATTGAAAACCAACAAACTGTGTTCTTAGTCAACTTTGCCAGTACAATTCATCATCTTTTCAGGAAGGATCTCGTATCGGAGCCTTTTGGAAAGGCCACATACTCAACCATCATATAGTCTTCTATGATTGTTAACACTCACCGGATACCCATGAGCAAAAAGTTTCAACCAGACACATAGGAAGATAGGGTCTTATAGTTTTGCCTCCCAACGTATTCACCTAAAGGGTGATGTCGACAATAATAACTCATGCCCACCCATATTTAACTGGATATATGTGCCTAGATCTGTCCTCACTACATGATGCTTGCAAAAGAGAAAATAAAAAGGAATAGAGAAGAATACTTTCACTCTTGCATAAAAGTAAATACATAAAAGTAAAAGATAGGCCCTTCACAGAGCGAAGCAGAGGTTGCCATGTGCTTTTTTGTTGTATGCTCAACCTGCCAGTGCAAAAGAATATCACATTATATTGCCCCTTGTGATAGAAACCTTTATTATTCAGTTTGTCGCTTTATTATTTTGCCATCACAAGTTCGTACAACACTCAATTTTCTCTTACACTAAATGACCTAACACATTTAGAATCAATTTTTATTGCCTTATTGCACCGATGACAAATTACTTGAAGGATCTTACTCATTCCATAGGTAGGTATGGTGGACTCTGAAAGCAAGATTTGGGTTTAAGGGTTTTTGGATGCACAAGTAGTATTTCTACTTAGTGCGGAATTTTTGGCCAGTAAAGATAGGAGGCAAGCACCACGTGTTAAAGGATCTATGACAATATAACTTCTATGTGAATATGAACAAGCATAAATCATTACGTTGTCTTCCTTGTCAAACGTCAACAATTTTGGCATATAATATTTTGATGGGGGCTCACAATCATAAAAGATGTCCAAGATAGTGTTTTTTTGATAGAAAGACTTTAAGGGAACCCCCTAAGTATAATTGGTGCAACAAACCCAAATTGCAAGTACCATGCCTTGAACCTGGGTGGGTGGGAAGGCATCAACCCCTCCCCACCACTAGGCTATGCCTTAGCCTGCGTCCAAGATAGTGTTTATCAATGCTATGTTTGTCATCATTGACCAATGCTATGTTTGTCTATGCGAATATAAAAGATGTCCAATTTTGGCATCATTGACCAATCCTATGTTTGTCAGTCTCCAATAAATTTTACTACTTATACTTTTCCTTATGTGATGTCATCACTTACCATAAGATTAGCATATGATCTTTTTCATTTATTTTCCTTTGTTTTTATTGAACGTGAAAGTAAAGAAAGCAAAACTCAAACTAAACTTTATTATATATCTCGCACGCGATTACAAGGATAGATAGATGACCAAGCAAACACTTGAAAAAAGATCAAACTATTTTTTTAACTAAATCAAAAGATAACTAAGGATCGAACTAAGATAAATAAAGGCAAAAGATAGTGGTGGTGATATGATAGTAGGGAACCTCCCCCAAGCTTGGCACAAGCCAAGGGGAGTGCCCATACCCGATACTCAAGTCTCCTTTGGTGATGACGAAGGCCGTGGTGATGAGGTAGTCGTGATCTTATCTTCAGGTTTCCATGGCAAAGGCTCACCCTCATAAGAGGAGGAGTGAGTCTCGCGGGTCTTGCAACTGGCAGCCAAACTCATACCTTTAAATCTTGCCTCATATTCAAAGACTTGGTTTTGGAGATCATAGGTTTGGCTTTGCAGAAAGTTGATTTGCTCGTTGAAGGTGTAGATGATGTCCTTCATGGATTTTCCATCCACCTTGAGATCACGGGTGTAGTCCGCGATCATGAGGTGATTGGCATTGAGTCCATGTTCCACCATCCCCTTGCACTTGAAGACCTCCTGCTCCATAGCTTCGAGCATGGCATGCATGATCCCTGTCCCTTTGGGGCCCTGGACGCCGCGGATGGGGAGCACCCCCTAACATATCTAGATGGCTTGAGAGTGCTGCATCACCTCCTGCAAATACGGGTTGATGACGTTCTCGAAGAACATGTCCTTGGAGGAGCTCGAAGTGGCCATGGTGATCTAGATCTGTCAAAAAATAGCAAAAAGAAGAACAGAAGATTTCTCCGCAATACAATGGTCAAATAGGTTCGGGGGTATATAAAGATTTTTTTATCATGGGAAACAAGAAAACGGGAGAAGAATGGAGTCTGGAAGGTACTCGAGGTGGGCAAAACCCACCTGGGCGCGCCTGGCAAGCCAGGTGCACCCTGGTGTCTTGTTCCCACTAGGGTTGCCTTCCTGGTTGTTTCTTATTTTCCTAAAAATTTATTTTCCAAAACTGACCAAAAATATTTTTTAGGATTTTTCGGAGTTCGTTTACTTACCGTATCACGTACCTCCTCTTTTTACGATTCTGGTGTGTTCCGGAAGGTTTCTTTTATGTGTTCCTCTGGTGTCATGGTTTGAATAATATTGCTTTCAACATTAATAGGCGTACCTGAGATATAGTGTTTAATTCTTTGCCCATTGACAACCTTCGGGTTAGTACCTTTAGCATTATTTATTTTGATAGCTCCAGATCGGTAAACTTCTTCGATAACATAAGGTCCTTCTAGTTTGGAGAGAGGATTTCCTGCAAAGATCTGAAACGGGAGTTGTATAAGAGGACATATTCACCCACTTTGAACTCACACTTTTGGATTCTTTTATCATGCCATCTTTTAACTTTTTCTTTAAATAATTTGGCATTTTCATAAGCTTGGGTTCTCCATTCATGTAGTGTGCTAATATCAAATAACCTCTTTTCACTGGCAAGTTTGAAATCATAGTTGAGTTCTTTAATTGCCCAATGTGCTTTATGTTCTAACTCAAGAGGCAAATGACAAGCTTTTCCATAAACCATTTTATAAGGAGACATACCCATAGTATTTTTATAGGTTGTTCGGTAAGCCCAAAGTGCATCATCTAATTTCTTAGACCAATTCTTTCGGGATCTACTGACAGTTTTTTGCAGAATTAATTTTATATCCCTATTGCTAAGTTCAACTTGACCATTAGACTGAGGATGATAGGGTGATTCAATTCTATGGTTAAAATCATACTTCGGAAGCATTTTACGGAAGGCACCATGAATAAAGTGTGAACCACCATCAGTCATTAAATATATAGGGACTCCAAACCATGGGAAAATAACTTCCTTAAGCATTTTAATAGAGGTGTTGTGATCAGCACTACTAGTTGATATAGCTTCTACCCACTTTATAACATAGTCAACAACAACCAAAATATGTGTATACCCATTAGAGGAGGGAAAAGGTCCCATATAATCAAAACCCCAAACATCAAATGGTTCAACAAAAGAGAATAATTCATAGGCATTTCCTGACGCTTACCAATATTACCAATTCTTTGACATTCATCACAAGATAAAACAAATTTACGGGAATCCTTGAAGAGAGTAGGCCAATAAAACCAGATTGCAATACCTTGTGAGCAGTTCTATCTGCCGCATGATGTCCTCCATAAGCTTCGGAGTGACATTTCCATAGGATTTGTTCCTGTGCATGCTCAGGTACGCAACATCTAATAATACCATCTACTCCTTCTTTGTAAAGATATGGGTCATCCCAAACGTAATGTCTTAAATCATAGAAGAGTTTTTTTCTTTTGTTGGTATGTGAAACTAGGTGGTATATATTTTGCAAAAATATAATTAGCATAGTCACCATACCAAGGAGTGTTATGAGAAACATTTATTGCAGCTAGTTGCTCATAAGGAAAACTATCATCAATAGGTAGTGGCTCATCAAGAATATTCTCCAGCCTACACAAGTTATCAGCTACGGGGTTCTTAGCTCCTTTTCTATCGGTGATTTTGGGACTGGGCATCCCTACTACCTTTGCCTTACTCTCGTGCAATGACAAGTGAATAAACACTCATTGTGAGAATAACACATCTAGCATGGAAAATATTAGCCACCCCTCACCGCCTCGCGAGCGGTGCGAGCACACAAAAGAGAAATTTATTTTGAATATTAGAGATGGCGCATACAAATTTGCTTAGAACGACAAAAGAATACCTCATATAGGTAGGTATAGTGGACTCATGTGGCAAAACTGGTTTAAAGGATTTTGGATGCACAAGTAGTGATCATACTTAGTGCAAAATGAAGGCTAGCAAAAGATTGAGAAGCGACCAACCAAGAAACGAATAATCTCGTAAGCGAGCATTAAGCATAATTAACACCGAATAATGCACCACAAGTAGGATGTAATTTCATTGCATGATTATTGACTTTCGTGCTTGCATAGGGAATCACAAACCTTAACACCAATATTCTTACTAAAGCACAATTAATACTAATCGACATGACTCACATAGCACATCATCATATCTCAAAACTATTACAAGGAATCAAGTTTATTTTGTCCTATGATCTTCATGGAAGTTTTATTATATCCTTCTTGGATATCTATCACTTTGGAACTAATTTTCATGTGTTCCTTTTGATAAGCTCAAACAAATGTAAGTGAAGATCATGAGCATAATATTTCTTTCTCTCAAATTAATTTAAGTGAAGCAAGAGAGAATTTCCTGAAAATTTTACTAACTCTCAAATAAATCTAAGTCAAGCAAGAGAGCATTTCTTCAAAAATACTAAAGCACACCGTGCTAAAAAAAGATATAAGTGAAGCACTAGTGCAAATCCATAGCTCATAAAAATTTAAGTGAAGCATAGAGAGCAATTCTAACAAGTCATGGCATAATTTTGGCTCTCTCAAATATGTGTGTCCGGCAAGGAATCAAGAGTAAAAACACAAAACAAAACAAGCAAAGACTCATATCATACAAGACGCTCCAAGCAAAACACATAGTATGTGATGAATAAAAATATAGCTTCGAGTAAAATACCGATGGTAGTTAGAAGAAAGAGGGGATGCCACTCGAGGCATCCCCAAGCTTAGTTGCTTGCTTCTCTTTGGATAATAACTTGTGGTGCCATGGGCATTCCCAAGCTTAGGCTCTTCTTACTCCTTATTCCTTCATCCATCGTGAGATCCGTTAGTATAAGAAAATAAATCACTACTATAAGTACTCTAACAAAACAATTCATATTTTATTCTTGCATTATATCTACTGTATTCCAACTTTTCTATGGCAAAAACTCATCAAAGAAAATCATAGAATCATCAAAACAAGCACACAACGCAAAGAAAATAGAATATGTCAAAAGCACAACAATCTGTAGCAATCTGGATATTTTGAATACTTATGTAGCTCCAAAAATCTTGAGAAATTAGGAAAACCTGAGAAATTTGTATATTAATCTTCTTCAAAAAGAATTGGTATTTTATCACCCTCTGGTTAAAAATGAGAATTGTTTTCGTGAGCGCAAAAGTTTCTGTTTTTCAGCAAGATCAAACAACTATCACCCAAGAAGATCCTAAAGGCTTTACTTGGGACAAACACTAATTAAAACACAAAAAAACACAATCATAACAGTAGCATAATTGTGCAAACACTCAAGAACAGAAAGCAAAAAGCAAAAATAAATTTTATTCATTGGGTTGCCTCCCAACGAGCACTATCATTTTACGCCCATAGCTAGGCATAAAGCAAAGGATCTAAGTTTTGTCATCCTTATCCAACTCTTCAATCAAACACTTAGAATTCTTCAAAGGTTTAGCATAAGTATTTTCAATGACAATACTCCTAGGAACAAATTTAAGAATTCATTCTTGCCAAAGGGATCTCTTATAACTTCAGCAAAATCCGGGTGAATACTAATCATCTTAAGATCCTCTTTACTGTTATTACTAGAAGTTGCACACTTGTTCTTACTAACTTGAGTAGTCTTGCCAATCTTTACGGAGGTTTTTTCAATAGTTTTAGTGGAAGCAAAAGCCGTGCTTAAATTACTAAAGATTTCTTCCAGTTTATCAATCCGAGACGGGCTTTCTTCAATTCTTTCATGAATTATGGTCCCCTCTTCTTTTAACAACTTAAAAATTTCTCCCACTTTTGACCAATCTTAGTAGCAAAATTGTGCATCTTTTTATTCAAGTTATCAATATGCTCTTCAGTAAGCATTTTCTTTTCAATAGCATCTAATCTTTCCATGACATGCTCAAGAGTCAAAGTTGTTTCATTAATCATAAGAGGTGGTGAGCCTACTAAATTTCCCATAGCCTTGAAAGCATCAAGAGAGGGACAAATCAAGAAATTTCACCAGTAATCGTATCAAGGACGTATATATACCAAGTGGTGATGCCCACATAAAAATAGCGAAGAAGAACAACTGTAGATTGCTTACGGATAGATCTATTATGAGCGTTGCAAATCCTATACCAAGCATCGTTTAAATTCTCCCCTCCTCTTTGTTTAAAGTTGAGAACCTCGTTCTCGGGAGTGCATGCAATATAGGAAGAACTATCCATGACGATAATAATGGCAAACAAGATTGCACACAAAAACATATCCGGCAAGAAAACGGTGAACGAAAAAGAGGGCGAATAAAACGGAAAATTTTTGTGAAGTGGGGAGAGGAAAACGAGGCAAATGGCAAATAATGTAAATTGCGAGGAGATGGGATTTCTGATTAGGAACCTAGTAGATGTTGAAGATCCTCCCCGGTAACGGCGCCAGAAATTCCTTTTGATGTCGGCCAGGACTACGTCGGTATTTCCCCAAAGAGGAAGGGATGATGCAGCATAGCGACGGTAGGTATTTCCCTCAGTGATGAGACCAAGGTTATCGAACCAGTAGGAGAACCAAGCAACACTACATAAACAGCACCTGCACACAAATAACAAATACTTGCAACCCGACGTATTAAAGGGGTTCTCAATCCCTTTCGGGTAGCGGCGCCAGAAATTGGCAAACGGACATGAGAGAGTTGTAAATATTGATAGATCAAACGCCAAATAAGATAAAGTGCAGCAAGGTATTTTTGTATTTTTGGGTGTAATAGATCTGAAAATAAAAGCAAAGGAAAATAATCCAATGGCTAATATATTAAAGAAGAGACCCGGGGGCTGTAGGTTTCACTAGTGGCTTCTCTCGAGGAAAATAGCAAACGGTGGGTAAACAAATTACTGTTGGGCAATTGATAGAACTTCAAATAGTCATGACAATATCTAGGCAATGATCATTATATAGGCATCACGTCCAAGATTAGTAGACTGACTCCTGCCTGCATCTACTACTATTACTCCACACATCGACCGCTATCCAGCATGCATCTAGTGTATTAAGTTCATGGAGAAACAGAGTAATGCAATAAGAACAATGACATGATGTAGACAAGATCTATTTATGTAGAAATAGACCCCATTGTTTTATCCTTAGTAGCAACGATACATACGTGTCGGTTCCCCCTCTGTCACTGGGATCAAGCACCGTAAGCTCGAACCCACTACAAAGCACCTCTTCCCATTCCAAGATAAATAGATCAAGGTGGCCAAACAAAACCCAAATATCGGAGAAGCAATACGAGGCTACAAGCAATCATGCATATAAGAGATCAAAGAAACTCAAATAACTTCCATGGATAAAAAGATAGATCTGATCATAAACTCAAAGTTCATCTGATCCCAACAAACACACCGCAAAAAGAGTTACATCATATGGATCTCCAAGAGACCATTGTATTGAGAATCAAACGAGAGAGAGGAATCCATCTAGCTACTAACTACGGACCCGAAGGTCTACAAAGAACTACTCACGCATCATCGGAGAGGCACCAATGGAAGTGGTGAACCCCTCCGTGATGGTGTCTAGATTGGATCTGGTGGTTCCGGAATCTACAGCGGCTGGAATTGATTTTCGTTGATTCCCCTAGGGTTTCTGGAATATTGGGGTATTTATAGAGTAAAGAGGCGGTCCGGGGGGCACCCGAGGTGGGCACAACCCACCAGGGCGCACCTGGGCCTCCAGGCGCGCCCTGGTGGGTTGTGCTCCCCTCGGAGCAGCCCCGAGGTGCTTCTTCGGCCCACTGGATGTTTTCTAGTCCAAAAAAATCCACAAGAAGTTTCGCTGCATTTGGACTTCGTTTGGTATTGATTTCCTGTGATGTAAAAAACATGCAGAAAATAACACTGACACTTGGCACTATGTAAATAGGTTAGTACCAAAAATAGATATAAAATGATTATTAAACATCCAAAACTGATAATATAACAACATGGAACAATAAAAAATTATAGATACATTGGAGACGTATCAATGAGCATGCAAATCAACAATTGGAATCGCTTTAATCAAACGATTTTCCGAATACGATTTTTAAGTTAACCATGGGCAAAACTGCACAAGAATACCATTAGAAAATAAGGCATTGCATGCCACAGAGATATAAAATAATCTTAGATATAATTTCTAAGTGGTATTCCGCAATTATTCACATATACAAGGATTGTGGTATGCACAAGGCATATCACTCCCCCATTATGTGATAATACATGTATTGTCCACAAGAAGCAAATGAAACCCAACTAAGGATACTTAATGAATGAGAATTTGAGTTTCAAATGAGCTTTACATACCAAATAGTAACTAGATAGTATTGCACTAACCATACTAGGTGGCATCCCACATATATACACATTTAAGGTTTGTGATGTGCGTAGAGCATAACACTCCCCCATAATGTGATGATCCATTAATATATCAAAAGAACCCAATAAGATGCAGCTAATATGTAATGGAGGCTCGAGACTATACACACAAGTATATGATGTGCATAGAAACCCACACATGCTAGATACACAAATCAAGCATACTATCAGGCACAACATATACGAGTTCATGCTAGGTACAAACCTAAACATGCAAGGGGCAAGTAACTTTCAATGACAAGTACAAGTTACCACCTCGAGGAGCATTGGAATGACAATTGAGCTTTAAATACTTGACTTGGCTTGGACCATGATAAATGTTGAGAATCATTTTTCTTCATGAACCAGCCAAGTCTCCAATGCCCTCCACACACTATTGATCAAGTTTGAGCTTGATGGTCCCCAACTAAGTTGGGTCCTAAGAAGTTAGTCACAATTGGCTTGGCAACCCAAATGGTCTTATCCACTTCCAAACCACTTTGGGAACCCACAAACTTGGCAAACACATTGCCAACAATATCCTTAGATATGTTACCATTGGGGCATGATGAAACTATGTGTCCCTTTTGACGACAAACACAGCAACATTTCCTCCCTTTTACCTTCTTTATTTTCTAAACTTGGGGAGCAATAACATGTTTCATCATGGATAGTAGTTGTTCTTCAACTTGAGATTGAGCTTGAGGCCTCTTCCCATGTAGCTTCTCACTATAAGCCCTTTTCTTCAATGTACAAGATCTCACATGATGTACAATCTTTTTGCGCTTAAAGAAAGATATGTTGGACTCATTCTTGGCTAGGTCTTGTACCCTTTTCTTGTTCTTGGACTTCTTCTTGTTGGAGTGAAAATTATGTCCATGATCGCACTTTTCCAAGTCTTTATTCAAACTAGTGACTTGGGCCTTGAGCTCATTAATTTCCTCTACATGGTCAATTTTAACACTAGAAAAAAGAGGATTAGTGGAAGTAGAAACTTCATGGTTAGAGAAACAAGACAAAGTGAGCAATTCATCATGAGATGTACCAATATAATGTAGAGATGAATTACAAGGTCTAGCACATGGGAATAAGGCATTTTGAGTAGAAGTTGTGCCAATATCCATTGAGACTCACACGATTTTACCTTGGTGACCATAGCCTCATGAGCTAACTTTAGCCCATCATGGGAGATTAGAAGATCCTCGTAAGTGCCCGAGAGCTTTTCATGACTTTCTTCCGATTTCCCATAATTGATATTTAGCAAATCAAGTTGAGCCCTTAGCTCAACATTCTCCTTCAAAATTGATGCTTCACATGAAATCGAGTTAGTAGCAAAAGCATAATTATCAATATGAGAGGAGCAACTAGCAATTAGAGACTTATCATGAGTTGATTGAAGCTCCTCATAAGACTTAGAGAGTTTGATGAGCTCTCCCTTGACATTATTGCATTCAAGGAGAAGGAGCTCAAAATCCTCCTTAAGTTTACCATGAGTAATTTCAATTTCTCCTTTTGAAGATCTTAAGTCTCTAAATGTTTGATGAGCCTTAGCAAGGTCATGTGCAAGTTGTTCACTTTTAGCTTGCTCGTTAAGAAATAAATCATTAAGTTTTTCAAAGCAAGCAAGAACATCTTGGAACCTTTTATAAGTGCTATTATTATCTCTACGAAGAGTTTTCCCAATCTCATAGAGATTTTGAGTCAAGTCATCATCATCCTCATTAGAACTATCATCATTATCACTAAGAGATGATGATACCTCGTGATTACCTCTTGCCGTGAGGCACATGTGAACAAAGGGGGTTGTTGATGATTCTTTTGGAGAAGAGGATTCTTCATCAATCAAGTGTTCCTCATCCTCCTTGATTTCCTCTTCATGGTTAGTCATGAAACAACTAGAGGAATCCAAGGCATTTCGATCATGGAAACACGGGAGAGCAAGCATATCATCACAAACATTTGTCAATGAATTCTTAGAAGATATGCATGGACTATCAACACAATAATTTATACTATTTGTGGTGCTAGATATGCTCAAGTACATAGAAGATACATCACTAGCATCTACACAAGCAAGATCATCACTAATGAGCTTAACACCATCATCACAAGATATTTCTTCACTCACCATGTCATTACCTTCTGGCACACCACATGTTGGTGAAGTGGAAGATATTGAAGTGTGCAAGTAATCAGAGGTGGAGGCAATAGAGAGCCCTTCATGATTTAAAAATGTGAAGAACTCCTCCATCAACTCCCCTAATGGAATATTATCTTCATCAAGATTGGACCCACCAAATATGTCTTCAAGTTTGGTCCATGTCTCATGAGCCTACTTGCAAGTCGTGACTGCCTTAAACACTCCAAAGGTTAAAGCTTGATGAATGACAAGAGAAGTATCACAATCAAGATAAGTATCCTGAATAGATGGACAAAGCACATTCTTTGTAATAGAAATTCCTACAAGAACAATTCGCAAAACATTTAGACCCATGCCCCGAAAGTGAAAAAGCATGTGAATTCTCCAGATGTGATAATTTGTGCCATCCAAATAAAAAGTGTTGTTGTGCACTAAATCACTAGTCGACATCGATACTCTCTAGGTGATGAAGCCTAATAAAGAGAGACCTTGCTCTGATACCAATTGAAAGGACCACGATATCGCCCAGAGGGGGTGAATAGGCGTTTTAAAAACTTCTACGGATTTGGCTTTATCCTAATGCGGAAATAAACTAAATAGATACTTTTCAAGCACAAATCCTAAATATAGTAGGCTCAACTAAGTGCACCAACAACTTAATGTAAATGAGGTGAGCACAACAAGGATAGTAAAAAGCACAAGTTACACAAACTTACTTGAGCAATATCACAAGATATGTAAGTGTATGACACAAGTTAGCAATTCACACTAAACACAAGATATATCAATAGTAGCAAGTATGAATTGCGGGATATAAAGTGTAGGCCTAAATAATCTCTTCAGGTAAATAGCCAACACATATAATGATGACAACAATATATAGTGAATGAAAGGTCAAGAGACCAAACTAAACCCCAAGTAGTGGCTAGGGTTAGAGATAACCGAAGACACGGAGACAAGGATGTATCCCGATGTTCACTTCCTTAGAGGGAAGCTAGTCACCGTTAGAGAGGTGGATGTTACCACGAAGGCACACCAACGCCGCGAAGGCTCACCCTATTCTCCCTTTGAGACAACACCATGAAGGCGTTTCTCAACCACTAGTGGTAGACCTTGAGGTGGCCTCCAAACCTTCACAAACTTTCCGGGGGCACATCACAAGTCGATTCCTCACCGGAGAACTCCTACCGCCTAGGAGTCTCCAACCTCCAAGAGTAACAAGATTAAGGGGGAAATGCTCAAGACTTGCTCAAATAATGAATTCCTTTGGTCACAAGAGGGAGAGGGAGTTGGATCTATCACTTGATTGGAAAATCTCTCAAGAACTCTCATGAATCTCTCCGGGATCTAAGATTTGGTGTAGGAGAAGTGGGAGGGAGCCACTTGGGTGTTCTAGGGTTCTTTTGGATTGAGTGGTCAACCCTCTACCGGATTGGTAGAGGGGTATATATAGAAGGCCTAGAAAACTAGTCGTTTGTGAGTAAGTGATAGCGCCGGGCCAGACATCTTGGCAGGGGCCGGACATCCAGCGGCTGAGAAATGAAGACACACGTATGTGAAAAATAGAGGCTGGAGTACAGGGCCCGGACCTCTGGCCAAGGCCCGAACATCTGGCCAAAGTTGGGCCCCGGACATCCGGACAAGTGTCAGACATCTAGCAGACACAACCAACATCTTGGCGAAGTTTCTGGAAATGGCCGGCCGGATTTCCGGGAGGATCCCAAACATCCAGGGCATTCCGGGAGTCCGGACATCCAACCAAGTCGCGGACATCCGGCCAGTAAAAAAACAGCAAGAATCCCAAAACTGAAACATGCTTAACTTTTACATATAGACTCAGATTTTGATGACCGTGGGCTCGTTTCGAAGCTATGGAAAACCTCCAGGTCCACACATAGGGAACCACCCAAGATAAACCAAAATGGAGGGTGGAAAGTATGCAAAGTTTAGATTATATACTTTGGGGAACCTAGTTGGCTGTGGATTTATTTGGTATATAGGATAGGAGTGGAATTGTGTATGGAAGATGTTGACTTGAGCAAATCCATCATGAACCCCTTTGATCCCCTCTTAATAGTGCAGGATCCCTATAACTCAAGAATCACAAAAGATCTACACTATGTAGCTATCAAGAATCCATTCCTGACTGTATATGTTTCTTCGGTGGTCATCACTCCACAACACTAACGCCAAAGGAACTAATACCTTTGACTCTAGCCTTTCACTTGAACTTGATGTTGATGTTTCTTCTTGGCTCAAGTTAAAGGCAAGACACTGGTGAAGTCGCCAACTAGCTCTCCCATACAAGGTGGGAAGCTTTGCTTTGTATTCATCTTTACTTGTCTATCAGGTGATCATCCACAACCTTCAAGCATGTAATCCTCCGGGATGGTTATATTGAACTTTCCCTTGTCAACCATGATCACGAACACATGTCATTGCTACCTCTTGAGCACTGCGTTGGTTTTCCCTTGAAGAGGAAATGGTGATGTAGCAAAGTAGCATAAGTATTTCACTCTGTTTTTGAGAACCAAGGTATCAATCCAGTAGGAGGCTACGCACGAGTCCCTCGCACCTTCACAAACAAATAAATCCTCGCAACCAACGCGATAAGGGGTTGTCAATCCCTACACGGTCACTTACGAGAGTGAGATCTGATAGATATGATAGGATAATATTTTTGGTATTTTTATGATAAAGATGCAAAGTAAAGAAAGTAAAATAAAAACGGCACAAGAAATAGCTAAGTGTTGGAAGATTAATACGCTGGAAAATAGACCCGGGGGCCATAGGTTTCACTAGTGGCTTCTCTCAAGAGCACAAGTATTTTACGTTGGGTGAACAAATTACTGTTGAGCAATTGACATAATTGAGCATAGTTATGAGAATATGTAGGTATGATCATGTATATAGGCATCACGTCCGAGACAAGTAGACCGACTCCTGCCTGCATCTACTACTATTACTCCACACATCGACCGCTATCCAGCATGCATCTAGAGTATTAAGTTCATAAGAACAGAGTAACACTTTAAGAAAGATGACATGATGTAGAGGGATAAACTCATGCAATATAATATAAACCCCATCTTGTTATCCTCGATGGCAACAATACAATACGTGCCTTGCTGCCCCTACTGTCACTGGGAAAGGACACCGCAAGATTGAACCCAAAGCTAAGCACTTCTCCCATTGCAAGAAAGATCAATCTAGTAGGCCAAACCAAACCGATAATTCGAAGAGACTTGCAAAGATAACCAATCATACATAAAAGAATTCAGAAGATTCAAATATTGTTCATAGATAAACTTGATCATAAACCCACAATTAATCGGTCTCAACAAACACACCGCAAAAGAAGATTACGTCGAATAGATGTCCTCAAGAGAGGGGGGGAACATTGTATTGAGATCCAAAAAGAGAGAAGAAGCCATCTAGCTAATAACTATGGACCCGAAGGTCTGAGGTAAACTACTCACACATCATCGGAGAGGCTATGGTGTTGATGTAGAAGCCCTCCGTGATCGATGCCCCGTCCGGCGGAGCTCCGGAACAAGCCCAAAGATGTGATCTCACGGGTACAGAAGGTTGCGGCGGTGGAATTAGGTTTTTGGCTCCGTATCTGGTAGTTTGGGAGTACATAGGTATATATAGGAGGAAGGAGTACGTCGGTGGAGCCACATGGGGCCCACGAGGGTGGAGGGCGCGCCCAGGGGGTAGGCGCGCCCCCTACCTCGTGGCTTCCTGGTAGCTTTCTTGACGTAGGGTCCAAGTCCTCTAGATCATGTTCATTCCGAAAATCACGTTCCCGAAGGTTTGATTCCGTTTGGACTCCGTTTGATATTCTTTTTCTGCGAAACTCTGAAATAGGCAAAAAACAACAATTCTGGGCTGGGCCTCCGGTTAATAGGTTAGTCCCAAAAATAATATAAAAGTGAATAATAAAGCCCAATAATGTCCAAAACAGAAGATAATATAGCATGGAGCAATAAAAAATTATAGATACGTTGGAGACGTATCAAGCATCCCCAAGCTTAATTCCTGCTCGTCCTCGAGTAGGTAAATGATAAAAACAGAATTTTTTATGTGGAATGCTACTTGGCATAATTTCAATGTAATTCTTCTTAATTGTGGTATGAATATTCAGATCCGAATGATTCAAGATGAAAGTTCAATATTGACATAAAAATAATAATACTTCAAGCATACTAACTAAGCAATTATGTCCTTTCAAAATAACATGGCCAAAGAAAGTTCATCCCTACAAAATCATATAGTTTAGTCATGCTCCATTTTCATCACACAAGAATGCTCTCATCATGCACAACCCCGAGGACAAGCCAAGCAATTGTTTCATACTTTAGTAATCTCAAACTTTTTCAACCTTCACGCAATACATGAGCGTGAGCCATAGATATAGCACTATGGGTGGAATAGAATATGATGATGGGGGTTATGTGGAGAAGACAAAAAAGGAGAAAGTCTCACATCAACGAGGCTAATCAATGAGCTATGGAGATGCCCATCGATTGATGTTAATGCAAGGAGTAGGGATTGCCATGCAAAGAATGCACTAGAGCTATAAATATATGAAATCTCAACAAAAGAAACTAAGTGGGTGTGCATCCAACTTGCTTGCTCACGAATACCTAGGGCACTTGAGGAGGCCCATTGTTGGAATATACAAGCCAAGTTCTATAATGAAAAATTCCCACTAGTATATGAAAGTGACAAAACAAGAGACTCTCTATCATGAAGATTATCGTGCTACTTTGAAGCACAAGTGTGGTAAAAGGATAGTAACGTTGTCCCTTCTCTCTTTTTCTCTCAATTTTTTGGGCCTTCTCTTTTTTATGGCCTTTCTCTTTTTTTTATTCCTCACTTGGGACAATGCTCTAGAAAATGATGATCATCACACTTCTATTTATTTACAACTCAATGATTACAACTCGATACTAGAATAGAGTATGACTCTATATGAATGCCTCCGGCGGTGTACCGCGATATGCAATGAACCAAGAGTGACATGTATGAAAGAATTATGAACGGTGGCTTTGCCACAAATACTATGTCAACTACATGATCATGGAAAGCAATATGACAATGATGAACGTGTCATGATAAACGGAACGGTGGAAAGTTGCATGGCACTATATCTCGGAATGGCTATGGAAATGCCAAAATAGGTAGGTATGGTGGCTGTTTTGAGGAAGTATAAGGAGGTTTATGTGTGAAAGAGCGTATCATATCACGGGGTTTGGATGCACCGGCGAAGTTTGCACCAACTCTCAATGTGAGAAAGGGCAATGCACAGTACCGAAGAGGCTAGCAATGATGGAAAGGTGAGAGTGCGTATAATCCATGGACTCAACATTAGTCATAAATAACTCACATACTTATTGCAAAAATCTACAAGTCATCAAAAACCAAGCACTACGCGCATGCTCCTAGGGGGATAGATTGGTAGGAAAAGACCATCGCTCGTCCCCGACCGCCACTCATAAGGAGGACAATCAAAGAACACCTCATGTTTAAAATTTGTTACATAACGTTTACCATACGTGCATGCTACGGGACCTGCAAACTTCAACACAAGTATTTCTCAAATTCACAACTACTCAACTAGCACAACTTTGATATCACTACCTCCATGTCTCAAAACAATCATCAAGCATCAAACTTCTTTTAGTATTCAAAACACTCATAAGAATTTTTTTACTAATCTTGAATACCTAGCATATTAGGATTATTTAAGAAAATTACCATGCTATTTGAGACTCTCAAAATAATCTAAGTGAAGCATGAGAGATCAATAGTTTCTATAAAACAAATCCACCATCGTGCTCTAAAAGATATAAGTGAAGTACTAGCGCAAAAACTATATAACTCAAAAGATATAAGTGAAGCACATAGAGTATTCTAATAATTTCCGAATCATGTGTGTCTCTCTCAAAAGGTGTGTACAGCAAGTATGATTGTGGTAAACGAAAAATCAAAGACTCAAATCATACAAGACGCTCCAAGCAAAACACATATCATGTGGTGAATAAAAATATTGCTCCAAGTAAAATTACCGATGGAAGTAGACAAAAGAGGGGATGCCTTCCGGGGCATCCCCAAGCTTTGGCTTTTAGGTGTCCTTAGATTATCTTGGGGGTGCCATGGGCATCCCCAAGCTTAGGCTCTTGCCACTCCTTATTCCATAATCCATCAAATCTTTCACCCAAAACTTGAAAACTTCACAACACAAAACTCAGCAGAAAATCTCGTGAGAGCTCCGTTAGCGAAAGAAAACAAAAGACCACTTCAAGGTACTGTAATGAACTCATTATTTATTTATATTGGTGTTAAACCTACTTTATTCCAACTTCTCTATGGTTTATAAACTATTTTACTAGCCATAGATTCATCAAAATAAGCAAACAACACACGAAAAACAGAGTCTGTCAAAAATAGAACAGTCTGTAGTAATCTGTAACTAACGCAAACTTCTAGAACTCCAAAAAATCAGCAAAAATAGGGAGACCTATACAATTTGTTTATTGATAAGAAGCAATTGGAATAAATATTTTATCACGTTCTGCTGATTTTTAACAATTAGTTTCGTGAACATAAAGTTTCTGGAATTTTCTGCAAGATCAAATAACTATCATCCAAGAAGATCCCATAGGTTAAACTTGGCACAAACACTAATTAAAACATAAAAACACATCTAACCAGAGGCTAGAACAAATATTTATTCCTAAACAGAAGC
This sequence comes from Aegilops tauschii subsp. strangulata, assembly GCF_002575655.3. Taxonomy (NCBI): domain Eukaryota; kingdom Viridiplantae; phylum Streptophyta; class Magnoliopsida; order Poales; family Poaceae; genus Aegilops; species Aegilops tauschii. The sequence continues at coordinate 284,839,668 of NC_053040.3, read as the reverse complement.
AAAAAGCAAAAAAACTAAAAATAAAATTGGGTTGCCTCCCAACAAGCGCTATTGTTTAACGCCCCTAGCTAGGCATAATAGCAAGGATAGATCTAGGTATTGCCATCTTTGGTAGGCAATCCATAAGTGGCTCTCATAATAGATTCATATGGTAATTTTATTTTCTTCCTAGGGAAGTGTTCCATGCCTTTCTTTAATGGAAATTGTAATCTAATATTCCCTTCCTTTATATCAATAATTGCACCAATCGTTAAGGAAAGGTCTACCAAGAATAATAGGACATGAAGGATTGCAATCTATGTCCAGAACGATAAAATCTATGGGCACATAGTTCCTATTTGCAACAATAAGAACATCATTAATTCTTCCCATAGGTTTCTTAATAGTGGAATCCGCAAGGTGCAAGTTCAAAGAGCAATCATCAAAATCACGGAAACCTAGCAAATCACACAAAGTTTTTGGAATCGTGGAAACACTAGCACCAAAATCACACAAAGCATAGCATTCATGATCTTTAATCTTAATTTTAATAGTAGGTTCCCACTCATCATAAACTTTCCTAGGGATAGAAACTTCCAACTCAAGTTTTTCTTCAGAAGATTGCATCAAAGCATCAACGATATGTTTGGTAAAGGATTTATTTTGACTATAAGCATGAGGAGAATTTAGCACGGATTGCAAAAAGGAAATACAATCTATCAAAGAGCAATTATCATAATTAAATTCCTTGAAATCCAAAATAGTGGGTTCATTAATATCTAATGTTTTGATCTCTTCAATCCCACTTTTATCAATTTTAGCATCAACATCTAAAAACTCCGAATTTTTGGAACGCCTTCTAGGTAAAGGTGGATCATATTCAGTCCCATAATTATCAAGATTCATATTGCAAAACAAAGATTTAATAGGGGACACATCAATAACTTTTAGATCTTCATCTTTATTTTCATAGGAACTAGAGGAACACGCTCTTATAAAGCAATCTTTCTTAGCACGCATCCTAGCGATTCTTTCTTTGCACTCATCAATGGAAATTCTCATGGCTTTGAGAGACTCATTGATATCATGCTTAGGAGGAATAGATCTAAGTTTTAAAGAATCAACATCAAGAGAAATTCTATCAACGTTCCTAGCCAATTCATCAACTTTAAGCAATTTCTCTTCAAGCAAAGCATTGAAATTCTTTTGCGAATTCATAAATTCCTTAACACTACTCTCAAATTCAGAGGGCATCTTATTAAAATTTCCATAAGAATTGTTGTAGGAATTACCATAATTATTAGAGGAATTACTAGGATAAGGCCTAGGATTAAAGTTTCCTCTATACGCGTTGTTACCAAAATTAATCCTACCAACAAAATTCACATCCATAGATTCATTATTATTCTCAATCAAAGTAGACAAAGGCATATCATTAGGATCAGAAAGAACACTCTTAGTAGCAAATAATTTCATAAGTTCATCCATCTTTCCACTCAAAACATTAATTTCTTCTATCGCATGCACTTTTTTATTAGTAGATCTTTCATTGTGCCATTGAGAATAATTAACCATAATATTATCTAGGAGTTTAGTAGCTTCTCCTAAAGTGATTTCCATAAAAGTGCCTCCCGCGGCTGAATCTAAAAGATTTCTAGAAGCAAAATTCAATCCGGCGTAAAAAATTTGTATAATCATCCACAAATTCAAACCATGCGTGGGGCAATTACGTATCATTAATTTCATCCTCTCCCAAGCTTGTGCAACATGTTCATGATCAAGTTGCTTAAAATTCATAATATCGTTTCTAAGAGAGATAATCTTAGCGGGAGGAAAATACTTAGAGATAAAAGCATCTTTGCACTTATTCCAAGAATCAATACTATTTTTAGGCAAAGACGAAAACCAAGCTTTAGCACGATCTCTAAGCGAAAAAGGAAATAGCTTCAATTTAACAATATCATTGTCAACATATTTCTTCTTTTGTATATCACACAAATCAACGAAGCTATTTAGATGAGTAGCGGCATCTTCACTGGGAAGGCCGACGAATTGATCTTTCGTAACAAGATTCAATAAAGCAGCATTTATTTCACAAGATTCAGTATCGGTAAGAGGAGCAATCGGAGTGCTAAGAAAATCATTATTGTTGGTATTGGTAAAGTCACATAATTTGGTATTATCTTGAGCCATCGTGACAAACAAGCAATCCAACACACGAGCAAACAAGAAGCAAGCGAAAAAGAGGTGAACGGAAAAGAGAGGGCGAATAGAACGGCAAGGGTGAAGTGGGGGAGAGGAAAACGAGAGGTAAATGGCAAATAATGTAATGCGGGAGATAAGGGTTTGTGATGGGTACTTGGTATGTTGACTTTTGTGTAGACCTCCCCGGCAACGGCGCCAGAAATGGCTCATTGTCGGGAGTCCAAATCTTGACTTGACCTTGCATAAGCCTCCCCGGCAACGGCGCCAGAAATGGCTCATTGTCGGGAGTCCAAATCTTGACTTGATCTTGCATAAGCCTCCCCGGCAACGGCGCCAGAAATCCTTCTTGCTACCTCTTGAGCACTACGTTGGTTTTCCCTTGAAGAGGAAAGGGTGATGCAGCAAAGTATCGTAAGTATTTCCCTCTGCTTTTGAGAACCAAGGTATCTATCCAGTAGGAGGCTACGCACGAGTCCCTCACACCTACACAAACAAATAAATCCTCGCAACCAACGCGATAAGGGGTTGTCAATCCCTACACTGTCACTTACGAGAGTGAGATCTGATAGATATGATAGGATAATATTTTTGGTATTTTTATGATAAAGATGCAAAGTAAAGAAAGTAAAATAAAAATGGCACAAGAAATAGCTAAGTGTTGGAAGATTAATATGATGGAAAATAGACCCGGGGGCCATAGGTTTCACTAGTGGCTTCTCTCAAGAGCATAAGTATTTTACGTTAGGTGAACAAATTACTGTTGAGCAATTGACAGAATTGAGCATAGTTATGAGAATATCTAGGTATGATCATGTATATAGGCATCACGTCCGAGACAAGTAGACCGACTCCTGCTTGCATCTACTAATATTACTCCACACATCGACCGCTATCCAGCATGCATCTAGAGTATTAAGTTCATAAGAACAGAGTAACGCTTTAAGCAAGATGACATGATGTAGAGGGATAAACTCATGCAATATGATATAAACCCCATCTTGTTATCCTCGATGGCAACAATACAATACGTGCCTTGCTGCCCCTACTGTCACTAGGAAAGGACACCGCAAGATTGAACCCAAAGCTAAGCACTTCTCCCATTGCAAGAAAGATCAATCTCGTAGGCCAAACCAAACTGATAATTCGAAGAGACTTGCAAAGATAACCAATCATACATAAAAGAATTCAGAAGATTCAAATATTTTTCATAGATAAACTTGATCATAAACCCACAATTCATCGGTCTCAACAAACACACCGCAAAAGAAGATTACATCGAATAGATCTCCACAAGAGAGGGGGAGAACATTGTATTGAGATCCAAAAAGAGAGAAGAAGCCATCTAGCTAATAACTATGGACCCGAAGGTTAGAGGTAAACTACTCACACATCATCGGAGAGGCTATGGTGTTGATGTAGAAACCCTCCGTGATCGATGCCCCCTCCGGCGGAGCTCCGGAACAGGCCCCAAGATGGGATGTGACCGGTACAGAAGGTTGCAGCGGTGGAATTAGGTTTTTGGCTCCGTATCTGGTAGTTTGGGGGGTACATAGGTATATATAGGAGGAAGGAGTACGTCGGTTGTCAGGACCCCGATTCTAAGTCACACCGATCTAGCCTGTAACACCTCATATCACTTTGCGGCCTCACGCACGGTATTCCCACGGGTGTCGCCTTACCATGGCCCGGGACCATTTGCGCCTTTTGGCTCACGTATATGATAGTGTCACTAGCATCCATATGACAAAGAACTCGGGCCGACATGGCTAGTCGTGAACCCAAAGTGGCACTAACTTACGGGGACAGGCATACATGAATCAACATCGAGCATGTCGGTCATCAACGTGTGAATCCGGGCTGTAGCACTGGGCTAACAGGACTCCGGGAACCCAGGCTGTAGCAGGCTAGGTAGGACTCCGGATGTCACCGCGTGACATTTCCCCGAAGGGACAGACACAGTAACGAAGTGAATCACATGCCGGCCAGTCAAGTGTTCCGGAGCAGTAGTGCTGGGCTAGCAGGACTCCGGTGAACCGGGCTGTAGCGGACTACTATGGCTCATGGAAGCACAAGACTACATTTCCCCATAAGAGAGGCTACCAAGGATAAACAACTAGGTTGTCGGATCCCACACATACCAAGCATTTCAATCATACACGCAATATGCTCGATATGTGTAAATACAACATGGCATCACAACATAACTCTACGACTCAAGTATTTATTCAATAGGCTCCGAGGAGCGAGATATTACAAACATAGGTCTCATGACCCAACATTCAGAGCATACAAGTCAAACACATGCGGAAGCTTAACATGTCTGAGTACAGACATCTACAAATGAAAAAGGCTGAGAAGCCTGACTATTTACTAGATCCTGCCGAGGGCACAAGATCGTAGCTGAGGTAACAAGCTAAACGTCGAAGTCCACACGGAACTACTAGCGAGACTGACGTCTCTCTGCAAAACATAAAATAAGCAAACATGAGTACAAATGTACCCAGCAAGACTTACATCAGAACTATCTACATATGCATCGGTATCAACAAAGGGGGTGGTGGAGTTTAACTGCAGCAAGCCAGCTTTGACTCAGTGGCTAACCTGAACTATGACTGCAAGCAACTCTTTTGAGGTGGTGCACACGAGTCCACATATTCACCAAATCAATACACCACTATGGATCCGCTCCCGTCTCCCTACGAGAACGCCATCCATAGCACTCACGCTTATCTTGCGCATTTTAGAGTATCCACTTTCACTTGTCTATGAACTGTTATAGGCAACCCAGAAGTCCTTTACCGCGGACACGGCTATTCGAATAGATCATATTAACCATGCAGGGGTGTACTTCGTCACACACGCTCTCACCACTTACCGCCGTTTACACAGCATGTACTCGGCAACCTTCAAGCGGAAACCCAGCGAGGGTGTCGGCCACAGCCTACCTAAACACTCAAGTCTCTAGCCCAGGTTTATCGCCTATTCAGGTTCCATCCGCAGGGAGTCCGGCCAAGGTTTCCACATACGGCCCCGAACGATGTGTACAGGGTTCCGAGACACCAAACGGGCGCCCGGCATGCCCGGCCATGTGCCTACTGCATCACAGCCCACCCCTCGGGTCAGCGCTGCCCACGGCCTCCAGCATACTACAAACACCAGAAACTACTTGCAACTCCTGGACAGAGGACAAGGGTGATTAAGAAGCCGAGAGGGTCCATTTGTTTCGGGCCCAATGCGTGGTAGTAACTGTATCATGGATCACAAACACATAACTCAGTTCCTGAGGACGGCTTCAATGAGGAAACCCACATGTACTCCTACATGGCCTCTCACCGCTACCTTTACCAAATCGTGTTCACACACTTAGCTCACACACAGTAGGACATGTTCATCACCATTCCAACTCATCCCTGATGAATCAGACCTGACACAACTCTAAGCAATAGCAGGCATGACAAACAAGCATGAATGAGTAGGCACATCAGGGCTCAAACAACTCCTACTCATGCTAGTGGGTTTCATCTATTTACTGTGGCAATGACAAGTCATGCAGAGGATAAGGGGTTCAACTACCGCAGCAAGTAACAGATGAATCGTTGTTGTCCTAATGCAGTAAAAGAGAGCAGGAGCGAGAAAGTGGGATTCTATCGGAATGAACAAGCGGGTTTTGCTTGCCTGGCACTTCTGAAGATGATATAGCTCTTCATCGGTGTCATCGAACTCATCGTCGGAACATACGTCTACCGAGGGGGAACAATTACCGGCAACAGAGAGGAAACACAATCAATGCAATGCAACAATATGATGCATGAATGTGACATGGCAATATGTTGTGATTTGAGCTAATGCAGCTAGCAATGATTTAAATGGAGTTGGTTTGAACACTAGATTCAAATTTGAACTCCACATGAGGCATTTCAAATACCATTGATTCAAATTGTCATATACAGTGGTTGTAAGTTGTTCAAACATGCATGAGAATGCCATAAACAGATTCTTCATATTTTTCTGATAATTTTTCATATATAAATTATTTCATTTGGAGTTACGGTTGATTTTCTATGATTTTTAGAAGTTTAGGCTATTTTCTAGATTTTCTAATTATTTAGAATTAAAATAAATTCCGGAAAATGCATTACTGCGTCAGCACTACGTCAGCATGACGTGAGCGAGTCAACGGGGCAGCCCAGGTCAAACTGACCAGTGGGGCCCGCGTGTCAGTGGCTAACTGAACTAACCTAGTTAGATTAGCACTAACCTAGGTTAAACTAATTAAGTTTAAACCTAAACTAGATTAATTAGCTGGGAGGGGCCCGCATGTCATAGACTCAAGGGAGGTCAAATCCCCTAGTCAACCGGGGTAACCCACCAGCGGTCAAAGCGGTCAACCCGCCGGTGTTTAGCCGCCGGCGAGGCCGAACGCGGCGGAGGGCATCGGGAATCGCCCACAGGCGACCATTTGCACGACGGAGAGGCTCTACGTGACGAGGAGACTCGTCCGCGTCCAGTGGTGCTCACAGCAGCAGCTCTAGTGGCCTAAAGCGATGGCGGCGGCGACTTGTGCGGCGGCCGGAGTTCGGGCGTCAAGCGGATCGGCGTTGCATGGAATGGCAGGAGCCGCGGGTGGTCGCGGTCGACTCCTGGGAACGTGCTGAGCACGGTGGCGCACTCGGTTGTGAGCTTGCGCGGCTGTGGCCACGGCTACGCCATAGCCGGCGGAGAGATGCTTCGGTCACGGTTGGGGATTGGGGCTAGTCGACGGGGAGAGGGGCGAGGGGCGTAGGAGCTCACAGCGGTTCCGCAGGGTTGGTCAGTGGGCTCGGGGAGAGGCCGGAGCAAGAGGGGCGGCGATGAAGATCTTCGGTGTTGGGAGGTTGAAGACGACGACGTGGAGGCACTCGGGGGCGTCCGGCGTTGCACAGCTCGACGAGGAGGAAGAGGGGTACTAGGCGGAGCTCTTGGGCATCTCAGGGCGTCGCCGGGATGGTGGTGTCCGAGGTGGTGGCGAGCGGCGGCGACGGAGGCGTTCGGGCGGAAAGAACAGAGGAGGGGGAGAGCGTTCGGGGGAGAGAGAGGGAGAGCCGGACGGCTCTGGGGGTCGCGTGGCATCGTCCAGACGCGTCGAGGCGGAGCCAGGCAGGCAGGGAGGGAGGAGGTGGCCGCGGCGTGTAGCTGCGCGCGTCGGGCACGCGCCCTCGCCTACTGGCGCGAGGAGGAAGGCGACAGGAGAGCGCCTGGTGGGCTGGGCCGCCAGGTGGCTTTGGTGGGTGCCAGGTAGGTATCTTCTCTCTCTGCTTTCTGTTTTGCTTGGTGTTGTTGATTTAGTAAAACACTAAACCACTACTAAAACTTCTGAAAATATTTGTGGGCACAATTAGAATTATTTCCAACAGCCCTCAACTAGTTTCAGAATTATTAGAGCACTTAAAATATTTATAGGATTTAAATGCTCCAATTCAAATACAATATGAGTTAATTCAAAAATCCAAAAATGACCTAAAATATATTCATCATTTTTGGCAAAGGTTTTCACCTTAACCAGAAATCATGAACTTTTCTTAAGGACATTTTGGGACTTATTGAAAAATATTTTATTTGATCCTATTTGAATTCTTCCTGTTGCTAGGGTTTGATCAATCCCCATTTCAACTTAAGTAAAAATTGAACATGATGCAACAGACAAGTGCTAGCCTAGTGCAAGGTATGGCTAGGGATGTGACATCGGTGGAGCAACATGGGGCCCACAAGGGTGGAGGGCGTGCCCCCTACCTCGTGGCTTCCTGGTAGCTTTCTTGACGTAGGGTCCAAGTCCTCTGGATCATGTTTGTTCCGAAAATCACGTTCCTGAAGGTTTCATTCCGTTTGGACTCCGTTTGATATTCTTTTTCTGCGAAACTCTGAAATAGGCAAAAACAACAATTCTGGGCTGGGCCTTCGGTTAATAGGTTAGTCCCAAAAACTAATATAAAAGTGAATAATAAAGCCCAATAATGTCCAAAACAGAAGATAATATAGCATGGAGCAATAAAAAATTATAGATACGTTGGAGATGTATCAATCATCCTCTCATGGACACTTGGAATCTTTCTCTCGATGCGAGCCCATGAGAATAACATAACCCTCATAAACATAGACAACACATAGCATGGGTTAGTACACAAAGTGCAATTGACAATTTGTTATCATACCACAAGATCCTATGTGATGCATCATTAGCACTTGTGTGTTGACCACTTAGAGTTTGATTCTTTAATATTTATATTGGTCAACCTTTATTTTTACTCCATGCTTAATGCTGTTGTCTTGAAGGCCATATTGAATTCTTCACTATGGTTCATTTCTTAAAGACATGATTACCCATATCTCAGTTATCATATGACCATATAGAGTTTACCCATGAATACCATATTGGTCATCATTTGTTCTTCTTCATGCTTCATCATAATATCTTGAGAGGCACAATGAAATTTTCTCATGAATTACTTGCTTCAAGAAATAATCATCCATGACTCATATGAGCTCATCATGATCCTATCTTCAGGCCATATGTAGAACTCTTCTCTTCAAGATCATGATCCATCACCACTACAAAAAAAGACACATCCGTGACATTTTGGGCTGAACGAAAATCTTTTCTGTCATACTTATGACACTTCTATGACGATAATTGTGACAAAACCCGGTATCATCATAGATGTGGTGGGGTCCTACTTCTATGACAACAAATCATGACAGAAAATGGGCTTTTCGTCCTGGGCGGGCTGGAGACGCATCTGCATGACATTCTTTGGGCCGTCCATGACAGAAAAAACCGTGGTAGAAGCAAGGGCGCGGAAAATATTGGGGAGTCCCCGGTTACGGTGGGTGGTCGGGGCCGAGCGATGCCCGTTTCTCTCGTACGTACGCGCGTGTGTGCGAGGCGTTGGGCTCTAACTGAACCCGAGCGAGGCGTTGGGTTCTAACTGAACCCGAGCGATTGCACTGCAGGCTACGCGTTATTGAACCCGAGCGATCGATCGATGGCTATTAACTGAACCCGACTGAGCGATTCCTTCGCTACTGCTGCTAACTGAAGCCGATCGATGCTGCCTCTGGATGAACAGTGAGCGTTGCTGGGGGGGTTTGGATGAACAGTTCCCGGTGGGGGTGGATGAACAGGACCCCGTGGCGTTGCCTCTGGATGACCAGTGAGCGTTGCTGGGGGGTTTTGGATGAACAGTTCCCGGTGGGGGTGGATGAATAGGACCCCGATCGTTCGAGCCTGTTGGGGCTGGATGAACAGGACCCCGTGGAGGGCAGGATGAACAGGACCACCCCGTGGAGGGCAGGATGAACAGTAGACGGTGGAGGGCAGGATGAACAGTAGCCCGTGGAGGGGTGGTTGAACAGGAGCCCGTCGAGAGGGATGGTTGAATAGTAGCCGGTGGAGTAGCGCGTGGTGGAGGCTGGATGAACAGGAGCCCGTGGATGAAGAGTCGCAGGTGGAGGCTGGAGGAGGTCGACGGTGGATGAACAGTAGCCCGTGGAGGCTAGTGGGGGTCGACGGTGGAGATGAACAATATCCCGTGGAGTCCTGTTTTGCGGTACGCCACACCCCTCCCAATGAACAGGACCCCCATTTCGACCGTAGCGCTCCAACACAAGTCCGTTTCCTCCGTTTTGCGGTACGCCACACCCCTCCCGATCAACAGGACCCCCGTTTTGACCGTAGGAGGTTCATTTCCTCCGTTTTGTGATACGCCAGACCCCTCCCGATGAACAGGATCCCATTTCGAACGTGGCCGGTCGAACACAAGGCCGTTTCCTCCGTTCTGCGGTAAGCCTGGCCTCGTTTCCTTCGGCTGTTCCGTCCAAGCCCTCCCGATGAACACGACGACGCATTCCGTTCCGACCTAGCTGGTTGGCTCCCCATGAACACGACGACGACGCTGTTTCTCCGTTCCGACCCAGCCATGTAAACGAGCCCTGACCATACGTATGCGCGAGTAGGCGTTCGAGACCCTGCCCGTATGTACGTACGTGGCCGTATTTTCTTTCTTGCAAACTGGTCATTGTACGTACGTGTACATGCTACGTGCGCACCTCTACTATGACACGTGCACGCCTCTACATCGTCTAGTATGTACGTACACGTTCGCGACCAGAATGACAACGCTACGTACGCTTTAACCAGGTGGGTCCCGACTGTCAGGAACTTACATGCCTGCGAAGATGTAGCTGGTGTGTCCCAGCAGTCAGGGGGGCGAATTGTTTTTTTTGCCCGGACGCACTTCCTTGCATGCGAAGATGTAGTTGGTGGGTCCCAGCAGTCAGGGGGAAACATTTATTTCGCGAAATACGGTGGCCCGTTCGGTGGGTCCCCGCTGTTAGGTGGAGGAATAATTATTTTGCGCATAATAAGGAGGCACTTCCTTGCTGCGGCCATGGACCTAGCTGTCAGCCTCTCCACGTACAGTCCACGTCCGATGGAAGCGATTCCTTGACCACGTTGACCACGCTGCGCTAAGAGCACCAGGGCGGTGGACGACGGCGAGGCCTAGGAAGGGGACGACGCGGAGCCGGGGAAGACGCGGCAGTGGATGCCCACGCGTAGAGGAGTACGAGGGTTCACTGGTTCGCTGCGGTGTGAGGCTGCCGTCGCCGCAGAATAACAAGGGGTGTGGGTGAGTAGAGGGATGGCCTGGCCAGCGGTGGGAATAGTAGGGGCGGTGAGGCCTCCGCGGCAGCACAGCCGGCCACGGGAGGTAGGAGCATGCGGCACGACTGGCACTGCTTTGGGCGGCTGGAGCAACAAGACCAGAGGTTGAAGAAGCACTACGGCCGTTGGATGGACATCGTACGGTCAGTGGAGCTAGAATCGTTCATATTGACTAAGTTTACAAAGCACTCCGTCCCCGTCAACTTAGTAAGCCCACAAGTCAGCCTCCCACCAAGGTGGGTCCCAACTAGCAGGGGGAGTATTCATTTTTTTGTGCGTAATAAGGAGGCACCTCCGGTGGGTCCGAGATGACAGCGGGGGGGGGGGGACATTTTTTCGCGAAATACGTTGGCCCGTCCAGTGGGTCCCAGCAGTTAGGGGGGAAACGTTTTTTCGCCAAATACGGTGGCCCGTCCGGTGGGTCCCTGCTGTCAGGTGGAGGAATAATTATTTTCCATGTAATAAGGAGGCACTTCCTTGTGGCTGCCGTGGACCCAGCTGTCAGCCTCTCCACGTACAGTACTCTTCCGATGGAAGTCGTTCCTTGACCACGTTGACCACGCCGCACCGAGAGCACCAGGGCGGTGGACGACAGCGAGGCCTTGGAAGGGAACGACACGGAGGCAGGGAAGACTCGCAGTTGTTTCCCACGCGGAGGGGAGTACGACTATACGAGGGTTTACTGGTTCGTCTGCCGTCGCCGGAGAATAACAGTAGGTGTGGGTCAGTAGAGGGATGGCTAGGCCAGCGATGGGAGTACGGTGGGGCGGTGAGGCCTGTGCGGTAGCACAGCCGACGGGGGGAGGAGGGAGCAGGCAGTCCCGCGGGCGCTTGTTTGAGCGGCTGGAGCAGGAAGAGCAGAGACTGAAGAAGCACGACGGCCGTTGGATGGACATCCAACAGTCACTGCCTGTGCATCAACCTTTTTTCTAGGAAAGCCTCAAATCTGTGGAAAACAGCATACGGCCCATCTGCCATTATTTCTAATAATTTACAGCCCATTTGCTAATTCTTAAGGTTTTTTTTGGAGCCCATATTCTTTTTGTTAGCATTACAGCCCATATTGTGGCCACGGTTAAAAAAATTATACGAAATTTTGCATATTTCGGTGCGGTCCGAACTGTTTTTAATCCCGAAATTTCGAGTGACATTCAAACAGATTTTAAAAATAAATGTATATCAATATAAAATCCAACAAATTGTCCATGCATAAAAATAAATGCAATTTAAAATCTCGAAATGAAAAAAAGAAATTTGAAACTAATTGCCGGTTTGATGTGTTTTAAAAATGTACAACCCATTTCTCATTACTGATAGGCCATTTTCTCGGTCAGCCGAATGAAGCTCTCCTCGTCTTGAAAGATTTGTAGCCCAACAGGCCTGACAAAGCGACTCACTTGGCAAATCAAAAATACTAGGCTGTGGCCGTGGACCCAGCTGTCAGCCTCTCCACGTACAGTACTCTTCCGATAGAAGTCCGTCGTTGACCACATTGACCATGCCGCGCCGAGAGCACCAAGGCGGTGGACGACGGCGAGGCCTAGGAAGGGGACGACGTGGAGACGGGGAAGATGCGGCAGTGGATGCCCAGGCGGAGAGGAGTACGAGGGTTCACTGGTTCGGCTGCGGTGTGAGGCTGCCGTCGCTGCAGAATAACAGGGTGTGTGGGTGAGTAGAGGGATGGCCTGGCGAGCGGTGGGAGTAGTAGAGGGCGATGAGGCCGCCGCAGCATCACAGCCGGCAACAGGAGGCAGGAGCACGCGGCACGACCGGTGCTGGTTTGGGCGGCTGGAGCAAGAAGACCAGAGGTTGAAGAAGCACTACTACCGTTGGATGAACATCGTACGGTAACTGGAGCTAGAATCGTTCATATTGACTAAGTTGACAAAGCCCTCCGTCCCCGTCAACTTGGTAGGCCCGCAAGTCAGCCTCCCACGATGCTGGGTTCCAGCTGGTAGGGGGAGTATTCATTTTTGTGTGCGTAATAAGGAGGCACTTCCTTGCGTGCGAAGATAGCTGGTGGGTCCGACCTATCAGCGGGGGGCACGTTTTTTTCGCAAAATACAGAGACCCTTTCGGTGGGTCCCGGATGTCAGGTGGAGGAATCAAAGACTTGAGAAGGCGTACAAAACAAGCTAGTGTACCAGTAAAGAGACGTTGCTGAGTTTTAGAAGAAAGAGAGACGTGCTCCTGTAGCTGGTTCGAATCCAAACCTAGACTATGACTATATATGGTGCTATGCTACTCTGCAAGTAATGAAACTGACATATCCAACGTTCGTTTCTCCTCTTCGCTACTTACTCTACCTAGCATCAGAAGCGCTGGCCGCTCGTCCACCTGCTCTTCAGCAGGCAACAACAAAATATGCGCTAAGTCGCCACCCGTACCATCGCCTGTGGGTCTCATCAACCCCCCGCCGGCACGCGCACCGCAGCCGGTTGCTCATGGCAACCCGCTGCCGTTGGTGTGGTGCCACTGCTGCAAATCACGCAGAGTCATCCGTCGCGTCTCAACCACAATCCTCAACCCTGGCCGAGTCTTCTACAAATGCCCGAATCATGGGGTAATAATATGTTTAAGTGTTGTTCTGCTGCTTTCAGTTGCTGATTTTTTAATAGTTTGGTTGATGATCTTCCAATTTGATTCATGCAGAAAAGGGAAGATTCGTGTGATTTGTATTTCTGGGAAGTTGCTGATGTGGGGGAGTGCAACTACGCTGATGATTTGGTTAGCCGAAGAATCCCAATACCAACAGGTTGGGCTGTTGGACAAGTAACTGAAGGAACGGCAGAAGAGGAAGATGCAGAGCAGAAGGTTAAAGATGCAGTTCCTCTAATCATGGCCAAGCAACAACTGCTGAATGACCTTGACAGGAATGAGGAGATGAAAGAGCTTGTGAAGATAATGGGCAAAATCGATGTGCTCTATAGGATGATTGTCTCTTTATTTGGAGTGTATGTAGCACTCATGATGTATTCAGTGGCTATGACATGAGCACTTTGCTGAAACTAGTAATGAATGAAACCTGTGTAGCAGGCTGGGCGTAGTGTTGTGAACATCTAATGATTTCTATTAACGGAAATCAGGGGGTATCCCCTTATGCTCGTAAATAAATAAATAGTAGAGGCCCTTTTGGTAATAAATAAATTAGCAGATGACCTGTCGGGTCAGCTTTGTTCTCATTCGTAGACGTCGAGCAAATTGCAGTCCAACAGCAAACTATGTCATCAAATTCAAGTTTCATAGCCAAATATGAGTACAACTAAACAACAATGTCATCATGTGTTAGTCGTCATACAATCACCAAACAGAAATCAGCATACATAACAAGTGATGTTCTCACAGAAAAATACAAAACAACATGTTCATCAGGTTTCAGTTGTCATAGCAAACACAATTTCACATAGTAGATAAAAAACGTCTTCTGACAGGCAAATACGACAAAAGCAATGTAATCATCATCCGCAGCAGCAGCGTCAACATCTTCGCCATGGTTATCAGTCTGAATCGTAATTCCCCATGGTGTCATCTTCTTCTTCGTCCTCAACGTCCTCGAACGTTGGCTTCTTCTTGATCAACTCTTGTATGTCCACAGCACGACAGGCAATCTTTTCGCCGGCGTCACTGACGTGATGGTTCTCAAAGATATTTGGAACATCTGTGTTATCTTGTACATCAGGAGCAGTGTAAGCATCATCTTGTTGTGCAACTTCATTAAACAATTTCCTCTTCTCAAACCTTTGCACTACTGTCCAGTCGTCGCTACGTGCAAATGTGTCTTCCAAGAAAAATATCTGTGTTGCTTGATTTGCCAAAATAAAAGGATCGTTGGTCTGGTACGCCGCCTTGACATTGATGGATTTGAAATAATCATCAGCTCTGGGTTTTGCGATCCTGGAAAACAGGTTATACCAACGACAGCACAACAGAACCACACACCGATGATCCTCGAAACTGGAGATGTATTGCAACTGAACAATGTCTGTTATGTTAGCATACATTTCAGTTGTCTCTTTGTCATATGTATCCGTGCTCATGATGGCACTGTTTTGTGTCTTCCTGCCTTCGTCTCGTGCAAGGGTGTTGTAGCGCACATCTCCAACAACGCAAGATTCATAATGTCTTACCCGAGTATTAGGACCCATTGCTAGTGAGTAAAGGGCATCATCAACTGCCTGCCCATCCTCCCGCATCTTCTTAACCTATGGTTAGGAAATAGACAAGCTGATCATCTTATGTACTCAATATATTAAAAAAATTGACAGCGCAATTCAAAAGCTTACATGGCTCTTGAACCATTTCGCAAATCCTGCCATAACCAGTTTGTCAATGTTTCTTGGATTTTGCGGCAGTAACTCCTTTTTGTAGATGTTGCACAACATAGTGATCACGTCAAACATCTAAATATATTAGAATGTGCTGCAAGTTTAGTAGATTACGATGTATAAGCTGCAGTACTTAGCACTTACTTGATATAAGGTAGTATCTCAGGACAGTTATTCAACACATACCAAACCATTTTGTCCAAATCTTTAGGTCCATCCTCTTGTCGACTCTTCCTTGTAACTCGAACAGAATAATCGAAAACATTGAGCCGGGGATTGTCTTCATCCACGTCTTTGCTAAGCTGATCAGCTGTTTCAATGTATTTTGAGCAGAATGTCAATGCTTCTGTAGCAATGTAGGCCTCTGCAATGGAACCCTCGGGTCTAGCTCTGTTCCTAACATAGCCCTTGAAAGTGCCTATCCGCCTTTCAATAGGGTACATCCAGCCATACTGTACTGGACCTCTAAGTAGTGCCTCATAAGGTAGATGAACAGCCAAATGCACCATCACATCAAAGAAGGGTGGAGGATATATCTTCTCAAGGTCGCATAGGATAGTTGGTATCTTGTCTCTAAGACGCTACAAAGCATCTATCCTGATATTTCTACTGCAGAGTTCCCTAAAGAATTGTCCCAACTTTGCAATTGCTCTGTATAAGTCAGGGCAGCCCAATCCTCTAAGGATAACAGGTAAAACCCTTTGAAGTAGGACATGGCAGTCATGAGTTTTCAACCCTTGTACCTTGTCTCCATCTGCACTGACTCTACTTTCAGGGTTGGAAGCAAATCCATGTGGGAATCTCACACATGACAGGACCTTCCAGAATTCTTTTCTTTTTACCTTGTCCAAGACGTACATAGCTGGTGCCATATCCCGTGGTTTACCTTCATCTTGCACCTGCAAATCCTTTCTGATACCCAGGTGTGTCAAATCAATCCTATATTTTAAGGTATCTTTCGTCTTGCCTTCAATATTAAGAAGTGTGCCGATAATGCTGTCACATATATTTTTCTCGATGTGCATCACATCAAAATTATGCCGCAGATACAGATCTTTCCAATACTCCAAGTCCCACAAAGTGGACCTGCGGGTAAACAATAATCTCTCTTCTGCCCTGCCACGCTTCCTTTTCCCGCTACCATTATCAGGATGGTTTCCTGGTGTAATATGCCTGACCTTCTCTAATTCCACTTGCAACTCATCGGCGGTGAGCCTCTTTGGCGGATCATGGTTTTCATGCTTTGCAGTGAACACACCTCGTCGGTATTTTCTAGGATGCGGCTTGTCCTTGGCAAGGAAACGACTGTGTCCAATGTAACAGATCTTGCTAAGTATTGCGTATGACAGCGGATTCCTGTCACAGCGAACACATGCATTGTAAACATGTGTCATTTGCCCTGACATAGTGCCCAAAGCCAGATAATCATGGATGCACCAAATTATAACAACACGCAGAAAGAAATCAGCTGGTGGGCTGCTATATAGGTCTCGAGTGAGAACACCCCTCCATAAATGTTTAAGTTCCTTCACAAGAGGCTCCATGAACAAATCAAAATCCTTTCCAGGACTTTTTGGACCTGGGATGAGCAACGCCATCATGTAGTTTGATTCTTTGGTGCAGACATTTGGAGGCATGTTGTAAGGGATAACAAGCCTGACCACATGCTATATGTGGCGCTCTGGTGGCCAAATGGGTTAAATCCATCTGAAGCTAAGCCAAGTCTAATGTTTCTCGGGTCAGCAGAAAACGTTTCATGCTTCTGATTGAAGCTTTTCCACTCACTACCATGAGATGGATGCCTCATTACATTCTGATCTCTGAAATCCTGGTTCCTAGAATGCCACAATACATCCTCTCTTGTTTCAGCATCATGAAACAACCTCTTCACAACATCGCCATCTTTCCATCTTGATGATTTGCATTTCGGGCATTCACTTAAGTTGGCATAATCCTTCCGGAACAGAACACAATTATTCTTACAAACATGGATCATATCATATCCAATTCCAACAGCACGAAGGAAATTCTTCATTTTACTGTAGGTGTGTGGTAGGTCAGACGCATTTGGGAAAGCTTTGCGGAAAGGAGCAAACATCGCATCGAATGATTTGTTGGTCATCCGCTCAGATGTCTTAACCTGAAGAAAGGTGACCATAGCTGAGAATACTGACAACTTATTTCCTAGGGTGACAGCCACGTTGCATTGTTCCAACATGCGGGCCCACCGTTTTCCTTCTGCAGGTGAAAGTTCACGGAATGCACGGGCATGTCATAGCATTGTTTCAATGTTGGTCAAACTCACAGGCTCCGCCGCCACCTCCTCCTCCTCCTCTTCCACCTGAGCATCAGGCAGATCAAGATGGTGATCTGCTGCTTCCACGTAGTCAATAACATTGACGTTCACAACTTCACCATGATGAACCCACCTAGTATATGTGACCGACATCCCATAGAAGTGTAGATGATTTTGCACAGTTGACTGGGGTTTTGTAGCTGAATTCATACAACTGCTACACGGGCAGAGCACATCTGATTTCGGACCACCGTACTCAGCTATGGTAAAGTTCATGAAGTTTTCAACCCCCTCGACATATGCAGCGGAGAATCTTCGAGCAGAAGTTATCCAAGTCCTGTCCATCTGTTAGAGATACAAATTAGTTCTTCTACTAGATATTACAGGAAAAACATATATGCTTTTTTATGATGTCCAGAAGAAAATACCTAGGTCGATGTCTAAAGCTATGGCAAGATATTTGGACGAGCAGATCTAAGTAACGAAATATATGTAAAGCTAATTCAGCAAACAGATTTGAGTGCTAAATTATGGCAGGCTATTTTAGCAGTCAATGAGGCCGAGCACACTGCCATCAAACTATCGAAGGCCATCGCAGCAACAAAGATCGAGTATAAAATGGTGTAGAGCTATTTCACCTAACAGATTGGCTACTAGACCATGGCAATCTACGTCACAATAAATATATGGCAGGATATTTTAGCAACTAATCGGCCTTGGCATGCCATCTCAGATAAGCAGATTGAGTGCAGAACAGGACAAGGAAGCTTCTTAAGTAGAGCATATTGACTGTAAACTAGAATGCGCGTACCGTGGGAGAAGCTGACCGCCGTGCGTCTCCACACGAACGTCGCCAGCGGTGGTGGCGCTGACCGCCGTGCGCCTCCACAAGAATCTCGCCAGTGGTGGCGGCGCGGCTAGAGGACGGCAGTCTACGAGAGCGTACTGTGGGAGCGAGAGGATCGCCGTGCGTCCCCTCGACGAACCGGGGCGCCGGCATATCGGCGTGGCGGGGAGGGCGGCTTTGGCAGAGCGAATGGAGTGGAGGGGGACGGGGGGGAGGGGGTTTGGGGAATATTATTGGCTAGTTGGCCGAAGGGCGGTTGAATCTAGGATTTGGGGGGAATTTTTGTTTGGGGGGGGGAGGATTTTCGCGCGGTGGGCAGGGGGAGTTTGGCGCATGGTCGGTTTTTCCAAGTGCAGTCCCATGTGTCAGTGAAGAGGCAAGCCGAAGCACGTTCCGTTTGCGTGAGCCGTGTGCAGGACCGAACGTGTGTGGGGTGCAATGCGACTGCGACAGGGGTGCTGTGAGTGTACCGCCTTTTTTCCTTTTAAACTAGGTGCTTCGCCCCCTCAAAAAAAAACTTGTTGCTTCGCGCGATCCATCGATACTACTACTAGTAATCCGGTAATCCCGACTAAAACGGCGCGGCTGGTTCTTTTCCCGCGCGATATGCTGGGAGGTTGGCTTAGTTGGGTTTTTTAGGAGGAGTAATGCTACACCTACGTAGTCCCAGTTACATAATTAACATAATGAGAAACGTGTGAGCTGTTGATTGTAGATTGGGGGGAGGGAGGGGCCCACCACCATGAAAATCAGGGGAGGAGAGAGAGAGGAAATTTACGTTAACCCTTTCATAGATTCCCGTAGATGTAGAAAAATGTGAAATGCGTGAATGTGCATTTGCAGATAAGGCCTTCCCTCGTTCATCCTTTTCTCCCACAAGATCTTGATCTTCCGTGCAACGCACGGGCATCTTGCTAGTACTCCTACAATATACTATATTATTGTGAAAGTTCATATACACCGGCCGAGATTAATGCAAACACGACAGATTTTCATTACATTTTGAACTTTTATAGGACAGAAAAATAAAACAAACCCGACCCTAAACCTATTCTACGGCGGCGACCGACGTCCTCCATCTGCGATCTCCATGTACGGGGGAGGGGTTCAAGACCCGTGAAGTGAAGGTGCGGTCTCCGGCGAGGAAAAGTAGAACACGGGAGACGGACCGGCCAGTTGGCACACCATGCCCTGCCGCCTCCCATGCCCTACTCATCCTCGGAGGAGTCCCCGACCTCGGCGGTGCCGAACGTTGGACAGCAGCAAGTAGGACGTGTGGCTGACGGTGCTCCCGTCGTCGGCCGCCAGCGTGGCCACCGCTTGTCTGGCGACTTGAGCGAGGGTGGCGACATCGAGCTCCATCCCCGAAGAAAAGCTCTCCCGCAGAGCGTTCGCGCTTGCGGTCATGGCGGATGTGGTGCCATGTAGGAGGACGATGCTCTATGGTGTGGAGGTTAGCTGGGCGTTGCCACTTTAAGTAGCGCATTCCGGTGAGGCCAAGCGTCCTGGTGTGTCATTAAGTTGCCGGAGTTGGTTCCTCGGGCACCGAGCCTCTTAACAACGGCATACGGACGGACGGCATGAATGCGGGCAGCTGCCGCCGGCTGGGAACACACCGCGCGACGGCGCGAGGGACGAGGGTTTTTGGTGTGCAAGGGTAGTCAACTGCGGTCATGTCAACGTTGGAGATGCCCTTTGCCCACATGCGATCGACGCATGTCATTGAAAAAGCAAGACGACCCGGCATGGTCTCAGGTCCTGAGGATGCAGTTGGCCGTGCTACACCAATCCGCGGACGCATCCCGGCACCCCGTGCATCCTCGACGAGCCGGGTGTTGCGGTGTGTTTGGATTGTGGCCAAAGTGCACCTTACCAAAATTTTGGTCATGACCCAAAGATTGGTCTTTGTTTGGATGGTTGCCATTTTTTTTGAGGTTTTGGTCATGACCCAAAAATGGATGGTTGCCATTTTTTTGGCATGCCAATGAACTCTAGCCAACTCTAGTTCATTTTTCTTGCCGATGTCGGCCAAATCATGGGCAACCAATACCTCAACCAAATTTTTGGCTACCCAATGCTTTGATGGGGCAACCTTGGGCACAAACCAAACAAACTAGCTGTTGGTCGTGCCACAGCACTAACACCACCCTCGGCACACTGAAACTGACCGTGTCTAGCGACGATGAGCGTGTCGCTCACCGCGGTCGCCGTGTCCAGAGGCGGTGTTGGAGCAGCGCCACGTTGTTGGCCCCCACGACCCACATGAACGGTTGCCGGTGGCGAGGAGGTCGTGGGCAGCTCCTCCATTGGACTAGTTTGTGCTACATCGTCCCGACAGGTGTGCCCCACATGTCGGTTTCCCTGTTTTCCTGGCCATATTCGAGTGTCAATGCTCCGCGTTGCGCATTAGGCCTTTTACTATGTAGGCCAAGCGAGACAACTTATTGTTTATTTGAGCCGGTCAAGTATGATCATGTGGTGTTTTCTTATTTCTCATTCATCTCCAACCCTCTTCTCCATCGATCTGTCGCCCTCCGATCGAGTCCATCCTCCTGCATGCCTCATTTGAACATTCTGCCGAGTATCATTCGCATGTGGGCCTAGACCATGCTTGTATTTCCAATGTTTATTTGTAATTTGTCCAACATGCATACAAACAAATGGTTCGTTTGAAGTTTCACTTTGCCTCCACTACGTGTCACTTCGCGTCTTAGTTTTGGCATCCCATTTGGTTCATGCATGCCCCGACACATGTTGACGAGATCGATTGATGTTCAGAGATCAATTGCGTGTCGTGCAAGGAGATAAAAGGTTTGGTCTGTTTCTATGATAGAAATGACCCGCAGGGGGGTCTGTGTGGATCTGAGGGAGTATATTGTACGTTCATAAGCGAAACGAACGTATTGTACCCACCCTAGTCCTCTTTCAATCGATCTCCGGACCCTGAGATGAAATCGAGAGAGAACGAGTGGGGGCATGTGTTATACCTAAGGCGGATTCAAAATTTTGAACCGGTGATCATAGCATCCGCAAATCATATATAAAGGGCATTCAATGTTCGTTTCATTTTTGAACGTACAATATACTCCCTCCTATCCTTTCTAGTTTACGTATAAGTTTTATGTGTAGTCAAAGTTTCTCTACTTTGATAAAAAAGTATCAACATTCAACAACGCCCAATCAATATTGTTAGATTCGTACGTACTCCTAGATTTGTACTCTAGATGGTTTCCAATTTGTTTTCAACCACGTGAATGTGCTTGTTCTCGCGGATGCTCTTCCTACTAGGATTTCGCACGTATAGCCAGTCCAATAGTAACTTTTTTAAGCTCCCTGTCCAATAGTACTAGTGGAGTACTGACAACATCTGTACTATAGTATGCAGTGCTTATAGTTGTACTCTCTCCTTCCATTTATATAGGGCCTCTGTGGAGGAGAGAGATGTGAAAAAGTAAGGGGAGTGAGCTCTCATGCAAGAGCCTAGCTATATATGCATTCCTAGTTAAATACGTACAATAAATATGAAGAAAGAGATGGAGAGGAGATGGAAAAAAGTACTAATACAATAGCCAACCTTATAATTTTTTTGCGGGAAATAGCCAACCTTATAGCCCACACTACTGTATGAGTGCATATAATAGATGATGGCTATAGATGACATGGCAGTTCCTTATAGCCATCAACTGGCTATATTATTAACCATGCTCTAATGCGTTTTTAAAAACCGCATTTGACTATTGACAAGATTAATAGTACATGAGATGTATAATGTGAAAATCATATCATTGGAAGCTCCTTTCACATACGTATCCCTGCCTTACCCTCCCTTTCGGTCACTTACTGCCGGACCCCATGCTTGCTAGGCCCTGCATGTCAGTTACTCAATAGGTTCGGCCACGTTAGGGGATCCTCATCCGTAGTATACTCCCTCTATTTTTATTTACTCCACATAAAATGACGCGGGCGGGCGAGGGGGAAGGGCGTCGGTTTGCTCTCAACTGCGGTCCCACAAGTGTGCGAAAACGCAACACAAAGCGTGTTCCATTCGGTGAGCAATGTGGAGGGTCCAGCGTGTCGGGCTGCAATGCGAAGGCGACAAGAGCGATGTACAGTCAAAACCGATTGACCGGTCGTCACCGGAACCACTATTCACACCAGAACCTTCGTTGCTCGGCCTACGCTAGCCACTGCCCTAAAACCACACCTAATCTCCAGCCCCTTCCCCCACCTTTTGATCCCCTAGCCCGCATCAAGCGTCCCCTAGTTCACCGGAAAGCCATGGTGCGCCGCAAGATCACGTACTAGAAGATGCTGACGCCGGAGCGCCGCGCAGAAATCTCGGTGGCGGTCGGCGCCAGAGACCTCCGTTCCCAAGCTCGCTTTGCGGCGGGCCAATCCCCGAGTTCTTTGGAGCCAAGCTACGAGGAGGAGGAAGCCGATCCAATGTTCATGGTGGAGGTCACGGCGCAGAAGGCCCCCAATGTGTATCAGACAATGGACGTCGACTTCGTGCCGGCATCCGAGTCCTGCCGGCGTCCGAGTCCCCCATGGTGAAGGTGGACTAGCGGTTCAACCTGGCGATACTAAAGGAGGACCTGGAGGCAGAGGCTCAACTCGACGCGGAGCGCGCGCATGCCACTGCCATCGAGGCACTCCTGTAGGCGGAACCGGATGTCATGGATGTGAGCCGGGCGGCGGAGGCTCAACTTGAGGAGGAGCGCGCGGATGCCGCTGCCATCGAGGCCCTCCTGCAGGCGGAACCGGACGTCCTGGACTTGAACCGGGCGGGAGAGGCTCAACTCGACGTGGAGCGCGCGGATGCCGCTCTCATAGAGCCCCTCCTGCAGGCGGAACCGAACGTCCTGGACTTGAACTGGGCGGTGGAGGCTCGACTCGACGCGGAGCGCGCGGATGTCGCTGCCATCGAGGCCCTCCTACAGGCGGAACCGGACGTCCTCGACTTGAACCGGGCGGTGCTCTCATCCGTGCAGAGTGGCCGCACGCTCCGCGTGAACGAGTAGATGGAGGTCGAGGACAACCACGGTGCGGAGACACACGTCGGCAGCTACGGCTGGTTCGCGCCGGTAGCGAAAGACGACGAGGCCATCTTGTTCCGCGAGTAGTGATAGTTTTTCTTTATGTTGTTGTTTCTATGGATCTTTTGCTGTGTAAAACATATATTGTTATGCAAGTCGCCTGACTTGGGTCAGTCTACCATTTCAGGCGGTTGGATGAATATCCTACGTCTCCTAACCCTTCTTCCTCACCTCTTCTTCTTCCCCAACAGACCACCGCACGAGTCGTACGGATACTCCCCAACATGCGGTTGGATAAACATACTCTAAGAACGAAAATTATGTGTTAGCGGTAGGATGGCTGAGTTTGGTTTGTTCACATGCGACAGTGCATGTCAGTGAGGGTGCATTCCCTTGGTTGGGTTTGCGGCATGCAGGAGCGACAGTGCATGTGAGGGTGCGGTGCGACCGCGGCGTGCAGGAGCGACCGTGTGAGGGTGCGGTGCGACCGCGACAGCCATGCGCAAGTGTACCACCTTTTCATTTTGAAAACTTTAGGCAAGCTTGGCAAAAAATGTGTGCCGAAGTATGGCTATGCAAGGCCTAGACCCAAACAGGATAAGTACGTAGTACTACGTACTAGGAGTACTAGTGTTAAAAAAGAAAGGCGGGGTTTTCCTTCGCGGGATTAATCGATACAAATCCTCGTTTCACGTGTCAATTAATGCATATTTTTTTCTCCAAAGCCCAAAGAGCTAACCATCTCACTCCTCATCGCTTGATTAATGCAGCGCCATGCAAACCAACCTTCTCACTTCCGCATGCATGCAGGGGATATTAATGTCCTTGGTTGCTAGTACGAGGCAAACCCCATCAATTTTGCCTCGATTATTGTTAGTGGCCTTTTGCAAATTGTAATTTTGATATACTGGCGTTGTGTACAAAAAAATGGAGGTAGTAACTATATTTGACTTCCTTCCCCATTGCGGTGACGTTGACGATATCTTGAACGTTGTGGTTTGGCGAAGTGCGTTCGACGGAGAACACCATTGAGGGAGACCACGGTAAGTCGTTCGCAAGTGCCGCCTGCAAGCCGAGACAACCGCCTTATTTGCATCCAGGAAGTCCGTTGAACCAAAGGACGCGTAAATGTACTAGTACTACTCGTACACAATAGCGTCGTTCGTCCAGCTTAGTGCGGTGAGATGGTTTCTCGAAGAAGACGATGGAGAAGCGGAGTCAGCGAAGAGTGAAATGATGGTTGCTTCGTCCGTGCTTTGTGATTTGACGCCTCACTGCTTTGTGATTTGTGATAGAAGGGGCATGGGAGTAGACTCTGTCCTCTATACTATACATGCATCCAAGCACGGGAGAAAGAGGAGAGACGTTGCATTTTTCTATTCCTTCAATCAATCAATCAGGGAGCTTCGGTTCCATCCTTTTGGCTTTGGCAACACCGTCCACAATGGTTCCCACGATGCCAAAAGCTATTTTCACATTTGGCTACACATTGTGGATGCCCTTAACCATACCACTTGGTTTTGCTCCTGTGTGCTATCTATACAAATCTCAGTTATATTGATCTAAAAAATTATATAATCAAGATTAGTAAAAAGGAGGTGATTTTGCTGCGCGGATGGCGGGGGAGGTTTCTTATTTTTAGAGGACGTTGTCCTGGTGGTTTGCTAACATGCGGTCCCACGTGTCAGTGCTGTACCAAGCCGATCCGCTTCCCACATGAGGCAGAACAACGGCTGAAGCAACACGTGGTTAATTTGAAGAAGATGAGGGAGAAGCGGATTCAGCAACGAGTGAAATGATGGTTGCTTCGTCCCTCCATCTTCATTTTTAGCATTATTACTTCGTCCCTCCAACTTAACTGTAGGAAAGGTGCAACTTTGTGATTTGACGCCTCATTGCTCATTACTACGCTGGCGCCATGACTGGGTGCTTCACCCCGGCTGCTCTGCACTGTATTCCAGTATGGCACGTGGACCTGGTAGCTTGATGCCCCACATGTCGGCGAAAGGGACTAGAAGATCTATGAAAGCGAGCGCTCCACTCTTACGACGGAGGAGTACACGACACGACGGCCCAGTGAACTGTTAGTTGTACTGTATATAGTACTATAGTTTTGCTGTTTCGCACGATCCATCGATACAAACCCGATTAAACAGGTAAGGGCGGAATTTTTCCCGCGCGGTATATGATACTTGCCATACATTTCAAAGGCAGTTTTAATGTATGCAAGCTGAATAATTAAGTAACAATATGATATCTAGTAAAACTAAAAACACATATGATTTATTGTGTTAGAGTGTAGTAGTAGTGTTTTATTGCATAGTTGTTAGATGTAACATGCGAGAACGTGTAGAGATGTAGTTTTGGAGGGCCTACAGAGAAAAAAGCGTAATACGTTCACCAATCTTCAGAATAAGCTGATTACGGTCACTATATACGTTTTGCGGTGATTATACGGTCACTTGCTCACGGTTCAGCATCGAATTGCACTCTGTTGACCGGCCAAATAGTCTACGTGGCACCATGTTGACTAGTTAAATTGACCACGTTCCTTGTGGGTCCCACCTGTCAGTTCGCATAGGGAAAAGGTCAGATAAACACAAATTTACGCAGGCGCGACAAGGGTCCCACCTATCAGTTCGCATAGGGAATCACCTGGTTGTGTATGTGTCTGTCAGGGCCTGATGTGTGCACATGCACGTGTAGGTTGAGCACTTGAGCGTGAGAGTGTGTGTTGGTCGTATGGTGTACTAGTGTGTGCATGCATGCATGCGTGTGTGCGTGTGAGTGTTGCGTGCATGTGTGGCTGCGTGTGCTCGTGTGAGTGTTGCGTGCGTGCGTGGGTGCATGTGTTCGTGTGAGTGTTGCATGCATGTAGTTCGTGTGCATGCATGCGTGTGTGTATAATCACCACACCAGCTCCTTAGTGTTAAAACAGACGGCTCAGCATACCAACACAAGGCCACCTTGTCCGCTGTGCCCGTGGTCATGACTTCGAACCACCGTCCAATTTTTTTTTTGTCGTTTGTTTTCATTCTTACTAGCAAGATGCCCGTGCGTTGCACGTAACATCAAGATGCATTTGTATGACTAGTTTATCTTGTGAGAGAAAAGGATGAACGAGGGAAGGCCTTAGTTGCAAATGTGGGGAGGTGTGTGGGTACATCTTAGGCAAAATTGTCATAGTTTCTTTCCTATCCGTCAGATATAAATCGGACGGCCTATATTGCAGGATGGCAGGCACACCATCATCACCAAATCTGTTTTTATAAGAGTGTATTTTATCCCTACTCTTATAAAAAGCATAGTCGGTGATGATCGTGTGCCTGCCATCCTGCAATATAGGCCATCCGATCAATATCTGACGGATAGGAAGGAAACTATGGCAATTTTGCAAAAAGATACCCACACCCCTCTTCACACTTGGAAATAATGCATCTTGATGTTCCATGCAATGCATGGGCATCTTGCTAGTACTCCCTCCGTTTCTTTTTAGTCTGCATATAAGATTTGGTCAAAGTCAAACTTTGTTAACTTTGACTAAATTTATAGAGAAAAATATCAAGATTCATAATATGAAATATATATTGTTAGATGCATCATGAAATTAATTTTCATACCATATGGCTTTAGTATTGTAGATGTTAATATTTTTGTCTACAAAGTTGGTCAAACTTTACGAAGTTTGACTTTGACCAAATCTTATATGCAGACCAAAAAGAAATGGAGGGAGTATTTTATAAGAGTGTAGATGTAGAGTAGATACAAGCCGACAGGTGGGCCCGATGGTAGTGAGATAATGTGATGCAACACTAGAGGTGCCATGTGGAGCGTTTAACTGGTCAACTAGTCGTGTCTTGAGCAAATACAGAGTTGTACGGTGAGCCCGTGACTGTATAATAACCACAAAACTTAAATGGTGACCGTAATGAGTGGATTCTGAAGTCCAATGTACGTATCATGCTTTCGCTTCAAATACAATGATCGTCACTATATATATCGTGAGAGGAATATGAAACATGCGTGAATGTGCTGGGAGCTTACTTTTGGAGGACCTGGAGATAGTTTGTGTGCGTACCTGAAAGGGGCGTAGAGGGGGGTATGCGATGGAGAGAGAGATGCTCTTTGTTTCTCTTTATTATGACTACCTTTATATATAGTATAAAAATATACAAATTCACAGTGCGGAGTAAATATCATTGTGGGCACCATGCAATGCAAGCGCTCATACTCCTCCATATAACTTTGTAATGTTGTATATATGTAGAAATTCTAAAATATTTTTTTGGCCACACTTTATTCAAAAGGAATGTTGTATGCGAAATAAACGTGAAGAGAGGGCTTTTTAGATCAATGGGGTACGTGATGTAACATGTGTGAATGTGTAGTTGATGCATTTGGCAGGGCCTAGAGAGGTATGTGTGTGTATTATGTATTCGAGAGAGGCATGGATAGAGGGGTCGACAAGGGGGGCATGGGAGAGATAGCACGAGAAATAAGAGTGGTCTAGAGAGAGAGAGAGAGAGACGAATATGACGTCACGGCGAGAGATTCCCTTGAGTGTGTATATGCAAGGGGGGAGTGGATAGAGGCACCAGGAGAATATATTTTTTTGTGTGTGGTGTCTGTGTTGGTATGTGTGGGTGTGAGAAGATAACGAGACATGGGGGCAGAGGATGTGTCACCGCGTGAGGTCCGGTGGGTCGAGGTGAGGCCCTTCGTTCGGTTCCGTCCCGCGCCACATTGGTCGGCCCGTGACGCATTTAGGGAGACCCATGGATGACTAGTCGTACAAGACAAAGCATAATTGTGAAGGACTTTATGTCCACTAACAAAGCCGGCTAGGATTTCTAACCCTGGGTTCTCGGACTAAGGTAACCCCTTTATCTCTGATATTACTATTCATCCAACCTAACTTTAAGGGGCATCCTACAGAATGCTATGCTAGAATCATACTCGTCGACTAGGAAGAGAGGTGTGAGACAATGCGTGAGAGACATGCCTAAAGATAATGTGCATACAGGAGACACATAGGTAGGTCTATGTATATAGAAAGGGTCGATGGGGATTGTGCGTGTGTATGCTTGCGAGAGGAAGAGTGCTTGTGATAAAGATTAGTGAAAACAGTCGTAAATGGTTACGAGAGGGAGGGAGGGTTATATCGAGAGCATGTGTGCGAGAAAGACACCTCGGGAGAGTGTGTGAGCATGTGTGAGAGACCACCGATGGAGAGTGAAACTACACGTACAAGACTGCTGTACACATTGATTAAAGATATAAATTGTATCCAAATATTAGGATGGGATCATGATATTTGCAATTCGCGTAAGGAACGGTCATTGATCCATCATACATCTAGATTCTATCAAATTTGAGCATGTCTATGTTATTATTCGACACAATTGATCCACATAGTTAGTATTTTGAACTCCAGGCAATGCATCGCTTTAGCAATCGAATATAAACGTGAGTATAGTTCATGTTGTGTGTGTAAAGCACATTATACATACGAAATTTACACAATGAACATTATAAATAGCTACCTAGGAACTAGCATACATTTGAATTCAACTTAAGGTGGTTTTAAAAAATCGAATTCAACATGAAGTCCATTCAATTATTTGAATTTGATATTATGGCATTTGTAAATCATACCTAAATTATGGGGGCACCAATCTCTACTCTGATTTTGTACATAATAGCATATGTAGTCGTGTACAAAATAGATTCTAATTTAGCTCCTCCATTCCAAAATAATCGTAGTTATAGGATTTTCAAGTGTCAAAATTCCAAAAAGAAGCGGATAATTTAATGAGGTTTTCAAACATACAAGGTCAAATTTAACGTTGTCTATTTAGGTCAATCCTCAAAGTTCAAGAGTACTCTAAACGTGAATGCTTGTGTTTCAAAATTTCGAACAAGGCGCCAAAAGAGCCTCTACTCGCCCGAAACCGCGTGAGACCAATGTTTGGTAGTACAAGGAAATTACTTTTCTAATAACTCCGACCCGTGAAACCTACTGGCCCGACATCCAAAGGTCTAAACCGGGGTAGGTTCTAGCTTCATCTAGACGCCACGCAACCGCCTCCGAAAAACATTCATACACAATGGCTGCCTAAGCACACATGCGCGCGGCCGAAATCGCTCCCGTCCACTATTTGGGACACCTGGGATTACCATCCTACCCCCGACCCGCAGTAGGTCCGAAATTTAAGAGGGGGGCAAAGTTTGTACTTTCCCCAAATTTCAAACAAGCGCGTCCCATCTTCTGTTCAAAAAAGCCAAAAACAAGCGCGTCCCAGACCGAAACATGGTTCTCCCCCCTCCCCCCCGCCCACCCATCCGATTCCCCATTCGTATTCTGTGGGCGCAAAAACTACCTCTCCACCAGCCGCGAAACCCCGACGTCCTCCGTCCGTCACCCCATTCCACCCATCAATCGCCGCCCTCCTCCATCACGCCGGAGCCAATACCCCGACGTCGTCGTCCACCGCAACCTCAACCGCAACGCCCTCCACGGCTAGTAGTTGAAGCCGAGGCCGAGCCGTCCATACCCGAGCCAGTTCAACCACGCCGTCCTGCGCCTCACCGCTGCCGCTCCAACTTCGCCACCCTCCACCGCACCGGAGCTGTTCCTGCTACGCCGTCCTTCGCTGCATCGGATCGGCTTCCCCTCCGCCGACATACGGCCACGGAAACACAGTCAACAATTTGGCCATGGGTTCGTCCAAGCCTGCACCCTCCTCCAGAACATCGGTTTCCCCGGCAAAAAGAAGAAGATCGGCGCGACATGTGGAGGCGACCACACCGGCAACCGAAAATGGTACTCCTCTTCCCTTATTCGTGCAAATCTTACGTGTCTGCTTGCACGGTATTCATCCCACAGAAGACACTAGTTGACCGCTTCTTCTTGATACTAGATGTTCCTAGTAACTCGCGATGCACAAGGTTTCTCCTCATATACTATTTCACCTTAGCTAGAGGTCCGTTGCCCCCCTAAATTTCAATTCCTGGTCAGTTGATCCCAATTAACGGAAGCATTCCCCGGCGTAACAGGCGCTAGTCCACCTATTACGCCGGGGAAGCGGCGCCTCGGTGTTTATCTTAGGGGCGTGTGGGGCCTAGAGCTACTGGTGCCCGATCTGGAGGTCGGCCGGGATTAAAGGGATGGCCTGGGGGCGCTGCCAAGCACGGCGATGGTGTGAGGTCGAGGGGAGGGCGGGGCGGCGGAGGCAAGGGTCTGGGCCGGTGGTCGCTGGCGGTATGAGAAAGATATTCAATAGTGACTGGCGGGAGGTAGACGAAGGCCATCTGCCCATTCCTTATAGATCGGACGGTTCATTAGAAAAATCAACTGACCTATTTATTTTCAGTCGACTGTTATCTTGATATGACCTCATGTGGTGGTGTGCTGGAGGAGTACCTGCATTTCCTGTGCTCATATGTTACAAAATCATACGGAGTAGAATCTAATTTTATTTGCCATGCAATGTTGTAGAGCTATCATATGTCTCCTGTCATTTATTCTTCAGCCACCTGCTATCTGCTACTTTTACAGTGCACTAGTTCTGCACACACTTCACCCATACTCTCACTATTGTGTTTTTATGCAAGGGTATTTCAGACTCTGCTGCTATGACAGAAGCAAAAAAGAAAAGAGAGAAGTCACTCCAGCATCGTACGCAGATAGGCCAGACATGTTTCAGCCTTATAATAGGTGCAGTGTTAGCAGATGGAGATGGTAAACATAGCTCTGGAGTTGATGACCTCGCTCGCAGTGAACCACCATCCCAGGTGCTTGCTTTAACTTCGCGGTGTCATATGTGGTTGCATGTTCCATATGGTGTCTAGCTTGTATTCGAAAGGCCGAAGTCAGTCTTTATTGAGATAAGGAAAGATATTTTTTACATGAACCACCATCCCGTGAGCACCAGAAGACAAATAGCTAGTCAGGGCACTGGCCGAGCCAGTGACAAGCCCAACAAAGAGAGGCATCACCTGGAAGCCAACTAAAAAGCTGCGATCGTAGCGAAGCAGCCCGCCTCCCACTAGGCTCTCAGGTCCTAGATGATCATGCTCACCACTCCAGCCGGATGTCTAGCTTGTATTGCTTCCAATTTGGTTAAATTGCATCTGCTTAGCTTACACATTATACCTTTGAATATGACACGCCTTTCTGGTTTTGGTACATACTAGTACATCTGTGTATTAACCATGTTCTTACATCAAACTAATGTTCTTGTGTATCCCTCATCAATCACTTATGATGAGGCAGTTAGGCAAGTGGATTACTCCTCATTTAAAGAATGCAGCGTCAGCCTCCCGACATGATTCTCAAGAAACAGCAAGGCTAGATGAACATACTGAACGTAGCTCTTTAGTTGATTACCGCATTTCCCCTACACTAGCATCTCAGGTGCTTGCTCTAACTTGGCAGCATGATATGTGGTGGCATGTTGCATATGGTGTCTAGATTGTAATTCTTCCAATCTGGTTAAACTGCATTTGCTATTCTGCTTAGCTTATACATTATAACTATTAATGTGACATGCCTTCCTGTATTTAGTACATAGTACATCTGTCTATTAAGCATGTCCTCACATAAAACTATTGTTTTTTTGTATCCCGCATAAATCAATATGACGAGACACCTTCAGTATATGCAGTGTGATATTAGTTGCATCTTTGATATGATTTATAGCATGCGCTGCTTCCAATTTCTTGAAATGCCATTTATGATGGGACACTTTTAACTTGGCAGAGTCATATTGGTTGCATCTTTCACGTGGTGTCTAGCTTGCATTGCTTCTTATTTGGTGAAATGGTTTCTGCTTAATTTACACAAACAGTTGTGAATATGCCATGCCGTCCTGTTTTTCGTATTATTCCATCCTGGAATCATGTGTTTGCCTTACATCAAAGTAGTGATTGTCAGTATCATGCACGAATGAGTTCTGAAGAGTGAATTTTATTGCTTTTTCTTGTCGGTTTTACTTGACAATTCAAAATCAATAAAGCGGAAGGAAGTTAGCAAGGCAGCGGATGAAGGTGCTCCTTCCAAATGGAGGGCCTCTACAGATTCTACTCCTCCATCCCCCCAAGATGATTCCCAAGACAACACACGCATAGACACTCACTGTAGCTGTGTTGGTGATGAGCACGTCTCCCCTAGTGCGCCATCACAGGTGCTCCCTCTAACTTGGCACTGTTATATGTGGTTTCATGTTATGTATGATGTCTAGCTTGTATTGCTTCTAATTTTGTTGAATTTCATCTACTTACTTTACACATTATACTTGTGACTAAGACACGTGTTCCAGTTTCTAGAACATACAATATCTGTCTATCACACCATGTTCTTACATCAAAGTACATTTGTTCTGAAGAACTAAATTTTTATTCATTTTTCTTGTCGGCTTGACTTAACATGGCACAAAGAAAGAGGAAGCAAGACAGAACGACAAGGAAAGGGAAGTAGAACAATCCTGCAGATTCTGCTGGTACTGATGGTGCAATAGAAGGTCAAAGTCCAGCGGAAAATTGTACCGATAGGGTATCCCGTGCTACATGAGCTGCAGAACAAGCCAAACGGAAACAAATAGCTACCACCAAACAAGCAGAGACAACCCTAGTTGTTGCAACACCTTCCACAGTACCACCAGCTGCACGATTTACTCGTTGGTCAACTCAGCTAGCAGCACGTTCCCATGCTTCCTTGCCACCTGACACTACTTCCGAAGCACTCCTGACACAAGATGAGTTGGCAAGATCAGATGAACTTTGTGAGCTTCAACAGCAAGAAGGTAGTTGCTGGAGTCAAGTTACAGTTGCATGCTTCTTTATATGTAGTCTCACAGTTTGATGTACACTAACACTTCCTATGTTTGTTGCTGGACTAGCACCTAGGCGCAAGAGGAAACAAACATCAGGGATAATGCTCGATAGGTTAACTAAATCTAGAGGAGGAAGAATGGAGATTCGTTTTGAGGCAGGTTTAAAAAGGCCACGTGATGCTACGGACTCAGCCAAGTTAGTATCAGAGGCAGCGGTTGCTGTTAGGTGTCATGTACGTATCCTCCCAACATGGATTCAGTACAGGAATGACAAAGACGAAACCCAGTTCAACACCTTCCTCGACCATTTATCTGTAAGTATGGTTATGTATGGAAACTAGTAATATTGTCTTGCTTTGTCCAATACTTTCTAGGTTGCTGATAATGAGACTCCCATAATTTTCAACAGATGAGGTTCAAGTTGGATAGCCAAGATGATGCAACCAGACAAGCTTGCACCCATGTTTTCGAGTCTGCTCTGTGACAGTGTCGGTATAACTTGAGGAAAACTCTTTTTGAAGGCAAGGCTAATAGTGAACTTGCCCAAACATCTCTAGTGGAAAATATATCTGATGAAGACTGGAGAGGCCTCGTTAAACAATGGTCCGATCCGAAGTATCAGGTACATTATATATATGTGATCAGATCACATGTTGAAGTCCTATTTATGCATGTGCCACACAAATCTATTTTCTTGTAGGTTAACTGTTCAAAGAACAAGGCCAACCGTACGAAAGTGAAATTCCAACACACGACAGGATCTCGTAGCTATATTTCACACTGCGAGGCTCTTGTAATTAGCTACTGTTTCACTCTTTTCACTATACCATGTTATCAGATCTATATTGACTTGTTCCAAATGCAGAGGAAAGCCCGCAAGCACCAAAAAGTACCTGAACCAAATGTTGTGGAAATCTTGAAGGACTGTCACACCAGCAAGAAGAAGGGCATGACTACACCAGTCAAAGCCGCTGTTGTAAGTCCTTAATCCTCATGCCTTTTAACTACTACTTACTCTGACTTGTGCCTTGAACTGCATGGTTTGCAGCCGATGTCTATTACTCTTTTCAATTTTATACACAATTGTCTTAGCGTATCATTGCACCTTACAAGGTTTAAAAGAGAGGAGTGATGTTCCTTTGATCTTGACCTGTAATCTAGTTCCGTGCTGGACTTGCCCACACAACGTTACAATTTCCTGTTTGTCTGTTCTCAGTTGTTTTGTGATATGAATGATGTCATACTATACTTACCGTATTATAAACTTTGTCTCTTTATCGTTAGCCCTCAATACAATGTGAACAAATAGACAATACATTAGGGATGGTACATGGTCATATGTTTGGAACCTGGTTTTATTATGTACTTTGCAATAAAATAAAACTATTATTTTACATGGGTTCACCAGAATAAATTCTGTATATAGACCAAAGCTATTTTGTTTGGTTTTGCTGCCTCCTTAATATGTTCTGTTCTGGTACTACTAACGAAAAACACAACTTTTCAGCGAGCTATGGAAAAATGGTGGAACCGCCGCCTTCTGAAGGTGGCGAGGCAACTATAACCGCAATGTCAGCTCTTGCTGCAGTGGGTCAGTACCTGTCCACTAACAGTGCCAAAAGCACGTTCCTGCGTAATACTGGGTTGGTTGTTAAGGCAATCTCGTCCAAACTGCCTCATGATCAAGATATGCAAGCTCAAAACAATGTTGTATCTGCGCTCCAGACACAAGTCCATTCCCTAACAGAGACCCTTTGTGAAACAAGGAGAGACATTGTTCGATGTTGTCAAGATATGCATGGTTTTGAAACCAGACTATCAGACATTTGCTATGTTGTTTAGGAGCCTAGGAGAACTGAAGGCCAAGGTTATGGTGCTCCATCGGACAATACAGCATGAAAACCTAACAGTCAGGTCAAATGAACTGAGCTTCTGAATTTCTGGTGGTGCATTTATCTGCTAGACTGTTAACTTTTATGCCAACCCTCCTTTTGTTTTATAGTTGTAATTTGTTTTGGTGCGATACAAAATTTGTTTTTAACGTGCAGCCACCGGCTGAAGAAAACAGCAAGCCATTTTTGTATAGTGTAAGGTGTTCCCTATATTTGCACTGGTGGCGAACTTTGATGCCCACCGGCTGTAGTTTACATGGGCCTCCTACGGGCCGTAGAAACAATGGGCCTTCTACGTGGCGTAGAAACAATGGGCCTTATATGGGCCGTAGACAGAATGGGCCTTCTATGGACCGTATCATCATGTCAGGACCCCGATTCTAGGTCACACCGATCTAGCCAGTAACACCTCATATCACTTTGCACCCTCACGCACGGTAATTCCACGGGTGTCGCCTTACCATGGCCCGGGACCGTTTGCGCCTTTTGGCTCACGTATATTATAGTGTCGCTAGCATCCATATGATAGAGAACCCGGGCCGACATGGCTAGTCGTGAACCCAAAGCGGCGCTAACTTATGGGGACAGGCATACATGAATCAACATCGAGCATGTCGGTCAGCCGCATGTGAATCCAGGCTGTAGCACTGGGCTAACCGGACTCCGGGAACCCGGGCTGTAGCAGGCTAGGCAGGACTCCGGATGTCACCGCATGACATTTCCCCGAAGGGACAGACACAGAAACGAAGTGAAACACATGCCGGCCAGTCAAGTGTTCCAGAGCAGTAGTGCTGGGCTAGCAGGACTCCGGTGAACCGGGCTGTAGCGGACTACTATGGCTCATGGAAGCACTAGACTACATTTCCCCATAAGAGAGGCTGCCAAGGATAAACAACTAGATTGTCAGATCCCACACATACCAAGCATTTCAATCATACACACAATATACTCGATATGTGTAAATAAAACATGGCATCACAACAAAACTCTACAACTCAAAGTACTTTATTTAAAGGCTCCGGAGAGCCATACATAACATGTTCATACAGATAGGGGTCACATGACCCGACACTCAAGTCATACAAACATACAAGCACATGCGGAAGCAACTTGTCGGAGTACAGACAACTAGAAAGAAAGAAGGCTTGACGAAGCCTTTCTATCTACATAGGCCCTTCACAAGCTCAGATCACCACCTGGGTGACAAGTCACTCGTCAACGTCGAGATCTACATAGAACCCATCGGAGGGGGCGGTATTGTCGTCTGAAAACAGTGATTAAAGCAGCATGAGTACAAAGGTACTCAGCAAGTCTTACAACAGATCCTACTATACATGCACATTCTCTAGAAGGTAGTGGAGTTATTGCAGCAAGCCAGCTTTGACTCTTGGCTAAGCTATCCTACGAGACACCACTTGTAAAAAAGTTTTCGCACACGAGTCCACTAATCACCATTTCAATACTCCATCGTGGATCCTCCCTCGTCATCCTACGAGAGAGCCATCCGCGGTACTCACACTTATCTTGAGTCTTTTAGTAGTAACCATTAACTTGTCCATGAACTGCATAAGCGACCAAGTAGTCCTTTACCGCGGACGCGGCTATTCGAATAGTTTTATACCCTGCAGGGGTGTACTTCATCACACATGTTTCCACCACTTAGAGTGTGCACACGACATGTGCTCAGCAAACTTCAAGCGAAAGCCGACGTGGGTGTAGACCACGACCTGACTAACCACACAAGTCTCTAGTCCAGGTTTATCGCCTATTCGGGTTCCATCGGCAAGGAAATCCGGCCGGGGTGTCCTCAACGGCCCCAAACGATGTGTGCAGGGTTCCCGAGACATCAAACGGGCAACTCGGTACACCGTGCCACGAGCCTACCGCATCACAGCCCACCCCTAAGGTCAGCGTTGCGCATGGCCTCCAGCAACTACAAACACCAAAAACTACTTGCAACTCCTAGACAGAGGTTGAGAGGGGTCGGTATGTCGAGCGGGGTCATATTTCGGGGCCCAATGTGTGGTAGTAGCTGAATCTTAAATCACGCATACAGATCTCAGTTCTTAAGGACGGCCTGAATGAAACAACCCACCATGTACTCCTACATGGCCTCTCATCGATACGTTTACCAAATCATATTCAACACTTCACTCTCATTACCGACACAACCTTTCACTCTAGTTCATCATCCCGATGAGCCAAACCTGACACGAATCTAAGCATAGCAAGCATAGCATGGTAGGAAACACAAACATGGCTCAATCAACTCCTACACGTGCTAGTGGGTTTCATCTAGTTACTTTGGCAATGACAGGTCATGCAGAGAAAGTGGGTTCAACTACCGCAACACACAACAGTTTGAAACACGTTGTCTTAATGCAGTAAATGAGAGCAGAAGCGAGAAGTTGGGTTTGTATCGAAATGATCAATGGGTTGCTTGCCTGACAGAGTGGTAGTGGGATACTGCCCTTCAGTTGGATACTCATGAATATCCTCGGAGGCAGAACCTACCACGAAGAACACATCGAAACACAATCATCACATGGCAATATGCAACAATATGATGCATGCAATGACATGTCAAAATGAGTGTGTTTTGGCTAATGCAACTTAGAACATAATAGTTTGAGTTCATTTGAATCAAGGATTCAAATGCTAACCCAAAGTAAGAGGTCATATTAGTGGATTTACTTGTTTCACCTAAACAGCAAGGTTTAAGTGTTCTGACATGCATGAAACCAGTACAGATGGAAAGATTGAATTTTTCTAATCAAAATTCATATATAAATCTTTGCATTTGGAGTTACACATTAATTTCAATGATTTTTTGAAGTTTGTAGGATTTTTTGGAATTTCCTGTATAAGAATAATTCCAGGAAATGGTTTACTGCATCAGCATTGCGTCAGGGTGACGTCATCAGTCAACAGAGACAGTCCAGGTCAACCCTGACCTGTGGGTCCCATCTGTCAGTGTCAAATAAACTAAGTTTAGTTAGCGTTAAACTAATACTAACTTAGTTTAGTTAGTGGCCTGGGGCCCACACGTCAGTGACCCAGGGGGTCAAACTAGGCTCACCCAGTCGACGGTTAGCGGGTCAACTCGCCGGCGTTTAGTCGCCAGCGAGGCGAGACGTGGCGGGGCGATGCGGGTTTCGTGCTCCGGTGACCAAAAGGGCGGCGGAGGCCATCTACGCGTAGCTGGGAACAGGCCGCATCCAGTGGTGGTGGTGGTTGGGCTCGGGGTCGCCGGAAACGACGCCGGCGACGAGTTTGGCGGCAGCCGGAGCTCGGATGAGCTCGGACTCGTCGCTAGGAGGCACGTCGAGGTGCATGGAGCAGTTCTATGGGCTGCTTGGGCTGCGGCGAACGCGATGGCGTGCTCGGAATCGAGCTAGCGTGGCTGTGGCCACGACGACGACGTGCGGAGGCGGCGACGCGTGCGGGCGAGCTTGGTGTGGTCGCTGTGGTGCACAAGAAGGCAAACGGAGAGGAGGAGGTAGCAGGGCTCACGGCGGTCACGGCGGTGCTGACGGTGAGGTCGGGGACGAGCTGGTGCAGGCGTGACGGCGAAAGGGATCTCCGGCGGCGATCGATGAAGACGAGGCTGTTGCGGTGGCTCCAGGGCAGGCGAGCGCTCGGGGCTCGACTAGCTTGGTGAAGTGGACGGCGGCGAAGCTTCTGGACACGGTGAGACGGCGAGGAGGCGACGGTGGCTG
Source organism: Aegilops tauschii subsp. strangulata (assembly GCF_002575655.3). Lineage (NCBI taxonomy): Eukaryota > Viridiplantae > Streptophyta > Magnoliopsida > Poales > Poaceae > Aegilops > Aegilops tauschii. Next base: position 284,800,838 of record NC_053040.3, on the reverse strand, counting down.
CGGTATTCACGTCGGCGCGAGCGCGGCAGCGTCGGCCATGGTGAGGAGAGGCGAGGGAGAGGTGCAGCGGGGCGAATGGGGTGTCGGGGCGGGCGACGTGGAGGTCGACCAGCGCGTCCAGAGGCGCGGGCGGCAAGCAGGTGGCGCCGTGGCGAGCTCGCGCACGCCGGCGTCACCTCTCTGCCTGTTCTGGCGAGAGGAAGCAGCTGGCTGGCACGGGCCAGCACAGTGCTGGGCCGGCCAGTGGGCTGCCAGGTAGGATTCTCTCCCTCTCTTTATTCTGTTTTGTTTTTTCTATTTTTCTGTAACTGTGTGGCTTTAATTAAAACAGTTAGGCACTTTCAAAAAATCCTGAAAATAGTTAGGGACTTTGTTTAGATTATTTCCAACAACCCTCACTTATTTCCAGAATTATTTGGGCATTTAAAATATTTACTAGCATTTAAATGCCCAAATGCAAGGTACATATGATTTAATTCAATGATCTTGTGATGACCTAGAAAATTGTGAACCCATTTTGTCAGAGGTTCTAACCCAAGACAAAAAGGGTGGTCTTGTTAGAAGGGCATTTCAGGTTCATTGAAAATAATTTAAGAAATCCCTAGTTGTATTCAGGGGGGTGCTGGGGGTTCTGTCATCCCCACTTCAAGTTTCTGGAAAAAGTAAACATGATGCAACACTCTAATGCATGAACTAGCTAGGATGTGACAACTCACCCCCACTCAAAAGAATCTCGTCCCGAGATTTAGGATCCTTCGGGAAGAAGGTGGGGTACTCAAGTCGAAGACGATCCTCCCTTTCCCAAGTAGCTTCTTTCTCGGAATGGTGTGACCATTGAACCTTGAGAAATTTGATATTCTGGCGTCGAGTGGTACGCTCGGCTTGATCATGGATGCAAATGGGATATTCCCGATACGTGAGATTATCTTGGTGCTCAAGCGTTTCGTGGTCCACTCCACGGATAGGATCCGCGAAGCAACGCCTGAGTTGAGAAACATGGAAGACATCATGAACTCTGGAGAGATGCGGAGGTAGTTCCAATTGGTAGGCAACTTCTCCTCGTTTGGCAAGAATGCGAAAGGGTCCAATGTAACGAGGAGCCAATTTGCCTTTGATACCGAATCGATGGGTTCCCTTCAAAGGAGTAACCCGAAGGTAAGCCTTCTCGCCAACTTCATAAGTCATGAGCTTATGTTTGCGGTCATATTGGCTCTTTTGACGAGATTGAGCTGTTTTCAACTTCTCACGAATAATGCGAACCTGCTCTTCTGCTTCCTAAATCATATCCGGGCCAAAGAGTTGTCTTTCCCCGGTTTCTGACCAGTTAAGAGGCGTTCGACATTTTTGTCCATAGAGAACTTCGAAAGGAGCTTTGCCCAAGCTAGCTTGATAACTATTGTTATAAGCGAACTCGGCAAATGGAAGGCATTTCTCCCAATCCATACCGAAAGAGATGACAGAAGCTTGGAGCATATCCTCCAGAATTTGATTGACTCGTTCTACTTGACCACTTGATTGAGGGTGGAAGGCGGTGCTAAAGGAGAGACGAGTTCCCATAGCATTTTGGAAATTTTCCCAAAATCGAGAGGTGAAAAGACTCCCACGGTCTAAGTTAATCTCGAAAGGAACACCATGAAGAGACACTATTCGGGAGATGTACAAGTCAGCTAGCTGGCTGGCGGTTATACTCTCACGAACAGGTAGGAAGTGGACTACTTTGGAAAGACGATCGACAACGACGAAGATAGCATTATTCCCTCTCTTGGTCCTGGGAAACCCGGTAATGAAATCCATACCGATTTTATCCCATTTCTATTCAGGAATAGCCAAGGGTTGAAGGGTGCCGGCAGGCCGTTGATGCTCTGCTTTAACATGATGACAGACGTCGCAATTAGCAATGTATTGAGCGATTTCTCTCTTCATCCTAGTCCACCAAAAACTCTGGCGTAGGTCTTGATACATTTTAGTACTACCGGGATGAATGGTGAGAGGAGATTCATGAGCTTCCATAAGGATTAATTGTCGTAGATGTCATTTCTTGGGAACCACTAGACGGTTTTCAAAGAAGACAACAACTCGATCATCCATAGATAAACTTTTAGCAACTCCGCTAGCAATGTTCTCCTAGATGCGAGATATGCCCTTATCACGCTTCTGGGCAGCTATGATTTGATCCGTAAGGTTAGGTTTCGCCACCAGGGTGGATAGGAATCCTCGAGGAACAATGTGAAGGTTAAGCTTACGAAATTCCTCGTGGAGAAGTGGTTGACTTTTTTGTAACATCAGGTTGTTACAATCAGATTTACGACTTAGTGCATCAGCCATGACATTGGCTTTGCCCGGGGTGTAAGTTATTCCTAAGTCGTAATCTGTGATCAATTCGACCCAACGTCTTTGCCTGAGATTCAAATCCGGTTGGGTGAAGATGTATTTCAGACTTTGGTGATCGGTGTAAATTTCGCAACGATTACCGAGAAGGTAATATCGCCAGGTTTTGAGTGCATGGACTACCGCTGCAAGCTCTAGATCATGTGTGGGATAGTTATCCTCATGTGGACGCAACTGTCGAGAAGCGTAGGCAATCACATGACGATCTTGCATAAGTATGCAACCTAGTCCTTGTCGCGAGGCGTCGCAATAGATAACAAAGTCCTTAGTAAAATCTGGTGGCACGAGTACGGGAGCAGACGTCAGGCGTCTTTTCAGTTCCTGAAGCTGAACTCGCACTGTGGGGTCCACTCGAACTTTTATCTTTCTTGAGGAGTTCAGTTAGAGGTTTAGCAACCTTGGAGAAATTCTCGACGAAGCGGCGACAGTAGTTCGCTAAGCCAAGGAAACTCCATACTTGCTTGACCATTTCAGGCGGAGTCCAATCAAGGACAGCTTGAACTCGCTCGGGACTGACAGCAATACCCTTACCAGAGATTACATGGCCTAGAGAGGTCACTTCTGGCAACCAGAATTCACACTTGGAGAATTTGGCATAAACGCGATGCTTTCGAAGTTTCATCAATACTAGCCTTAGATGCTCGGCATGTTCTTCCTCATTCTTGGAGTAGATGAGTATATCATCGAGGTATAACACGACGAATTTATCCAAATACTCCATGAAGATCGAGTTCCTTAACCGAGAGAAGGTGGATGGAGCATTGGTAAAACCAAAGGTCATGACGGTGCACTCGTATTGGCCATAACGAGTGACAAAGGCCGTTTTAGGAATGTCCCCGTTCTTGATTTTGATTTGATGGTAGCCTAACCTCAAATCCATTTTGGAAAAGACTGAGGATCCAGCGAGCTGATCATACAGATCGTTGATCCTGGGGAGCGGATACTTGTTCTTGATAGTGACCAAGTTGACAGGTCGGTAATCTACAACCATCCGATCCGTTCCATCCTTCTTCTTGACGAAGAGGATGGGGCAAGCCCATGGAGAAGAACTAGGACGGATGAAACCCTTTTTCAAGGACTCATCGAGTTGTTTCTTAAGCTCGGCTAGTTCTAGGGGTGCCATCTTATAAGGTCTTCTAGAGATTGGGATGGTTCCTGGAACAAGGTCTATCACGAACTCGACATCCCTGTCAGGTGGAACACCTGGCAGTTCTTCTGGAAAGACATCCGGGAAGTCATGGACTACCGGAATGTCTTCAAGGTCTGGAAGAGGGTTGGCATTTAGGGAGTAGAGCTGACGCTCAGACACTCGGGTCAAAACACTAACTGTCTTGCCCGATGGATGGGTGAGTTGAACAGTTCTAGTAGAGCAATCAATCTTAGCATAATGGGCTGACATCCAGTCCATACCCAAGATGATGTTTATGTCCGAGGACTTGAGAGCTATTATTGATGCAAGGACGACCAATCTGTCGACAAGAATTTCATTTCCATGGCTAATCCTAGAGGTTTGCCACTTAGAACCAGGGGTTTGAATTACCATGGAGGTGGGCATGTCACAAAATGTGGTGTTGTGCAATCAAGCATACCTCTCAGAGATAAATGAATGAGATGCTCCAGTATGGAAAAGAACAGTTGCCGGGTGGCAATTAGCAAGGAGCGTACCAAGGACGACGTTGGGGTCCTCATGAGTTTCTTCAGCTGAGACATAGTTGACATGACCACGTGCAGTGGTGGCTGGCTTGGTGTAGTAAGTCTTTCCCGCTGGCTTACCACGGCCAACGGACTTTCCAGGCTGATTGGGGTTGTTCTGGGGGGCACTCGTGCAGATTGTGACCCGTCTCTCCACACTTGAAGCATGTCACAACATTGGGGCGTGGAGCAGCATTAGCAGCGGGGCCACCATAGGCCTTGGGTGGTGCATACTGCTGGTTGGGGCGAGGCGCCTCAAAGGATGGCCTCGGAGTGAACCTGGGTGGCAGAGCTTTGTTTGGAATCCAGATCTGGCGCTTCTGAGATCCAGAGCCGGATGAAGAACCAAAGTCACGGGAGTGCTTGCGTGAAGCGTCATAGTAAGTCTGACCTGTCTCAGCACTGATGGCCTTATTGACCAGCTGCTGGAAGGAGGTGCACTCGTGCAGATGAAGATCACGGCGAAGCTCGGGGCTATGTCCCTTGCGGAACCTTGCCTGCTTCTTGGCGTCGGTGGATACCTCTTCAGGAGCATAACGTGCCAGATTTCCAAACTCACGGCTGTATGCATCCACGGTCAGTCTGCCTTGGGTGAAATTGCAGAATTCTTCCCGCTTACGATCCATGAGACCCTCCGGAATGTGATGCTCACGGGAAGCCTCACTGAATTCAACCCAAGTAGTGATTTGGCCGGCTGGGCGCATAGCCTCAAAGTTTTCCCACCAAAGGCTAGCAGGGCCTTCGAGGTGATAGGCAGCGTAGGTAACCTTATCAGCTTCAGCTACGTTGGCAGAACGTAGCTTATGGGTGATGCTGCGGAGCCAATCATCCGCATCGAGGGGCTCGACGGAATGATTAAACTTCGGTGGGTACAACTTGACAAAGTCATTGATTGACACCAAGTCGTTCCTCTGATGACGTGCAGTATTCTGCTCAATCCGCTCCAACAAGCGGTTAGTCTCACGCTTGTTTCTTTCCGCCTCCAGCATAACTTCGGCCAGAGAAGGCGGTTGAGGCAGATTCTCATCCCTAGTTGCACTGGCTTCACCCTGCACCTGGACAGCAGGGTTGTTGCGGGTGTTGACCATCCTAGGAAAACAAGACAACAGTTTAGACAAGGATGGCAAAATCTTGGCAAGTAAGTGCGGAATGTAATGGATAACACGGAATGCAGAGATGTTCATCTGTATGACATGGTAGTATATAAACTGCCATATATATACCAACGGTCATACACACCATACATAGTTTAGTACAAGCCCATGCTAGAGTACAACTACGATGAAAGACGATACATCTCATCAGAGGCATTCCAAGCTCCTATACATTATTTTTCTACACCTCCGGAATGTGATACACACCAAGTCGTATCCCACGAGTCACGCAGGACTGTGAAGAATACAACTGTTACAATACTAGTGAAACTACTACCAACTCAGACGTCTTCATAGTAATCTTCATAAAGATTACCACCATGTCCTAGGAGCTGAACATGATCATATGGAAACAGTCGGTCCTGTGGAGCTTGCGGTCCATAAGGACTCGGATGTGGCCTTGGTCCAACAAACAGTGGCAGACGGGGTCCACGAGGAGGGGTGATGCCTCATACATCACGCCAGTCCATACAATCTGGCAGACCAGACCGCACGGGGTACAAGTCCCTCATGTCCATATACCCAGCCTGCACGTCAGGTGCAAACTGTGTCAGAGTGGCCCAGTGATCAGAACGAGCGTTGAAGAGCTCCATTCGTAAGGCACAATTCTCACGGTCCTTGTCCTCAAGCATCTTGGTAGTGGTGCGGAGTAGTGAATCCTCATGGGTAGAGTCACAGTAAATAGCCTGATAGTACCCTTGTGCCCCAGGAAGTGATGCTGGCATATAGCGGAAATCAGTGTTCCGAAGCAAGGCAGTTCTGGCTCGTATGATAGTCATCATCGAGTAAGCTGCGTCCTGCACGGACATCTCGATGGTAACCCCAAGTCCATAAGAGCAATGGAGGGGTTCAGTAGCTCCAGGATAGGAAGGGAATATCCTGACCGTACAAAGGTATTGATTTTGATTAAAGTCTCGAAACTGCTCCTCGACGGTATACTCAGGATACCATCGATAGCCTGTCTCGACCATCACTCGGACCAGCATGGGTGTGTGACCAGGTACATCGAGGCACCGAGTCAGACGAACCACTTGATTCTGGGAACGGGTGGCCATCTGAAAGCATGAAATAATGCAAAGGCATTAGAATTTTCTAGGAGAAATCGGACAGCATAACGGTTGTAAATGCTCAGAAAAAGATTTGAGACATTCACAACAGTTTGCAAAACAACTCAACAACATCATATCAAGGTTCTGGTTCAACTAACAACATACTAAAAGTAGTAGAAACTGAACTGAGGCTTGTAACCAACAATCCTATAAGTTACTACGGATTAGTAACACATGAACTTGATAGAGAGAAGAGAGCCTAGTCCTTAACCCACGTAGAATGAGAAGAGAATGACTCAGATCAGAGGGCATAAGGTAAAGGAGTAAAAAGAGCCTTATGTTCCCTCCCACGATCTATTCCCCTACATATAACTAAAGCATTTCTAGGCTCGACATCGACCAGTTTGGCTTGACGAACCTATAGGCAGTCCGGCTCTGATGCCAACGCTGTCAGGACCCCGATTCTAGGTCACACCGATCTAGCCTATAACACCTGATATCACTTTGCAGCCTCACGAACAGTAATTCCACGGGTGTCGCCTTACCATGGCCTGGGACCGTTTGCGCCTTTTGGCTCACGTATATGATAGTGTCGCTAGCATCCATATGACAGAGAACCTGGGCCGACATGGCTAGTCGTGAACCCAAAGCGGCGCTAACTTACGGGGACAGGCATACATGAATCAACATCGAGCATGTCGGTCAGCAGCGTGTGAATCCGGGCTGTAGCACTGGGCTAACAGGACTCTGGGAACCCGGGCTGTAGCAGGCTAGGAAGGACTCCGGATGTCACCGCGTGACATTTCCCCGAAGGGACAGACACAGGAACGAAGTGAAACACATGCCGGCCAGTCAAGTTTTCTTGAGCAGTAGTGCTAGGCTAGCAGGACTCCGGTGAACCGGGCTGTATCGGACTACTATGGCTCATGAAAGCACTAGACTACATTTCCCCATAAGAGAGGCTGCCAAGGATAAACAACTAGATTGTCGGATCCCAAACATACCAAGCATTTCAATCATACACACAATATACTCGATATGTGTAAATACAACATGGCATCACAACAAAACTCTACAACTCAAAGTACTTTATTTAATGGCTCCGGAGAGCCATACATAACATGTTCTTATAGATAGGGGTCACATGACCCGACACTCAAGTCATACAAACATACAAGCACATGCGGAAGCAACTTGTCTGAGTACAGACAACTAGAAAGAAAGAAGGCTTGACGAAGCCTGTCTATCTACATAGGCCCTTCACAAGCTCAGATCACCACCTGGGTGGCAAGTCACTCGTCAACGTCGAGATCTACATAGAACCCATCGGAGGGGGCGGTGTTGTCGTCTGAAAATAGTGATTAAAGAAACATGAGTACAAAGGTACTCAGCAAGTCTTACAACAGATCCTACTATACATGCACATTCTCAAGAAGGTAGTGGAGTTATTGCAGCAAGCCAGCTTTGACTCTTGGCTAAGCTATCCTACGAGACACCAATTGTAAAATAGTTTTCGCACACGAGTCCACTAATCACCATTTCAATACTCCACCGTGGATCCTCCCTCGTCATCCTACGAGAGAGCCATCCGTGGTACTCACACTTATCTTGAGTCTTTTAGTAGTAACCATTAACTTGTCTATGAACTACATAAGCGAGCAAGTATTCCTTTACCGCGGACGCGGCTATTCGAATAGTTTTATACCCTGCAGGGGTGTACTTCGTCACACATGTTTCCACCACTTAGCTTCTGCACACGACATGTGCTCGGCAGACTTCAAACAAAAGCCGACGTGGATGTAGACCACGACCTGACTAACTACACAAGTCTCTAGTCCAGTTTTATCGCCTATCCGGGTTCCATCCGCAAGGAAATCCGGACGGGGTGTCCTCAACGGCCCCAAATGATGTGTGCAGGGTTCCCGAGACACCAAACGGGCGACTCGGTACACCATGCCACGAGCCTACCGCATCACAGCCCACCCCTAAGGTCAGCGCTGCGCACGGCCTCCAGCAACTACAAACACCAGAAAGTACTTGCAACTCCTGGACAGAGGGCGAGAGGGGTCAGTAAGTCGAGCGGGGTCATATTTCAGGGCCCAATGTGTGGTAGTAGCTGAATCTTAAATCAGGCATACAGATCTCAGTTCTAAAGGACGGCCTCAATGAAACAACCCACCATGTACTCCTACATGGCCTCTCATCGATACCTTTACCCAATCATATTCAACACTTTGCTCTCATTACCGACACAACCTTTCACTCTAGTTCATCATGCCGATGAGCCAGACCTGACACGACTCTAAGCATAGCATGGTAGGAAACACTAACATGGCTCAATCAACTCCTACACATGCTTGTGGGTTTCATCTAGTTACTGTGGCAATGACAGGTCATGCAGAGGAAGTGGGTTCAACTACCGCAACACACAGCAGTTTGAAACGCGTTGTCTTAATGCAGTAAATGAGAGCAGAAGCGAGAAGTTGGGTTTGTATCGAAATGATCAATGGGTTGCTTGCCTGACAGAGTGGTAGTGGGATACTGCCCTTCAGTTGGATACTCGTGAATATCCTCGGAGGCAGAACCTACCACGAAGAACACATCGAAACACAATCATCACATGGCAATATGCAACAATATGATGCATGCAATGACATGGCAAAATGAGTGTGTTTTGGCTAATGCAACTTAGAACAGAATAGTTTGAGTTCATTTGAATCAAGGATTCAAATGCTAACCCAAAGTAAGAGGTCATATTAGTGCATTCACTTGTTTCACCTAAACAGCAAGGTTTAATTGTTCTGACATGCATGAAACCAGTACAGGTCGAAAGATTGAATTTTTCTGATCAAAATTCATGTATAAATCTTTGCATTTGGAGTTACAGATTAATTTCTATGATTTTTTGAAATTTGTAGGATTTTCTGGAATTTCCTGTATAAGAATAATTCCAGGAAATGGTTTACTGCATCAGCATTGCGTCAGGGTGACGTCATCAGTCAACAGAGACGGTCCAGGTCAACCCTGACCTATGGGTCCCGTCTGTCAGTGTCAAATAAACTAACTAAGTTTAGTTAGCGTTAAACTAATACTAACTTAGTTTAGTTAGTGGCCTGGGGCCCACACGTCACTGACCCAGGGGTCAAACTAGGCCCACCCAGTCAATGGTCAGCGGGTCAACTCGCCGGCGTTTAGCCGCCGGCGAGGCCAGACATGGCGGGGCGATGCGGGTTTCATGCTCCAGTGACCAAAAGGGCGGCGGAGGCCATCTACGCGTAGCTGGGAACGGGACGCATCCAGTGGTGGTGGTGGTTGGGCTCGGGGTGGCCAGAAACGACGCCGGCGACGAGTTTGGCGGCGGCCGGAGCTCGGACAAGCTCGGACTCTTCGCTAGGAGGCACGGCGAGGTGCATGGAGCAGTTCTACGGGCTGCTTGGGCTACGATGAACGCGATGGCGTGCTCAGAATCGAGCCCGCGTAGTTGTGGCCACGACGACGACGTGCGGAGGCGGCGGCGCATGCGTGCGAGCTCGGTGCGGTCGCTGTGGTGCATGAGAAGGCAAACGGAGAGGAGGAGGAGGTAGCAGGGCTCACGGTGGTGCTAACGGCGAGGTCGTGGACGAGCTGGTGCAGGCGTGACGGCGAAAGGGATCTTGGGCGGCCATCGGTGAAGACGAGGCTGTTGCGGTGGCTCCAGGGCAGGCGAGCGCTCGGGGCTCGACTAGCTTGGTGAAGTGGACGGCGGCGAAGCTTCTGGACACGGCGAGACGGCGAGGAGGTGACGGTGGCTACGGTATTCACGTCGGCGCGAGCGCGGCAGCGTCGGCCATGGTGAGGAGAGGCGAGGGAGAGGTGCAGGGGGCGAATGGGGTGTCGGGGCGGTCGAGCGGGTGACGGGGAGGTCGACCAGCGCGTCCAGAGGCGCAGGCGGCAAGCAGGTGGCGCTGTGGCGAGCTCGCGCACGCCGGCGTCACCTCTCTGCCTACTCTGGAGAGAGGAAGTAGCTGGCTGGCACGGGCCAGCACAGTGCTGGGCCGGCCAGTGGGCTGCCAGGTAGGATTCTCTCCCTCTCTTTATTTTGTTTTGTTTTTTCCATTTTTCTGTAACTGTGTGGCTTTAATTAAAATAGTTACGCACTTTCAAAAAATCCTAAAAATAGTTAGGGACTCTGTTTAGATTATTTCCAACAGCCCACACTTATTTCTAGAATTGTTTGGGCATTTAAAATATTTACTAGCATTTAAATGCCCAAATGCATGGTACATATCATTTAATTCAATGATCTTGTGATGACCTAGAAAATTGTGAACCCATTTTGTCAGAGGTTCTAACCCAAGACAAAAAGGGTGGACTTTTTAGAAGGGCATTTCAGGTTCATTGAAAATAATTTTAGAAATCCCTAGTTGTTTTCAGAGGGGTGCTGGGGGTTCTATCATCCCCATTTCGAGTTTCTGGAAAAAGTAAACATGATGCAACACTCTAATGCATGAACTAGCTAGGATGTGACACATCAATGGGCCTTCTATGGGCTTATGATCGGTTGGCCAAACATGGGCCAATAACAGACCACATTATGGCCGTAAATGGGCTAGAGTTGAAATTGTCCGTTCATGGGCCAACCATAACGGGCCGTCGTTAATCGGCCGTATTTTGATGACGCTATCAAAACGACCCAACGTATTAACGGGCCACAAATGGGCCGACTGTAACCACGGGCTGAATTTAGCCCACAAGCAGAAAATGGCAGTAACTGGCCGTAAGTAAACGAATGTGGAAATGAGCCCAAGAATAAATGGGCCCCGAGAAAGCCGAAAGATAACTTGGGCTGGTAACGGCCCAACTGAATAATGGGCCGTTAATGGGTATAAAGTGATACACTGTTCATTATGGGCCAGTTTCACCACGGGCCGTTAATGGGTATAAAGTGATACACTATTCATTACGGGCCAGTTTTACCACGGGCCATTATTGGGCGAGAGTAATAAGGGCCTCATATGGGCCGAAAGACGTCATGGGCCATACATGGGCCGAAAGTTAAAACGGGCTGGAATTATATTGGACGGCCCAGATGACGCTACTAGGCCTAATTCGGTTAGGTCGTAAACGGGCCCTGGGTTAGCGGGCTGTAAATGGGCTATATGTGAACATGCCGTTAACAGGCTTGCCGTGGGCCGGCCCGCCACCTTTTGACCAAGTCAAACGGGCCGGCCTTTTCACAGGAATGGGCCTCTGTTGGGCCGTGCCACGTGTCGACGCATCATAGGCGCTTTGTGTCCAATGAGTGGATGACATCTGTCCCAACGATGAGCTGACACGTGTTTCCTCCAGCCAATGATGATTTTACATGTGGAAAATCCCCATTGGTCGGGGCTGTTAACGGGTTATCGGATCCAAAACCGGACCCGATAGCTTAACGGCGTTCCGTTACGGTGGATGCCATGTGTCGGTCACCCTTGACGAAAGCACTTCTGTGACGCGGGATTTATCGTCATGGAAGTGGACACTTCCGTGATGATAATTTTGGTAATGTCATGGAACACTTCTACGACAGCACAGGTATGACTATCTTGATTCTGTCATGAAATTGTCATGGATGTACATGCATGACAAAAAGTGCGACCTACTGTGACAAACACGTATCATCACGGAAGTGTATTTTTTTGTAGTGCACGGATCTCCCCATAAGCCTAAGCATGAAAACCTCTGAGATCCTTCGATGAATTCCATATAGATCACATCTTGTTCATCACATGGAATTCATCTTGATCATATTTGATTCAATCATTGAGCTCAATCTTGATGCACAACTATATGTATATGTCATTCATTCTGAATCCATTCAATCTCCTTCTTGCATCGCCCACGGAACAAGCCTTCATCTATAACTTGATGCCATCGTTTCTAAGTAGGAATTGTGATTCATTATCAAGTCTCAATGCATATATTTGTCTTACCAGATTTATCCTTCAATTCATCCAGTATTCTTCATGCATTGCAAATGGAAATTTCCTTCACATGTATATCTCAATGCAAACATTAGTCCATAAGGATTGTCATTGATTACCAAAACCACACATGGGGGCTACATGTACTTTCAATCTCCCCCATTTTGGTAATTAATGAAAATCTCAACAAGATGGTTTATATAACGAATTTTAACATAAGTATGGAAAGATACTTGAGTTCATCACACTCGGTGTACTAACATAGAAACACTACACAAGTATTTGATGTTAGTAGAACCACAATATATAGAGCAAGCTCCCCCGCAATATATGCATGTGTTAATGAACTTTTAATTTCCTTGCATATATTGGTTGACATACACTAGGTGCAGTTTTCTCTATATATTCATTCATGCAACAAACATATATAACCAGGGTAGATAAGCATGAATGACAACAAAGAATTTAAAATACTTATCTAAAACCCTCTAATCTTCTCCCCCATTGGCAACAAATCCCAAAATGGGAAAAATCTAGAAGCCAATATATTATGAGTTCCTCCTTAACTTTAAATGAAGAATTTATAATGTGTTCATATTACAATATGCGAGTGAAAATTAAATGCACATATTCTATGATGAAAATTTAAGGAGCTCAGGATCTATATAATGCAACAAGATATTATGATACGAAAGTAAGCATTCTACATGTGAGAAAAACTTTCAAAAGGATCCAAAGAACATATTTTGGACAAGATATAATATGAATACCCAATTTGATCATCATTGTAAGAATGGGTCCAAAATACATTCAGAACACATGAGTGCACAAGATTATATGCAAAACATAGAAGCACTCACGCCACAACCTCTTACCGAAACCACCATAAAAATAAAATGAAACAAACAAAGTGGTTGGCAAAGAATAAATGATATCAAGAAAAGATATGAACTTTCACATGTATAAAATATCTAAGAGGCCAATAATAAACATGATATGTATCCACAAACAACCATGCATACACAAAAGACCCAATTGATAAGAACTTGATATCCACAAGTGAATCCATTATTATACAACTGTGATCCAAGCATAATAGCAAGGCACATGACACAAAGCACATGGCACAAATTGATCTCATTTGCATAGCAATGAATTACAAGTAAGATAGCAAATACCACAGGCAAATGGTTGTTTTCGTAATTTTATCAAAATTAGACATGAGAGAACAATTTAGGAATTGATACGCAATAAATTCCTTAATTGGCATATTTTGGGATAAGTCAATCATGAATATGATTTTATAGATCCCCACTATATGCTTCTTCTCAAATGTCCCACAATTGCAATAAAGTGACTTTTTAAGAACATGCAAGAAATACAACTTTTAACAAGTAATAATCATGCCATGATGTAACCTACACAAGGCTGACCCCATTTCTATATATATACATGAAGTAAGTACTTGTTACCGAGATAGCATTGGTATGAAGTCGTAGATCAATAAAATGTCCAAGCTTGGTTCTAATTTCCTCATAGTGCCACCACCTTCATGAGTAAGCCAAGCACCAATGCTTCTCAAATGTACCTAACAAAATTGAAGTACAATATGGTCCCCAAACTTATTGGGTCCGAACTAGTTAGCAAAACTAGAAAACATAGGGTAAAACCACCTAAATATGTGCATATCGATATGAACTTGAATTTCATGCAAATCTTAGCTATAAGGAATTTGATGGATATACCATATATATTGGATCAATTAAAGCAAAAAATTCATGAGAATTTACTCATACTAAATATGCATCCACAATCCTACCAAAATCTAAACAGGTACAAATTTAGACAATTGAACACATAAACGTTAATACTTCCAATAACATCACTAATCATCCATGTTGTCCAAAATGAATCAAAGTGACAAATCAACATGTGATAGCACAAAAGGTTCAACACATGAACCAAGCAAAACCAATGAGCATGTAAGATACGCATTACACACATACTCATAGGAATATCTCACTCAAGGGACACTATAAACAATGAGATAACATACTCAAATAAGTCCATACAAACCAATAAGATGAACTAGAACAAAATGGTATTTCAAGTTTGGTGTAGAAACCAAATAAGTAATGATCACTGTCGGCGATATACCCCGCGGTGTAACCGGCCTGATGTATTACCCGACTGAAGCTTGGCGACTCACTGGTGACCCGCCCGGACTTGATGATTCACGGGTGACCCACCCGAGCTTTGTGACTCATTAGTTTCCCGGCGGGCCGGTCAGACGAACAACAAGATCCAGCGGCCCGCAAGGTGGCTCATGGGAAGGCCGACTCACGTTATGGTGGGCCGGCTTGAGAAGGAAGACATAAGGAATATTTCCTTTACAAGGGAAGCAAGACTAGGATTCCACTTGTAATAGAATAGTCCTAGTCCTACTAGAACTCCACATGTAACCCGCCCCTTCAACTAATATAGGAGGGACAGTGCACCCCAAGAGGGAGAAGTTAAGTCAGACAAGTCAATAACTCTCCAGGGAGAGGTAGCGAAAGAGCACCCTTGTAACCGTGAGCATGATCATCATAAATATCAATGAAGCAGGATGTAGGCTTTTACCTCCACCATGAGGCGCCGAACCTGGGTAAAAACTATCGTCTCTCGATAACCATCAACCCCATTCAAGCTACTACCTAGATGCGTTGGCCTCACGACTAAGTCCTCACACTAGGACATCTGTCGTGACAAAACCACGACAATCACCTATACGAACACAAGCATAACATGAGAGTTTAGAAATAAACACAATGCTTGGATAGCATATTATTAACCTTCCAATTAGATAGATCATCATGTAAAGCAACAATTGGAATGGCTTTAAACAGACGATTTTCCATATATGATTTTTAAGTTAACCATGGGCAAAACTGCATAAGAATGCCATCCGAAAATAAGGCATTGCATGCCACAAAGATATAAGATAATCTCAGATATAAATTCTACGTGGTATTCCTCAATTATTCACATATACAAGGATTGTGGTATGCACAAGGCATATCACTCCCCCTTATGTGATAATCCATGTATTGTCCACAAGAGGCAAATGAAACCCAACTAAGGATAATTAATGAATGATAATTTGAGTTTCAAATGAGCTTTACATACCAAATAGTAAGTAGATAGTATTGCACTAAACATACTAGGTGGTATCCCACATATATACACATTTAAGGTTTGTGATGTGCGTTGAGCATAACACTCCCCTATAATGTTATGATCCATTAATATCTCAAAAGAACCCAATAAGATGCAGCTAAGATGTAATGAAGGCTCGACACGATACAGACAAATATATGACATGCATAGAAACCCACACATGCTAGATACAAAAATCAAATATACTATCAGGCACAACATATACGAGTTCATGCTAGGTACAAAACCTAAACATGCAAGGGGCAAGTAACTTTCAATGTAGAATATATAAGTACAAGTTACCGCCTCACTACTAGGGAAAACCTTATACACAGAATCTTAGGAGTAGCGCTGGACAAGAAGAGGCGCTACTGCTAATTAGCAGTAGCGCTGGCCATAAACAGGCGCTACTGGTACCAACTTAGCACTAGCGCGGCTCGGTAGAACCACACTACTACTACAATTGACCCACCATTCCCGCCACGCTAGGTTTAGCAGTAGCGTGCCCACGTTAACCGCGCTACTACTAATGTAATAGTAGTAGCGCGCTTTTTTTGCAGGTCGCTAATGCTAATTTTGAACCTGGCCACATGGCGGGCCCTGCTTAGCAGCAGTGCCTCTACAAGAGGTGCTCTACTGCTATGTTATTAGCAGCAACGCGTTTTATGCCCAACGCTACTGCTAAACCGCAGCCATACCACCTTTTTCCTCCCCCTCCCCCTCCCCCTCCCCCTCCCCCATCCTCTCTTCCTTCACTTTCCCCTAGCTCCCACCTCCTCTCTCCCTCACTTTGCTTCTTCCTAACTACTTCTCCCCCCATTACTCTCCTTCTTCTACCTATCTTTCTCTCTCTTTATTACTCCTAGCTAACTACACCACCTCCATTAATGCATCTCCTTTCTCTTTTTCCTTCCCCCTCCACTAGTTGAACTTGTCTCCTCCCAACTAGCTAGCTAGGTAGATCTAGCGTTTAGTGAAGTGACCTATGTACCTCCCTAACTGGATCTAGCCTTGTCAAGAATAGCTTTGTCCACTTTTGATCATTCCATAGGTGTGTGTGGCGACACCTATCGACATCATCATCACCGTGCTCGATCTCAAGATAGGTGAATAGAAATTATGCTTTTGCAAGAATGGAAATATGTGTATGTGTGCGATATGACATAATCGGGCGATATGATGGAAATTATGTGTGTGGCATGAGTTGCCGCTGAATTGTGCTTGTGAGTTGCCTATGTTTTGCCGAAATGTCGATTTATTTTCGTTTCGGCGAATTCCGGGCAAACTCTTATTTTTAGGGAAGGTTATGCCGAATTTTCGTATGACTTTGATGCATGCATGCATTTTTATAATCAATTTGTTTATTATTATGGTGCAGGCGTTCATGATGGTCAGTGGAATGATGGTGGACAGGTGGTTGCGGTCGGTGGTGTAGGACTTGAAAGAAAATAACCTGACAGAGATTTTATGTCCATGTCGAAGATGCAAAGGACAAGTTTGGCTCGACCCCTATGACGATGGTCATCTGATGGCGCACCTGCTCATGACTGGTTTCATGGATGGCTATACTCGGTGGATAATTGAAGATGAGGATGATGATGTTGAGGACGTCGACGGGGCACGCAATGACGACACAGGGCAAGACGAAGAGATGATCGATAATGGCAGCGGAGAAGGGGCCCGACATGGCGGCGGGGAAGAGGCCGGACATGGCGGCGGAGAAGGGGCCGGACTTGGCGGCAGAGAAGGGGTCGGTCATGGCGGCGGAGAAAACGTGGACTCCATGCTACAGACTTCATTGGTACTAAGTTCAATCATGCGGGACCCTCACGTTCAAGCACTACTTCGCAAGGAGACGAGTACTGACAGAGCTGCTTCTAGAGAGGAGGCCAAGCTGCAGCAACTGGTGGTAGACTCGAACACTCCATTGTATCATTGTTGCGATCTCGAGGTGACCCGCTTGAGTTTCATGCTCGAACTCCTGAAGACGAAGTCTAAAAACAAATGGACTGACACTAGCCTCGATGATCTTCTCAAGTACCTAAAGGATGTTCTTCCCGCGGGGAATCTATGTCCTACTAATGTGGATGAGGCCAAGAAGATCATGTGCCCTCTTGATCTGCCGCACGGTAGATACCATGCATGCGCCAATGATTGCATACTTTATCGGAAGGACCACGCGGAAAAAACCAGCTGTTCGGTGTGCAATGGTTCTCGATACAAGAAGGCCGGGAAGAAATCTCCCCAGAAAGTTGTATGATACTTACCGATCACTCCCCGTCTGCAATGTTATTTTGTAGATCCCAAGGAAGCAAAGCTCATGCGCTGGCACGCAGAGAGGAAAAAGCCCGACGATGGAGATGATCCAAAGCCGAGACACCTCATGGATGGAAGCTAGTGGAGTGCGTTCAAGGGCGAACATCGGTATTTCGCATGTGATGCAAGGAACATCATGCTCGGCACGTGTACCGATGGCTTCAATCCGTTTGGCAACAAGAACACCAACCATAGCACATGGCCCGTGTTTGTATGGATGTACAGCCTCCCCCCTAGTTGTGCATGAAGTCGAAGTACATACACATGAGCATGCTGATTCAGGGGCCAAAACAACCGGGAAATAATATTAATTTTATCTGGGGCTACTTCAAGAGGAGCTAGACACGTTATGGAAAACACCGATATGTCACAGGCTAGGTGTGCCACCGATATTGCGGATGCACGCGGTGCATGGATGATACAACGTCTCAGTAGCTAATGTCAAGGAAAGATGGCGGGTCTGGGAAAATCTTGTACATGGGGCATCGAAGATGGCTCGAGAAGGACGACCCGTGGAGATCTATTCAATGGTGAGGTTGAGCATCGAGGACCTCCACATAAGCGGAGTGGCACCAAAGTCGATGAGCTGTTGAAAAACTGGGAATAGTGCCCCGTGCCGGGAAAGACGATGAAAAAGGCGACGGAGCCGCTGCTGAAGGTATGGAAGACGAGGTCTGTTTTCTGGGACTTCGATTACTGGCACAAAATCGACACGCCTCATTGCCTTGATCAAATGCATATCTGTAAGAATGTCCTTGAGAGCTTGCTTGCGACACTGATGAACATGACAGATAAGACCAAGGATGGGCCGAAGCCAAGAAAAGACTTGCAAGATTTGAAAATCAGGGAAGATCTGCACATGCCACCTCATAAAAGGTCAGAGGAGACGGAGACGGAGACGTGGGAGAAGAAGGGAAAAAAATTAAAGGAAGAGGATTATTGCCCCCCTTCTTGCTTTACCTTAAGTCCGGCTGAGATCGATCAATTCTTCAAGTGCCTTACTGGAATCAAAGTTAGTTCCGGTTACTATGGGAAGATAAGAAGATTTCTAGACACGAAGAAGAAAAGGTTCAGCGGGATGAAGTCCCATGACTGTCATGTGATGATGACACAGATACTACCTGCTGCCCTTAGAGGGATAATGGACAAGCACGTCCGTGACACACTTATTGGTCTCTACAACTTTTTCGACGTCATCTTTTGGAAGTCGATCAGTGCAAAGCAGCTCCGAAGGCTACAGGAAGAGATCGTTGTGATACTAAATGAGCTTGAGATGTACTTCCCGCCCGCGTTCTTTGAATTCATGGTGCATCTTTGTGTCCATATTGTGGACGACATAATAGACCCGGGGCCGTGATTCCTGCACAACGTGATGCCATTTGAGAGGATGAATGGGATCATCAAAGGATTCGTTTGTAACATGTCCCTTCTAGATGGAAGCATCGTCCAGGGCTATCTGACACAAGAGTGCATCTCTTTCTGCGAGAATTTTCTATATGGTGCAGACCGGCCGCCTAGTGTTGGTTTGCCTGTTAATAAGCACAATGGGAGGCTCGAAGGAGAAGGTCACTCCAACAGTTGCAGGGAACTGCATGTGGCCTAATCAGATCAACGCAATGACTTTCACAAAGCAAACTTGGTAGTGCTACAACACCTAGACCAGGTAGATCCTTTCGTGGCACTGCACAAAGAAACTATCGCAAAGAAGTATCGTGACTAGGGTGTATGCAGGACGGACGCCGAAGTTACTAGAGAGCACAACTCCACTTTCCTGCATTGGTTCAAAGAGCATATTCTTGCTAATCCCCCGAAGTGGGCTCTAAGGACGGATTGCTCATATACGCCTTAGCACATGGCCCCTCGCCCAACCTCGTCACCTAGCAGGCATACGATATAAACGGATACACATTCTACACGGAGGCCAAAGATATGGACAGTGATGATCAGAACTTAGGGGTGACGACGGAATGCATGACCAGCAGCGACAACGGCGCAACTGAGAGATTTTACGGAAGGGTCGAAGAGATCTGGGAGCTTGACTACTCTGGACTACCCAACACGATGATGTTCCGTGTCAGATGGGCTAAGAATGTCGGAAGAGAAAACCAGTATTTCACTACCATTACTATACCCGACGCCAAGAGCGCTACCATGAAGGCCATCGCAAAAAAGAGCCATGGGTACACGCTAAGCACGTGACACAATGCTTCTTCATAACCGACCCGAGCAATCCCATCCGTGTTGTCGTGAGGAGAGGCAAAAGGAACATCATTGGAACGGATGGAGTCACCGACGAGGAAGACTACGACCAGTATGGAAACCCGATGAGGGAAGATGATGATGATGATGAAGTATACGTCAAAAGAAGAATCAATACTACATTACCTAAGAAAGATTGTACTCCATGGAAAAGGAAAAGTCACAATGAGGGTCTCAATTATTCGTCAACGAACAAGAAGGGAAACAAGCTCACTTAAAAACAAAAACGTCGACGCTGAGAAACCATTATCGGTCAAATGATGTAATATATATGTTCCTATTTTGTATGCACACTTAACCGTTATGGGTCAAATGATGTAATATATATGTTCCTATTTTGTATAGCACACTTAACCGTTATGGGTCAAATGATGCAATATATATCGCCTTAGTTATATAAAATAGAAGAAACAAATAGGAAACGAAAAGAAATTAAAGGAAAAGAAAATAGAAGAAACAAACAGGAAAAGAAAAGGAAAAAAATGAAAACAATAGCAGAAGCGCTGGTTTGAGTAAAAGTGCTATAGCTACGTTATGTAGCAGTAGCGCTCTTCCAGAAACGCGCTATAGCTACATTATATAGCAGTAGCGCTTTTCTTGAAAACACGCTATAGCTAAGTTAGCTACAGCGCGTTTTCAAGAAAATCGCTACTGCTATTTTCACATAACCCCCCGTGCGGGCTTCCCTCCTCTCCTTTCTCCCCCAATTCTCCCACTCACCTCGTCGCCCCTGAACTCGCCGTCGCCGGAGCCCGAGCGCCGACCCCAACGTCGCCCGCCTCCCTCACCCTTGCCGGAGCCGGAGCACCAACCCCAGCGATGCGCGGCTCCTCCCTTGTCCCCGGCCCCGACCACGATGTCGCATGCCTCCGTCGCCGTCGCCCGGCCCCGACGCGCCACGCCTCCCTCCTCTGCTTCCTCCCCTCCCAACCTCGGCTGTCGTCGGGCCTCCCTCCTCGCCCTGCACCCTCAGCAAGCACCCGGCCGCTCCTCTCTCTGTGCCATTAGAGTTCTATCTAGGGTTCTTCGGTTAATTTACTTATGTTTTAGTTAGGGCAATAGGTTAATTAGGTTATCTACTTAGTTAGGGAAGTAGGTTAATTAGGTTATATATTTAGTTAGGGCAGTAGGTTAATTAGGTTATCTATTTAGTTAGGGCAGTAGGTAGTTATTTTTTCGCGGTGATGAATTAGTTATGAATTTAGCTAGGTATCAAACTAGTAGGTTAATTTGGCTACTTTGTGAACCCTAGGTGCAATTTGAACCCTAGTTAGTATGAACCCTAGTTAGTATGAACCCTAGGTTTCAAATTAGGACATAAATTTAGCTAGGTTTTTAAATTCGTACAAAAATTTATATAGGATTCAAATTAGGACAAAAATTTAGGGTTAGGTGTTTTAGGTGTAGTTAAAAGAAAAAACAGAATTGATTATATATGTTTCTTGCATTTTTTTTAGTTTAAGCAATTGTTGCTATTTAAATTTTATGGTGGTAGTTAGTTAATTAGAATTAGTATGAACCCTAGGACAGATTAGTTAAAGCAATTGTTGTTATTTTTTTAGTTTAAGCAATTGTTGCATTAAAAAAACGAATTAGTATGAACCCTAGTTAAAGCAATTTTTTTGTTTCAAACTTAGGTAGGCTGAGTTTAGTTTCAAATATTGTGAAGAAAAATGACTTCTTGCATTTTTCTTCAAGTTCTATATTTTTCTTCCTTTTATATGCAAATTTGAAGTGGACATGTGAGTTGGACATGTCATATTTGGAATTTGGACATGTTATATTTTGGACATGTCATATTTGGAAAATGATGATTATGTGCAGGGTGAATGATCCGAGTGGCCTATGTTTCGCCGGAATGTTGATTCATTTCTGGTCCGGTGAATTTCAGGCGCTCGATATGTCCACTTTTAGCAAAGGTCATGTTGAAATTTCCCATGAATTTTGGCATGACTTGTGCTAGAAAGTAGGCATATTGAGTTCCGGAATTTGCTGGGAAAGGACATTCCGGCAAACTATAGACCTTTTTATGTCATTTCTCATTTTATTATAGTTTTAGAATTAAACGAGGAGACTTAATCCTAGGAAACATGTCGAACAACGAAGAAATTGGGCCTTCTGACCAAGATGCAGATGAGATGGATTATGAGGGTGAACAACAGTACCTCGACTTTTCGTCTGCTAAGCATAGTCAAGGTTTGCAGGGAAACCTTGATGATGGTACTGACACTGACATCGACACCGACGGCGCCGGCAATGATGGCAGCGCCGAGACCGGCGGGGAAGGTACTGGCGGGGAAGGTACCGGCGCCGAAGCCGCTACCGAAAAGAAGCAGAAGAAGCAGAGGGTACAAAAACCTAACAAACTCGGCATCGGACGACTGGTGATCACGAAGATGGCCCCTGGCAAGTTTGAGCCATTAGAGCCGGAAGAACCTCACAAGTGCTATGGGAACCAAGTAGGATGCATCCTATGGGAATGCGCGAGCATCAACGACGATGACTTAAGGAGTAAAGAACATTTGAGGGAGTTGCTCCTGACGAAGTGATACGTCTCCATCGTATCTACTTTTCCTAATGCTTTTCCTCTTGTTTTGGACTCTAATTTGCATGATTTGAATGAAACTAACCCGGACTGACGCTGTTTTCAGCAGAACTACCATGGTGTTGTTTTTTTGCAGAAATAAAAGTTCTCGGAATGGAACGAAACTTTGCAGGGATTTTTACATAATAAAAGAGAATTTTTGGAGCCAAGAACCACCAGAGGGGGCACCTGGGTGGGCACAACCCACCAAGGTGCACCTGCCCCCCCCCCCCAAGCATGCCCAGGTGGGTTGTCCCACCTGGTGGCCCTGCAGACGCTGAAACTGACGCTATAAAATCGTATTTTCCAGAAAAAAATCAGGGAGAAAGAATTATTGTGTTCCATGAGACGGAGGCACCGCCGTCTCCTGTTCTTCATCGGGAGGCCAGATCTGGAGACTGTTTGGGGCTCCGGAGAGGGGGATCTTCGATCTTCATCATCACAACCCTTCTCCATCGCTAATTCCATGATGCTCCCCACCAGGAGTGAGTAATTCGTTCGTAGGCTCGCTGGTCGATGAGGAGTTGGATGAGATTCATCATGTAATGGAGTTAGTTTTGTTAGGGCCTGATCCCTAGTATGCACTATGTTCTGAGATTGATGTTGCTATGACTTTGCCATGCTTAATGCTTGTCACTTTTGGCCCAGGTGCCATGATTTCAGATCTAACCGTTTATGTTATCAGTATTATATCCATGTTCTAGATCCGATCTTGCAAGTTATAGTCACCTACTACATTTTAGGATCCGGCAACCCCGGACTAACAATAGTCGGGACCACTCCCGGTGATGACCGTAGTTTGAGGAGTTCATGTATCCAACGTGTGTTAATGCTTTGTTCTGCTTCTCTATTGAAAGGAGGCACTGGTACAGCAAGGTGCTATACAAAGGGTTTTTAACCCCTTTCCGCGACGGCATTTGGAACCGTCGCCAAATGAGTGTGGGCGATAGGGGGGTCCTTCCCACACGACCCAGAAACCGTAGGGGATATGCCCTCTTGGCACACACGCTCGGCAAAATGAGGTCGTGTGCGACCGGCGAGCTATCAAATACGATTATACATACAGTAGTGCTAAAAAAATACAATTATAAAGGTGAAATCATTTCCGGTCGTAAGTACATCCCACACAGTCAGTCCCCGCTAAACGTTTCCGTTAGTATATACATCCCACACAGTCGCTCCAAGGAAAACGTTTCCGTTCGCAGGTACATCACAAACGATATTAACAATTTTATTGTTTTCCTTATTGAATGCATCACACACGGTGCGTAGAAGAAACTGTGTGGCAAAGGCTGTCCATCACACACAGTTTTTATGTGGTAAACGTTTGCGCAAGGTGGCCTAATGAAAATAGTTTTCAAGAGAAGGTCGTGTGTGATTGTTCATTGACCCAACAAGGTTTATTCCTAGAAATTGTGTGCGTTGCCTGAAGTCATCGTCCAAGGTATTTTCTCAATAACCGTTGGCAATAGCAAAACCCAATTAGCAGGCTAATTGCCCTATTATTAATAATCCATTTATTAATCTAATTTACATTCATATTAAGCACATAATATACTTCATTTCCATATTAAGGACGCAGTATTTAGTACTTGAAATACATCAGAGTACAACATGATATAGCTTCAGCACTCAGCTACACCATTACACAACTGCATTAGCACCACGTTTGACATGCAACATGTAGAACCTTTCCAAATTAGCCTCATAGACGGTACGTAGACAGATGCATCTCATCTAGAAAACTGCTGAAGTGGAAGGCCAATATTTAGCCTTCATTCATGTTGAAGGCCTTTGCAACTTTAGGCCAGTGCCTGTGGATGATTGACCGTCCGTCCTTCGTCCTCTTCAGGAACACTTCGATATTGAACCGTGGGTGTTGTATGAAAACCTTCCTCGCTTCCTGATCATAGAGGTGGTTTGAGAGGTAATCATCAGTGAACTGCTTTGGAAAGGCCTGAAAACAAGGATGTGCATAAATATCTTCTCTATATTGGAAATGGGGCAAAGGAATAAAAAAGGCAAGGTATAATAGTTAGTACCATCTTGTAGTGAACTGATGTCTTCTTCATTGTGCAGACAAAGATCTTGTTGTTTTTTGTCGCTGTTTTCTTTATCCTAACAATCTTTCTGAGTTTCTTGACTTGATTGATATTCATGGACAACTCATTTCCCCATATGCAAAAAGGGTCGAACAGTGGGTCAAAACATCTGACAGCAGGACCTACATGTGCAAGAGCAAATTGTTAAAAACCTAAATATTAGAATGGTTCCTGCGATTGCACAATAATGTGCTATTAGACAACGGACCATGCACGTGCTAACCTCGATTGTAAACCTCAGTGCTTCCCATTGTTTCCCTGCAACACATATAAGGTAGTTAGTCATCAGGTTAAGTAAGGGTTCGCATGCTATCAGTAAAATATGTTGATGAAAAATAAGCACATTGCAGATTCATCAGATTAATTCAAGCCACATGGAAAACCCATTTATCCAAACCAAGCATGATTAAGAACTAGGAAATATAGCACTTGTATATGATTCTCATGTATTAAGTGCAGCCAAATTCGATTTATTCCTCAGATGCACAACAATACAAAATTCTAACGACCATTGGACATCGCATTGCAGAATTGAACCAAGCAGTTAACTAAACACCACAACAAATGAACCAAACATTAACTGAGCACCACATTTCACAATATAACATACTCCTAATAGAAGATCAGACAGTTAACCAAACCAAGCATGCTTAACAAGTTGGAAATATAGCAATTGTATTTGTGTCTCATGTATTTACTAGAGCCAAATTCAATGTATTCCTCACATGGTGTACAATTACAGAATGCACCCACAACAATTGAACATCGCATTGAAGAATTGAACCAAACAGTTAACTAAACACCACAACAAATTAACCAAATGTTAACTGAGCGCCACATTGCACAATATAACATACTCCTAATAGAAGATCAGACAGTTAACCAAACCAAGCATTTTTAACAACTTGGAAATGTAGCAATTTTATTTGTTTCTCATGTATTTACTATAGCCAAATTCAATTTATTCCTCAGATGGTATACAATAACAGAATGCACCCACACCAATTGAACATCGCATTGCAGAATTGAACCAAATAGTTAACTAAACAGCACAACAAATGAACCAAACGTTAACTGAGCTTCACATTGCACGATATAACATACTCCTAATAGAAGATCACACAGTTAACCAAACCAAGCATGCTTAACAACTTGGAAATATAGCAATTGTATTTGTTTCTCATGTATTTAGTACAGCCAAATTCGATTTATTTCTCACATGGTATACAATAGCAGAATGCACCGACAACAATTGAACATCACATTGTAGAATGGAACCAAACAGTTAACTAAACACCACAACAAATGAACCAAACGTTAACTGAGCACCACATTGCACAATGTATAACATACTAGAAGATCAAACAGTTAACCAAACCAAGCATGCTTGACAACTTGGAAATATAGCAATTGTATTTGTTTCTCATGTATTTTGTAAAGAAAAATTCGTTTTATTTCTCACATGAAAGACAATACAAAATTGCACCTTGAAGAATTGAACATCACATTTGCATAATTGAACCAAATAGTTTACTGAACACGACAAGTAATTAACCAAATAGTTAATAAGTGAGCACCACATTGCACGACATATAGAACATATACACTAGAGCAACGGATTGCATGGTAAATGTAGATAGCGCAATTCACTAAGATTTGTTAAGGAAAGGCGGTAGCTAGCAAACTAAACATGGGTCCTTATAGTGAGCTAATAAGACAGCTACTCCTCATTGTCGGAGATATCGATGACGATTGGCTCCTTGGACATGGAAGGTGGCGAGGCCTCCACATCGTGGGTGCCCTCGTCATAGTGGTGAGTTGCCTGAGCCGCTCCAGGAACCAACCTGCTGGCTCTCAAGTCGAAGTAAGCACGTGCACGCTGAGAAAACACCTCGTAGTCTTCGTCGAAGGCATAGAGGGTGGCCTCGAGAAAATGCCACGAACTGTCATTTAAAGCTGCCAACCGCATCACGGCATTGGCGTGTGAGGCGTCGATGGTGGCCTCGACGGCAAGGTGCTCCTCCAAGATCTGTGGGTCGGCACGAACGGCAGCCATCGCGACCTCATCCGCACGTGCGGCCACGATTTGCTTCTCCGCTGCCAAATGCTCCTTGAGCTCTTGGCTATATGATGACCCACAAGTATAGGGGATCTATCGTAGTACTTTCGATAAGTAAGAGTGTAGAACCCACCGAGGAGCAGAAGGAAATGATAAGCGGTTTTCAGCAAGGTATTCTCTGCAAGCACTGAAATTATAGGTAACAGATAGTTTTGTGATAAGATAATTTGTAACGAGCAACAAGTAACAAAAGTAAATAAAGTGCAGCAAGGTGGCCCAATCCTTTTTGAAGCAAAGGACAAGCCTGGACAAACTCTTACATAGAGAAAAGCGCTCCCGAGGACACATGGGAATTATCGTCAAGCTAGTTTTTATCACGTTCATATGATCCGCGTTCGTACTTTGATAATTTGATATGTGGGTGGACCGGTGCTTGGGTGCTGTCCTTACTTGGACAAGCATCCCACTTATGATTAACCCCTATCGCAAGCATCCGCAACTGCAAAAGAAGTATTAAGGTAAACCTAACCATAGCATGAAACATGTGGATCCAAATCAGCCCCTTACGAAGCAACGCATAAACTAGGGTTTAAGCTTCTGTCACTCTAGCAACCCATCATCTACTTATTACTTCCCAATGCCTTCCTCTAGGCCCAGACAATGGTGAAGTGTCATGTAGTCGACGTTCACATAACACCACTAGAGGAGAGACAACATACATTGTCGGAGTAAATGGCCACGGGTAGCCTAACCGACTCCCCCTGGCTCTCTGAAAAATTATCAGGCCGATTGGGCCTTCAAGTATCCAAAACACAGGGCCGCCTTCTCCTGGTCGGCTATCTCACAGGCCGACTACCGGAAGGCGACCCGACCTCCAAAAACCTTCCCGAAGATAACCATAAGATGGCCGACTCCCAGAAACCGGCCATAAGTAGACCGACTCCCAGAAGCCGGCCACAAGAAGACCAACTCCCGGAAGCCGGCCAAGACTGCACCCACCAGGGCTGCACCCACATAACGGTGATGAGACGGGGCGTGGCCATAGTACAGCCTGCCACCCCCGAATCCCGGAGCATGCATGGTCACAGTGCGCCGTACGGGTCAGCCATCCCCCGTCAGGCGTGGCACCGTTACCATGTTGACCGTGACGTCACCCACGACAGGTGCCAGTACGGCCCGCGGGGGGCGGGCCCCTTCAGCCAGAGAGACGCTCGAAGGCGGCCTGGCCTCCCCTAGTCGGCCTGAGGCGTAGCTGGCTCCCAATAGCCGGCTACCTCCATCCCTCGAAGTATGTGCATTATTAAGGAGACAAGACGAGGTGAGGCTACAGCGAGAGCCCGCCAGGCGGTGGCACTGTAGCCACGCTTACCTTGACAAAGCCCTCGTCATCACGGGCGAGGCAACAGTAACCAGCCGCCGACAAAGCCCTCGGGCGGTGGGGCCGGCCTGTCAACCAAGAGGCCGGCAGCCGGCGGGACCCACCAGTTGGCGGGCCCCAGCGGCCGGCGAAGAAGCCGGCGAGCACAGACACTGACGGCTGGGACCCGCATCCAGCCGTATTACCATTGTATCCCTGGGGGGTAGGCCTATATAAACCCCCAGGGCACCCATGCAAAGGGTTGATCTCTAAGATAGTTTTAGACACCACGTAGAGGGAAGAGGAGATCTAGCCTTGCGTTTCTTCCTCCTCTAGACAAACAGCTCAAGGAGGACTTGTAGCTACTTGTGTTGATCTAGTGATCATGCGGAGACCCCGCATAGCAGGACTAGGGGTGTTATCTCCACGGAGAGCCCCGAACCTGGGTAAGATTCGCCGGCGTGCATGTCTTCGCCTTATCCCGTTTCCAGGCACCGGCGATGTCTTACTGGCTCCCACAATGATAATCCACCCGTTGGCATATGTCGCACCTACCACCCGACATACATCTCATCAAAATATCAAACGAATACCAAATTCACATGACTACTAATAGCCAGACTTCTTCCATGTCCTCAGGAACAAACGTAACTACTCACAAAGCATATTCATGTTCATAATCAGAGGGGTATTAATATGCATAATGGATCTGAACATATGATCTTCCACCAAATAAACCAACTAGCATCAACTACAAGGATTAATCAACACTACTAGCAACCTACAGGTACCAATCCCAGACTATGAGACAAGAATTGGATACAAGAGATGAACTAGGGTTTGAGAGGAGATGGTGCTGGTGAAGACGTTGATGGAGATTGCCCTCTCCCGATGAGAGGTGCGTTGGTGATGACGATGGCGATCATTTCCCCCACCCGGAGGGAAGTGTCCCCGGCAGAACAGCTCCGCCGGAGCCCTAGATTGGTTCCACCTCGTGGCGGCGGAGTCTCGTCCCGAAAGCTTGCTTATGATTTTTCTTCGGACAAAAGACTTCATATAGCAGAAGATTGCCACCGGAGGGCCAACAGGGGGCCCACGAGGCAGGGGGCGCGCCCAGGGGGTAGGGCGCGCCCCCACCCTCGTGGCCAGGTGGAGGCCCCCCTGACGTGAATTCTTCTTCCAGTATTTTTTATTATTTCCAAAAATAACTTTCGTGGAGTTTCAGGACTTTTGGAGTTGTGTATAATAGGTCTCTAATATTTGCTCCTTTTCCAGCCCCGAATTCCAGCCGCCGGCATTCTCCCTCCTTGTGCAAACCTTGTAAAATAAGAGAGAATAGGCATAAGTATTGTGACATAATGTGTAATAACATCCCATAATGCAATAAATATCAATATAAAAGCATGATGCAAAATGGATGTATCAACTCCCCCAAGCTTAGAGCTCGCTTGTCCTCAAGCGGAAGCCGATAAAGATAAATATGTCCATATGTTTAGAGGTAGAGGTGTCGATAAAATAAAATACGGACACGATGGCATCATGATTAATCTTATAACAACAACATATATGGATATTGTCATATGATTTCTTATGCTCAAGTAATAATCTATTCACAATGCAAAGTATGAATCAAAAACTTTATTGAGAACCAACAAACTATAATCTCAGTCATTGAAGAAATTGCAATTTAACATAACATCAGAAAGAGTCTATGTCAGAGCATTTCAGCAAGTCCACATACTCAAATATTATTTAGTCTTTCACAATTGCTAACACTCACGTAATACTTGTGGTTACGGAGTTTTAATCGGACACAGAGAAAGATAGGGGCTTATAGTTTTGCCTCCCAACCTCTTACCTCAAGGGTAATGTCAACAATAATAGTTCATGCTAACTTACATCCAATTAGATATATATATCAGGATCTTTCCAACATACTATGCTTGCCAAAGGATAAAATGTAAAAAGGAAAGGTGAAGATCACCATGACTCTTGCGTCAGGTAGAAGATAATAATAGAAGACAGGCCCTTCCCAGAGGGAAGCAGAGGTTGCCATGCGCTTTTAGGGTTGGATGCACAAAATCTTAATGCAAAAGAATGTCACTTTATATTTCCACTTGTGATATAGACCTTTATTATGCAGTCCGTCGCTTTTATTTCTTCCACATCACAAGATCATATAAAGATTATTTCCTCCACACCAATCAATCATACATATTTAGAGAGCAATTTTTATTGCTTGCACCGATGACAACTTACTTGAATGGTCTTACTCAATCCATAGGTAGATATGGTGGACTCTCATGGAAAAACTGGGTTTAAGGGTATGTGGAAGCACAAGTAGTATCTCTACTTAGTGCAGAGAATTCGGCTAGCATGAGGGGGAAAGGCAGGCTCAACATGTTGGATGATCCATGACAATATACTTTATTTCAGATATAAGAAAACATAACCCATTACGTTGTCTTCCTTGTCCAACGTTGTCAGGACCGGTTTTCGGGATATTAATTTTCCAAGAAAATGGCCCTTGTGCTCACCAGCCCCAGGATTACCGTTAGCTGATGAGGCACCAACTTGATATAGAAATTCCAAGCAAAGTACAAAATATGTAGTACAAGACCATTGTGGCCTATGGGTACAACAATTGGTTTCTAGTGGTTGATGGCGGAAGCGGTTTGTGGTTCATCTGCGTCTATGGGACTCCATTTCCCACAAGAACAGCTGACCAGGATAACTCCTATCTTCGCGAGGCTGCTATCACCATTGCGTAGGTTCCGGGGCTGTCGTCGCAACGCTCCTCTCCACGCAAGAAATCTGGCCAAGACAATAGCCAGGGACAAGCCAGTGAGTACGTTTGAATGTACTCGCAAACATTATGAGCACGGGTATAATATAACAAGGGATAATCATGCTCTGAAATAATCTATGATCATAACGTCAGTCACGAAATAAACAAAATTCATGATGCACGCATGCAGGTTGTTCATATAAAATATGAATATGCAATACGGGAGTAGAAATAGAATGCACCGATCGAGTGTCTGAAGCGACGCCTCGAAAGGAAAATAAGATAAATCATGCCTCAGTCAGGCGTCTGAGCGAAACCACATAAAGGGCTTATAAATAAAAGAAATAAAAAGCATGCCACAGTCGGGCGTCTATGCGACACCACATAAAGGGCTTATAAATGATTTAAATAACAAGCATGCCACAGTCGGGCGTCTGAGCGACACCACATAAAGGGCTTATAAATAATTTAAATAACAAGAATGCCACAGTCGGGCGTCTGAGCGACACCACAAAAAGGGCTTATAAATAATTTAAATAACAAGCATGCCACAGTAGGGCGTCTGGGCGACACCACATAAAGGGCTTATAAATAGAATAATCGCAGTGAGTATCCAGGAGGTAGAACCGTCCCAGGGATACTCAATAATTCAAATAATGTAAATGGTTAGTCCATAATAATAATAATCATAATCCTCATATGTCACAGGTCATAATCAATGTTCCGGTTTAGCAGTTTTTCCTCCGAAGACCGACACTAAGACCGACACTAAACCCATCTCAGACTGTAGTCCTTACCCATGGACACGGCTTTTCAAATAGATTTAACCTCTGCAGAGGGTGTACTCTTTACCCACGAGTAACGGATTTCTTTAGTCCATCGGGACTAATTCCGTCTACGTTCTTTTAATTGAAAACACACCTGACCGCACACACCAGCCTAACTTACCGGTGTCTGGAATCACCCACGACACCTGTCAAGCAAAACTCTAAGTGGGGAGGCTACAACCTCGATTAGCATGGGATCACGCGCGCAAACAAGGGAAGCCACTCCCCTCGGCTACAACCGGAAACACCCATGCCCCCGGACCAGGTGGCATGCCTACCGGATGCCTCCGGTATCTTCCACCATGGCCTCTCTGTACGGTGTGTGCTTGGAGGGGTTGACAACTTACTGAACCGTACCCTACCTGCGGCAGGGACAAGTGGTAGTACGAAACAAGTATGGGGGTTACTGGAACAAGACTCGATCTACGGCCGACTCAGGAGGTCCAAGTATTCCCTGTATGATTAGCATAACAAATATATTTCAATTAACAGATAGAATCACCACTCATCCTACCTCATCATGCCATACCGGACACACTCGTCTCGACGAGGAACTAGGGACAAGCTCGTGTCTACCCAAGACAGAGACTTTCCCGGCTTCCTTCCGGTATGCATGAGAAGCTTACGAGGATGATTACTATCACCAGCATATCCATTTCTAACAGCAAGGAATCTCATTATGTACTCACGCGTATGATCGTATCATCACATAAAATAACGAATGCTCCATGACAAGGTGGTGTTGTAACCGTATCAAACAACACACAAAAATAGTATGCCCGGGTTCAGAATGCTTGCCTTCAAGTTGTGGAGAGGCAGGGTGCATTCCAGAACTTTTGAAAGTTTTCTCCTCTCTCCAAAAATCCTATTTTCGAAAATATTCAAATTAACACATAGTTTCAAAACAGAACAAAAAAGTTGTTTGGAAATTTTTCAAATAAATACTAAAATAAACTAGACAGAATTTGAGAAACAACAGAAAAAGAATCAAGTCATTTGGACTTATATTTAAAAAGTTATAGCCAGTCAAAGTTTTGTTTTCAAATAAAACAGAAAAGAAAACGGTTCGAATAGAAATACGTTTTCGAGACGGAGGAGACGTACTTCTGGGTTTACGCTTTCACTTAAAATAGCATGGGCCAGCTCGGGGTCACTGACAGTGGGTCCATGGGGCCCACTGGTCAGGTTTGACCAGTCGCCTCTCCCTCATCTTCCTTTGCCCGAGCGGAGGCGGGACTCCAGCGATCGACGCCGGCGATTGGCGGCTCCTCGCGGGCTCCGGAGGGCAGGGATGGATCCGCGGTTCCAGGGCGGTCCTCCCGGTGGTCGAGAGGGTGGCGGGGATGGAGGGATTCGCCGGCGGCAAGCTTCGCGGCGGACGGCGGCTTCGGGAGAATTGGGACTTCGCGCTATGGTGGTTCCCGAGCGAGTTTGAGGTGTTGGGTGGCTCCGCGAGACTAAGGGGAAGGGGATGGTGGCACTGGTTGGACAGGTGCGGCTCTGGTTGCGACAAGCGGGGCTGGAGCGTGGCGGCGGCTGAACCTGCCGGAGATGGGGAAGAAGGCCTCCCGCCGTCGCTGGCTTGCCGTGGGGGCTTTGGTGGAGTGGCTTGAGGTCGCCTGGGTGCCTGGTCGAGCTCGGGGTCCCTTTTATAGGCGGTTGGGGTCAGTTCCGCGGCGGCCGTGGATAAGAACGCCGGCGACCTTCGTTCTGTTGCTCGCAGGGCGACGTGGTGGAGGCTAGCGGGTTGGGCAGGGCGAGCGGATGAGGATGGACTATTCTAAGGGGCAGCTGGCGCGCTGGAGTGGCTCGGGCGGCTCCGTCCACGGCAGGGGCTGTCAGAGCGGCGGTGGCGGTATGCGTCGGTGGCGCTGTGGAGCTCTAGGAGCGGCTCTGCGGCGAGGGAGGAGTCGGGCGTGTTGGCGGTGAGTGGCCAAGGGTCAGCACTAGCGCGGGGAGGGCGGCAGTGAGACGCGGCGGCTCGGTGCGCGCGCGTGCAAAACATGCGCTCTGGGCACGCCCAGAGCACGCGCGCTACATGCTTGACAAAATGCCAGGGCGTGCTAGAGGATTAGGATGAGGCTGGGGATCAGCAGGCCAGGG
Source organism: Aegilops tauschii subsp. strangulata (assembly GCF_002575655.3). NCBI lineage: Eukaryota > Viridiplantae > Streptophyta > Magnoliopsida > Poales > Poaceae > Aegilops > Aegilops tauschii. The sequence continues at coordinate 284,767,017 of NC_053040.3, read as the reverse complement.
TTAGTGGTGGCTAGGAGACTAGTGGACATGCTGGTTTGTCCAGAGGGGCAAGATCACAGTGCAAATATAAAACTATGCCAAAGCTGTCCATGAACACAAGGTGCTTGACAGAATGCCATGGGCATCTAGGCAACTCTTGGGGTGGCCAAAATCTCCAGATCCTAGCCTCTTTAGGTGTAGGTGATGGTGGCAAGGTTAATTGGTCAAGACCAAAAACTTGTTAGTGCAAGTTTTTTGAGAAAGCCAATTTTGGGCAGAAACTAAAGGCTATTATTGCATGGACTAACAATACTCCAAAGGGTCCACTCTCCTGGACTTAAGGGTTGGGTAGAGTGTTCTATAAGCAGGAAAAAGAATCATGGGCACTAGAGCAAACTAAATTAGGGTTGCAGTAGAAAAAGCCAAACTGGACCAGAGAGCAAAAGAGAATGATTTGCTCAAATTTTTCAAAGAACACTCATGGGTTTTTGCATGAAGTTGAATTATATGCATCTACTGACATCTCCAAACACTTGGAAGAATTTTTAAAGAAATATTTAAATAGGTTGTAGTGCAAAACTACCTACTCGCCCAGATTTGAAAATTAAGGGTAGAGCTCAAAATCTCCAATGAATAAAAGATATTTTTGCATCAGGGTGATTTAAAAACACCACATGACATCCCCAAATTTTGGTGAAAATTTTAAATGCATTTATCAAATGGTTGCAGTGCAAAAGAGGCTCCAAAGTTATGAAAAATCATTTTAAAAGAATAAAACTCAGGAAAAACAACTATGCAAATAAATCCACTGATAAAGAATTGTTTTATTGAGAGAGTATACAAGTCCAATAATATTTTTGGAATGTTTCCACTTGAGGTAAAAACCCACAATATTAAAGAAAAGAGAGGTTCTGAAATCAAAAGATAAATCCAGAAAATAAAAATTTAATTTCATGGCAAAATTTTAATTAATAAATCAAGGTCAAAAATTTGGGGTGTCACAAACGTCAACTCTTTAGCATGTCATATTTTAATGAGTGCTCCCAATCATAAAAGATGTCCAAGATAGTATATTTATCTGTGAAACCTCTCTTTCTTTATTACTTCCTATTAATTGCAACGATGACCAAAGCTATGTTTGTCAACTCTCAACAATTTTTAATCATCATACTCTTTCTATGTGAAGTCATTACTCTCCATAAGATCAATATGATCTCTTTGTTTCTTCTATTCTTTTTCTTTTTCTTTTATTCCCTCAAGATCATGGAAAAATAATCAAGCCCTGACTCAACACTAATCTTTATTATATAGCTCACGGACTTGATTACATAAAGGGATCATAAAGCAAAACTCAAAACTAGATCATAGCAAAACTTTTATTCTACTAGATCAAGATACTACTAATAGGATCGAACTAAGAAAAATAGTAAAGATAGGAGATGTAGTGGTGATACAATACCGGGGCACCTCCCCCAAGCTTGGCAGTTGCCAAGGGGAGTGCCCATACCCATGTGATTATGTCTCCCTTGCTGAACAGGAAGGTGGTGGAGTTGTTGATGATGTGGGCTTGTCATCCATCTTCCAAGGCATAGGCTCACCATCATAGAAGGATGATCGAGTCTCCGGGATCCTCAAATCTGCAGCCAAACTCATCCTCTTGAATCTATATTAATACTCACAGTTTTGGTTTTGCAGGTCATAGATTTGGGCTTGGAGGTGCTCGATCTTCTCGTGAAGCTTGAAGATGGTATCTCCAATGTTCTGGGCATCCAGCTTGTGGTTGTTGGTGAACTCCGCGATCATCATGTGGTTGGAGTTGAGTCCACGTTCCACCGTCCCCCGGCACTTGAAAACTTGTTGCTCCATTGCTTCGAGCCTCGTCTCCACACTTCCGGTCCCCTTTGGTCCCTCAACATCGCGGATGTGCAGCAACCCATCACGCATCTCAATGGTTTGAGGGTGTCGCAGCACCTCCGCGAGGTAAGGGTTGATGACCTTCTTGAAGAACTTGTACTTGGGGGCGCTTGGAGATGTCATGATTATCTAAATATGTCAGAAAAACAGCTCGAATCGAGAACAGAGGACGTGATACAGGAGTCAAAATCTTTGGGAGATTATATAATGAACTTTTACCGACCAAAATACGTATCGTGCAAGAAAACAGAGTCCGGAGAGCACACGAGTTGCCCACGAGGCAGGAGGTGCGCCCAGGGGGGTAGGGCGCGCCCTCCACCCTCGTGGAGCCCTCGTGTCCTTCCCAGACTGCTTCTTATTTTTCTATTTTTCTAAATATTCCAAAACGGAGAAAAATTGCCTTTAGAACTGTTTTGGAGTCGGTTTACTTACCGTACCACATACCTATTCCTTTTCGGAGTCTGAAACATTCCAGAAAGTGTCCCTTATGTATTCCTCCGGGGTTACGGTTTCAATAACATTGGTTTCAACATTTATGGGATTACCTGAGATATAATGTTTAATTCTTTTGACTATTCACCACCTTCGGGTTTGTGCCTTCGAAGTTGTTGATTTTTATGGCACCGGAACGATAGACCTCCTCGATAACGTAAGGGCCTTCCCATTTAGAGAGAAGTTTTCCTGCAAAAAATCTTAAACGAGAGTTGTATAGCAATATATAATCACCTACATTAAGCTCACGCTTTTGTATCCTTTTGTCATGCTATCTTTTAACTTTTTCTTTAAACAATTTGGCATTCTCATAGGCTTGGGTTCTCCATTCATCAAATGAGCTAATGTCAAATAACCTCTTCTCACCGGCAATTTTGAAATCATAGTTGAGCTCTTTAATGGCCCAATACGCCTTATGTTCTAGTTCGAGAGGTAAATGACATGCTTTTCCATAAACCATTTTATACGGAGACATACGCATAGGATTTTTATATGCAGTTCTATAGGCCCATAATGCATGATCAAGTTTCTTGGACCAATTCCTTCTAGATCTATTAACAGTCTTTTGCAAAATTAATTTGAGCTCTCTATTACTCAATTCTACTTGACCACTAGACTGTGGGTGATAAGGAGATGCAATTCTATGATTAACATCATATTTAGCAAGCATTTTACGAAAAGCACCATGAATAAAATGTGAACCACCATCAGTCATTAAATTTCTAGGGACTCCAAACCTCGGAAAAATAACTTCCTTAAGCATCTTAATAGAGGTGTTATGATCAGCACTACTAGTTGGAATAGCTTCTACCCACTTAGTAGCGTAATCAACAACAACTAAAATATGTGTATATCCATTAGAGGCAGGAAAAGGTCCCATATAATCAAAGCCCCAAACATCAAATGGTTCAATAACAAGTGAATAATTCATAGACATTTCTGGATGTCTACTAATATTACCAATTCTTTGACATTCATCACAAGATAAAACAAACTTACGGGCATCCTTGAAGAGAGTAGGCCAATAAAAATCGGATTGCAATACCTTATGTGCAGTTCTGTCTCCAGCGTGGTGTCCTCCATAAGACTCGGAGTGACACTTGTGTAGGATCTGTTCCTGTTCATGCTTAGGTACACAACATCTAATAACACCATCTAGTCGTTCTTTATAAAGATGTGGGTCATCCCAAAAGTAATGTTTTAAATCATAGAAAAACTTTTTCTTTGCTGGTATGTGAAACTAGGCAGTATGAATTTAGCAACAATGTAATTAGCAAAATCAGCATACCATGGAGTAGTTCGAGAAGCGTTTATGACATTTAATTGTTCATCAGGAAAGCTATCATCAATAGGTAGTGGGTCATCAAGAACATTGTCAAACCTAGACAAGTTGTCTGCAACGGGGTTCTCAGCTCCCTTTCTATCAATAATATGCAAATCGAATTCTTGTAGCAAGAGAACCCATCTAATAAGTCTAGGTTTAGCATCTTTCTTTTCCATAAGATATTTAATAGCAGCATGATCCGTGTGAATAGTTACTTTAGAATCAACTATATAAGGTCTGAACTTATCACAAGCAAATAAAACTGCTAAGAATTCCTTTTCAGTAGTAGCATAATTTCTCTAAGCATTGTCTAGAGTTTTACTAGCATATTGAATAACATTTAATTTCTTATCAACTCTTTGCCCTAGAACAGCACCTACAGCATAATCACTAGCATCACACATGATTTCAAAGGGTAAATTCCAATCAGGTGGCTGAACAATAGGTGCAGAGATCAATGCTTTCTTAAGTATTTCAAATGCTTCTACACAATCATCATTAAAGATAAATGCTACATCTTTTTGTAATAAATTAGTCAGAGGCCGAGAAATTTTTGAGAAGTCCTTAATGAACCTCCTATAAAAACTGGCATGACCAAGGAAACTTCTTATACCTTTGATGTCCTTAGGACATGGCATGTTTTCAATAGCATCAACCTTGGCTTTGTCAACTTCAATACCTCTTTCAAAAAATTTATGCCCCAAGACAATACCTTCATTAACCATAAAGTGGCACTTTTCCCAATTCAAGACAAGATTAGTTTCTTCACACCTCTGCAAAACTCGATCAAGGTTGCTCAAGCAATCATCAAAAGAGGATCCATAAACGGAGAAATCGTCCATGAAAACCTCACAAATCTTTTCACAAAAGTCAGAGAATATAGCCATCATGCATCTTTGAAAGGTAGCAGGTGCATTACATAAACCAAAAGGCATACGTCTATAAGCAAAAGTACCGAAAGGGCAAGTAAAAGTGGTCTTTTATTGATCATCGGCTGACACAGGTATTTGAGAGAAACCAGAATAACCATCTAGAAAGCAAAAATGTGTATGTTTGGATAATCTTTCTAGCATTTGATCAATAAAAGGTAAGGGGTAATGATCCTTTTTAGTAGCTTTATTTAATTTGCGGAAATCTATTACCGTCCTATAACCTGTAATATTTCTTTGTGGAATCAATTCATCTTTATCATTAGGAACGACAGTAATACCTCCCTTCTTAGGGACACAATGGACAGGACTTACCCACTGACTATCAGCAACGGGATAAATTATACCTGCCTCAAGGAGTTTTAGTATTTCCTTTCTTACCACTTGTGTCATCTTAGGATTCATCCGTCGTTGGTGATCACGAACTGGTTTGGCATCTTTCTCCAAATTTATTTTGTGTTGACATAGTGTGGGACTAATGCCCTTAAGATCATCGAGAGTATATCCAATAGCAGCACGGTGCTTCTTCAGAGTTTTCAATAATCTTTCTTCCTCCTTTTCTGAAAGGTTAACACTAATAATAACAGGATATATCTTCTTTTCATCAAGATAAGCATATTTAAGAGTATCAGGGAATGGTTTAAGCTCAAACACGGGATCACCCTTGGGTGGAGGAGGATCCCCTAGGATTTCAACAGGCAAATTGTGTTTCAGGATGGGTTCCTGTTTAAAGAATACTTCATCTATTTCCCTTCTTTCATTCATAAACATATCATTTTCATGGTCTAGCAAATATTGTTCTAAAGGATCACTAGGAGGTACGGCAATGGAAGGAAGACCAATAATTTCATCCTTACTAGGCAATTCCTCTTCACGGTGTTGTCTACGAAATTTAGAAAAGCTAAACTCATGAGACATATCACCTAGACCAATAGTAACAACATCCTTTTTGCAGTCTATCTTAGCATTAACAATGTTCAAGAAGGGTCTACCAAATATAATGGGGCAAAAGCTATCTTGTGGGGAACCGAGAACAAGAAAATCAGTAGGATATTTAGTTTTCCCACACAGGACTTCAACATCTTTAACAATTCCCATTGGTGATATAGTATCTCTATTGGCATGTTTAATTGTGACATCAATATCTTCTATCTCAGCAGGTGCAATATCATGCATAATTTCTTTGTATAAGTCAAAAGGTATTGCACTAGCACTAGCACCCATATCACACAAGCCATGATAACAATGATCTCCTATTTTAACAGAAATAACAGACATGCCTACCACAGGTCTATGTTAATCTTTAGCACAAGGTTCAGCAATTCTAGCAGTCTCATCACAGAAATGAATAACATGCCCATCAATATTATCAGACAAGAGATCTTTAACAATAGCAATATTAGGTTCAACTTTAACTTGCTCAGGAGGTGTATAGGTTCTAATATTGCTTTTACGAACCACAGTTGAAGCTTTAGCATGATCCTTTATTCTAACAGAGAAAGGTGGTTTCTCAACATAAGCAGTAGGAACAATAGGATCATCATAAGTGATAGTCTTTTCTTCAACTTTAATAGGTGCAGCTACTTTTAGTTCTATGGGAGGATGATATTTAAACCACTTCTCCTTAGGGAGATCAACATGAGCAGCAAAAGTTTCATAGAAAGAAGCTACTATCTCAGAGTCAAGTCCATATTTAGTGCTAAATTTACGGAAAACATCGGTATCCATAAAAGATTTAACACAATCAAACTTAGGTGTCATACCTGACTCCTTACCTTCGTCGAGGTCCCAATCTTCAGAGTTGCGTTTAATTCTTCCCAATAAATCTCATTTGAATTCAATAGTCTTCATCATAAAAGAGCCAGCACAAGAAGTATCGAGCATGGTGCGATTGTTATCAGAAAGCCGAGCATAAATTTTTTGAATAATTATTTCTCTTGGGAGCTCATGATTGGGGCATGAATATAACATTGATTTAAGCCTCCCCCAAGCTTGAGCGATAGTTTCTCCTTCGCGAGGCCAAAAATTATATATATAATTGCGATCACGATGAACAAGATGCATAGGATAAAACTTCTGATGAAATTCCAATTTCAATCGTTTGTAGTTTCATGATCCCATATCATCACATAGCCTATACCATGTCAATGCATCTCCCTTCAAAGATAAAGGGAAGACCTTCGTCTTAATAACATCATCGGGCACACCTGCAAGCTTAAATAATCCACAAACTTGATCCACATATATTAGGTGCTCATCAGGATGCATTGTTCCATCTCCTGTAAAAGGATTAGCTAGCAGTTTTTCTATCATACCCGAAGGAATATCAAAGTAGACATTTTCATTTTCAGTAGGTTCAGTAGGTTGAGGAGCAACTCTTTGCTCTACTGGTCGGGGTGAAGATACCCCGAACAAGCCCCTCAGAGGATTACTTTCCATAGTAACAGGTGACAGTAAATTTCAGCACACTATATAAATTTTTCCTTACCAAATTCCACCAACCAAAGGCGCTTCACTCCCCGGCACCGGCGCCAGAAAAGAGTCTTGATGACCCACAAGTATAGGGGATCTATCGTAGTCCTCTCGATAAGTAAGAGTGTCGAACCCAACGAGGAGCAGAAGGAAATGATAAGCGGTTTTCAGCAAGGTATTCCCTGCAAGCACTGAAATTATAGGTAACAGATAGTTTTGTGATAAGATAATTTGTAACGAGCAAAAAGTAACAAAAGTAAATAAAGTGCAGCAAGGTGGCCCAATCCTTTTTGTAGCGAAGGACAAGCCTGGACAAACTCTCATATAGAGAAAAGCGCTCCTGAGGACACATGGGAATTATCGTCAAGCTAGTTTTCATCACGTTCATATGATTCGCGTTCGGTACTTTGATAATTTGATATGTGGGTGGACCGGTGCTAGGGTGCTGTCCTTACTTGGACAAGCATCCCACTTATGATTAACCCCTATTGCAAGCATCCGCAACTACAAAAGAAGTATTAAGGTAAACCTAACCATACCATGAAACATGTGGATCCAAATCAGCCCCTTACGAAGCAACGCATAAACTAGGGTTTAAGCTTCTATCACTCTAGCAACCCATCATCTACATATTACTTCCCAATGCCTTCCTTTAGGCCCAAACAATGGTGAAGTGTCATGTAGTCGACGTTCACATAACACCACTAGAGGAGAGACAACATACATCTCATCAAAATATCGAACGAATACCAAATTCACATGACTACTAATAGCAAGACTTCTTCCATGTCCTCAGGAACAAACGTAACTACTCACAAAGCATATTCATGTTCATAATCAGAGGGGTATTAATATGCATAAAGGTTCTGAACATATGATCTTCCACCAAATAAACCAACTAGCATCAACTACAAGGAGTAATCAACACTACTAGCAACCTACAGGTACCAATCCCGGACTATGAGACAAGAATTTGATACAAGAGATGAACTAGGGTTTGAGAGGAGATGGTACTGGTGAAGATGTTGATGGAGATTGCCCTCTCCCGATGAGAGGAGCGTTCGTGATGACGATGGCGATGATTTCCCCCTCCCGGAGGGAAGTGTCCCTGGCAGAACAGCTCTGCCGGAGCCCTAGATTGGTTCCGCCAAGGTTCCGCCTCGTGGCGGTGGAGTCTCGTCCCGAAAGCTTGCTTATGATTTTTCTTCGGATGAAAGACTTCATATAGCAGAAGATGGCCACCGGAGGGCCAACAGGGGGCCCACGAGGCAGGGGGCGCGCCTAGGGGGGTAGGGCGCGCCCCCCACCCTCGTGGCCAGGTGGAGGCCCCCTGACGTGGATTCTTCTTCCAGTATTTTTTATTATTTCCAGAAATAACTTTCGTGGAGTTTCAGGACTTTTGGAGTTGTGCAGAATAGGTCTCTAATATTTGCTCCTTTTCCAGCCCAGAATTCCAGTCGCCGGCATTCTCCCTCCTTATGTAAACCTTGTAAAATAAGAGAGAATAGGCATAAGTGTTGTGACATAATGTGTAATAACAGCCCATAATGCAATAAATATTGATATAAAAGCATGATGCAAAATGGACGTATCACTATACTGCGTGGACCATGTCTTAGGGCGGCGCTTATTTGGTGGAGGGGTCGGTGATTTAGGTCGAAGGTGTCACGCCGGTGGTCTGGGCATGTGGGATGTGGAAGGAGGAGGAGGATGGGGGTCTGGTGTGGATTACCTGCCTGGATAGACGAGGCCGAGCAGCGTGAACGAGGGTCACCGGCGAGGGGGCGGCGCCGGAAGCAAGGAGTGAAGGTTTCAACTTGGAAAGGAAGGTGGAAATAGGGGAAATGTGGCTTTTGGTAAGGGAGAGGGGCGGGGAGGTTGATACTTCCGTGGAAGCCGAAAATTTTGAATCGGTTAAGCGAAAAAACTGGCGCGCAAAGTATCATCAGACACGGTCCCTTATTCAGAACTATGTGCGATATGTGAACATCACAAACGATTCTGATAGCTTAACCCGTGTGTGATTAGTCTGAACGTCAAAAAATTTGTCTTCAATTTCCCTGGTTATAGTGGTCATCCACGTCATTGCATAATTTGGGTACACAGCACACCCAAACTTCTTAATCAAGCAAGTTCAGCAATTAAACAGAGCTAGCTAGCCTAAACATTACTCTAACAAATTAAAGACTGGCGCTCTTAAATAAACTAAACAAAGAGTACTACTACGGCTGGAGCTCGTCGATCTCCGCCGCCTCCTCCATGTACAGCTCGCGCCCGACGGTCTCCTGGGGAAGGGGCTCCATGGCATCCATCACACCATACTCGGCAAGCATCTCGCCATCCGCGTCCGCCATCTCTTTGGGAAAGGCTGCCACGAGCTGGGCGTGGGCAGCCGCGATCTGGGCTTGGAGGGGCTCCGTCGTTGCAAGGTATGCGGCGGAGGAACGGACGGCTGCTCGAACGCTCTCGGCAATTGCCAACTCTTCGGCCGTGGGTTGCCGACCATTGTCGGAGAAGCTTCGTTCGATCTGTGCGGTGACCGCCACCAGCTGGGCATGGGCGGCCTCAACATGGTCGTGGGCGGCCTCCATCAGGGCTAAGGCCGCCGCTGCGGAATGGACAGCTGATGTGACGCTCTCACCAGTTGCTATTGCCGAGGCAGATGTTGCTGCCGCCACCTAAGAAGCAATAGCGGCCGTTTGGGCTGCCTTGGCCGCCCGGTCGCAGATTGCGGCTGCGCTCATGCACCTTGTTAGCACGCACATGGCGGCTGTGGCCGCGCTCTCACCGGAGTGGGCCGCCGAAGTTGCCCTCACGACGCGGGTCCATGTCCCCATCTTTCACCGGCGACAATTGAACAGTGTAATGATATTTGGGGAGCGAGCTAGTGTGCTTGACACGCCGGCTGTGCACTGTAGCCGACGCACCTTCTCGCGTAAGCCATAGGCGTACTATACACCGACGGTGCTCCAGGATATTTTGTACTACATCTCACACGGTTGGTGATAATAAACTATGTGGGATCTACTTGATTTTTCATCTTGATTTGAATTACATAATGGGGTCATATCGGCAATGGACGGTGTTTGAATTGCTAGACCTTTTATCTGGAGTGAACATGCGACTATATGTGTGTCATAAAAAATTGGAATTATTCAGGGGTCGTTTGGAATTTCGAACACCACGGCATCGTGGCTCTCCGACAAGTGTTGAGGTACTTGCTTTTGTAATTCTAGTAAATCCAAAACCCGTCTGAAATTCATGAACCATGGCATGTTATCATGGAATGGCATCAACATGCTGGGGTAAAAAATATTATCCCATTTGGGCAGGTTATGGTATAAGCTTCTCACAAACCAAAGCTTCTCACAAGAAGCCTCGTGGTTCCGTTAGGGAAACGTGTCACCTTTGTGGACAAAACGATATTCATCGCCTCTTCTTCCTTTCAATTTTTTTCCTGGTGTCAACATAGAACAACAGGAGTGTCGTGTTAAATTTTGGATTTTTTCGGGGATCATTTGGACATTTTTATACGTTAATTGAGTTTTCTAGGCATTTATGTGCATAATTCAAAATTGAACTACATGCACATGCTGCAGTCCATAAAAACGGGTTGCAAAATCAAATGTTTGTCCTTGGTTGCAAGATTAGGTCACATGCAAGAAATGAGAACGAATGTCAAACACCTTGACACTATCGCTCGGCCGCTAACATTGAGATACATGGTTTTAAAATTCTAGTAAATTGAAAATTCGTCTGAAATTCATGAAACTTGATATGATATCATGGAACGGCAGCGACATGCCGTGGTAAAAATATTGTCCCATTTGGGGAAGGTGTGGGTACAAGGTTCTCACAAACCAGAGCTTCTCTCATAACAAGCCTGATGGTCTCGGTGGGGTATGTGCCACCTTGGGGGACGAAACGATATCTGTTGCCTCTTGTTACCTTCAAAATGTTCCTCGTCTCAACATAGAACAACATGAGTGTTGTGTCAATTTTTGGGATTTTTCGGGGATCGCTTGGACATTTTTATACATTAACTGAGTTTTCTATGCATTCATGTGCATAATTCAAATTTGAACTACAGGCACATGCTCTAATGCATATAAATTAGTTGAAAATTCAAATATGTGTCCTTGGTTCCATGCTTACGTCCCATGCAAGAAATGGGAATGAATGTCAAACACCCTGCCACAGTCACTCGTCCGCAAACATTGAGATACGTGGTTTTTAAATTCTAGGAAATCCAAAGCTCATCTGAAATTCATGAAACTTGGCATGCTATCATGGAGCGGTATCAAGATGCCGTGGTAAATTGTTTTGTCCCATTTGGGGCAGGTTTGGGGATATGCTTCTCACAAACCAGAGCTTCTCACAACAAGCCTGATGGTTTCGGTAGGGAATGTCCCACGTTTGGGGACAAAACAATATCCATTGCCTCTTATTGCTTTCAAAAAATTTATCATGTCAACATAGAATAACAGGAGTGTTGTGTCTATTTTTGGAATTTTTGGGGTTTGTTTGGACATTTTTGTGCATTAATTGAGTTTTCAACGCATTTATGTGCATAATTCAAATTTGAACTACATGCACATGCACTAATGCATATAAATTGGTTGAAAATTAAAATTTATGTCCTTGGTTGCATGCTTAGGTCCCATGCAAGAAAAGGGAATGAATGTCAAACTCCCTGCCACCGTCACTCGGCCGCAAACATTGAGATACCTGGTTTTTAAATTCTAGTAAATCCAAAGCTCGTCTGAAATTCATGAAACTTGGTATGCTATCATGGAGCAGCATCAACATGCCGTGGTAAATTTTTTGTCCCATTTGGAGCAGGTTTGGGTATAAGTTTCTCACAAACTAGAGCTTCTCACAACAAGCCTGATGGTTTCGGTAGGGAACGTCCCACCTTTGGGGACGAAACGATGTCCGCTGCCTCTTATTGCTTTCAAAAAATTTATAGTGTCAACATAGAACAACAGGAATGTTGTGTTAAATTTTGGAATTTTTCAGGGTTCGTTTGGACATTTTTAAACATTAACTGGGTTTTCTAGGCATTCTATGTGCATAATTCAAATTTGAACTACATTCACATGCTCCAGTGCATATAAATTGGTTGAAAAATGAAATCTGTGTCCTTGGGTGCATGCTTAGGTCCCATGCAAGAAATGGGAATGAATTTCAAACACTAGGGCACCATTGATTGTCGGCAAACTGTTGAGATACTTTGTTTTTAAATTCTAGTACCAAAACTCGTCTGAAATTCGTGAAACTTGGCATGCTATTATGGAATGGCACCCGACATGCTGTGGTATTTTTCGTGTCCATTTTTGAGAAGGAGCACTCGAATAATAGCCAATAAAGGCATTTTGAAAAAATAGCTGTCACTTTAATATCTCAAACATTTGTATAATTCAAATCGTGTGCGTTCTATTAACCATTCACGTGACGCCATGTGTCTTCGTATTAATGGCTATAGGAGGTGTCGTGCGGACAGCTGCTTGACTGAACGGGAGGCGTGCTAGCACAGTTCGGTGTGCAGGCTCACCGGGAAGCGTGCGAGTTGTTCAACACAGGATTTGTGCATCGCTTCAATGGAAACGGTTCAGGTTGAATACGGTATGAAAATGAAAGCCAGACTTCGGTGCTAAGCCAAGAGACACTGCAATTTGTCAAAATATGCAGCTAAAAATCACTAGCACTATCTAATTTTTGCAACTAAAATCACTAGCACTATCTAATTCATGCGCGTGTTCGCCATGCACTCACCGTACGAGGCGTTCTAGTAGCTGTGTGAAATGACGGTAGGCGTGCCAGCAGTCTGTCGCGCAGGCTCACCGGGAGGCGAGCCAGCCCTTTGACCGCCGCCCACCTTGCTCCCACTCCTCCATATTAATGGAGTGTACGCCATGATCCGTGAAATGATGGTATAGGAATGCCTGAAGTCCTCTGCGCTGGCTCACCGGGAAGCGAGACAGCCTTTGACCATCGCCCACCTCGCTCCCACTGGTGTGTATTAATGGCGTGCGCGAGCGGCCGCACTCCCCATCCTTGCCACACACACAATCCTCTCTCTCCGCCCGCATCCTTGACGCCGCTGTATCAGATGCCGCCGAAGCGCCCCATCGGAGGGTGTGGCGATGCCGGGGATGCTGAAGCACTGGAGCACGGCATGAATATGGAGACAGAGGTTTCCGTCACCGCTGACGAGGTGGAGAACGAGGCTGCCAAAAAGCAGAGGCGGGTCGAGAAAGAACCGCAAGCAACTCCAGCAGGCCTAGACTTCATCAGCAACCTCCCTGATGATATGTTGAGGCTCATCATATCCTTCCTCCCAATCAAATATGGGGCGAGGACAACCGCCCTTTCCTGGCGGTGGCACCCCCTATGGCTCCTCACCCCTGTCGACCTCCTCGACACCCACGAGCTCTGTCATGGCTATCGCAAAAGCTTGGATGCGTTCTCCCAGATCCTCAGCAGTCACCATGCCCAAATAGAGGCCTTATCACGGGTAAGTTATGTTCCAATGGAGGGACCGAGCCAAGCTTGACGAGACGTTCCGATCCTCCGCCGTAGATCAGCTCAAGAAGATCAGTTTTAATGATGGGCATACGCGCTCGCTGCCAATGTCCGTGCTTCGCTTCGCGCCCACGCTCCGCCTCGCCAAGTTAATGAACTGCCACCCCCCCCCCCCCCGCCTTAATGATGCGCGAGCTCTTTCTCTACCATGACTGAAGCACCTCGAGCTCGTCGCCATCTGCATCCCAAAGGATGACATGGAGCGCCTGCTCTGCGGCTGTACTACACTCGAGTTCCTTCGTCTTCAGGTGATGAATTGGTCGAGTACCTTCCACATCACCTCCAGGACTCTCTGGACTAATTATGTGTGTTGCTGGTGCTGCAATGAGAGATCACAAAAGGTGGACCACAATATGGTCATTGAGGACACACCTTCACTTGAGAGATTACTTGTAGTTGATCAACAAGGTCCAACAAGAATCAATGTCATTTCTGCGCCGAAATTGACAGTGGTGGGCTACTCGTCTGTCAAATACCACTACTTTCAGGTACAACAGACGCCTTATACCTCTAGTTCTTGATATCAACATTATTTCTAGTTTTGAAGATGTATGTTCGTTTGTCATCCAGCAAAGCTTCACCCAGATTCTGGGCACAGTGAAGGTATTGGCACTAGAATCTGTCGGCCCCAACCTGGACCAAGTTGTCAGTTGCCTGAGATGCTTTCCGTGCCTGAAAAAGCTGTATATCGAGGAGATGTTCCTTTCATGTTGAATGTTAACCATAAGGGAGTTCAATTCTTTGCACCTTTTCCCATGTTTACAATGACAATGCACTACGATTTCTTAAGGAATTTTGGATGATTTCAGGACATACACCCCCTGAGGGAGTCCTAGATAAGGGGGGTCCCTGGGCGTCCGGGCTATGTGACATGGGCCGGACTGATGGGCCATGAAGATAGGAAATAGAAGGCTTTCCCACATGTCCGGATGAGACTCTCCATTGTGTAGATAGCAAGCTTGGCGGCCAGATGTGTAGTTTCCTTTCTATGTGAACCGACTTTGTACAACCCTAGCCCCCTCCAGTGTCTATATAAATCGGAGGGGTTAGTCCGTAGAGGCTATCACAAATCATACATGCTAGACATCTAGGGTCTAGCCATTACGATCTCGAGGTAGATCAACTCTTGTAACCCATATACTCATCAATGTCAATCAAGCAGGAAGTAGGGTATTACCTCCATTAAGAGGGCCCGAACCTGGGTAAACATCGTGTCCCCTGTCTCCTGTTACCTTTGATCCTTAGACGCACAGTTCGGGACCCCCTACCCGAGATCAGCCAGTTTTGACACCGACATTGGTACTTTCATTGAGAGTTCCTCTGTGTCGTCAGTAGAAAGATCGATGGCTCGCCTCTTCGTCAACGACAAGAAAATCACCTCTAGAAGGGCCCTAGCTCCTGGGCAGATCCTCCAGCTCGACATTTTAACCATGGGCGCTGTCGGCATCCCGGGAACGGGGGTAACCGGACTTGCCTGCCTGCGGCCCAGGGTGTGGCTCCACCAACGGCCTGGTACGGCCCATCTTCGGCAACAACCACTCAAGACACTTGCGAGGGGCCGAGCCTCGCGAGTCAGGCGACACCAAGACCTCCTCAGGAGCAGCCTCACTAGGCTGACTCCCGAGGAGCGGAGATATCTATGCAAGGGGCACTTCGAGAGGTGCGCGTGACGTGAGGTGTGACGACCAAGGCCAGGCGGGCGCCAGCGGGCGCAGAGTACTAGTTGCATCTTTGGTACTAAAGGGGCAAGCGCAGGCGAGGAGTCCCGAGGCATCAGGCAAAGGTTTACATATCGGTGCAATGAAACCAAGACCAGTAGGATGGCAGGACGGAGGTCACCGCGGAGCCCACGGCGGCGTCAGCACCAGAGCCTTTGGCAAGCGAAGACCACCTTTTGTCAGGATAGCTTGTACTAGTTGTCTCCCTTCAAACTTGGCTGTTGTGGGTCCCCTTCCCGCCCAACATTTGGGAAAAGAACCCGGGCCTCTATAAATAGGACTAGCCACCACCCTAGCAAGGGGACGGAGGGACGGATCATTCAGACCATCCTCACACACACACAAGCTCACCGACCTCAAGAACACCTCTCCTTACGAGGCTGTTCATCCTCAGCCTACGAGGCAATCCACCACACCACACTGGAGTAGGGTATTACACCACAACGGTGGCCTGAACTAGTATGAACCCTCGTGTCTCTTGTTCTTTGGGTTTGTCGAGCTAGGCCTTGAGATCGTTGTGAGAGCAAGATAGGGAGAGAGAGATCTTCGTGCCCACCCTAGTGTTTGAACCCCAATGGTTTGCCGGAACCCGTAATCCGACATTTGGCGTGCCAGGTAGGGGTGCGCTGAAGCCTCTCTCCCATTAGTCGACCCACCAACACCCCGTGGTTCCAATGTCTGGCGACCCAAGGACCAACACTAACCATTGAGTTGCTTGGCCCATTAGGGCGGCGCCGTCCGCCTAGGGAGACCTCAACTCCGCACTCCAGGCAGACCGCACACCGCCGAACGCCGCAGGACGCGGGCGGCGTGGATCGACGCCTTCCACAGTCACACTGCGGCACGCGCGGGCCACCGCAAGATCCTCAAGCTACGCAGCAGCGACGGCGCCGCACACCTGACGGGAACAAGGGCTCATGCGAGCCATGCTCATAGTGGCGCAGGAGCTGCTACGATGTAGGCTGGCGGAGAGCGGCCGCGACGTGTTGCTGGAGCGTGTCGCTGAGCTGTTGGACGCTGCATTCAGGGGTACGCCGCCTTTCGGGTCCTTACCTACATCTCAAGTTGTGGCCAGATCGCACGGGGGGCCTCGTCGCACCCGCGTGCTCCCAAGCGCACCAGGGGGGTTCGTCGGCGCCAGCACGACCGACGATGCCCAACATCCGACCGCGCCTGCGTTTCTCCCGGTTGGCGCAGGTACGGGCGTTGCCCCGCGCAGTCACAATGGGGCGCCACCCTACAGCTACCAGGGGGCGCGCTGGGCCTGGTGGCGCGGGGCGCAGGGCGTCTCGGCGGGGGCTCCGGAGCGGCGACTCCAGAAGCCTACGTGCCCCGTATGGTGGACCAAGAGTACACACCGGAGGATGACCCCTCCCGTTTCTCGAGCCGAGCTAGGAAGAAGAGATGCTGGAGGTTGAGGACTTCCACCAGCCGCCCAGGAGGCTCGCCGACCCGGCCAATGACAACGACCGCAGGGTACCACCGATATCTCAGGAGAAGGCTTACGCTAACCATGGGTCACGAGTGGATCAGGCCACAGCGGCGGATGGCGACCCAGCGCAGCAACCCCACTCCGACCAAGGGTAGCGCACTGGGGGTTGTACGGGAGGGGTCTGGAGCTAGGCCCTCCCCCATGTCACACAGAGCAAGACAGCACTCGGAGGTAGGTCCTCTACAGGGGAGGCGCCGGCGAGCCCCTCCCCCCAGCAGAGGGCCCATGGTCACCGAGGGTGCCGCTAGCGTCCCCTTTGCCCCTTGGCATCGTCCTGGTTTCTGGACGCCCCAACGGTGGTTGAGGGAGGCGCAAGGCGGGGCCCTCGTCTGGCGATATGAAGCAAGGCTCACGCCTGTGAAGGTCTCCGCCCGTGACACTCTCATGTAATAATGAGTGGGGCTGTACACACTCCGGACTCTCCAGAGTGCCGCCCTTGGGCCTCGGGGGCTCCCGCCCATGTCCTAGTGGAAGCACCATGCTCCGCGCTGGCCGTCGACACTGTCCCCCAATGACTATGCTCACAGCCAGTGAAAGCACTTAGCTCCACGCTGGTGGGAAGACAAGAAGACTAGCTAGGTGCCGGACGCGGCCATTTGCCTTCAACCCCTTTTTTGTAGCTCGTTTTGCCGCCTTTTGGATTTGAACTTGAAGTCGCATTTTTATTGGCAAGTGTGGGGGCGTCTTTTCTCGTTCGTGTCGATTTTCCGAGTTTTCTGGTTTTGTGCCTTACTTCAAGGCCCGCGCCTGCTACCCCTTCCCTTGAGAGCACCTCGCGAGCGGGGGCTGGGTGTCATATGTGCACGCTACACGCACATCCTGCCATGATCTGGCGTTCGCCTCTCGCGAGGCTCTCTCGGGCGGACTAGCAGGCTCCTCAGAAGCCCAAAACCTCGCAAGCCTGCGAAGGGCTCCCCTCGAGAGAAATGCACATCAGCGACTACGTAACCAGCTTGAGGCCTGTCTGGACTGAGGTAAGTTACAGTGGTAAGTCCACGGAAGAGCTTATGGGCTCGCAAAAGCGCGTTTTAAGTCCGGCCTGAGGCATAAAATAGTAGTCTGATTACATGAGGGGCTCCCCCTCCCCAAAATGCTCTTACACCTTGAGGGGTCGTGCCCAAGCTTTTGCGTGCAGGTTCAAAGCAAAGGAGCATGGGCTCAATCGAACATGTCGCTCGCAGCATCTTCCGAATCACTCCCGGACACGCTGCTGGCGTTGCCGCCGGCGTCGCCTTCATCGTCATCAACCACGCCGCCTTCATCCGCCATGACCACCACCACATCGTCCTCGGAAGCGAAAGCCCTGACCAGAGCATCTACATTATCGTCCACCCAATGCGCCAGGTTGTCCCGGATGGCTCCAGGTACTCGGGCGATGGCGGTGTCGAAGTTGAAGTTGGGATTGATGTTCTAGAGATGGCTGAAGACACCGGTGAACGCGCGGCCAAGGAGGCCTCGGCTCTTTTCTTCAAGAAGCTCGCAAGCCCTCTCGGCCCTGTCCTCCAGGCGCGTCACGACGTCGGTGAATAAGCGAAGATGACTAGCGTAGTCTTCTGCATGGGGATGAGGGGCGTGTTCGTCGCAGATGGCACCCAGCGCCTGGTTGGCCCTCACCCTGAGGTCCTGAAGCATGGGAGTGTGCTCGCGCAGTAAAATCTGTCGGCGGAGCGCTTCCTCCCTGCTCTGCTGTGCAAGGGACTCAGCATCGGTGACTCGCCGCTGAAGCGGCAGAAGTTTGGCACGGGTGGAGGCCAACTCGGCCTGGACAGAGATCAGTCCGCTATCGTGGAATTGCCACGGCAGATGTCCTAGTGGACGGACTTAGTTGTGGAACCATCGGGACGAGGTTAGCTTAAAGGGGTTAAACGGGACAAAGGACACGAGGAGTTATACTGGTTCGGCCCCTTGCGGTGAAGGTAAAAGCCTAATCCAGTTTGTGGTGGTATTGCTAGGGTTCGATTACAAGGGAGCGAATATGCTTAGCCTGGCTTTCGATCTGTTGTTTCTTGCCCTAAGCCGCTGCCGGGTCATCCCCTTCTATACACGGGTTGACGCCTTGCGGTTTATAGAATCCTGGATGGCTCATACAAACGTGTTTGGCTCGGTAACTTATCTTACATTTCTTACAACACAAGTCATATATACACGGCGGTTTATACTCATGGGCCTAAAGCCGCCTTTGGATTTTGGGCCCTTGAACAAGCCTACTACATGAAGCACCATCTTCAAGATATTCACGGGCTTGTTTAATGAACCGCCCTTGGGATAACCCGGCCCCTCCTGGGCGGGTCATATCGAATAATTATATCCCCAACATTAGGCCCCACGTTTATTTGAACTTGTTCATGTCAATCTTCAACACATAGAAAAAATCCTTCTTCATATTCCTGTGAAATATTGTAACCCGCCATGATGTCACCTCCTGAAATTGCGGTAACCCGCCATGACGTCACCTGTTATTAATACCACATACGACCCAATTCTAAATAAATCTTCTCTTTTAATGAATCTCCGAAAATCGAGGCGCTCGCGCCATCACATATCCATTTCCTTGTCTCCTCGATTCCCGCGCCTGCCACTTATCCTTCCAGTCCTATAAATAAGGCCACGGGTCCTCTTTCCATTCTCCCCCTTTGCCTTCTCATCTTCGTCTTCCTCCTCGCAATGCTCCAATGCGCCTGCGCTCCGCCGCCGTCGACCTTCGTGCACTGCTTCAACTCCGGCCGCTGCATCACCCTGAACGAATCAGAACGCCGCGGTGCTCCTCCGCTGTCCATCAGGATCGGTAAGCCTTCACTTTTCCTCTTAATAGGTCTGCCTTAGGGTTTCCTTGTTCGTCGGCGTTCATCACCGTTCCTCCTTCTCTTTCCTAGATTGCATAGCTTTGATCTGAAAACAACACAGATCTTGCGCGGTAGCAGTTTTAGCACTTGTTTTTTGACATCAGAATATATGCTCTTTGCAACAGATCTCATCTGGCAACCCCCACTTTTCTGCTGCCGCCACCTTAGTTTTAGATTTTATTTCATTTTTCTGAACTGCCCCAGATCCAATCTTATAGCTCTAATCTGTGAAACCTGTTTGTCCCAACACTTAATAAAAATCACTCATGTCAGATCTTAAATACCAGTACCTGTCATGGCGGCTTACATCACCGGCTTATAATTACATATATCATTAGGCCCCATTTAATCCGCCATTCTGAATATATACTGTAGCTTTTTTACTTCTGGCTTAATGGATCAATTTAAACCGGCAAAACTTTTCTTTCCTTTAGGTTTCTTCACAATGCCGCCAAAGACAGTTACTTCATGTAACTGGGTTCCCTCCATTGTCACTGAAAACACGCTCAGAGATTTTGTCAATGTCGGCTTTTTATCAGCAAAGAATGTCATGCATTACCGCGCCCCTGATCCAGGCAAAGAAAGACCTCAGCCAAAAGATGACAAAGTCATTGTTTTTACTGATCACATGAATCGGGGCTTCTCACCGCCCGGTTCTAAATTTTTCCAAGACGTTCTCCACTTCTTTCAACTCCATCCTCAAGACATCGGACCCAATTCTGTGTCAAATATCTGCACCTTTCAAGTCTTCTGCTAAGTATACCTTCAAGAGGAGCCCAGTGTCGAACTTGTCAGAGAATATTTTTATTTAAACTGCCAGAACGAGTTCACGAACGGACCCAGTTTGGAACTTGGCGCAATCTCAATTCAACGAAGAAGAGATGCTATCTTCCCCTATGCTTGCTTGCCGAGTCATCCCAAGGATTGGAACCAGACATCGTTTTACTACAAAGGTACCTCTCCGGCTGACGAGAATCCACTGCCGGGTTACCGTGTCGAACGCCTGGACCCAAAGCATAATCTTCCTGAGAAACATACTACTGTCAATCGTGCAAAGCTTGCTCCCACCTTTGCAAAGTTTAAAGCTCTGCTAGGAAACGGGTTCACTGGCATTGATTTGGTTTGGTGCTGGGTTTCTTGGCGGATCATACCCTTGAGTCGCCGGCCCGGCTTAATGTGTAATTACACTGGTGGTGTAAAGGATCCACTGCGCCACAACTCTGCGCAATTAACTGACGAGGCAATTAACGAAATGACCAAATCCCTTCTGAACGAAGATCCGGAAGATTGCAATAAAGTGGGACTGAACCCTTTCTGCAAACTTAACCTGCCACCGGATGTAATTCTCTGAACTCACCTACTTTTACCTCATTATTCAAATACTTTATTAACTTCACCTTTGAATGACCTTCACAGGTTGCTGACTTTTCGAAAAAGCAATACAATCATGAAGTTGCTAAGAAGGCCAGGGCTGCAAAGAAAGCCGCGAAGAAAACCGCCAAGAAAACAACTACGAAGAATACGAAGAAACCAAGCGCCTCTGATATGTTTGAACTAAATGCCAGCTCTGAGTCGGAGGTAGCCCTTGACTCCCTTGGCTCCTTTTTCAATCACCTTATTGACACTGATTATTATCAGGATGACATGGGGGCCAGCCAAGTAGTTGAAGAAGAGGTAACTATTATTTCCTCCGGCTCAGAACCTTTGCCAAGACAGAAACTTCGATAAGTAACCCGGAAAGTAAGGTTTTCACACCCCTTGGCTCATTTAGATCCTCACTTTCTTTTGAAGCAACATCAGCACGAGAATCGGCGACAGACTTGAACCAGTGGAGGTGAAGAATTGTCCTCCGGCTTACCGAACACTCCAGCTCCACGGAAACGTCGAAATGAGGTTCTTCCGAACTTAAACTCTTTTTACCCACCGGCGGGCCTGACTCGCCAGCCACTTAATTATTCCGATTCAAACTACGAGGAGACTTCTGCTCTTCCTCCAGTGACTCATCGCATACCCATTTGTCGGCTTTCAAGACTGCCCCTGGGTAATAAAAATTTCTTTTTATTCTCTACCTCCTTATACTTTCATAAATGTACTGACGTGTCATAACCCGTGCAACAACCAAGCAAATCCTAGTAAGAAGACAAAGGTGACCAAGCCGACTGAAGATCCTAAAGCCGTTGAACCGAAGCAGCAAGTTCCAGCACCAGATGTCTCTGAAAAGCAATAGGAAGACCCTGCCTATGATGTTCTGCTAGAAATTCCTAACCTCTCCGGTGACCAAACAAAACTCAATCCTTTGAATACTGAATCATCAAGCCCACTTAAACCCTCAGAGACTCATACTGATGATGTTATGATCACTGGCACAGGTTTTATAGAACCGGGAAATCTAACTATCTTGGCCAAGCACTCCGCCAAACAAGAGGTTATTGAAAGGCGGAAAGTGAGGTTTGATGTCTCCCATTATGCGCAATTGAGTAGTAGTGATGTACTCTCTGGCTACCTCAACCAAGTACACTCCAGCCGTGATCTTGAAATCGATATGGTGAAGCAGATGCATCAGAAATATGAGGTATGAATTCCTGCGTAAATACGTTATGCCCACCTTGCCAGCCCCCAAGTCTACTTGGTATGATTAATTTAAATATACTTTATGTTGGGTTCTTCGGTAGGGTGCGTCGATTGCAAATTAAAATTTTCCTACGCGCAGAACAACCAGGAACATGCTACGGGAGATGGATCAGAGTTCGTTACCACTAGACGCGCAGTGCCGTGCAGCGGAAGAAGAGTTGGGGCAGCGCGTTCGCGTGGATCGTCTCCTCCTCGTTCGATCTCCCTCGAACAGCCCGTCGTCGGATCCCTCGTACAGGTTCGCCGGAGCAGCGCAGGCGCACCGCCTCTAACGGTATCCGCGCGTGCAGGAGCAACATAGTGCGCGGACTACTAGGTCCGATCACACAACCAGCGGCGAGTGGAGGTGTCTATTCGCAACACATGCAAACCCTAGTGACAGCACCGAAGCGATCAACCACATGAGTGTGCCGCACCCCACTTTATATAGGCATCCCTCGCGGGCTCAGCATTTGGGCCTCGCACGGACCCTAAAGCCCACAAGTCCACTCGGCCACAATCCGAACACAGCTCGGATCACATCCGACCAGTCTCCTCGGATCCGACCTCATAGGTTCCTTCCCTTAAGTGCGCGACCCCTTAGGTTCAAGCCGGCTTGGTCACCGTTCGGATCACCTCCAAACTACATGGTTGTTAGCGGCCTCTAGCAAGGCGTGCCGACCACCAAGCAGACGATGAAGCTGGTCAGGAGAACCTGTACATCATACTTCCATTACTTTTGCCACACGATATATGTTGTCAGGCTCAAGGCGAGTCTGTCATCCCTGTGCTAGCCCGACCTCTTTCTCGTACCAGTGATGTCGACCACAAACCGGATTATATCATAATCCATATCGCATGGCCATGCTTATCTTGGTCGGATCACACGAGGGGCCTAGAGTATATCTCTCCTGATCGGATGGGCAAATCCCATCTTGTTCGACCACGTCTCGCAACATGGGTCTAGACAAACCCGAAACCTACCTTTTTAACTACCCAGTTACGGAGTAGCGTTTGGTCGGCCCAAAGCAAGTCTGTCACCATCCTGAGTACATGCGTCAGCTCAGGTCTTAGGACATAGAACGTATGTTGTACTAGAGACTCACAGATGACATATCGCTGCCTCTCATAGTTGGGTCTGTCCGACTCGGACCTTATCTCGACTCAGATCCGACTACGTCGAATCCGACCAGATCTTTCCAAGCCCATATTATCGGGTTAGCATCCAATGCTCCATGGCTAGTGAGACCAAGCCATCGACCGTGTCATTTGCTAGTCTGGTCGGCTGCGCATCCACACAGCCCTTTCGACTAGGGACCTTTTAGGACAGCCATCATACAATGCATAGTCCCACAAACAAGTCATGTACTTGCTGATACACGTCATTGATAATGTCCAAGGACTATCTTTATTCATAAACACATAGGAAATATCATCATACATGATTGCCTCTAGGCCATATCTCCAACATTTTCCCACTTGCACTAGAGTCAATCAAATAGACGTCGAATTCCCATAGCTCTAACGTGCTCCTCATGCTTGGGTTGTGGAAGCGGCTTAGTCAACGGATCTGCAACATTTGCATCAGTGTGAATCTTGCATAACTCTACATCACCGTTCTTTACGATCTTTCGTATCAGGTGATATTTCCGATCTATGTGTCTAGTCTTGTGGTGATTCCTCGGCTCCTTGGCTTGTGTGATGGCACCAGAATTATCACAATAAAGGTCCAACGGTTTTACCGAGGCTGGGAAAATACGACGATCATCCAGAAAGTTTCGGATCCAAACACCTTCCTTTGCAGCTTCACAAGCCACAATGTATTCGGCTTCTGTGGTAGAATCGGCCACCGTATCTTGCTTGGAACTCATCCAGCTCACTACTCCTCCATTCATGACGTACACGAATCCGGACTGTGATTGACAATCATCTCTGTCGGTTTGGAAACTAGCATCGGCGTAACCCCTTAGGACGAGCTCTTCCTCACCTCCATAAACTAGGAACATCTCTTTAGTCCTTTTCAGGTTCTTCAAAATAGTCTTTATCGCTGCTCCGTGACTCTCACCTGGGTTGGCTTGGTATTTGCTTGTTAGGCTTATTGCAAAAGCAACATCTGGCTTTGTACATATCATGGCATACATGATGGATCCGATTGTTGAGGCATACGGAATCCTACTCATCCTGCTTCGCTCATCAGATGTCGAAGGACTCTGAGTCTCGCTTAGCCTTATACCATGTGAGAGTGGCAAGAACCCTTTCTTCGCCTCACTCATGTTGAACCGCTTCAACACTTTATCTATGTACGTAATCTGGCTTAAGCCAAGCAACCTCCTCGATCTATCTCTATAGATCTTAATGCCTAAAATGTACATTGCCTCGCCAAGGTCCTTCATCGAAAACTTGCCATTCAATGACTCCTTGACCGAGTTCAGCATCGAAACAACATTTCTGATCAGTAGTATGTCATCCACATACAAGATCGAAAACACTATCGAGCTCCCACTTAACTTCTTGTATAAACAAGAGTCCTCTTCGCTTTTGATGAAACCGAGACCAGTGACAACCTCATCAAAACGAATATTCCAGCTTCGAGATGCTTGCCTCAACCCATAAATGGATCTCTTGAGCTTGCATACCTTAATAGTGCTAGTCGGATCGACAAAACCCTCGAGTGTATCATATACACGTCATCGGTTAAATTTCCGTGAAGGAAGGCCGTCTTGACATCCATCTGCCATATCTCGTAATCGAAATATGCAGCTATAGCTAGTACGATCCTCACCGATTTCATCATCGCTAACGGCGAGTAAGTCTCGTCATAGTCAATTCCTTGAACTTGTCCATAACCCTTAGCGACAAGCCGAGCTTTATGGATCTGAACATTTCCATCCACATCTGTTTTCTTCTTAAAGTCCCATTTGCAACCAATGGTCGTTACGCCAGGCGGGGGATCAACCAAGTCCCAGAATTGATTCTCATCCATGGACTTTAACTCGGATCTCATGGCCTCTAGCCATGCCTCAGAATCTGGCTCACCATCGCTTCCGCATACGTGGCCAGCTCGTCGCCTTCTAGCAACAATACATCACGCACTCTGCGCAATCTTTCCGACCTCCGTGGCTCCGGTGCCGCTTCCACTACAGGTTCCCTGACTGACTCCGGTATGATCCCATCACCCGCCGAGCCGTCCCCGAGTGGTACTCGAATTTCTTTGAGTCGGGCCGTCCTCCCACCAGCCTCCCGACTGAGAAACTCTTTCTCAAGGAAAACCCTGTTCCGAGCAACAAGCACTTTGTTCTCTTCGCGGTTGTAGAAGTTGTATCCCAAGGTTTCCCTGGGATATCCCACGAATATGCATTTATCTAACTTCGGTGTAAGCTTGTCTGAGATGAGTCGCTTGACAAATGCTTCACAGCCCCAAATCTTTAGAAAAGACAGTCTGGGACTCTTCCCGGTCCACATCTCATGTGGTGTCTTGTCTACGGATTGTGATGGTACCCTGTTAAGTGTGAAAGCTGCAGTTTCTAGAGCGTATCCCCAGAATGACAAGGGTAAATCCGATTTGCTCATCATAGATCAAACCATGTCCAACAAGGTACGATTCCTCCGTTCTGACACGCCGTTTCTCTGTGGCGTACCCGGAGGTGTGAGCTGAGGTACTATGCCTTGGCTTTTCAGATGATCATCAAACTCCTGGCTCACGTACTCACCTCCACGATCAGATCGTAGAAGCTTTATAGTCTTGTCGAGCTGATTCTCAACTTAGTTTTGAAACTCTTTGAACTTTTCAAAAGTTTCTGACTTGTGCCTCATCAAATAGATATATCCATATCTACTCAAGTCGTCAGTAAAAGTCACGAAGTATTGATAGCCGCCTCTGGCAGTTGTGCTCATTGGACCACACACATCGCTGTGTATAAGCTCCAACAGCTCGGACGCCCTCTCGCAACTCTTTGCGAAAGGAGACTTAGTCATCTTGCCGAGCAAGCATGATTCGCATGTCTCGAACAACCCGAAGTCGGACGAAATCAGGAGCCCATCATCATGGAGCTTCTTCATGCGTTTCAGATGAATGTGTCCAAGCCGGCAATGCCAGAAGTATGTCGAATTTATCTCATTAGGCTTATGCCTCTTGACATTCACGTTATAGACCGGTTCCTGTTCTAGATTCAATATAAATAGCCCATCAACAATGGGTGCATAGCCGTGGAACATACCATTCAAATAAAATGAACAACCATTGTCCTTTAAATTGAATTCATAACCTTGACTCATCAAACATGAGGCAGAAATAATGTTCCGACTAAGTGCAGGAATGTAATAAAAATTATTCAATTCCAAAATAAATCCAGAAGGAAGCTAGAGCTATATCGTGCCGACCTCCAACGCAGCAACTCTTGCTTTGTTGCCGACCCTGATGTCAATCTCCCCTTGTGCCACACGCCTAGTTCTTACCAGCCCCTGCATCGAGTTGCAAATATGAACAACCAATACGGTATCAAATACCCAAGAGCTACTAGGTATGTCAGCAAGGTAATTGTCTATAACATATGCAACAAGTGTACCTTTGCCTGAAGCAGCATTCCCGGCCTTCTTGCCATGCTCTACAAGCCACTTGCTACAGTTCCTCTTCAAGTGACCCGTTTCCTTGCAATGATAGCAAACGGTCTTTGAGTCCGATCCAGACTATAGCGCAGCGGCGGAGGTTACCATCTCCGTGCCCTTTGCCTTAGCCTTCTTCTTGGACCAACTCTTCTTGAACTTAGCCGATTTCTGCACCATCAACACTTGATGCGTGCCTTTCTTAATATCCCGCTCTGCCACTTTGAGCATCCCATGCAATTCCGTGAGCTTCTTATCCATGCCATGCATATGATAGTTCGAGATGAACGTCCCATAGCTGGGCGGAAGAGAACCCAGAACTGCATCAGTAGCCAGCTCATCCAAGAGCGGGAAGCCCAACCTATCCAAATCTTGCACATATCTGATCATCTTGATCACATGTGGGCTTAGTGGATCACCTTCCTTCAGCTTGCAATCCATCAAGGATCGCCAGACGTTGAACCTTTCGGTC
This sequence comes from Aegilops tauschii subsp. strangulata, assembly GCF_002575655.3. Lineage (NCBI taxonomy): Eukaryota > Viridiplantae > Streptophyta > Magnoliopsida > Poales > Poaceae > Aegilops > Aegilops tauschii. The sequence continues at coordinate 284,739,585 of NC_053040.3, read as the reverse complement.
CTAGCCTGTGTCTGAAACATGCTCTTGAGACTCTCGATCATATCGTAAGCCTCAACATTTTCGAAATGCTGTTGCAAATCGGGCTCCATACAAGCCAGCATCAGACAGCTGATCTCTGTTGATTCATCAACGAGTTTTTGGTAGGCATTCTTAGCTGTGGCACTAGCATTATCGGCAGGTTCCTCTGGAAGAGGATCCTCTAGAACATGTTTCTTTTTATCATGCTTGAGAACAATTCTCAGATTTCTATACCAGGTGGTAATGTAACGCCCATGATGCGGCTATATCTCCCACGTGTCGAGGCACGACTTAGAGGCATAACCGCATAGTGGTTTTGTCGCAAGAAGGGTCATCTTCACACAATCCCATGTAATGAACAAGAATGGGATAAAGAGTTGGCTTACAATCGCCACTTCACACAATACATGAATAAATGTCATACATCATCCAAAATACAAACATATAGACCGACTACGGTCAAAATCCAGATGAAAATAAGACAACCCCAAATGCTAGATCCTCGATCGTCCCAACTGGGCTCCACTACTGATCATCAGGAAAAGACACATAGTAACGAGCACGTTCCTCGTCGAACTCCCACTTGAGATCGACGCCATCATCTGCACTGGCATCGTCGGCACCTGCAACTGTTTTGGTAGAATCTGTGAGTCACGGGGACTCAGCAATCTCACACCCGTGAGATCAAGACTATTTAAGCTTGTAGGAAAAGATGGTGCAGAGAGGTGGAGCTGCAGCGGCAAAAGCATATATGGTGGCTAACTTGCGCAAATGAGAGCGAGAAGAGAAGCAACGGAACGGACGTCATCTAGCAATGACCAGGAAGTGATCCTGAACACCTACTTACGTCATTCATAACATAGACCGTGTTCACTTCCCGAACTCCGCCAAGAAGAGACCATCACGGCTACGCACGCAGTGGATGTATTTTGATTGGGTCAACTGACAAGTTATCTACAACCAGACATTAACAAATTCCCATCTGCTTCATAACCGCGGGCACGGCTTTCGAAAGATAATACCCTGCAGGGGTGTCCCAACTTAGACCATCATAAGCTCTCACGGTCAACGAAGGATAAACCTTCTCCCGGAAAGACCCGGTCAGTCTCGGAATCCCGGTTTACAAGACATCTCGACAATGGTAAAACAAGACTAGCAAAGCCGCCCGAATGTGCCGACAAATCCCGATAGGAGCTGCACATATCTCGTTCTCAGGGCACACCGGATTGTCCAAGCTTCTGATAGGCGAGCCCAGAGTTGCCCCTGGTGGCCACCGGCGACTGATAGTTTGGACCAATACTCAGAGGAGCACTGGCCCGGGGGTTTAAAATAAAGATGACCCTCGGGCTCTAGAAAACCCGCGGGAAAAAGGCTTAGGCGGCAAATGGTAAAACCAAAGTTGGGCCTTGCTGGAGGAGTTTTATTCAAGGCGAACTGTCAAGGGGGTCCCATAAATCACCCGACCGCGTAAGGAACGCAAACTCAAGGAACATAAACCCGGTATAACAGTAACTAGGGCGGCAAGAGTGGAACAAAACACCAGGCATAAGGCCGAGCCTTCCACCCTTTACCAAAATATATAGATGCATTAATTAAATAAGAGATATTGTGATATCCCAGCATATCCATGTTCCGACATGGAACAAACTTCAACTTCACCTGCAACTAGCAACGCTATAAGAGGGGCTGAGCAAAAGCGGTAACTTAGCCAAACAATGGTTTGCTAGGACATGATGGTTAGAGGCTGACATGGCTATAATGGGAGACATGATATAGCAAGTGATAGGTAGCGGAGCATGGCAATAGAGCGAACAACTAGCATAACGAAGATAGAAGTGATTTCGAGGGGTGGTCATCTTGCCTGCAAGATTCTCAGAGTTGTCGAAAGCTTGATCCTCGTAAGCGTACTCGACAGGTTCATCGTTCACGAACTCGTCTCCTAGCTCTACCCAAGACAAGAACACAGACAAACGGAACCACAATCAACAACGAGAAATGCGCAAGCAACATGATGCAAAACATGTATGATATGCAAGATATGATATGTGATGCATATGCGTGCTCCGGAAGGAAAAATGATGAACATGGCAGTAACTTGACAAACCAAGCATGCCACTGGAAAGATGAGGTGATTTCGGTCGAAATCGATATAAAGATCACCGGAATCGGATGCACGGTTTGCAAATGGCAACCAAAACAAGAATGACACTAAACTGCGATAAACAGCAAGATAGCACTTAAAATGCAACGACCAACAATGCTACAGCAACCCAACATAGCAACAAAGCATATGGCAGTAATCTACAGGAGATGCTTGACAAAAGATGAACACTAGGATACGGCTAGATCACAACATATCAAGCTCAAACAAGCATGGCAAAAGAGCAAGAGATTACAGGTTCACAGACTTGGTGAAAAACTGGACATGGCAGAAAACAGCATCAGGTAGCAATGTTCAGAGCACGAAATCAACATGCTACAGGAACTTAACATAGCAAAACAAGGCACGGTAGTGTTCTCATAAATGCACATGACAAAAGCCCCTTACTGACCATAAGCCAAAAAGGACAAGAAGATATGATGGCAAGCATGTAAACATAGCAAGTTTCGTTAACAGGATTCAGAGACAGCAGAAAACAGAGCATGGCAGAAATATTAATATGTAGGCCTCTTTGTGAGCTTGATGCACTCACTACAGAGCAACGCATAAAAAACCAAGCAAACCTACAGCAAGATGACATGTTTAAGAAGCTATCAATGGAAAGAACAATTACATAGCATGTATGGATCAACTATAATAAGCTTGGCAAGATTGCAAATCATGTTAAGAATCTGCCAGAAATATTTTATAGCAAAAGTAGAGCAAGATTGAGTCATGCTATGGCACTCCATAATTGCACACAATTGCAGGAATTGATCAATTACAACTATAGCTACAAAACTTCCTTAATGAACATCTCCCAAATATGCATGGATCTCTCTGTAGCATCAAGTTTACATGGCAACAAAATTACAGCAGACGAGGACTTGGAGAAATCACTAAGTCCCTGAAATCAGAAATATTACGGGGCCTACTTTGCATGCTTGTGCTAGTCACCACAGAGATCAAAAAAATACATGGACTACACCACTAGAAAGTTGGCATCACATACTTCAAATCACATGTAGAGCTCATGCTAAAAAGATGCACAGATTAAAAGATACAAAAATGACAAATCTCCAAGTTCTATCAAGAACCAGAGAATAACAGCAACTAGCCCTCTTCCAACGAAGATTTGGGCATCAAGATGACCTATAATGAACATGGTGCAATTGAACAAAATGAGGAGCATCACGAGACAAACAATTTGACATATTACACGCACGAATCCGAGCTACATGCACGAAGTTATCGCATCACGAACAGTGCAAGATACTGAGAAAATCCAAAGACTTAGAAAAATATGCTAGGGTTTCGGGAGTCAACCTCCGTTGACCCAGATCGGATCGAGGCCGGGCGTCGTCTCGGGCTCGGGCGCCCGCCGAGGCGGCGGCGCGGCTCGCCGGCAGGAGGAGAAGGGAGGAGGGGCCGGCGACGGGAGAGGACGAGGCCGGAGGTGGCGCGGCGCCGGCGGGGGAGGCGGTCGGCGGCGGGCGGCGAGCACGCGGGCACCGGCGGCGGCGAGGAAGATGGCGAGCGCGGCGGGTCGGCAGGGCGGCGCCGGCGGCGCAGACGGCGGCGAAGACCGGCGGGGAGGCGCGGGCGGCGGCGAACGGGCCCGCGGGCCCGCGGCGGGCTTCGCGGGCCGGCGCGGTGGAGAGGGCGGCGGCGACACGTGTCGCGAACTGGTTGGCCGGGCGGCACGGCGGACGTTGTCCAGCCGGAGCGGACGCGTCCGGCGCGGCGCGGAGGAAGAGGGTTAGGGTTCGACTGCAGTTTCGTTTTTCGGGGGAGATGGAGTTTTATAGGTAGAGGGAGCTAGGAGACTCCAAATGAGGTGCGGTTTTCGCCCACACGATCGTGATCGAACGACCTAGAGCATGGAAGAGAGTTTGGTGGGTTTTGGGGTGGTTTTAGAGGGAGTTTTTGTTGGATACTCGAATGGACTTTGCGGATGCCCGGTTAACCGTTGGAGTACCAAACGACCTCCGAATGGAACGAAACTTGACCGGTATTCTCCGGGTGGTATATTAAGACCACTTGACAAGCCTCGGTCCATTCCGAGAAAGTTTGACACACGCACACGAAAGAAAACAAGAGGGGTGCACCGGAGGAGATAGGAGCGCCGGATTGGAAAACGGACAACGGGGAAAATGCTCGGATGCATGAGACGAACACGTATGCAAATGCAATGCACATGATGACATGATATGAAAATGCATGACATGAAAAAATACAAAACGAAAGACAAAACCCGACAACGGAGGGAAAATCATAACACATAGCCGTAAATGGCAAGAGTCGGAGTTACAAATATGGCAAGTTACATGCGGGGTGTTACAGGTAAAGTTTGTTCCATTCAGTTTATCCTTTTCCAGAATTGATTTCAATGCAAAGTTGGGTTGAGCAGGTGGTGCCACTGATCTACAGTAGAAAATATCCAATCACTAAGCAATGTGTTTATGTAGAGTAATTCAAGCCTTAAACAGAAATACTCCGACTGAAGTCAGTATCCCTCCGCAAACTCTCAGTGATTCAGGACCCGACTAGCACATGCGACTAGTGAGCTTTAGCATCACTGCTAGACAACATGCCTATTCGGTAAGCAACTCCTTGCTAATCGTATCTCTATACGACTCCTGTCGATCGGGAAGGTATCTCATACCCGGCCCCCAACCTTCTTTGCCACAAGGCCCAAAACCGTTTTGATAGCCTTGTCAAGTTAACCTGATGCAGTGCATGTCCGTGTCCGACACGAACCCTTTAGTTCAAGGACACCCAGCAGTACCTCAATTTTATGAGCCCACTACTAGACGTACTTGACGTGCGAAGGTGCAACATCGGGGATGGCAATTCGCTTGATATTCATGAGGGGTCTTTCTACCATTCTAACATGCATAGAAAACAAGAAGCATAACAATCACAAATAAACACATATTGTGAAATAGTATGGCTCCTTCATGGACGTTCTTCCAGGTCGGCTCCGACTCCGATGACCATCTAGGAACTCCATCTTGTTTGTCACACCGGGACGCCAAGCCACCAACCTGATCTCTATTATCCAACTACTACAACTAGTAATGAATTTTACATAGAGTCACAAGTCGACACGCAGGTCGTTATACAATATTATGACAACACTTTGGCTCCTGCCGGCCGACAAACATGACACGCAGGCCATGTATAATTTACACACATGCATCACATACACATGAGCCATAGTATTCACATCAAACCTGCAAAACAAAGTTATGCATACAATCGCATTCTACCGGTTTGAGTGATCATGTACGAAATACAAGGCGCTACCCACACGGCGGTCCCGCTAGCGCCCCTCGCGGGTGCGGGCAGCGCCCGACGTTTTCAGAAATCACAGATCACATCAACTCCGATCACGCCGAATTCTCTGATCTGACCGATCTCATCGATCATCGCAAATCCAATTCGGATTTACGTTTCACTGTTAACCCCGAAGGCAGATAACCGGCCGGTAGGGGTAGATCGTGTCACGACCTCATCGATCCCGTTTGACAGAAAACATAGCCTCATCGATCCCCATGTGCAGTTGATCTCATCAACCATGCACACAGCCGATCTCAACAACGATAACAGATCTCATATGCCGCCTCCACATATCTAATATGCATACGATCTAAATCCAAATCCTATAACAGAGGCTCTGATACCACTGTTGGGTTCTTCAGTAGGGTGCGTCGACTGCAAATTAAAATTTTCCTACGCGCAGAACAACCAGGAACATGCTATAGGAGATGGATCACAGTTCGTTACCACTAGACGCGCAGTGCCGTGCAGCGGAAGAAGAGTTGGGGCAGCGCGTTCGCGTGGATCGTCTCCTCCTCGTCCGATCTCCCTCGAACAGCCAGTCGTCGGATCCCTCGTACAGGTACGCCGGAGCAGCGCAGGCGCACCGCCTCTAACGGTATCCGCGCGTGCAGGAGGAACATCGTGCAGCGGACTAGTAGGTCCGATCACACAACCGGCGGCGAGTGGAGGTGTCTACTCACAACACATGCAAACCCTAGTGACAGCGCCGAAGCGATCAACCACATGAGTGTGCCGCACCCCACTTTATATAGGCGTCCGTCGCGGGCTCAACATTTGGGCCTCGCACGGACCCTAAAGCCCACAAGTCTACTCGGCCACAATTCGAACACAGCTCGGATCCCATCCGACTAGTGTCCTCGGATCCGACCTCGTAGGTTCCTTCCCTTAAGCGTGCAACCCCTTAGGTTCAAGCCGGCTTGGTCGCAGTTCGGATCACCTCCAAACTACATGGTTGGTAGCTGCCTCTAGCAAGGCGTGTCGACCACCAAGCAGACGATGAAGCTGGTTAGGCGAACCTATACATCATACTTCCATTCCTTTTGCCACACGATATATGTTGTCAGGCTCAAGGCGAGTCTGTCATCCCTGTGCTAGCCCGATCTCTTTCTCGATCCAGTGATGCCGAGCACAAACCGGATTATATCCTAATCCATGTCGCATGGCCATGCTTATCTTGGTCGGATCACACGAGGGCCCCAGAGTATATCTCTCCTGATCGGAGGGGCAAATCCCATCTTGCTCGACCACGTCTCGCAGCATGGGTCTAGACAAACCCGAAACCTACCTTTGTAACTACCCAGTTACGGAGTAGCGTTTGGTCGGCCCAAAGCAAGTCTGTCACCATCCCGAGTACATGCGTCACCTCAGGTCTTAGGACATAGAACGTATGTTGTACTAGAGACTCACAGATGACATTTCGCTGCGTCTCATAGTGGGGTTTGTCCGACTCGGACCTTATCTCAACTCAGATCCGACTACGTCGAATCCGACCAGATCTTTCCAAGCCCATATTATCCGGTTAGCATCCAATGCTCCATGGCTAGTGAGACCAAGCAATCTACCGTACCATATGCTAGTCTAGTCGGCTGCGCGTGCACACAGCCCTTTCGACTAGGGACCTTTTAGGATTGCCATCATACAATGCATAGTCCCACAAACAAGTCACGTACTTGCTGATACACATCATTGATAATGTCCAAGGACTATCTTTATTCATAAACACATAGGAAATATCATCATACATGATTGCCTCTAGGGCATATCTCCAACACTTTAGACTTTAGAAGAATCATGAACATCTTTGTAGAATCCTTCCAAAGCCAGCTTTCATCTTTATAATTGAACCGGATTTTTAAACAATTAACTTTGCATCCGTAGCCCCCAAGGGTGGGTTTAATCTACATGACCCGGTCCTGTTCACCATTGTTTATAAAGAGAACTTACCTGTATAGTCCCCATAACCCGGCTGTGATTGTTTAGCATTAGCCCCCAAGTGCCAAGTACTCTTGCTTGCAAAGTGCTTGGGACTTACTGTCATGAACCGTTGTATGAAAAATATTTCGGCAGGCATTAGCCCCCAAGTGCCAAGTGTTGTTGCTTGCAAAAGACTTGGGACTTATATTCCTGTAACCCGGATATGAATGTTTTTGCAATTCTTGTGCTTGTACAGGATGCCACTGTTGATCTTCAATCACAATTGTCTGATGCAAAGACCCGGCTGAGAGACCCGGAAAGCTGAGTCAAAATTGCAATTTAGCGTGGCTGAAATGGAAAAGCTGAAAACCAGTTTTGAGGTAGAGAAAAACACTTGGGCTGAAGAAAAGACTGCTATGACGCATCGAGCTGAAACAGCGGAGGCGGCTCTTCAAGAGGTGAACACTGAGCTCACCGGCTTAAAACACCGTGTATCCCAGATGGTTTCTGCTATCTTTGGTGAGTCGCCTTCTTAAGCATCAAAAGTGAATCTTTTCATTGATAGTATAAACCGCCACTAACCAATCTATGATTTACTCAGGTCCCAGGAGCAGCAATTTTAACCAAGATTTGCTTTTGAAGCTCAAAGCTGTGTACACTCTTGTTGAATAGCTATACACTGGAGCTCAGCGTGCACTGGCCACAATTTATCCAACTAATCAAGCACCTACTCTCTTGATAGATGTCTTGAAAAAACTTTCTGTGCTGCCTGCTAGGATTGACGAGATGAAGCGATCATCTGCAAGCGCCCGCGCCGTGACAGCTTTCAGCCGGGCCAAAGCATGGGTGCTAGAACTAGACCCGCCTGATGTAGCCACTGGATACCCAAGCTTAAAAGAAGATGGTACTCCTTTGATCAAAAGGACTTTGCGGCTTGCGTGAAAGAAATACGTCCAATGGCGACTCTGATTGCCAATCACTCGGACCTTTCAAAGTACCATCCGGCTTATAACATGGAGAATCAGAAGATGCCTACACCGGCTTATAGAGCGATAGACCTAATCCCTCCAATCTGTAAGCATACTTTTGCCCCTGAAGTTGAGCCGTCTGAACTTATAGATGATGAAGCTGAATTTCAAGCTTTATGTGGCATCGATTGGTCATCACCAAATTTCCAGACGGTGGAAGAGGATGAAGAACCGGAAAAGGATGATCCAGAAGCCTCAAGTCGGCAAAGCCAAGAAGTGTGAACCGTCGGGTGGTTTAAAGATTTGATCTTTTGAAAACACTTGATCTTGTTTGTCTCATGGAGTCATGTAATAGGGTAGGGAAACTTCAATCTGTCGTGCCATCATGCATGTTTCTGTTTTGCGCAATACTGTTGATCCGCCAGTTTAAGAAACCATGACTTTTATGCCTATGACCGTGTCAGATTGATTATTACCCTGCACACAAACAGATCAAAAGTGCCCTGGCAGTTTACCGCCGGGCGGGTCATGATACCCAATTGAAGCCAATGGGGACGGATAGTCCATATCCAACGCCAGTCTAACCACAATGCTGGCACAATTGTAAAAAAATCGTACCTGTGACATGTGCTGAGACTGTCGGCTTATCAGCTCCATGCAGTTAAACTTTTTAGAGCTATAATTCTAAACATAAGATTATTATCCTCTGGCGACTTAGAGTCTGCCATCCTGACGGGTTGCAGAGACCCAAAGATGCTTCAAATATGAGACATAAATAGGGCAGCTTGGCCCGATTTGTAAAAACCATATGGCAAGAAAAAGTGATTATATACAAAGAAGAAAGAAGAAATCAAAAAATTCGAGGCTTTTGCAGGCCGCCAAGCCAAAGTTTCTTCTTCAATGAAAGTAGCCTTATGGCCACTGGAAGGTACGCGCTTTCCGTTAGCCGGCACTCACATTACCCAATCGTCATTTGAACCCGGATATGTTCAGGTCTTATTGAAAGATAGACCTATCAGGAGTACGCGGGGTCAGAGTAGCATCGTGCATCACTGGCCGATTTATCCAAGTTTCAAGGAAGGCGGCTTATCAGCCTGGATCTATCCTGACTATCTGTAAGCCGTGCTCACACATGACAAACCAGCATTTTAACCTTAACAAGCTCAGGATCTTTGGTGAATACTCTCGGATTTCGGGTTCCGGCAAAACCCTTGACGTTCGAACACTAGGGTGCGCACGAAGGTTTCCCCTACCTAATCATGCCCTCAACCTCGACGAACCTGCAACGCAAGAGACACGAGATTTATACTGGTTTGGGCCACCGTTGTGGGGTAATACCCTACTCCAGTGTGGTGTGCTGGATTGCCTCTCGGGCTGAGGATGAACAGTACAAGGGGAAGAACAGCCTCCTGAGGAGAGGTGTTCTTGTGCTTGGTGGGTGTGAGTATGGAGTGGATCCAGTCCAAGATGAGTTGAGTTCGATCTGACCCGTTGCCTCCTACTGTGGTGGCTAGTCCTATTTATAGAGGCCCTGGTCCTCTTCCCAAATATTGAGCAGGAAGGGATGCCACAACGGCCAATTTGAAGGGGACATCTAGTACAAGCTATTCTGACTAAAGGTGGTCTTCGCCTGCCAAAGGCTCTGGTGGTGACACCGTCTTGGGCTCCACGGTGACCTCCATCTTGCCGTCCTGCTGGTCTTGGTCTCGTTGCACCGATATGGAAACCTTTGCCTGATGCCTCGGTACTCATCGCCTGCGCTTGCCTCCTTAGCACCAAAGAGGAAACGAGGAAACTGTGCGCGCTGGCGCCCGCCTGGCGCTCGCCTGGCCTTGATCGTCATGGCTTACGTCATTGGAACCTCGCGAGATTCACCTTGCCTTGATCTCTCCGCCCCTCGCGAGCCAGCCTAGTGAGGCCGCTCCCGAGGAGGTCTTGTGTCGTCCGCCTCACGAGGCTTGGCCCCTCGCGAGGGTCTTGGGTGTTTGTTGGTGAAGACGGGCTGCACTGGGCTGCGAGTGGAGCCACGCCGTGGGCCACAGGCAGGCAAGTCTGGGGACCCCCGTTCCCAGAACGCTGACAGTAGCCCCCGGGCCCAAGGCGCGCTCGGACTTGGCTTCGAGGCGAAGCCAAAGCGCAAGCGCGGAGCACCGCGGGCCCCAACAGCCTGCGGCCTTGGTCAACGCGTGGCGATTGATTGGACGTGGGCATCTCTGCTTCCCCATGCTGCCTCGATAACTGCCCGACTTGACGAGTCCTTGGTGCATGCAGAGAAATATCATCATTACCTGTGATTGTGGGGGGCGCTGGTTGGCCTTCTCCTGCTACAAATGAGGAAGGGGGCAGAGCCCCCGTCGCCCATCTCTTCCCATTCCGCTCGCTTCTCCTCCCTTGCTCCATTGCCAGTAGCGACACCATGGAACCAATCCGAAGATTCTCGGCCGCAGAGAAGGGAAAAACTCCCCGCGACGAGCCCAGGCCGCTTCCGCCGAAGAAGAGGCCGGTCCACCGTCGTGACGTAGTCATGAGGCAGGAGATGACAAGGCCTTGGTACAAGCGGCCACCTCCTGGGTATCCGCTGCCATTATATGCCCAAGCCGAGGGCTCAGGTGGAAGAGGCGGCGAGCGGCATCGCCCACACCGCGGCCGTGGTCGCCGCGCAATGGTGGCGCACGCCGTCGCCCCAGGGGCCCATGCTGTGGACTCCTCGCGCGAACTCGTGCTGTGGGCGGCGATGCCTCCGCGCTCCTGGATCTGCTTCCCCCAGTTCTTTTCCATCGATATGCCGCCAAGGGGGCCCCTCGAGCTGGCTTTAGCACGCCGACTGCGATGCCCCGGCGACCGGATCGGAGGTGGAAACCGTCTCCCCGGGCAAGATCTTCATGACCCGTGGCTGGGGCGAGGTCGCCCGGGTTTGTCGCACAGACGGCGCCCTTGTGATCCACTTCAGGTACGACGGCGCCTCCACCATGTTCTTTAAGGTCTTCGACGCGGAAGGTCGTCGCTTGGAGTGCTGCCCCGGAGAGGGCCGCCAGAACGGTGCCGCGGCAGGAGCTGGGCCTGCCGCCCACCTCGCCAGCGACTCATCCAGCAGCAGTGGCGCCGCTTGGGAGTCCAGCGATTCTCCCGAGCTCTACGAGACACCGGAGACGAGCGACGATAGCTACGTGCCCCCGAGCTCTCGCCGAGCTCGGAGCAAGGCCGCAGCATCCGGCCGCCGCCGTCGCTGATCTAGATGGGGTTGGCACCAGCCTCCCGTGGCCCATTGTTGATGATGGCGTCGGCCACGCTGGCGCGTGTAGATAGTGCTCCTTGAATTTCCTTTCTTCTGTTCCCGCGAGGAATCGAAACGAACCCTGTGGGGGCGTGTAAAGGACTTGTAATGTCTTTTGTTGGCATTATCCTTATTATGAAATTGTGCGAGCGCGTGCCCTGCTTGGGCTCAGTCTCCCCTTTCTCTCCTCGCAGCGGCTTGGTGCTCTACGCTGATAGGTCCCGGTCCCCAGGCAGGCTGCAGCCGTCGCTGGTATGCAAGGTCGCGATGCCGTGGTCAAGGCCAGGAGGTGAGCGGCCCGAGGTCCAGTAAGAGCTCCTGAGACGCGATGCTCAGGAGGTCCCCTTTATCGCGCAAGCGACCACTGAGAGGTAAGAAAGGGAGGCGACGTTGCATCGACAGGGCTGCAGCAAGTGAGGAGTGTTGTAGCGATTGGTTGGTCCGAGCGCGAAACTTATCTTGGAAGTCTGGAGTCGTTTCCTTGCGTTGCACCAGACTTGTGCGTCGGCGGTCGTGGCGCAGCTAGGTTAGGCCCATGCATGCTTCCGCATACTCCCCACGCTCTCCTTTGTGCTCTATGTCCTCAGGTCCCAGCCCTCAGGCGAGCTCAGCCGCCGCTGGTATGCCAGGTCGCGATGCCGTGGTCAAGGCCAGGGGGTGAGGGCTGGAGAGCCAGTAGGAGCTCCTGAGTCACGATGCTTAGGAGCCCCCTTTTAACGCGCAAGCGAATCGCGCAAGAGAAGAAGGAGCCCGCGGTACCAGCCTCTATTGCCCTCAGGAGGTTCCTGCAAGTCAGTGCGAGGAGGGGCACAGATTGCCATTATGATTGCCGGCCAGGCACTGAGGGCCTGGTGAGGTGACGCGCACGGGGCGTGCCGCGGGCCAGAGCTCGACCGCTCAGGTTTATCGACGTTGCAGGGACGGACCCAAGGACAAGCGTCGTGCCAGTGTGAACAGCTCCTGTGGTTGGTGACAATCAAGCGGGTGATAGCCATAGATAGATTATGCATGAGAAGCAAACTAGCTCAGGTAAGTGCAAGAACGATTCATGCCACTGGGCTGGACCCGAGTGGCTTGGGGATGGTGCAGCCCGAGGGGAGCCCCCGGCAAAGAAGCTAAAGATGTAAATGGATACATGCCACAGGGATGGACCCAGGCGGCCTGGGAATGATGAAGCCCGAGGGGCGCTCCCAGCTAAATAAACTTAGAAGATGTCACCTGGTTCTGTTGTCGAAGGGGTGTTGAGGCAGCTGAAGACGCACGATGAAGGGGTTGCTCCTCACGAGCCACCAGGGCCCTAAGCCTTGGGAGGCTCTGGGGGCCCAGGCGGTTCTTTGAGCACCGTCTCCATCTCCGCCAGGACGGTATGGTGCCTGGCCTCCTGAGTCGGCAGGATGCTCTGCAGGTTGCGCTGGAAGGCAGACGCCACGCTCGACAGGCCAAAAGGCATGCGAACGTAGCTGTGAGGCGGGCCCTCACAGCGGCCCACGCGCGAAGGCCAGAAAAGCTCCTGAGATGCGGCCCTGTTGAGCCCTGGGATGTCGATGTAGACGCGCAACCCACCATCCTCGCCTGGATGGGGAGCCGTGCCAGGTGAGCGGCGGTCGCCGCGCATGGCTCTTGCATCCTGTAGTTCCCGAGTGGTCTTGGCAATGAACTCCTGAGCGCTGGGTGCTCCTCGCCCAGTGTCTTCCTGAGGGAAATATGCTGTGAAGCACGCCTCCACGTGGTGCCCGAGCGCCTCCCTCGTGATGTTGCCAAGGTCTGAGGCCCTCCAGAAGAGAGCCCCCGAGCCTTGCCCGAGGAGGGCGCCGGGCGCGCCTTCCTATGCGAGGGAGGAAGGCGCCCCAGGCGCGGGCGCTTATCCTGACGTGGCTCCACTTTCCTCAGGCCCTGAGCGGAGTAGCTGCTTCTTCTTCTTGGGGACGACCTCAGGAGGGTACAGCGCTGCATTGATGTCGGGGTCTTTGATTAACGCTGCTTGGAACACCGCATCTCTTTCTTCGCAGGGGACTGTGATGATCCTGCCGCTTCCTCGCATCTTGAGGACGTTGTAGCCATGGTGCGTCACTGCCATGAACTTGGCCAGGGCTGGGTACCCGAGGATGGCGTTGTATGGCACGCGGATGTGGGCGACATCGAAGTCGATGAGCTCAGTGCGGTAGTTGTCGTGTTGTCCGAAGGTGACAGGGAGGCGGACCTACCCTATCGGTGTGGTGGAACCGTCAGTCACTCCTGAGAAGGGCTTGGTAGGCTGAAGCTGATCGTAGGGCACTTGAAGTCTGTCGAACATCTCGACGGACAGGACATTAAGGCCTGCACCACCGTCTATGAGGGTCATGGTGACTTGTACGTTGCTGATGACGGGAGAGCAAAGCATTGGGAGGGCGCCAGCGGTGGCCGCGCACTTGAGCTGATCTGCAGAACTGAAGGTGATGGTGCACTTGGACAACCTAAGTGGGCGTGTGGCCTCGAGCCTGGGGAGGACTGCATTCACCTCGCGAGCAAACTTCTTGAAGATTCGCTGAGAGGCTGGGGCTTGAGCTCCGCCCAGGATGTAGGTAATACCCCGCGGCTCCTGGAAGCCCCCAACCCCCTCGTCCTGATGGTGGTCGTCGTTCCTTCCTGGTGGTGGCGGCATCGGAGGAAGACCAACGTTGCCTTGGGGACAGTCCTCGCGAGGCTGATCCCTCTAGGTGCCCTCAAGAGCCTGGTCTTGCTAGTGTTCCTCACGAGGCCGGTCACGCCACTCCTGGCAAGGGCCACGGTCGTCCCAGCGTCCTCCGCCACGTCCTCCTCCTCAGCCATAGCCCCGGTCATTGTGCTCGGCGTGTCGACCGAGGCATCCATCTCGAATGGCCCTGAGCTCTTGACAGTCATTGGTGTTGTGGCTGCGAATGTTGTGGAAGGCGCGGAACAGTCGGCTGCTCTTGAATGACAAGGGTTGGTCCCGGCCGCGCTTCTTGTCCGGCTCCGCCAAGAGTACGGCCACTCCCTTGCGCTTCACGTCCTTGGCCTTGGCTTTCTTCTCCTCTAGGTCGGCAGCTAGGAGCTCGAGGAGGGAAAGGCGCCCTTCCTCAACCCTTGCACACTTGGTCGCCAGGTTGAACAACACCAATGACGTGCACAACTCCTCGTGGATGGCGAGCTCCTCCTTCATCTTGACGTCGCGGACGCCATCAGAAAAAGCGGAGATGCTGGCCTTGTCCGTCACCTTGGGGATCTTGAGGCGGACGTAGTTGAAGCGCTGGATGTACTTCTAGAGGGTCTCCCCTAGTTGCTGCTTGACACGGCGCAGGTCACCCGCGGCCGGAGGGCGGTTGCGAGTGCCCTAGAAGTTGGGGACGAAGCGGTCGCGCATCTCGTTCCAGGAGGAGATGGAGCCCGGGGGTAGGTTCAGGAGCCATGAGCAGGCACCATCCTTCAGAGCCATGGGGAACCAGTTCGCCATGCCTTTCTCATCGCCGTTGGCTGCCTCGATGCTCAGTTCGTAGAGCTGCAGGAACTCCGCGGGGTCGGGGGTGCCGTCGTAGCGTGGAGGTTGATCTGGCTTCAACTTGCCCGGCCATGGGACGCTACGCAGCTCAGGAGTGAAGGCGCAGCAGCCCGCGGTGGCCACCGGGATCCTTTGCTGATGCGGAGCCTGCCCTTGATGTCCGCGCACCGCCACCGCAGGCGGCGCACGATCTTGTCGTAGTGGTGTTGGGAGCGCGAGAGCGTTTTCTTGTGGACGAGGAACTTCTTGGCAGCTTCCTTCTTCGCGGACGGGCGCCCGACGTGGCGGGTCGCGCCGGGGGGCCGCACGCCTTGGCGCCAGGATGCCGTCTTGGTGCGGAGGTGGTGGAGGTGGTGCTCCATTAGCCACGTCGCCCGCAGCTAGCGGAGGGCGAGGCAGCGAGAGGGAGGGCGCAGGGGAGCCCCCTGCGGCGCTGACGAGCTCGACGATGTGGTCCAGCCAGTCCTCCTAGAGGTCGTCGGTGGGGCGGTAGTGCAGGAGTTCGCGTGCCATGCACAACGCGGCATGCGCGTTCGTGGGAGCGCGACGAGCGTGAGACGACGAGCCGGTCGGGGTCAGTGACGGAGTGGCGGTGCGACTGTCCCGCTGCACCGAGGGGTGCAGCGAGGACGCTTGCTGCTCGTTCCCCACCGAGCGGGTGGTGGCGTTGGTGGCAAGTGACGGAGAACGACGGGGAGGCCCACCGACGGGAGCCGTCTGAGCAACGCGGGCGGCGAGGACGGCCCGGCGCTCAGCGTGAGCTCGGCGAGCGTCCGCCATGGATGCGACGAAGCGACGGGACACAGATCGACGGAAGGAAAGCTTCGGCGCACCCCTACCTGGCGCGCCAAATGTCGGATTTCAGGTTCCGGCAAAACCCTTGAGGTTCAAACACTGGGGTGCGCACGAAGGTTTCCCACTACCTAATCACGCCCTCAACCTCACCGCGATCTCAAAGCTTAGCTTGACGAGCCCGCAGCACAAGCGACACGAGATTTATACTGGTTTGGGCCACTGTTGTGGTGTAATACCCTACTCCAGTGTGGTGTGGTGGATTGCTTCTCGGGCTGAGGATGAAAAATACAAGGGGAAGAACAGCCTCCTGAGGAGGGGTGTTCTTGTGCTTGGTGGGTGTGAGGATGGAGTGGATCCAGTCCAAGATGAGTTGAGTTCGATCTGACCCGTTGCCTCCTACTGTGGTGGCTAGTCCTATTTATAGAGGCCCTGGTCCTCTTCCCAAATATTGAGCTGGAAGGGATGCCACAATGGCCAATTTGAAGGGGGACAGCTAGTACAAGCTATCCTGACTAAAGGTGGTCTTCACCTGCCAAAGGCTCTGGTGGTGACGCTGTCTTGGGCTCCACGGTGACCTTCGTCTTGCCTTCCTGCTGGTCTTGGTCTCGTTGCACCGATATGGAAACCTTTGCCTGATGCCTCAGTACGCATCGCCTGTGCTTGCCTCCTTAGCACCAAGGAGGAAACGAGGACACTGTGCGCGCTGGCGCCCGCCTGGCGCACGCCTGGCCTTGATCGTCATGGCTTACGTCATTGGAACCTCGCGAGGTTCGCATTGCCTTGATCTCTCCGCCCCTCGCGAGCCAGCCTGGTGAGGCCGCTCCCAAGGAGGTCTTGTGTCGTCCGCCTCGCAAGGTTTGGCCCCTCGCGAGGGTCTTGGGTGTTTGTGGTGAAGACGGGCCGTACTAGGCCACGAGTGGAGCCACACCACGGGCCACATGCAAGCAAGTCTGGGGACCCCCATTCCTAGAACGCCGACAAATACATCATAGAAGATTGATTGTTAAGAGTTCGGCGGGCCAATCAGGATTACCTAATGAAGAAGCAGCTGGTATACGGGTAGGATGACCCGGAAAGGTTATGTCCTCTTTGGTGAATACACCTATGTTTGAACAAGATAACCTGGTCAAGAGGGTAGTAACGCTATGTTCTCTTTGGTGAATACACCTATGTTTGAACAGGAAGCCCCCAAGTGACATACTTATGAATTTTGTTCGTCGAGGACCTATGTTTCAGCTGTGCTGTGCTTCCAACTCTCTTTGGTCCCTGTAATTTGGGCATCAAGCCTCTTAAGTGAACATGTAAGACGATGATAATGACTCAACTTCGAAGAAGTGAAACGACAAAGGCCTTCAATTATCAGGGATGTTGGCTTTATTATACTATTTATAATATATACATCATCAAACTATGTACATCACGAGAGCTGGTGGCTGAAGTATAATAGGGCCGAAGATGAGCAATATTCCACGGCCCACGGGTCTCCTCCTCCGATGTACGTGAGTCCTTGTGGCCTCGAACATCGATAAGATAGTACGACCCATTATGTAGAGTCTTGCTGACCACAAAAGGTCCTTCCCAAGGCGGGGACAGTTTATGCATATCAGTTTGATCCTGGATAAGCCGGAGCACCAGGTCGCCTTCTTGAAAGGTTCTGGTATTGACCCGGCGGCTGTGATAATGACGTAGGTCCCGTTGATAAATCGCTGAACGAGCTGCCGCGAGGTTACGGTCCTCATCCGACAGGTCAAGTGCATCCTGATGTGCCCTTTCATTATTAGCTTCAACATAAGCCGCCGCACGGGGTGAATCGTGATGGATGTCACTAGGGAGAACCGCCTCTGCTCCATAAACCATGAAGAAAGGTGTGTAACCCGTAGATCTGTTGGGGGTCGTATTGATACTCCATAACACTGAAGGTAACTCCTCCATCCAACAGCCCCGCGTTCTTTGCAAAGGAACCATAAGCCGGGGCTTGATGCCTCGCAGAATCACTTGATTAGCTCGTTCTGCTTGACCATTAGACAGGAGGTGAGCCACGGAGGAAACATCAATTCGAATATGCTCCCGTTGACAAAATTCTTTCATACCACCTTTAGACAGATTAGTGCCATTGTCCGTTATAATGCTATGTGGAAAGCCAAAATGGAAGATCACCTTCTTAATGAATTGAACCGTCGTTGCTACATCACACTTGCTAACCGGCTCACTTCAACCCATTTAGTAAACTTGTCAACTGCCACCAAAAGGTGGGTCTTCTTATCTATGGACCTCTTGAAAGGCCCAACCATATCGAGCCCCCAAGTTGCAAACAGCCAAGTAATTGGAATCATCCTCAACCCTTGAGCCGGCGCATGAGCTCGTTGTGAAAACTTCTGGCAACCATCACATTTACTGACCAGATCCTCAGCATCAGCATGAGCCGTGAACCAATAAAACCCATGATGAAAAGCCTTGGCTACGAGAGATTTAGAGCCGGCATGATGACCACAATCTCCTTCATGAATCTCTCACAGAATCTCACAGCCTTCTTCAGGAGAGACGCAATGCTGAAATGCCCTTGTGACACTGCGATGGTGCAACTCCCCATTGACAATCGTCATTGACTTAGACCGCCGGGTTATCTGCCTGGCCAAGATCTCATCCTCAGGCAACTCGCCCCGGGTCATGTAAGCCAGATACGGAACTGTCCAATCAGGAATGGCATGAAGAGCCGCCACCAATTGTACTTCTGGGTCAAGAATAGCAATGTCCTCCTCTGTAGGTAATTTGACAGAAGGGTTATGCAGAATATCCAGGAACGTGTTAGGCGGCACTGGCTTACGCTAAGACCCTAACTGGCTTAAAGTGTCAGCCGCCTCATTCTTCCTGCGATCAATATGTTCAACTTGGTAACCCTTGAAGTGACCCGCAATAGCATCAACCTCTCGACGATAAGCCGCCATGAGGGGATCCTTAGAATCCCAAGTGCCAGAAACTTGTTGAGCTACCAGATCATAGTAGCCGAAGAACCTCACCTCCCTTAAGTTCATCTCTTTAGCCATCCGAAGACCATGGAGCAAGGCCTCAACTCAGCTGCATTGTTAGTACAAGGGAACATTAACCGGAGAACATAAGAAAATTTATCACCTCGTGGGGAAGTCAAGACAACTCCAGCTCCCGAGCCTTCCAACTGTGTGGATCCATCAAAGTGAATAGTCCAATATGTGTTATCCGGCTTTTCCTCAGGCGTCTGCAACTCTGTCAAATCATTGATAAAATCCACGAGTGCTTGTGACTTGATGGCCGTATGAGGCACATACTTCAAACCATGGGGTTCAAGCTCAATGGCCCACTTGGCTACCCGTCCTGTGGCTTCTCTATTTTGTATGATATCCCCTAAAGGAGCAGAGCTAACCACAGTAATGGGATGACCCAGAAAATATTGCTTGAGCTTCCGGCTTGCAATGAAGACCCCATATACAAGCTTCTGCCAATGCGGATACCTCTGCTTGGACTCAATAAGTACCTCGCTAATGTAGTAAACCGGCCGTTGGACCGGTTATTCCTTGCCTGCCTCTTTCCTTTCCACCACAATGGCCACACTAACAGCCCGGCTATTAGCTGCCACATATAACAACAAAGGCTCCTTTATCAATGGGAGCAGCAAGAACGGGCGGCTCAGCCAACTGTCTCTTCAGATCCTCAAACGCTTGATTACCAGCATCACTCCAAACAAATTGATCTATCTTCTTCTTCATCTGGTAAAGAGGGATAGCCTTCTCACCTAACCGGCTTACGAACTGGCATAAGGCCGCAATACCAGCCGCCAAATGCTGAACATCATTGACGCATGCCGGTTTAGCTAAGGAAGTAATAGCCTTGATCTTCTCCGGGTTAGCTTCAATGCCTCTGGTAGAAACCAGAAAACCCAAAAGCTTACCCGCCGATACACCAAAAACACACTTGGTCGGGTTAAGCATCATTATATAAACCCGGAGATTGGCAAACGTCTCCTTCAAATCATCAATCAGGGTCTCGTTCTTCCTGTATTTCACCACAATCTCATCTACGTAAGCATGAATATTACGCCCGATTTGAATGTGAAGGCAATTCTGCACACACCGCTGGTAATTCGCCTGGGCACTCTTGAGCCCGAAAGGCATAGACACATAGCAGAAGGCTCCAAACAGAGTAATGAAAGTTGTGTTCTCTTGGTCCTTAACCACCATCTTGATCTGATGATAACCAGAATAAGCATCCAAAAAACTAAAACGCTCACAACCCGCCCTAGCATCAATAATTTGATCAATACGAGGGAGAGCAAATGGATCAGCCGGACATGCCTTGTTTAAGTCCATGTAGTCCACACACATTCGCCAAGGGCCATTCTTCTTAAGCACCAACACCGGGTTAGCCAACCACTCAGGATGAAAAACTTCAACAATAAACCCGGCCGCCAAGAGCCTGGCCACTTCTTCACCAATGGCCTTCCGCCTCTCCTCGTTAAAACGACGAAGGAATTGCTTGACCGGTTTAAACTTCGGACCAATATTAAGAGTGTGGTTAGCGATCCCCTCAGTACACCCAGCATGTCTGAAGGCTTCCATGCATAAATGTCCCGGTTCTCATGGATGAACTCGATGAGCACGCTTTCCTATTTCGGATCCAGATTAGCACTGATGTTGAACTGCTTAGATGAGTCACCAGGAACAAAATCAAACATTTTTGTGTCATCTACTGACTTAAACTTTAGCGAAGGATCATGCTCTGTAGTTGGCTTTTTCAAGGACGTCATGTCCGCCGGGTCAACATTATCCTTGTAAAATTTCAGCTCCTCCGTTGCACAAGCAGACTCAGCATAAGCAGCATCGCCTTCTTCACACTCCAAGGCCACCTTGCAACTCCCATGCACTGTGATGATGCCCTTGTAACCTGGCATCTTAAGTTGCAAGTAGACATAACAAGTCCTCGCCATGAATTTAGCATAAGCCGGCCGCCCAAACAGAGCAGGATAAGGGCTCTGTCGGTGTGGTGGAACCGTCAGTCACTCCTGAGAAGGGCTTGGTAGGCTAAAGCTGATCGTAGGGCACTTGAAGTCTGTCGAACGTCTCGACAGACAGGACGTTAAGGCCTGCACCACCTCTATGAGGGTCTTGGTGACTTGTACGTTGCTGATGACGGGAGAGCAAAGCATTGGGAGGGCGCCAGCGGTGGCCGCGCACTTGAGCTGATCTGCAGAACTGAAGGTGATGGCGCACTTTGACAACCTAAGCGGGCGTGTGGCCTTGAGCCTGGGGAGGACTGCATTCACCTCGTGAGCAAACTTCTTGAAGATTCGCTGAGAGGCGGGGGCTTGAGCTCCGCCCAGGATGCAGGAAATACCCCGCGGCTCCTGGAAGCCCCTAGCCCCCTCGTCCTGATGGTGGTCGTCGTTCCTTCTTGGTGGTGGCGGCAGCGGAGGAAGACCAGCGTTGCCTTGGGGACGGTCCTCGCGAGGCTGATCCCTCTAGGCACCCTCAAGAGGCTAGTCTTGCCAGCGTTCCTCACGAGGCCGGTCACGCCACTCCTGGCGAGGGCCACGGTCGTGCCAGCGTCCTCCGCCAGGTCCTCCTCCTCAGCCATAGCCCCGGTCGTTGTGCTCGGCGCGTCGACCGAGGCGTCCATCTCGAGTGGCCCTGAGCTCTTGACGGTCATTGGTGTTGTGGCTATGAATGTTGTGGAATGCGCGGAACGTTCGGCTGCTCTTGAATGACTCGGGTTAGTCCCGGCCGCGCTTCGTGTCCGGATCCGCCGTGAGTATGGCCACTCCCTTGCGCTTCACGTCCTTGGCCTTGGCTTTCTTCTCCTCTAGGTCGGCAGCTAGGAGCTCGAGGAGGGAAAGGCGCCCTTCCTCAGCCCTTGCACACTTGGTCGCCAGGTTGAACAACTCCAATGACGTGCACAACTCCTCGTGGATGGCGAGCTCCTCCTTCATCTGAACGTCGCGGACGCCATCAGAAAACGCGGAGATGCTGGCCTCGTGCGTCACCTTGGGGATCTTGAGGCGAACGTAGTTGAAGCGCTGGATGTACTTCTAGAGGGTCTCCCCTGGCTGCTGCTTGACACGGCGCAGGTCACCCGCGGCCTGAGGGTGGTCGCGAGTGCCCTGGAAGTTGGGGACGAAGCGGTCGCGCATCTCGTTCCAGCAGGAGATGGAGCCCGGGGGTAGGTCCAGGAGCCATGAGCAGGCACCATCCTTGAGAGCCATGGGGAACCAGTTCGCCATGACTTTCTCATTGCCGATGGCCGCCTCGATGCTTAGTTCGTAGAGCTGCAGGAACTCCGCGGGGTCGGGGGTGTCGTCGTTGCGTGGTGGTTGGTCTGGCTTCAACTTGCCCGGCCATGCGACGCTACGCAGCTCAGGAGTGAAGGCGCAGCAGCCCGCGGTGGCCACCGGGACCCTTTGCTGATGCGGAGCTTGCCCTTGATGTCCGCGCACCGCCACCGCTGGCGACGCACGGTCTTGTCCTAGTGCTGTTGGGAGAACGAGAGCGTTTTCTTGCGGACGAGGAACTTCTTGGCGCACGGGCGCCCGACGCGGCGGGTCGCGCCGGGGGGCCACATGCCTTGGCTCCAGGATGCCGTCTTGGTGCGGAGGTGGTGGAGGTGGCGCTCCATTAGCCACGTCGCCCGTAGCTGGCGGAGGGCGAGGCAGCGAGAGGGAGGGCGCAGGGGAGCCCCCTGCGGCGCTGACGAGCTCGGCGATGTGGTCCAGCCAGTCCTCGTAGAGGTCGTCGGTGGGGCGGTAGTGCAGGAGTTCGCGTGCCATGCACAACACGGCATGCGCGTCCGTGGGAGCGCGACGAGCGTGAGACGACGAGCCGGCCGGGGTCAGTGACGGAGTGGCGGTGCGGCTGTCCCGCCGCACCGAGGGGTGCAGCGAGGACGCTTGCTGCTCGTTCCCCACCGTGTCGGTGGTGGCGTTGGCGGCAGGTGACGGAGAACGACGGGGAGGCCCACCGACGGGAGCCGTCTGAGCAACGCGGGCGGCGAGGACGGCCCGGCGCTCAGCGTGAGCTCGGCGAGCATCCGCCATGGATGCGACGAAGTGATGGGACACAGATCGACGGAAGGAACACTTCGGCGCACCCCTACCTGGCGCGCCAAATGTCGGATTTCGGGTTCCGGCAAAACCCTTGAGGTTCGAACACTGGGGTGCGCACGAGGTTTCCCACTACCTAATCACGCCCTCAACCTCGCCGCGATCTCAAAGCTTAGCTCGACGTGCCCACAACGCAAGAGACACGAGATTTATACTGGTTTGGGCCACCGTTGTGGTGTAATACCCTATTCCAGTGCGGTGTGGTGGATTGCTTCTCGGGCTGAGGATGAAAAATACAAGGGGAAGAACAGCCTCCTGACGAGGGGTGTTCTTGTGCTTGGTGGGTGTGAGGATGGAGTGGATCCAGTCCAAGATGAGTTGAGTTCGATCTGACCCGTTGCCTCCTACTGTGGTGGCTAGTCCTATTTATAGATGCCCTGGTCCTCTTCCCAAATATTGAGCGGGAAGGGATGCCACAATGGCCAATTTGAAGGGGGACAGCTAGTACAAGCTATCCTGACTAAAGGTGGTCTTCGCCTGCCAAAGGATCTGGTGGTGACGCTGTCTTGGGCTCCACGGTGACCTCCATCTTGCCTTCCTGCGGGTCTTGGTCTCGTTGCACCGATATGGAAACCTTTGCCTAATGCCTCAATACTCATCGCCTGCGCTTGCCTCCTTAGCACCAAAGAGGAAACGAGGACACTGTGCGTGCTGGAGCCCGCCTGGCGCCCGCCTGGCCTTGATCGTCATGGCTTACATCATTGGAACCTCGCGAGGTTCGCATTGCCTTGATCTCTCCGCCCCTCGCGAGCCAGCCTGGTGAGGCCGTTCCCAAGGAGGTCTTGTGTCGTCCGCCTCGCGAGGTTTGGCCCCTCGCGAGGGTCTTGGGTGTTTGTGGTGAAGACGGGCCATACTAGGCCACGAGTGGAGCCACGCCATGGGCCGCATGCAAGCAAGTCTGGGGACCCCATTCCTAGAACGCCGACAAAGACATCATAAAAGATTGATTGTTAAGGGTTCAGCAGGCCAATCAGGATTACCTAATGAAGAAGCAGCTGGTATACGGGTAGGATGACCCGGAAAGGTTATGTCCTCTTTGGTGAATACACCTATGTTTGAACAAGATAACCTGGTCAAGAGGGTAGTAACGCTATGTTCTCTTTGGTGAATACACCTATGTTTGAACAGGAAGCCCCCAAGTGACATACTTATGAATTGTGCTCGTCGAGGACCTATGTTTCAGCTGTGCTGTGCTTCCAACTCTCTTTGGCCCTGTAATTTGGGCGTCAAGCCTCTTAAGTGAACATGTAAGACGATGATAAGGACTCAGCTTCTAAGAAGTGAAATGACAGAGGCCCTCAATTATCAGGGATGCCAGCTTTATTATACTGTTTATAATATATACATCATCAAACTATGTACATCACGAGAGCTGGTGGCTCAAGTATAGTCGGGCCGAAGATGAGCAATATTCCACGGTCGACGGGTCTCCTCCTCTGATGTGCGTGAGTCTTTCTAGCCTCGAACGTCGATAAGATAGTACGACCCATTATGTAGATTCTTGCTGACCACAAAAGGTCCTTCCCAAGGCGGGGACAGTTTATGCATATCAGTTTGATCCTAGATAAGCCGGAGCACCAGGTCGCCTTCTTGAAAGGTTCTGGTATTGACCCGGCGGCTGTGATAATGACGTAGGTCCAGTTGATAAATCACTGAACAAGCTGCCGCGAGGTCATGGTCCTCATCCAACAGGTCAAGTGCATCCTGACGTGCCCTTTCATTATCAGCTTCAACATAAGCCGCCGCACGGGGTGAATCGTGACGGATGTCACTAGGGAGAACCGCCTCTGCTCTATAAACCATGAAGAAAGGTGTGTAACCCGTAGATCTTTTGGGGATTGTATTGATACTCCGTAACATTGAAGGTAACTCCTCCACCAACAGCCCGACGTTCTTTGCAAAGGAACCATAAGCCGGGGCTTGATGCCTTGCAGAATCTCTTGATTAGCTCGTTCTGCTTCAGCATTAGACTGGGGGTGAGCCACGGAGGAAACATCAATTCGAATATGCTACCGTTGACAAAATTCTTTCATACCACCTTTAGACAGATTAGTGCCATTGTCCGTTATAATGCTATGTGGAAAGCCAAAATGGAAGATCACCTTCTTAATGAATTGAAACGTCGTTGCTACATCACACTTGCTAACCGGCTCACTTCAACCCATTTAGTAAACTTGTCAACTGCCACCAAAAGGTGGGTCTTCTTATCTTTGGACCTCTTGAAAGGCCCAACCATATCGAGCCCCCAAGTTGCAAACAGCCAAGTAATTGGAATCATCCTCAACACTTGAGCCGGCGCATGAGCTCGTTGTGAAAACTTCTGGCAACCATCACATTTACTGACCAGATCCTCAGCATCAGCATGAGCCGTGAACCAATAAAACCCATGACGAAAAGCCTTGGCTACGAGAGATTTAGAGCCGGCATGATGACCACAATCTCCTTCATGAATCTCTCATAGAATCTCACAGCCTTCTTCAGGAGAGACGCAATGCTGAAATGCCCTTGTGACACTGCGATGGTGCAACTCCCCATTGACAATCGTCATTGACTTAGACCGCCGGGTTATCTGCCTGGCCAAGATCTCATCCTCAGGCAACTCGCCCCGGGTCATGTAAGCCAGATACGGAACTGTCCAATCAGGAATGGCATGAAGAGCCGCCACCAATTGTACTTCCGGGTCAGGAATAGCAACATCCTCCTCTGTAGGTAATTTGACAGAAGGGTTAAGCAGAATATCCAGGAACGTGTTAGGCGGCACCGGCTTACGCTAAGACCCTAACTGGCTTAAAGTGTCAGCCGCCTCATTCTTCCTGCGATCAATATGTTCAACTTGGTAACCCTTGAAGTGACCCGCAATAGCATCAACCTCTCGACGATAAGCCGCCATGAGGGGATCCTTAGAATCCCAAGTGCCAGAAACTTGTTGAGCTACCAGATCATAGTTGCCGAAGAACCTCACCCCGCTTAAGTTCATCTCTTTAGCCATCCGAAGACCATCGAGCAAGGCCTCAACTCAGCTGCATTGTTAGTACAAGGGAACATTAACCGGAGAACATAAGAAAATTTAACACCTCGTGGGGAAGTCAAGACAACTCCAGCTCCCGAGCCTTCCAACTGTGTGGATCCATCAAACTGAATAGTCCAATATGTGTTATCCGGCTTTTCCTCAGGCGTCTGCAACTCTGTCAAATCATTGATAAAATCCACGAGTGCTTGTGACTTGATGGCCGTACGAGGCACATACTTTAAACCATGGGGTTCAATCTCAATGGCCCACTTGGCTACCCATCCTGTGGCTTCTCTATTTTGTATGATATCCCCTAAAGGAGCAGAGCTAACCACAGTAATGGGATGACCCAGAAAATATTGCTTGAGCTTCCGGCTTGCCATGAAGAACCCATATACAAGCTTCTGCCAATGCGGATACCTCTGCTTGGACTCAATAAGTACCTCGCTAATGTAGTAAACCGACCGTTGGATCGGTTACTCCTTGCGTGCCTCTTTCCTTTCCACCACAATGGCCACACTAACAACCCGGCTATTAGCTGCCACATATAACAACAAAGGCTCCTTTATCAATGGGAGCAGCAAGAACGGGCGGCTCAGCCAACTGTCTCATCAGATCCTCAAACGCTTGATTAGCAGCATCACTCCAAACAAAGTGATCTATCTTCTTCTTCATCTGGTAAAGAGGGATAGCCTTCTCACCTAACCGGCTTATGAACTGGCTTAAGGACGCAATACCACCCGCCAAATGCTGAACATCATTGACGCATGCCGGTTTAGCTAAGGAAGTAATAGCCTTGATCTTCTCCGGGTTAGCTTCAATGCCTCTGTTAGAAACCAGAAAACCCAAAAGCTTACCCGCCGGTACACCAAAAACACACTTGGTCAGGTTAAGCATCATTTTATAATCCCGGAGATTGTCAAACGTCTCCTTCAAATCATCAATCAGGGTCTCGTTCTTCCTGTATTTCACCACAATGTCATCTATGTAAGCATGAATATTACGCCCGATTTGAATGTGAAGGCAATTCTGCACACACCGCTGGTAAGTCGCCTGGGCACTCTTGAGCCCGAAAGGCATAGACACATAGCAAAAGGCTCCAAACGGAGTAATGAAAGGTGTGTTCTCTTGGTCCTTAACCGCCATCTTGATCTGAGGATAACCAGAATAAGCATCCAAAAAACTAAAACGCTCACAACCCGCCCTAGCATCAATAATTTGATCAATACGAGGGAGAGCAAATGGATCAGCCGGACATGCCTTGTTTTAGTCCGTGTAGTCCACACACATTCGCCAAGGGCCGTTCTTCTGAAGCACCTACACCGGGTTAGCCAACCACTCAGGATGAAAACTTCAACAATAAACCCGGCGCCAAGAGCCTGGCCACTTCTTCACCAATGGCCTTCCGCCTCTCCTCGTTAAAATGACGAAGGAATTGCTTGACCGGTTTAAACTTCAGATCAATATTAAGAGTGTGGTCAGCGATCCCCTCGGTACACCCGGCATGTCTGAAGGCTTCCATGCAAAAATGTCCCGGTTCTCACGGATGAACTCAATGAGCACGCTTTCCTATTTCGGATCCAGATTAGCACTGATGCTGAACTGCTTAGATGAGTCGCGAGGAACAAAATCAACCATTTTTGTGTCATCTGCTGACTTAAACTTTAGCGAAGGATCATGGTCTGTAGTTGGCTTTTTCAAGGACGTCATGTCCGCCGGGTCAACAT
This sequence comes from Aegilops tauschii subsp. strangulata, assembly GCF_002575655.3. Taxonomy (NCBI): domain Eukaryota; kingdom Viridiplantae; phylum Streptophyta; class Magnoliopsida; order Poales; family Poaceae; genus Aegilops; species Aegilops tauschii. The sequence goes on along the minus strand of NC_053040.3, from coordinate 284,711,775 downwards.
TATCCTTGTAAAATTTCAGCTCCTCCGTTGCACAAATAGACTCAGCATAAGCAGCATCGCCTTCTTCACACTCCAAGGCCACCTTGCAACTCCCATGCACTGTGATGGTGCCCTTGTAACCTGGCATCTTAAGTTGCTAGTAGACATAACAAGGCCTTGCCATGAATTTAGCATAAGCCGGCCGCCCAAACAGAGCAGGATAAGGGCTCTGTCGGATGTGGGGTTCCCGCAAAACCCTTAAGGTTCGAACTCTGGGGTGCGCGTGAAGTTCTTTCCCTCCTACCGATCTACGGCCTAGCTCACTAAGATCTCGCGGACGAACTCGACGAACTAGCAACACAGAAAGACACGAGATTTATACTGGTTCGGGCCACCGTCGTGGTGTAATACCCTACTCCAGTGTGTGGTGGTGGATTGCCTCTTGGGCTGATGCTGAACAGTACAAGGGGAAGAACAGCCTCCTGAGGTTGAGGTGTTCTCGTGCTCGGCTAACTTGTGTGGGTGAGACGGCTCTGAATCCCCTAGCTCACCGTGGTGGCTAGTTCTACTTATATAGGCCCTGGTCCTCTCCCCAAATATTGAGCGGGAAGGGAGCCAACAATGGCGGGCTAATTTGAAAGGGGACAGCTAGTACAAGCTATCCAGACAAAAGTGGTCTTCGCCTGCGAAAGGCTCTGGGGGTGACGCCGTCCTGGGCTCCACGGTGACCTCCGTCCTGCTAGCCTGCTAGTCTTGGTCTCATTGCACCGATATGGAAACCTTTGCCTGATGCCTCGGTACTCCGCACCTGCGCTGACTTCCTTAGCACCAAAGAGGAAACCAGGACGCTGCGCGTGCTGGCGCCCGCCTGGTGTCGATCGTCATGGCTCACGTCACGAGAGCCTCGCGAGGTTTGCCCCGCCTTGATAACTCTGCTCCTCACCAGGCAGCCTGGTGAGGCCGCTCCTGAGGAGGTCTTGCGTCGTCCGGCTCGCGAGGCTTGGCCCCTCGCGAGGGTCTTGAATGCTTTGTTGATGAAGACGGGCCGTACAGGCCCGCTAGCATAGCCACGCCGTGGGCCGCAGGCAGGCAAGTTTGGGGACCCCCGTTCCCAGAACGCCGACAGTAGCCCCCGGGCCCCAAAAGCCTGCGGCCTTGGTCGACGCGTGGCGGTTGATTGGACGTGGGTGTCTCCACTTCCCCACGCTGCCTCGTCAACTTCTCGATTTGACAAGTCCCTGCGACATGCAAGGAAAATCATCATTACCTCTGATCGTGGGAGGCGCCGGTTGGCCTTCTTCCGCTATAAATGGGAGGGGGGCAGAGCCCCCATCGCCTATCTCTTCTCGGTTCACTCACTTCTTCCTCCTTGCTCCACCGCTAGCAGCAATGGCACCCATCCGAAGGCTCTCCGCTGAAGAGGAAGGAAAGCCCCCCCGCGATGATCCGGGGCCGCTCCCGCCGAAGAAGAGGTCGGTCCATCATCGCGACGAAGCGGCGATGCAGGTGGTGACGAGGCCTTGGTGCGAGCGGCCTCCTCCAGGGTATCCGCTACACTTGTACGCCCGAGCCAAGGGCTCAGGAGGGCGGAGCGACGAGCAGCGCCGCCCGCGCCGCGTCCGTGGTCGCCGCACCATGGCGTCACGTGTCGTCGCCCCTAGAATCTACGGCTCGGATTCCTCGCGCGAGCTTGTGCTATGGGTTGGGCGCCGATGCCCCAAGCTCTTGGATCCGCTTCCCGCGGTTCTTCTCCGACGTGATGCCGCCGAGGGGGCCTCTCGAGCTCTGGCGGCAGCATGCCAACTGCAATGCTCCGGCGACTGGAGCAGAGATCGAAGCGGTCCCCACCGGCAAGATCTTCATGACCCACGGCTGGGACGAGGTTGCGTGGGTTTGCCGCGCGGAAGGCGCCCTCGCGATCCACTTTGATTACGATGGTTACCTCCACGCTCTTCTTCAAGGTCTTCGACGCGGAGGGCCATCGCCTGGAGTGTTGCCCTGGAGGGGAGCGCCAGGCTGACGCGCGCTCCGCTCGCGGCTACTCCAGCAGCAGCAGCCCCTGGGAGTCTAGCGACTCTCCTGAGCTTTATGAGACTTCGGAGACGAGCGACGACAGCTACGTGCCCCCGAGCTCTTGCCGGGCTCGGAGCAGCGCCGCGGCGTCCAGCCGCCGCCGCCGCTGATCTGGATGGGGTCGGCGCCGGCCTCTCGTGGCCCACTGTTGATGATTGCGTCCGCCACGGGAGGTTCCAGATAGGATTCCTCTTAGTTCTTGCTTTTGTTCCCTACGAAGAATCATGAAGTACCCCGTGGGGTGTGTAAAAGGTCTGTAATGTCTTTTGCGTATATATTCCAGGTTATGAAAATCTGCAATGTCCTGTAAAGGCTCGGTCTCCCCTTTCCAACCTCGCGATAGCTTGTTGCTCTACGCCGACAGGTCCCTGTCCCTAGGCAGGCTGCAGCCATCGCTGGTATGCCAGGTCGCGTGCCGTGGTCAAGGCCAGGAGGTGAGCGGCCCGAGGTCCAGTAAGAGCCCCTGAGGCGCGATGCTCAGGAGGTCCCCTTTAGCGCTCAAGCAACTATGGTAATGTAAGAAAGGGATGCGATGTGGCCGCAACAGGAATGCAGCGAGCATGACGCCTAGGTTCCAACAACTTTGTTGTACGGAGCTCGCGACTTATCTTGGCAGTTCGGGGTCGATTCTTCGCGATGCGCCAGATCTGCGCGCAAACATCTGCAGCGTAGCTAGGTTAGGCCCGTACAGGTCCTCCCCCTTCCAATGCTTTCCTTCATGCTCTACGTCCTCAGGTCCCGCCCCTCGAGGGAGCTCAGCCGCCGCTGGTATGCCAGGTCGCGATGCCGTGGACAAGGCCAGGGGGTGAGGGCTGGAGAGCCAGTAAGAGCTCTCTGGGGGTGACGCCATCTTGGGCTCAACGGTGACCTCCGTCCTGCTGGCCTGCTGGTCTTGGTCTCGTTGCACCGATATGGAAACCTTTGCCTGATGCGTCGGTACTCCGCGCATGCGCTGGCTTCCTTAGCACCAAAGATGAAACAAGGACGCTGCGCGCGCTGGCGCCCGCCTGGTGTCGATCGTCGTGGCTCACGTCACGAGAGCCTCGCGAGGTTTGCCCTGCCTTGATAACTCCGCTCCTCGCAAGGTAGCCTAGTGAGGCCGCTCCTGAGGACGTCTTGCATCGTCCGCCTCGCGAGGCTTGGCCCCTCGCGAGGGTCTTGAATGCTTTTTTGATGAAGATGGGCCGTACAGGCCCGCTAGCATAGCCACGTCGTGGGCCGCAGGCAGGCAAGTCTGGGAACCCCCGTTCCCAGAACGCCGACAGGCTCTTGATCTTAACCATTTCGAAGGTTAGAGTCTCAGATCTGAAATCATGCTCATCTCCGAAAGCAAGCTCCAACGATATCTTACCCACTAGATACGCTGACTTACCAGGCACCACACCGTGAAAAATGGTGTTTGACGGCTTAAGATTTTTGTCGGTCAGTCACATGCGACGGAAGGTTTCATAATAAAGTATATTAATGCTGCTGCCTACATCCATGAGTACCTTAGTAAATTTATAGCCCCCAACCTGAGGCGCCACCACCAAAGCTAAGTGACCCGGATTGTCAACCTGGGGCGGGTGATCCTCACGGCTCCATACTATAGGCTGCTCCGACCACCGTAAGTAACGTGGTACTGCCGGCTCAATAGCATTCAGTGCCCTCTTATGAAGCTTCTGGTCCCGCTTACACAAGCTAGTGGTGAAGACGTGGTACTTCCCACTATTCAATTGCTTCAGGTTGCTCTGATATCCCCAACAGCCACCGCAGCAGCCTTCTCGCGCTGCTCTGCTTCACCCAGCCTCGACTTGAGGGCGGTGGTTCTGCCCTCACCTTCGGCTTCCACGAGCTTCAGCTTCAGGTCGTGCATGTTGGCGAGATCTGCACGAGCCTTCGCCACCCTTCGGTCAACTTCCTCCTGGATCCTGGCCTCGCGCGCACTAGCGGCATCCTCCGCCTGGGCGACCTGGCGCTCCCTCGTTTCCAACCGTTCAAGCTCGAGGCTGGGCTCCATGGCCTCCAGCATCAGCACCTCCTCGCGCTTCAAGATCTCAACCTCTTTGGAAGGCGCCCCCTTCATCGACGCCAAGGCGGCCCTGCGCGCCTCGGCTTGCCGCTCCAGGGAGGCGTTCAGGGCCCGGAGCTCCCCTTCGCGCTTCTCTGCAGCCTCGCGGCAGTGGTCAACCTCCCTGGCCTCCTCCGAGGCCAGGGCGCTGGCCTCGCGTGAGGTGGCAAGGGATGCCTCGGCCTTTGCGCTGGCACGCTCACGCTGGAGATGCCCGAAGTCGATGGCCACCTTCAACTGATGCCATTCGTACGCCAGCCGAAGGCCTTTGGTTTCAAGGCGAGTGTCAACATCCACGAGCTCTTCCCTGAGCCGGCTCAGCGCACCCATCGCCTCCGGAAAGAGCACATGGCGGACGGCACCGCGCACGCGTGCAAACTTGATCGCGCGGCCAGGTCCGTCCTCCGCGCCAAGGGTTGATGAAGAAGTTCGAAGCGGCTCGCCCGCTCCCGGCAGAGGGCTGGAGGCGGGCGCCTTTCCAACCGCCCTTAGGGCCTCGGCGGAGCCCCGGTGTGGCGGGGTCTCGTGGCTCGAAGGTGAGGCCAGGGCCGCGGTCGCCCAGCCGCGGGCAAGGACAAGTGGTGGGCCCCTCAGCACACTCTCCATACCCTAGGCAGGACCGTGAAGGAGGGACGAAAAGAGCGCAGGGTCAAGATGCCAAGCCGACGCGTCCGCCTCCCTGGCAGGCCTCGCGCCATGCGCGGCAGGCCAACATGAGGCGCTCAGGGTCAGTAGGGAGCCCGAAGCAGGCGGAGGTTGCTTCTCAGGAGACTTCATCGCCCTAGAGGAAGGGACCCTAAGGAACTGCGGTCAGGAAGAGAAACGACGCTCAAGAAATTACAAAGATAAGGTACTCACTCGTCAATAGCAATGTACTTCCTCTGCTTCAATGGCCGGAAGGCATCGCCACTGCAGCTTGGAAATCCCTTCCTCTTGTGGAGCGCTTCGAAGTTCAGTCGGAGCTGGCCGAAACCCTGGGCACGGTCACCAGTGTCGGGCACACCTGGTGTGGCTCCAGAGGAGGCGACCTTAGGAGTGCGGGGCTGCGTGGATTCCTCGGCTTCCGCCTCACGACGGCTAGCCAGGGCCTCGGGGGCTCCAGCCTCGGGAGCATCGGACTGCGTCGTTCCCCCAGCCGCTTCCTAGGGATGGCTATCGTGAGTCCCAGGGGTCGGCGCATCAGGAACCTTGGGCGACATCGGTTCCTCGACAGCAGTGCTGCCAGCATTCGACGGCGATCGCCCCCTGCACCCACTTCCGGGGAGATCACTGCGCTGGCGGCGGGCAATGCAGCCGCGAAGACAGGGCTCTCGCGAGGCCCTTCAAGGCAAGCTGGGTGCAGCCTCCATTCATCAAAGGGGGCATCTGCCTCGCGAATTCCACCTTGTTCGCGCAGCAGTACAGAAGGCAGCCCACCTCCGGCAGGTTGGATGGCATCGGGTCGCCCGTCAGGAGCTCGAGCACCGTGTGCCGCGCCTCAAGGGGAAGAGCAGGCACTTGAAGCCTCATGCAGTCCCTGTAGCCGGAGAAGGCCCACATCGCCGGGAGGGGCGCTGAAGCGGAGCAATGCGGTACCAGATGTACTCCTTCACAACCATAGGCGTCGTCACCCCAAGCTCCTTCAACCTGGCCAGCCGGTGCCAGACGTGGGCGAGCCGCCGGTCGACGAGTTTCGCGTGTCCCTAGCCGGAGCTCGGGGCAGCCGAAATCCGCTGGAGCAGCAACATAGGGCTACGCACACGAACATCCACAAACACCCACCGCTTCCTAAAGCCTCCGACGACCGGCGAGAGCTCGAAGTCAATCCCTGAGCCGGCCGTCGCCGCGCCGGCCTGAAGGGATACACACCCTGAGAGCTGGAGTGCATCTGTCAGGTGGAGCGAGAAGAAGTGGCGAAGCAAGGCCACAGAGGGGGGCATGCCCACCATGGCTTCGTAGACGAAGGCGAAGACAGCAAGGAGGATGATGGATTGGGGATTGAGGTGCAGCACATTGATCTGGTAATGCGAGAGTACCACGTTGAATAAATCGGAGAAAGGAGGAATCAGGCCTACCCAGAGGGCGTGAAGATGGATGGGGACCACGGTGGCCATCCTATCAATTTCGGCGCAGGAAGCAGGCCAGGCCACCGTCGCCCCCCACTCATTGGAATCGGCGGTTAGCACTGAGCGTACCTTGCCCATCGCCTCTTCGTTGAGCACCACCGACCGCTCGATGGCGGGCTCGAGGACCGGTGGCGTGGGGGCCGAGGTACGGGACTCTATCTTCCCATTCTTCTTCCGGCTGGGCGCCATGGCAGCGGGGAGAGTTGGTGGCAGGTCGGACTAGGGAAGGGATCCACTGTTTTCCGGAAGGCGCAGGAGCTGCAGAGCGCGCTACCTGTAATGGAGGCGGAGTTGTGTAGACAACAGTGGCCGCCTAGCCAGGCGGAAATCGAGGCTGCGTGGGGTAGTGGAGACGCCCACGTCCTGTCAATCGCCACGCGTCATTCAAGGTCGCTGGCTATTGGGGCCCGCGGCGCTCCGCACTTGCCCTTTGGCTTTGCCTCGAAGCCAAGTACGAGCGCGCCTTGGGCCCGGGGGCTACTGTCGGCGTCCTGGGAACGGGGGTACCCAAAATTCCATGCCTGCGGCCCAGGGCGTGGCTCCACCAACGGCCTGGTATGGCCCATCTTTAGCAGCAACCACTCAAGACCCTCGCGAGGGGCCGAGCCTCGCGAGGCGGACGACACCAAGACCTCCTAAGGAGCGGCCTCGCTAGGCTGGCTCCCGAGGAGAGGAGATATCTATGCAAGGGGCACCTCGCGAGGTGTGCGTGACGTGAGCCGTGACGACCAAGGCCAGGCGGGCGCCAGCGGCGCAGAGTACTAAATGCCTCTTTGGTACTAAACGGGCAAGCGCAGGCGAGGAGTCCCGAGGCATCAGGCAAAGGTTTCCATATCGGTGCAACGAGACCAAGACCAGCAGGACGGCAGGACGAAGGTCACTGCGGAGCCCACAGCGGTGTCACCACTAGAGCCTTTGGCAGGCGAAGACCACCTTTTGTCAGGATAGCTTGTACTAGTTGTCTCCCTTCAAACTTGGCCGTTGTGGGATCCCTTCCCTCCTAACATTTGGGAAGAGGACCCGGGCCTCTATAAATAGGACTAGCCACCACCCTAGCAAGGGGACGGACGGACGGATCATTCAGACCATCCTAACACACACACAAGCTCACCGAGCTCAAGAACACCTCTCCTCAGGAGGTTGTTCATCCCTGTACCTGTTCATCCTCAACCTACAAGGCAATCCACCACACCACAGTGGAGTAGGGTATTACACCACAACGGTGGCCCGAACCAGTATAAACCATCGTGTCTCTTGTTCTTTGGGTTCGTCGAGCTAGGCCTTGAGATTGTTGCGAGAGCGAGCTAGGGAGAGAGAGATCTTCGTGTGCACCCCAGTGTTCCAACCTCAAGGGTTTACCGGAACCCGTAATTCGACAGGCGCCCGCTCGGCCGTTAAGACAAAGGCGGTCCCCCAAACTGCCAAAAATCATCTCCGCATTCGCCTCGAACACTCCGATAAGATGGATCCGGCAGATGTCTCGCCTTTGAACAAAGTGCTAGATCGCATCACCGCCCTGGGGGTCATAACAGACTATGATCGGATTGGGCTTTGACCCAATCAAAGGGAAATCAGGTCCCCACTGATCACCCATCTGGTTGCGGTTGTGGAGGAGCAAGCCAACGATAACTCTCCCCATATGCTGAGAACAAGCTATGTTCGGATTTCCGAGCCCTGCGAGCCCGATACCCATGTTCGGGAAGAGACTCCCTATCCTCCGAACATAAAACCAGGCGTTGAGCCTGAAAACTCCCAGGATACTCCGGATCCTGGGCTAGTGACCTCAGAAATTCTTAAAACTCCGCATCCTACAGCGGGCCAGGGTTCGAATTTGAACTCGCCCACCCACCACAAGCAATATTCCCCAAGCAATTCTGGCCCTCCGGACATATGCGACCTAATGTATGTGCGACAACAACCTCAGGAAAAGTCCAATACTTTTGGGCTAGATTCCTCCTTGTTAAAAACAAGATCAAAGATTGTTGCGACGAAGACGCAGTTTCCATGGACGAAAGCCATCTTGACATCCTTCTGCCATATCTCATAATCGAAATATGCAGCTATAGCTAGTACGATCCTCATCGACTTCAGCATCGCTACCGGCGAGTAAGTCTCGTCGTAGTCAGTTCCTTGAACTTGTCCGTAACCCTTAGCGACAAGCGGAGCTTTGTGGATCTGAACATTTCCATCCACATCGGTTTTGTTCTTAAAGACCCATTTGCAACCAATGGCCATTACGCCAGGCGGAGGATCAACCAAGTCCCAGACTTGATTCTCATCCATGGACTTTAACTCAGATCTCATGGCCTCCAGCCATGCCTCGGAATCTGGGCTCACCATCGCTTCTGCATATGTGGCCGGCTCGTCGCTTTCGAGCAACAATACATCACGCACTCTGCGCAATCTCTCCGACCTCCGTGGTTCCGGTGCCGCTTCCACTACGGGTTCACTGACTGACTCCGGCATGATCTAATCACCAGCTGAGCCGTCCCCGAGTGGTCCTCGAATTTCTTTGAGTCGGACCGTCCTCCCACTGGCCTCCCTACGAAGAAACTCTTTCTCAAGGAAAACCCCGTTCCGAGCAACAAACACTTTGTTCTCTTCCCGGTTGTAGAAGCTATATCCCAAGGTTTCCCTCGGATATCCCACGAATATGCATTTATCCGACTTAGGTGTAAGCTTGTCTGACATAAGTCGCTTGACAAATGCTTCACAGCCCCAAATCTTTAGAAAAGACAAACTGGGACTCTTCCCGGTCCACATCTCATGTGGTGTCTTGTCTACGGATTTTGACGGTACCCTTGTCACATCCTAGCTAGTTCATGCATTAGAGTGTTGCATCATGTCTACTTTTCACAGAAACTTGAAATGGGGATGCCAGAAACCCCCAGCACCCCCTGACCACAACTAGGGTTTACTAAAATCCTTTTCAATGAACCTGAAATGCCCTCCATAAATGTTCACCATCTTTGGTCCTGGCTAAAACCTCTGCCAAAAATGGTTTCATATTTTTGGAGGCTATTCTGGATTTTTGCACCAAGCCATAAGTACTTGCATTTGGGCAATTTAAATCCTACAAATATTTTAAAATGCCCAAATAATCTTGAAAGTATTTTTAGGCTGTTGAGAATAATTTCAAATGTGCCTCTGAATATTTCCAGGATTTTCCTAAATGAAATAGTATTACTACTATTTCAAAACACAGAGCAGAAATAAATAAAAAGAGAAAAACAGAAAGTAGAGAAGGACTTACTGGCAGCCCACTGGCCGGCCCAGCACTGTGCTGGCCCGCGCCAGTCAGCTGCTTGCTCTCGCCAGAGCAGGCAGAGAGGTGACGCCGGCGTGCGCGAGCTCGCCACGGCGCCACCTGCTTGCCGCCTCGCCCGTGGACGAGCTGGACGACCTCCACGACGCGCCCCCGAGCCCCTGGACACCCCCCTTTCTCCCCCATCGCCTCTCCCTCGCCTTCCTCCACCATGGCCGACCCAGCCGCTGCCACCTCGCCAGAGTAGCCGTAGCCACCGTCGTCCTCGCGCCGCCCCATCATGTCCAGCAGCTCCGCCGTCACCTTCCCCTTCGAGCAGGTCGAGCCCCGAGTGCTCGCTTGCCCCGAAGCCACCGCTCCGACCTCGCCTTCGCCGCTCATCATCGGAGATCCCCTCCGCCGTCACCACCGCAGCAGTTCGCCCCCGACCTCGCCGTCCGCTCCGTCGCAACCACCGTGAGCCTGGCCACCTTCCTATCCTCTCCATTCTCCCTCTCGAGCTCCGTAGCCACTGCACGTAGCTCACCATGGCCGTTAGGTCCACCGCATCGCCAGGAGAACGTAGCACCATCGCACGCCCCTCGCCGTGCTCTCTAGCGACGGGTTCGACTACACCCGTACCCCGGCAGCCGCACGGCTCGTCGCCGGCGTCGATTCCGGCGACCCCGAGCTCCACCACCACCACCAGTCGATGCGGTTTGCTCCCAGCTACACGTAGGTGCTCTCCGCCGTCCATTTGGTCGCCGGAGGAGGAATCCCGCACTCCACCGCCGCGTCTGGACGTCGCCGGCGGCTAAACGCCGGCGAGTCAGCGTGGTTTGACCACGGGTTGACTCCCCAGAGTCACTGACAAGTGGGGCCCGCCTGCTAATTAACCTGGGTTAGGTTTAAGTTAATTCTAATTAGTTTAATTACCTAACAGTGACACTGACACAGGGGACCCACACGTCAGGTTTGACCTGGACGACCCCGCTGACCGCTGACGTCATCATGACACACTGCTGACGTAATAAGTAACTTAATTACTGGAATTATTCTTATACAGGAAATTCCAGAAATTATCACAAACTTCAAAAAATCATAGAAAATAATCTATAGCTCAGAATGAAAATATTTATATATGAAAAAATGATCAGAAAAATCCATTCCATCCATCTGTACTGGTTTCATGCATGTTTAAGCAAGTTAACCTACTGGTTTATGCAGAACAAGATAAAGCACTAACATGGGCCATTTATGAACTTGGAATTTGAATCTTTGATTCAAAATAGTCCAAACCCATCTGGTCTTAGTTGCATTAGCCCAATACATCCATTCTTGCCATGTCTCATGCATGCATCATATTGTTGCACTTGCTTGGTGTTGATTGTGCTTCGATGTGTCCATTGTGGTAGGTCCTGCCTCCGAGGATATTCACGAGTATCCAACTGAAGGGTAGCATCCCACCACCACTCCGTCAGGCAAGCAACCCATTGATCATTTCGATACAAACCCATCTTCTCGCTTCTGCTCTCATTTACTGCATTAAGACAACGCGATTCAAACTGCTGTGTGTTGCGGTAGTTGAACCCACTTTCCTTTGCATGACCTATCATTGCCACAGTAACTAGATGAAACCCACTAGTATGTGTAGGAGTTGATTGAGCCATGTTGTGTTCCTACAATGCTATGCTTGCTACGCTTAGAGTCGTGTCAGGTCTGGCTCATCAGGGTGATGAACTAGAGTGAAAGCGTGTGTCGGTAATGAGAGTGAGGTGTTGAATACGTTTTGGTAAAGGTATCGATGGGAGGCCATGTAGGAGTACATGGTGGGCTGTTTCATTGAGACCGTCCCTAAGAACTGAGATCTGTATGCGTGATTTAAGATTCAGCTACTACCACGCATTGGGCCCGAAACCAATGGACCCCCTCGGCTTCTTAATCACCCTTGTCCCCTGTCCAGGAGTTGCACGTAGTTTCTGGTGTTTGTAGTAAGCTGGAGGCCGTGGACAGCGCTGACCAAGGGGTGGGCTATGATGCGGTAGGCTCGTGGCACGGTGTACCGAGTCGCCCGTTTGGTGTCCGGGAACCCTGCACACATCGTTTGGGGCCGTATGTGGAAACCTCGGCCAGACTCCCTGCGGATGGAACCTAAATAGGCGATAAACCTGGACTAGAGACTTGAGTGTTTGGGTAGGCTGTGGCCGACACCCACGTTGGGCTTCTGCTTGAAGGTTGCCGAGTACACGTCGTGTAGCGACGGTAAGTGGTGAGAGCGTGTGTGACGAAGTACACCCCTGCAGGGTATAAAACTATTCAAATAGCCGCGTCCGCGGTAAAGGACTACTTGGTCGCTTATGCAGTTCATAGACAAGTAAATGGATACTATTAAAAGCCTCAAGATAAGTGTGAGTACCGCGGATGGCTCTCTCGTGGGATGACGAGGGAGGATCCACGGTGGAGTATTGAGATGGTGATTAGTGGACTCGTGTGCGAAAACTATTTCACAAGTGATGTCTCGTAGGATAGCTTAGCCAAGAGTCAAAGCTGGCTTGCTGCAATAACTCCACTACCTTCTTGAGAATGAACATGTATAGTAGGATCTGTTGTAAGACTTGCTGAGTACCTTTGTACTCATGTTGCTTCAATTACTGTTTTCAGACGACAACACCGCCCCTTCCGATGGGTTCTACGTAGAACTCGACGACGACGAGTGACTTGCCACCCAGGTGGTGATCTAGGCTTGTGAAGGGCCTACATAGATAGACAGGCTTCGTCAAGCCTTCTTTCTTTCTAGTGTCTTTACCCAGACAAGTTGCTTCCGCATGTGCTTGTATGATTGTATGGCTTGAGTGTCGGGTCTTGTGACCACTATCTGTATGAACAAGTTATGTAAGGCTCTCCGGAGCCCTTTAAATAAAGTACTTTGAGTTGTAGAGTTTTGTTGTGATGCCATGTTGTATTTGCACATATCGAGCATATTGTGTGTATGATTGAAATGCTTGGTATGTGTGGGATCCGACTATCTAGTTGTTTATCCTTGGCAGCCTCTCTTATGGGGAAATGTAGTCTAGTATCTCCTTGAGCCATAGTAGTCCGCTACAGCCCGGTTCACCGGAGTCCTGCTAGCCCAGCACTACTGCTCTGGACACTTGACTGGCCGGCATGTGATTCATATCGTTCCTGTGTCTGTCCCTTCAGGGAAATGTCACGCGGTGACATCCGGAGTCCTGCCTAGCCTGCTACAGCCTGGGTTCCCGGAGTCCTGTTAGCCCAGTGCTACAGCCCGGATTCACACGCTGCTGACCGACACGTTCGATGTTGATTCATGTATGCCTGACCCCATACGTTAGTGCTGCTTTGGGTTCACGACTAGCCATGTCGGCCCGGGTTCTCTGTCATATTGATGCTAGCGACATTGTCATATACGTGAGCCAAAAGGCGCAAACGGTCCCGGGCCATGGTAAGGCGACACCCGTGGGAGTACCGTGCGTGAGGCCGCAATGTGATATGAGGTGTTACAGGCTAGATCGGTGTGACTTAGAATCGGGGTCCTGACAACCCTGTTAAGTGTGAAAGCTGTAGTTTCTAGAGCGTATCTCCAGAATGACAAGGGTAAATCCGATTTGCTCATCATAGAGGATTCACTACTCCGCATGAGGATTCACTACTCCGCACCACCACCGAGATGCTTGAGGACAAGGACCGTGAGAATCGTGCCTTGCGAATGGAGCTCTTTAATGCCCGTTCTGATCACTGGGCCACTCTGACATGGTTTGCACCTGCCGTGCAGGCCGGGTATATGGACATGAGGGACTTGTACCCCGTGCGGTCTGGTCTGCCAGAATGTATGGAATGGCGTGATGTAGGAGGCATCACCCCTCCTCGTGGACCCCGTCTGCCACCGTTTGTTGGACCAAGGCCACACCCGAGTCCTTATGGACCGCAAGCTCCATAGGACCGACTGTTTCCAGATGATCATGTTCAGCTCCCAGGACATGGTGGTGACTTCTATGAAGATTACTACGGAGACGTCTGAGTTGGTGGTAGTTCCACTAGTATTGTAATAGTTGTATTCTCCACAGTCCTGCGTGTCTTGTGGGATACGACTTGGTGTGTACCACGTTCGGAGGTGTAGAAAAATAATGTATAGGAGCTTGGAATGCCTCTGATGAGATGTATCGTCTTTCATCGTAGCCGTACTCTAGCCTGGGCTTGTACTAAACTATGTATGGTGTGTATGACCGTTGGTATATATATGTCAGTTTCTATATTACCATGTCATACTGATGATCATCTCTGCATTCCGTGTTATCCATTACATTCCGCATTACCCTGCCAAGATTTAGCCATCCCTGTCTAAACCGTTGTTTTGTTTTCTCCTAGGATGGTTAACACCCGCAACAACCCTGCTGTCCAGGCGCAGGGTGAAGCCAATGCAGCTAGGGGGGAGAATCTGCCCCAACCGCCTTCTCTGGCCAAAGTCATGCTGGAGGCAGAAAGAAACAAGCGTGAGACTAACCGCTTGCTAGAGCGAATTGAGCAGAATACTGCACGTCATCAGAGGAACGACTTGGTGTCCATCAATGACTTTATCAAGTTGTACCCACCGAAGTTTAACCATTCCGTCGAGCCCCTCGATGCGGATGATTGGCTCCGCAGCATTACCCATAAGCTACGTTCTGCCAACGTAGCCGAAGCTGGTAAGGTTACCTACGCTGCCTACCACCTCGAAGGCCCTGCTAGCCTCTGGTGGGAAAACTTTGAGGCTATGCGCCCAGCCGGCCAAATCACTACTTGGGCTGAATTCAGTGAGGCTTTCCGTGAGCATCACATTCCGGAGGGTCTCATAGATCGTAAGCGGGAAGAATTTTGCAACTTCACCCAAGGCAGACTGACTGTGGATGCATACAGCCTTGAGTTTGGAAATTTAGCACGCTATGCTCCTGAAGAGGTATCCACCGACGCCAAGAAGCAGGCAAGGTTCCGCAAGGGACTTAGCCCTGAGCTTCGCCGTGATCTTCGTCTGCACGAGTGCACCTCTTTCCAGAAATTGGTCAATAAGGCCATCAGTGCTGAGACAGGACAGACCGACTATGACGCTACATGCAAGCACTCTTGCGATTTTGGTTCCTCATCCGGCTCCGGATCTCAGAAGCGCCGGGTCTGGATTCCAAACACTGCTCTGCCACCTAGGTTCACTCCGAGGCCATCCTTCGAGGCGCCTCGCCCCAACCAGCCGTATGCACCGTCCAAGGTCTATGGTGGCCCCGCTGCTAATGCTGCCCCACGCCCCAATGTTGTGACATGCTTCAAGTGTGGAGAAACGGGTCACTATTTGCGCGAGTGCCCCCGAAACAACTCCAATCAACCTGGACAGTCCGTTGGCCGTGGTAAGCTAGCAGGAAAGACTTACTACGCCAAGCCAGCCACCACTGCACGTGGCCATGTCAACTATGTTTCAGCTGAGGAAACTCATGAGGATCCCAACGTCGTGCTGGGTACGCTCCCTGTTAATTGCCATCCGGCAACTGTTCTTTTCGATACTGGAGCATCTCATTCATTTATCTCTGAGAGCTATGCTCGATTGCACAACACCACATTTTGTGACCTGCCCACCTCCATGGTAATCCAAACCCCTGGTTCTAAATGGCAAACCTCTAGGATAAGCCATGGAAATGAAATTCTTGTCGACAGATTGGTCTTCCTTGCATCACTAATAGCTCTCAAGTCCTCGCACATAAATATCATCTTGGGTATGGATTGGATGTCAGCCCATTATGCTAAGATTGATTGCTCTACTAGAACTGTTCAACTCACCCATCCGCCAGGCAAGACAGTCAATGTTTTGACCCGGGTGTCTAAGTGTCAGCTTTACTCATTAAATGCCAACCCTCTACCAGACCTTGAAGATGTTCCGGTAGTCCGTGACTTCCCGGATGTCTTCCCAGAAGAACTGCCAGGTATTCCACCTGACAGGGATCTCGAGTTCGTGATAGACCTTGTTCCAGGAACCGTCCCAATCTCTATAAGACCTTATAAGATGGCACCCCTAGAGCTAGCTGAGCTTAAGAAACAACTCGATGAGTCCTTGAAAAAGGGTTTCATCCATCCTAGTTCTTCTCCATGGGCTTGCCCCGTCCTCTTCGTCAAGAAGAAGGATGGTACGGATCGGATGGTTGTAGATTACCGACCTGTCAACCTAGTCACTATCAAGAACAAGTATCCGCTTCCCAGGATCAACGACCTGTATGATCAGCTTGCTGGATCCTCAGTCTTCTCTAAAATGGATTTGAGGTTGGGCTACCATCAAATCAAAATCAAGAACGGGGACATTCCTAAAACGGCCTTTGTTACTCATTATGGCCAATACGAGTATACCGTCATGTCTTTCGGTTTAACCAATGCTCCAGCCACCTTCTCTCGGTTAATGAACCCAATCTTCATGGAGTATCTGGATAAATTCGTCGTAGTATACCTCGATGATATACTCATCTACTCCAAGAATGAGGAAGAACATGCCGAGCATCTAAGGCTAGTATTGACGAAACTTCGAGAGCATCGCCTTTATGCTAAATTCACTAAGTGTGAATTCTGGTTGCCAGAAGTGACCTATCTAGGCCATGTAATCTCTGGTAAGGGTATTGCTGTCAATCCCGAGCGAGTTCAAGCCATCCTTGACTGGACTCCACCTGAATCGGTCAAGCAAGTTTGGAGTTTCCTTGGTTTAGCGAGCTACTGTCGCCGCTTCATCGAGAATTTCTCCAAGGTTGCTAAACCTCTAACTGAACTCCTCAAGAAAGATAAAAAGTTCGAGTGGACCCCACAGTGCGAGTTCAGCTTTCAGGAACTGAAAAGACGCCTGACATCTGCTCCCGTACTCATACCACCAGATTTCTCTAAGGACTTTGTTATCTATTGCGACGCCTCGCGACAAGGACTAGGTTGCATACTCATGCAAGATCGTCACGTGATTGCCTACGCTTCCCGACAGTTGCGTCCACATGAGGATAATTATCCCACACATGATCTAGAGCTTGCGGCCGTAGTCCATGCACTCAAAACATGGCGACATTACCTTCTCGGTAATCGTTGCGAGATTTTCACTGATCACCAAAGTCTGAAATACATCTTCACCCAACCGGATTTGAATCTCAGGAAAAGACGTTGGGTCGAGTTGATCACAGATTACGACTTAGGAATAACTTACACCCCGGGCAAAGCCAACGTCATGGCTGATGCGCTAAGCCGTAAATCTTACTGTAACAACTTGATGTTACAACAAAGTCAACCACTTCTCCACGAGGAATTCTGTAAGCTTAACCTTCACATTGTTCGTCGAGGGTTCCTATCCACCCTGGTGGCGAAACCTACCCTTACGGATTAGATCATCAAAGCTCAGAAGGTAGATCTGGGGATCTCCCGTATTAAAAGAAACATCAAGAAAGGAGTTGCGGATTGTTTCTCCGTTGATGACCAAGGTGTTGTGTTCTTTGGAGACCACCTAGTGGTTCCCAAGGTACGCAACCTGAGGCGATTGATCCTTAAGGAAGCTCATGAATCTCCTCTCACCATTCATCCCGGTAGTACTAAAATGTATCAAGACCTACGCCAGAGGTTTTGGTGGACTAGGATGAAGAGAGAAATTTCTCAATACATTGCTAATTGCGACGTCTGCCGTCGGGTTAAAGCAGAGCATCAACGGCCTGCTGGCACCCTTCAGCCTTTTGGCTATTCCTGAATGGAAATGGGATAAAATCGGTATGGATTTCATTACCGGGTTTCCCAGGACCAAGAGAGGGAATAATGCTATCTTCGTTGTTGTCGATCGTCTTTCCAAAGTAGCCCACTTCCTACCTGTTCGTGAGAGTATAACCGCGAGCCAGCTAGCTGACTTGTACATCTCCCGAATAGTGTCTCTTCATGGTGTTCCATTGGAAATTAACTCAGACCATGGAAGTCTCTTCACCTCTCGATTTTGGGAAAGTTTCCAGAATGCTATGGGAACTCGTCTCTCCTTTAGCACCGCCTTCCACCCTCAATCAAGTGGTCAGGTAGAACGAGTTAATCAAATTCTGGAGGATATGCTCCGAGCTTCTGTCATCTCTTTCGGCATGGATTGGGAGAAATGCCTTCCATTCGCCGAGTTTTCTTATAACAATAGTTATCAAGCTAGCTTGGGCAAAGCTCCTTTCGAGGTTCTCTATGGGCGAAAATGTCGAACGCCTCTTAACTGGTCAGAAACCGGGGAAAGACAACTCTTTGGCCCGGATATGATTCAGGAAGCAGAAGAGCAGGTTCGCATTATTCGTGATAAATTGAAAATAGCCCAATCTCGCCAAAAGAGTCATTATGATCGCAAACATAAGGCTATGACTTTTGAGGTTGACGAGAAGGCTTACCTTCGGGTTACTCCTTTAAAAGGAACCCATCGATTCGGTATCAAAGGAAAATTGGCTCCTCGTTACATTGGACCCTTTCGCATTCTTGCCAAGCGAGGAGAAGTTGCCTACCAATTGGAACTACCTCCGCATCTTTCCAAGGTTCATGACGTCTTCCACGTTTCTCAACTCAGGCGTTGCTTCTCGGATCCTGTCCGTGGAGTGGACCACGAAACGCTTGATCTCCAAGATAACCTCACATGTCGGGAATATCCCGTTCGAATCCTTGATCAAGCCGAGCGTACCACTCGACGCCAAAACATCAAGTTTCTCAAGGTTCAATGGTCACACCATTCCGAGAAAGAAGCTACTTGGGAAAGGGAGGATCGTCTTCGACTTGAGTACCCCACCTTCTTCCCAACGGATCCTAAATCTCGGGACGAGATTCTTTTGAGTGGGGGTGAGTTGTCACATCCTAGCTAGTTCATGCATTAGAGTGTTGCATCATGTCTACTTTTCACAGAAACTTGAAATGGGGATGCTAGAAACCCCCAGCACCCCCCTGAACACAACTAGGGTTTACTAAAATCCTTTTCAATGAACCTGAAATGCCCTCCATAAATGTTCACCATCTTTGGTCCTGGCTAAAACCTCTGCCAAAAATGGTTTCATATTTTTGGAGGCTATTCTGGATTTTTGCACCAAGCCATAAGTACTTGCATTTGGGCATTTTAAATCCTACAAATATTTTAAAATGCCCAAATAATCTTGAAAGTATTTTTAGGCTGCTGAGAATAATTTCAAATGTGCCTCTGAATTATTCCAGGATTTTCCTAAATGAAATAGTATTACTACTATTTCAAAACACAGAACAGAAATAAATAAAAAGAGAAAAACAGAAAGCAGAGAAGGACTTACCTGGCAGCCCACTGGCCGGCCCAGCACTGTGCTGGCCCGCGCCAGTCAGCTGCTTGCTCTCGCCAGAGCAGGCAGAGAGGTGACGCCGGCGTGCGCGAGCTCGCCATGGCGCCACCTGCTTGCCGCCTCACCCGTGGACGAGCTGGCCGACCTCCACGACGCGCCCCCGAGCCCCTGGACCATCGCCTCTCCCTCGCCTTCCTCCACCATGGCTGACGCAGCCGCTGCCACCTCGCCGGAGTAGCCGTAGCCACCGTCGTCCTCGTGCCGCTCCATCGTGTCCAGCAGCTCCGCCGTCGCCTTCCCCTTCGAGCAGGTCGAGCCCCGAGCGCTCGCTTGCCCCGAAGCCACCGCTCCGACCTCGCCTTCGCCGCTCATCGTCGGAGATCCCCTCCGCCGTCACCACCGCAGCAGTTCGCCCCCCGACTTCGCCGTCCGCTCCGTCGCAACCACCGTGAGCCTGGCCACCTTCCTATCCTCTCCATTCTCCCTCTCGAGCTCCGTAGCCACTGCACGTAGCTCACCTGCACGCGCCGCCGCACGAGCTCGTCGCCGACGAGGCTCCGGCCATCCAACGGTCGCACCACCATGGCCGTTAGCTCCACCGCATCGCCAGGAGCCCGTAGCACCATCGCACGCCCCTCGCCGTGCTCTCTAGCGACGGTTTCGACTACACCCGTACCCCGGCAGCCGCACGGCTCGTCGCCGGCGTCGATTCCGGCGACCCCGAGCTCCACCACCACCACCAGTCGATGCGGTTTGCTCCCAGCTACACGTAGGTGCTCTCCGCCGTCCATTTGGTCGCCGGAGGAGGAATCCCGCACTCCACTGCCGCGTCTGGACGTCCCCGGCGGCTAAACGCCGGCGAGTCAGCGTGGTTTGACCACGGGTTGACTCCCCAGAGTCACTGACAAGTGGGGCCCACCTGCTAATTAACCTGGGTTAGGTTTAAGTTAATTCTAATTAGTTTAATTACCTAACAGTGACACGGACACAGGGGACCCACACGTCAGGTTTGACCTGGACGACCCCGCTGACCGCTGACGTCATCATGACACACTGCTGACGTAATAAGTAACTTAATTACTGGAATTATTCTTATACAGGAAATTCCAGAAATTATCACAAACTTCAAAAAATCATAGAAAATAATCTATAGCTCAGAATGAAAAAATTTATATATGAAAAATGATCAGAAAAATCCATTCTATCCATCTGTACTGGTTTCATGCATGTTTAAGCAAGTTAACCTACTGGTTTATGCAGAACATGATAAAGCACTAACATGGGCCATTTATGAACTTGGAATTTGAATCTTTGATTCAAAATAGTCCAAACCCCATCTGGTCTTAGTTGCATTAGCCCAATACATCCATTCTTGCCATGTCTCATGCATGCATCATATTGTTGCACTTGCTTGGTGTTGATTGTGCTTCGATGTGTCCATTGTGGTAGGTCCTGCCTCCGAGGATATTCACGAGTATCCAACTGAAGGGCAGCATCCCACCACCACTCCGTCAGGCAAGCAACCCATTGATCATTTCGATACAAACCCATCTTCTCGCTTGTGCTCTCATTTACTGCATTAAGACAACGCGATTCAAACTGCTGTGTGTTGCGGTAGTTGAACCCACTTTCCTTTGCATGACCTGTCATTGCCACAGTAACTAGAAGAAACCCACTAGCATGTGTAGGAGTTGATTGAGCCATGTTGTGTTCCTACAATGCTATGCTTGCTACGCTTAGAGTCGTGTCAGGTCTGGCTCATCAGGGTGATGAACTAGAGTGAAAGCGTGTGTCGGTAATGAGAGTGAGGTGTTGCATACGTTTTGGTAAAGGTGTCGATGGGAGGCCATGTAGGAGTACATGGTGGGTTGTTTCATTGAGACCGTCCCTAAGAACTGAGATTTGTATGCGTGATTTAAGATTCAGCTACTACCACGCATTGGGCCCGAAACCAATGGACCCCCTCGGCTTCTTAATCACCCTTGTCCCCTGTCCAGGAGTTGCACATAGTTTCTGGTGTTTGTAGTAAGCTGGAGACCGTGGACAGCGCTGACCAAGGGGTGGGCTGTGATGCGGTAGGCTCGTGGCACGGTGTACCGAGTCGCCCGTTTGGTGTCCGGGAACCCTGCACACATCGTTTGGGGCCCTATGTGGAAACCTCGGCCGGACTCCCTGCGGATGGAACCTAAATAGGCAATAAACCTGGACTAGAGACTTGAGTGTTTGGGTAGGCTGTGGCCGACACCCACGTTGGGCTTCCACTTGAAGGTTGCCGAGTACACGTCATGTAGCGACGGTAAGTGGTGAGAGCGTGTGTGACGAAGTACACCCCTGCAGGGTATAAAACTATTCGAATAGCCGCCTCCGCGGTAAAGGACTACTTGGTCGCTTATGCAGGTCATAGACAAGTAAATGGATACTATTAAAAGCCTCAAGATAAGTGTGAGTACCGCGGATGGCTCTCTCGTGGGATGACGAGGGAGGATCCACGGTGGAGTATTGAGATGGTGATTAGTGGACTCGTGTGCGAAAACTATTTCACAAGTGGTGTCTCGTAGGATAGCTTAGCCAAGAGTCAAAGCTGGCTTGCTGCAATAACTCCACTACCTTCTTGAGAATGAACATGTATAGTAGGATTTTTTGTAAGACTTGCTGAGTACCTTTGTACTCATGTTGCTTCAATTACTGTTTTCAGACGACAACACCGCCCCTTCCGATGGGTTCTACGTAGAACTTGACGACGACGAGTGACTTGCCACCCAGGTGGTGATCTAGTCTTGTGAAGGGCCTACGTAGATAGACTGGCTTCGTCAAGCCTTATTTCTTTCTAGTGTCTGTACCTAGACAAGTTGCTTCCGCATGTGCTTGTATGATTGTATGACTTGAGTGTCGGGTCTTGTGACCCCTATCTGTATGAACAAGTTATGTAAGGCTCTCCGGAGCCCTTTAAATAAAGTACTTTGAGTTGTAGAGTTTTGTTGTGATGCCATGTTGCATTTGCACATATCGAGCATATTGTGTGTATGATTGAAATGCTTGGTATGTTCGGGATCCGACTATCTAGTTGTTTATCCTTGGCAGCCTCTCTTATGGGGAAATGTAGTCTAGTGCCTCCTTGAGCCATAGTAGTCCGCTACAGCCCGGTTCACCGGAGTCGTGCTAGCCCAGCACTACTGCTCTGGACACTTGACTGGCCGGCATGTGATTCATATCATTCCTGTGTCTGTCCCTTCGGGGAAATGTCACGCGGTGACATCCGGAGTCCTGCCAAGCCTGCTACAGCCCGGGTTCCCGGAGTCCTGTTAGCCCAGTGCTACAACCCGGATTCACACGCTGTTGACCGACACGTTCGATGTTGATTCATGTATGCCTGTCCCCATACGTTAGTGCCGCTTTGGGTTCACGAGTAGCCATGTCGGCCCGGGTTCTCTGTCATATGGATGCTAGCGACATTGTCATATACGTGAGCCAAAAGGCGCAAACGGTCCCGGGCCATGGTAAGGCGACACCCGTGGGAGTACCGTGCGTGAGGCCGCAATGTGATATGAGGTGTTACAGGCTAGATCGGTGTGACTTAGAATCGGTGTCCTGACAACCCTGTTAAGTGTGAAAGCTGTAGTTTCTAGAGCGTATCTCCAGAATGACAAGGGTAAATCCGATTTGCTCATCATAGACCGGACCATGTCCAACAAGGTCCTATTCCTTTGTTCCGACACGCCGTTTCTCTGTGGCGTACCCGGAGGTGTGAGCTGAGGTACTATACCTCGGCTTTTCAGATGATCATCAAACTCCTGGCTCATGTACTCACCTCCACGATCTGATCGTAGAAGTTTTATAGTCTTGCCGAGCTGATTCTCAACCTCGTTCTGAAACTCTATGAACTTTCCAAAAGTTTCCAACTTGTGCCTCATCGAATAGATATATCCATATCTACTCAAGTCGTCGGTGAAAGTCACGAAGTACTGATAGCCACCTCTAGCAGTTGTGTTCATTGGACCACACACATCACTATGTATAAGTTCCAACAGATCGGACGCCCTCCCGCAACTCTTTGCGAAAGGAGACTTAGTCATCTTGCCGAGCAAGCATGATTCACATGTCTCGAACGACCCAAAGTCGGACGAAGTTAGGAGCCCATCATCATGGAGCTTCTTCATGCGTTTCAGACTAATGTGTCCAAGCCGGCAATGCCAGAAGTATGTCGAATTTATCTCATTAGACTTATGCCTCTTGACATTCACGTTATAGACCGGTTCCTGTTCCAGATTCAGTATAAATAGCCCATCAACAATGGGTGCATAGCAGTGGAACATACCATTCAAATACAATGAACAACCATTGTCCTTTAAATTGAATTCATAACCCTGACTCACCAAACATGAGGCAGAAATAATGTTCCGACGAAGTGCAGGAATGTAATAACAATTATTGAATTCAAAAATAAATCTAGAAGGAAGCTGGAGCTGCATCGTGCCGACCTCCAACGCAGCATCTCTTGCTTTGTTGCCGACCCGGATGTCAATCTCCCCTTGTGCCACACGCCTAGTTCTTACCAGCCCCTGCATCGAGTTGCAAATATGAACAACCGATCTGGTATCAAATACCCAAGAGCTACTAGGTATGTCAGCAAGGTAAATGTCTATAACATATGCAACAACTGTACCTTTGCCTGAAGAAGCATTTCCGGCCTTCTTGCCATGCTCTGCAAGCCACTTGCTACAGTTCCTCTTCCAATGAACAGTTTCCTTGCAATGGTAGCAAATGGTCTTTGAGTCCGGTCCAGACTTTGGGGCAGCGGCGAAGGTTACCGTCTCCGTGCCCTTTGCCTTAGCCTTTTTCTTAGACAAACTCTTCTTGAACTTAGCCGATTTCTGCACCATCAACAGTTGATGCGTGCCTTTCTTAATATCCTGCTCTGCCACTTTGAGCATCCCATGCAAGTCAGTGAGCTTCTTATCCACGCTGTGCATATGATAGTTCGAGATGAAGGTCCCATAGCTAGGCAGATGAGAACTCAGAACTGCATCTGTAGCCAGCTCATCCAAGAGCGGGAAGCCCAACCTATCCAAAGCTTGCACATATCCGATCATCTTGATCACATGTGGGCTCAGTGGATCACCTTCCTTCAGCTTGCAATCCATCAAGGATCGCCAGACGTTGAACCTTTCGGACCTAGCCTGTGTCTGAATCATGCTCTTGAGACTCTCGATCATATCGTAAGCCTCTACATTTTTGAAATGTTGATGCAAATCGGGCTCCATACAAGCCAGCATCAGATAGCTGATCTCCGTTGATTCATCAACGAGTTTCTAGTAGGCATTCTTAGTTGTGGCACTAGCATTATCGGCAGGTTCCTCTGGAAGTGGATCCTCTAGAAGATGTTCCTTTTTATCATGCTTGAGAACAATTCTCAGATTTCTATACCAGGTGGTAAAGTTTGTTCCATTCAGTTTATCCTTTTCCAGAATAGATTTCAATGCAAAGTTGGGTTGAGCAGGTGGTGCCATTGATCTACAACAGAAAATATGCAATCACTAAGCAATGTGTATATGTAGAGTAATTCTAGCCTTAAACGATAATACTCCCACTGAAGTTGGCATCCCTCCGCAAAAACACTCAGTGATTCAGGATCCGACTAGCACATGCGACTAGTGAGCTTTAGCGTCACTGCTAGACAACATGCCTATTCGGTAAGCAACTCCTTGCTAATCGTATCTCTATACGACTCCTCTCGGTCGGGAAGGTATCTCATACCCCGGCCCCCAACCTTCTTTGCCACAAGGCCCAAAACCGTTTTGATAGCCTTGTCAAGTTAACCCGATGCAGTGCATGTCAGTGTCCGACACGAACCATTTAGTTCAAGGACATCCAGCAGCACCTCAATTTTATGAGCCCACTACTAGACGTACTTGACGTGCGAAGGTGCAACATCGGGGATGGCAATTCGCTTGATATTCATGAGGGATATTTCTACCATTCTAACATGCATAGAAAACAAGAAGCATAACAATCACAAATAAACATATATTGTGAAATAGTACGGCTCCTTCATGGACGTTCTTCCAGGTCGGCTCCGACTCCGATGACCATCTAGGAACTCCATCTTGTTTGTCATGCTCGGAAGCCAAGCCACCAACCTGATCTCTATTATCCAACTACTACAACTAGTAATGAATTTTACATAGAGTCACAAGTCGACACGCAGGTCGTTATACAATGTAATGACAGCACTTTGGCTCCTGTCGGCTGACAAACATGACGCGCGGGCCATGTATAAATTACACACATGCATCACATACACATGAGCCATACTATTCACATCAAACCTGCAAAACAAAGTTATGCATAGAATCGCATCCTACCGGTTTCTGTGTCGGGTACGAAATACAAGGCGCTACGCACACGGCGGTCCCGATGGCGAATCCGATTCAGATTTACGTTTCACTGATCTGACCGATCTCATCGATCATCGGGAATCCGATTCGGATTTACGTTTCACTGTTAACCCCGATGGCGGATGACCGACTGGTAGGGGTAGATCGTGTCACGACCTCATCGATCCCGATTATCAGAAAAACATATCCATATCATTCCCCATGTGTAGTTGATCTCATCAACCGTGCACATAGCAGTTATCGACGACAACAGATCTCATCTATCACCTCCACATATCTAATATGCATACGATCTGAAACGAAATCCTATAGCAGAGGCTCTGATACCACTGTTGGGCTCTACGGTAGGGTGTGTCGACTGCAAATTAAAATTTTCCTACGCGCAGAACGACCAAGAACATGCTACGGGAGATGGATCACAGTTCGTTACCACTAGATGCGCAGTGCCGTGCAGCAGAAGAAGAGTTGGGGCAGCGCGTCCGTGTGGATCGTCTCCTCCTCGTGCGATGTCCCTCGAACAGTCGGTCGTCCGATCCCACGTACAAGTTCGCCGGAGCGGCGCAGGTGCACCACCTCTAACGGTATCCACGCATGCAGGAGGAACGTCTTGCGGTGGACTGCTAGGTCCGATCACACAACTGGCGGCGAGTGGAGGTGTCTATTCGCAACACATGCAAACCCTAGTGACAGCGCCGAAGCGATCAACCGCATGAGTGTGCCGCACCCTACTTTATATATGCAACCGTCGCGGGCTCAACACTTGGGCCTCGCTGACGGTGTCCTGGACTAGGGGGTACTCAACACGTCATCCCCTGACTAGCTGGATCGGGCCGAGGATCCCCATGGCGGTTCACTATTGGGCCACTTCGGACGGCCCATGCCGCATACAAGGAGGATTCCACAAGACTTGGCGACCAAGACAAGGACTCCTCTAAACCCTAGGCCTATGGTGCATATATAAACCGAGGCCAGGCTAGTCAATAGACAATCTCATATTCATTACTATAATCTCGTGGTAGATACATATACTCTGTACTACACCCCTATGAATACAATCAAAAGCAGCATGTAGGGTATTATCTCATCAAGAGAGCCCGAAGTGTCAGGACCGGTTTTTGGGATATTAATTTCCCAAAAAACGGCCTTTGTGCTCACCAGCCCCAGGATTACTGTTAGCTAATGAGGCACCAACTTGATACAAGAATTCCAAGCAAGAACAAAATATGTAGTACAAGACCATTGTGGCCTAGGAGTACAACACTTGGTTTCTAGTGGTTGATGGCGGAAGCGGTTTGTGGTTCATCTACGTCTATGGGACTCCATTTCCCTCAAGAAAAGCTGACTAGGATAACTCCTATCTTCGTGAGGCTGCTATCCTCAATGCATGGGTTCCGGGGCTGTCGTCGAAAAGCTCTCTCCACGCAAGAAATCTGGCCAAGACAATAGCCAGGGACAAGCCAGTGAGTACGTTTGAATGTACTCGCAAACATTAAGAACACGGGTATAATATAACAAGGGGGTGATCATACTCCGAAATATTTTATGATGATAACGTCTGCCATGAAGTAAACGAAATCCGAGATGCACGCATGCAGGTGAAATATGAACATGCAATATGGGGGTAGAAATAGAATGCGCTGATCGAGTGTCTGAAATGACTCCTCGAAAGGGTGCAAATAAATTAACAATGCCGCAGTCGGGCGTCTGAGCGACACCACATAAAGGGCTCATAAAGATTAATTAAATAACATGCATGCCGCAGTCGGGCGTCTGAGCGACACCACATAAAGGGCTTATAAAGGATAAATAAATAATAAACATGCCGCAGTCGGGCGTCTGAGTGACACCACATAAAGGGCTTATAAAGGATAAATAAATGATAAACATGCCGCAGTCGGGCGTCTGAGCGACACCACAAAAAGGGCTTATAAAGGATAAATAAATAATAAACATGCCGCAGTCGGGCGTCTGAGCGACACCACATAAAGGGCTTATAAAGAATAATCACAGTGAATATCCAGGAGGTAGAACCATCCCAGGGATACTCAAAAATTCAAATAATGTATATGGTTAGTCCATAATAATAAACATAATCCTCATACGTCACAGGTCATAAACAAAGTTCTAGTCTAGCCGTTTCTCCATCCGAAGACCGTTACCATGATCCAGTTTAGCCGTTTCTCCATCCGAAAACCGTCACTAGACCCATCTCAGACTGAAGTCCTTATCCATGAACATGGCTATCCAAATAGATATGACCTCTGCAGAGGGTGTACTCTTTACCCACGAGTAACGGATTTATTTAGTCCATCGGGACTAATTCGGCCTATGGCCTTTTAATTGAAAACACGCCTGACCTGCACACACCAGCTTAACTTACCGCTGTCTGGAATCACCCACAACACCTGTCAAGCCAAACTCTAAGTGGGGAGGCTACAACCTCGACGTAGCATGGGATCAAATTTTATCGCGCGCTCTAAGGGGTGCCCCCCTCTCGGTCCCAACCGGAAACACCCATGCCCCCAGACCAGGTGGCACGCCTACCGGATGCATCCGGTATCTTCCACCATGACCTCTCTGTACGGTGTGTGCCTTGGTAAGGGGTTGACAACTTACTGAACCATACCCTACCTGCGGCAGGGACAAGTGGTAGTACAAAACAAGTAGGGGAAGTTACTGAACAAGACTCGGCCTACGACCGACTCAGGTGGTCCAAGTATTCTCCGAATGATTTGCATAACCAAAATATCTCCATTAACAGACAGAATCACTGCTCATCAAGCCTCATCATGCCATACCGGACACACTCGTCTCGACGAGGAACTAGGGACAAGCTCGTGTCTACCCAAGACCACGACTCTCCCGGCTTCCTGCCAGTATGCATGAAAAGCTCGCGAGGGTGATCAGTATCACCAGCATATCCCTACTAATAGTAAAGCATCTCCAATACGCACTTATGCGTGTGACAGGATCGATACATAGAAATAGCGCATACTCCAAGTCAAAGTGGTGTTGTAACTGTATCAAAACACCTCGAGAAAATATCATGCCAGGGTTCAGAATGCTTGCCTTCAAGAGTATGCAAGGGGGGTGCACTTTTTGAAAGTTTTCTTCTCTCTCCATTTCCTATTTTGAAAAAATATTCAAATAACAAATATTTCAAAACCAGTACAAAAAGTTGTCCCAAATATTTTTGAAATAAATCTTAAAATAAACTAGATGAAATATGAGAGAGGTAGGAAAAAGAATCAACTCATTTGGAGTTTTATTTTAAAAGATATAGCCAGTCAAAGTTCTGTTTTAAAAAATAAAACAGAAAAAGAAAACGTTTCGATACAGAATACGCTTTCGAAGCATAGGAAACGTACTCAGGCGTTTACGTGACCACTTAAGCCAGCGTGGATGGCGCGGGGGTCACTGACAGTGGGTCCAGAGGGCCCACTGGTCAGGTTTGACTATTCCCCCCCTCTCCCTCCTCTTCCTCTGCACGAACGGGGCGGGACTCCGGCGATCGCCATCGACGAACGGCGGCTCCTCGAGGGCACCTGAGGGCAGGGATGGACCCGCCAGACCGGGGCGGTCCTCCCGGTGGTCGCTGGGTCGACGGTGGTGGGAGGAGTCGCCGGCGGCGAGCTCCGCGGCGGAGGGGGCTTCGGGAGTGAAAGGGGGTTTGGGCTCCAGTGGTTTCCGATCGAGGCTGAGGCGCTGGGCAGCTCCGCAAGAACAAGGGGAAGTGAGTGGTGGCGCTGGATGGGCGAGGGAGTGCCTGGTTGCGACGAATGGCACCGGAAGGCAGCGGCGGCCGAACCGGCCGGAGGTGGGGGAGATGGCCTCTTCCGGTCAATCCACGGCTAGGGGAGCTCTAGGGGCGAGGCCTGAGGTCGCCTGAGCGCTCGGAGGCTGGTCCCGCGGCGGCCGTGGATAAGAACGCCGGCGACCGTCGCTCTGTAGCCGCAGGGCGACGTGGCGGCGACGAGCGCGTGCCGACGGGCTCCAGGATAAGCTCGAGCTTTTCACAGGGGCAGCTGGCGCGCGCGGGTGGCTTGGGCGGCGCCGTCCATGGCAGGGGCTCACTGCCGACGCCGGCGTGCCGCCAAAAGCTCTGACGGCGGCGATGTAGGGCGCCAGAGGTGGCATGGAGAGTGGGCGAGGGTAGTGCGTGGCTCTGCAGGCGAGCAAGGGCCAGGCGCGGGACGCGGCGAGGGCGGCAGTGCGACGCGGCGACTCGGTGCGCGCGCGTGCAAAGCGTGCGCTCTGGGCACGCCCAGAGCATGCACGGGACACGCTCGACGAAATGCCAGGGCAGCCTAGAGTGCGAGAGGGAGGCTGGCAAGTAACAGGGCAGGGTTATGGATAGCTAGGATCTTAGTGGACAAGGTTGCTGGGTCAGGGGATCAAGTACACAGTGCAAACAAAAACTCATATCAAAACAGACTTTGCACACCAAGTGTTCCACAGAATGCTAAGTGCATCTAGGCAACTCATGGAGTGGCCAAAAACACCAGGCCAGTGTCTCCCTAGATGTAGATGATGATGGCAAGATCATTTGGGCAAAACCAGAAACTTGCTAGTGCAAGTTTTGCAAAACTTCAGTTTTGGACAGAAAGAAAAAGGTCTCATTGCATGCACTTAAAATCCTCCAATGGGTCCACTCTCCTGGACTTAAGGGTTTTTTAGGGAGGGCTACAAGCAGGAAAAAGGTCATGGGCACTAGAGCAAAATAAAATAGGGTTGCAGTACAAATCACCAAACTGGACCAGAATGAAAAAGAGGTTGATTCACTCAAATTTTTCAAAGAACATCACTGGGTTTTAGCATGAAGTTGAATTATATTCATCTACTGACCTCTCCAAACACTTGGAAGAATTTTTAAAAGAATATTTAAATAGGTTGTAGTGCAAAAATGCCTACTGGACCAGATTTGAAAAGTTGATGTAGAGCTCAAAATCTCCAATAACCAAAAGATATTTCTGCATAAAAGTGATGTGCAAACATCCCATGACATCCCCTAATTTTGGTGGAAATTTTAAATGCATTTGCCAAATGGTTGCAGTGCAAAACATGCTCCAAATTTATGAAAGATCATTTTAAAAGAGTAAAGCTCAAGAAAAAGCAAACCTTGCAATTAAATCCACTGATAAAGAATTGTTTCATAGAGAGAGTATACAAGTCCAATAATATTTTTGGAAAGTTTCCACTTGGGGTAAAAACCCACAATATCAAAAGGGTAAATCTAGACAAATGGAAAAGTTTAATTTCCTGGCAAAATTTTAATTTATAAAACAAGGTCAAAATTTTGGGGTGTCACAACACTACCCCCCTTAAGAAAAATCTCGTCCTCGAGATTTGTTAAAAGCTGTTTTGAACAAACATTGCCTTTATCAAAATAAATCATTCTGCTGTGCAATAAAAATGTGGCTACAGTGAGAAGGCAATTAGTGGTGTAAAACCACAGTGTGGAATACTGGTGCTGCGTGGAAAAATCCATGGTTGGGGGAAAAACGAGATATTTCTATGTGGATATAGTAATTTAGAATAAATTCTAAATTACTAAAACACGCTGGTCGCACCCAAGAGCACAGTGCTCTCTCTGGCTGACAGGTGGACCCGGGGCCCACTGTCGGCCTCTTCTTCTACCTCTGGTTCTCTCATCTCTCTCGCGTGCTCTCCCGCACTTCCTCCACCGGCGACGCCTAGCGCGTAGGGCATCTAGGCCGTACTGCGGTAGTGCGTGGCGTGCTAGCTGCCGGTGCAGCGTGCACTCACCTCGCGGGCCAGTGCACTGTCGGCACTGCTCGCGGACTCACCTCCGAACACCGGCGATCGAGCGACGAGTGGCGCTGGTGGACCTCGCCCACCGTACACCGATCTCGAGCTATAAAAAGGTCGCGGTGCTCCTTTCTTCTTCCTCACACCTGGCCTCGCTTCTACTTCTCCTTCCTTCTCCTCCATTGCTGTTAGCAGGAGCTCAAGACGAGGCTTTAATGGCGGAGGCGATGCCGGATTGGTACGTGGTCCTGGTGTGTGGAGGTTTGGCGACGTTGCTGGGGTTCTCCGTGCTCTTGTGCGCGATGATCCTGGATGATCGCCGTGATGCTGCCGCTCGAATGTTAGCTCTTCGCGGTGGCGGCGATCACGGGGATTAGGTGCGGCATCGAGTGCTAACTGCTGTTGGTGTGCCGGGGCAACTCGCGCCCGAATGATTACTTACAAATCTCTCTTACTGAGACTGCGGTGTCCTCGGGCGTGGTCAGTTAGGCGGAAAAAGTGTACGAGGATTTGCAATTAGCGCATGAGGTCGAGTGGTTGTGGTTGTGAGTCTGTTGTTATGGTGCTGCGCGAATAAAAATCTATGTCGTGAAGATACATACGCTGCAGCAACTCGGGGAAAGAAATCTCACTACAAAATTTATCGCGAGTGAAAATAAAATTAATTAGCTAAAACAAAATTAACGGCAGTAAAACTGCTCACATAATTGAAACCAAAAATTTGATCCGTCGCACAAATTTCTGGATACCACGCACAAGTTACAACACATAAATAAATACTGGGATAATAAACACAGCGGCGACGTTTACAATGAAAACGGTAAACGAACAGGATCCTGAGAAAATGTCTCTGGTACTGGGGCGCACTCTTCTTCTATCGGGGGAAGCGGGTTGACCAGTCGATGAATGCGCCCCTCCTGGTCAGGCCTCAGTGGTCTGCCAATAGCGATCCAAGGATTTAAATCAGCGAGGCTCTGGAGATAACCCATTACGCGCTGAGTCAACCGCTCCTGAGCGATAACGTACCGGGCAAGGTTGGCCAGTACTGGATCTCTCTCAATTCGTCCACCGGGAAAAGATGCAACTTCTCCGGGTGCTGCACGACTCGGAAAATAATAATATCCCCGTTCGCTGGCATAGGGTACCGCGAATCAAAGACGAGCGAGCGCCTCGTACGCAGCAGCTTCCATGGCCATATGCGGAGTAGGCATGGATTTCCCCACGAAGGAAACTTTCGTTGGATCTTGGTTTGGGTTTGAGGGAGGGATGTGCACCACTGCCCAATATTTCGAGGTGGATGGGGTGATCCTCGATTTGAGCAACTCGTACTGGGGTGGATGGATGGCACTCATGGTACTGCAGGTAAAGTCCCACAATAATTTAACAAAACTACCCGGGGTTGCGTCTGGAGTTTCAGATAAATACTGGGGATCGGCATGGCAAAGAAATGGCTGTGAGGGTTGCGCACAAGGTGAGGGGTACCCGGCAAGGGGCACGAGGTGGCCTTTTATATAGGATTGGGGCTGGGTTATCTATCGGGGTGGAGGGTAACTGGTTGTCGATCCTGTTTTTGGGTCAAAGCCACAGACGTACATATCTCATAAATGTGACGCATTGCTGCGGGAGTCGTCGGGTGTGGTTTTGGTAGCTGCGCCCGGAATTTAAAAATGCAACTGTACGCCATCGTACATATGCATAGCTACTACTCCAAAGATAGGGGCGCTCAAGCAGATAGCATTAAAAAAAGATACAAGATCACACCATTACAAAGCGTAGGGAAACTAAGGCTTGATACAACTCGAGTGTCTTAGTCTACTTCGTTAATGTCTAAGTGGGCTGGCCTGGTGGACGCCGGGGTTTCTCCACGGGTTTCACCGTCGGGATTTGCTGGTTGAGGTTGAGGGGCTGCAGGGTCGGGGTAGTGGTGATGACCATCGCGAGGGTTGCTGGCCACAATCCCGTTGGAACGGGTTCCCAAAAGGCGACGAAGCGCTTCTGGGGACACCAAAGCACTCTGGTTGATGGCTTTGGCAGACCTCAAGGGCTCGATCGGGTGTCCGAACAACACGACTGGGTTGTCGGCGTCGGGCTCCACTTCTCCTCTCGCCGGGGCTCGGCGAACCAATACTCCACGAGCTGCGATCAGATCAAGGGTGATTTTATCGAACAGTTGCTCTAGTGCCCTTACATAGCGCACCAGGTGCAATAGTGCAGGATCTGTCTCGTGATCTCCGTTGGCAACCTGGGGCGGCCTACCATACCCGTCACGACTGGGGTAGTAGTAGAACGAGCGATAGTTAACTCTGGGCGACAAGTGCCGGAGTTGAACTATAGCTTCTCGAGCTGCCAGTTGGACGGCTTGTGGCTCAAAGGAAGTTGTCCTTCCGGTGAACCTGTAGGGGCATTCTGGCGATAGACCCCTACCACAGATGTGTACAGTGGCCCAGAATTGACGGCTCTCACCGTACATGGGTCCTTGGTACACAACATATTCAGGGGTCTCTTCTAATGCATAGGCACGGTGGGTGAGGTTTGCGAGCACGGTCACAAAACCTCCAAGGTTGGTTGCTGTGGTCTCATTGGGAACAATGGGGCCAGGCATCGTGGCTTGGTTTGGGGAAAGAGGCTGTGCTGTGCTGTGTTGAGGCTAGCGTGCCCTTTTGATAGGAAAAGGGGACGGAGTCTTCCTTCGCACGCTTGCGAATGAGACATGTTAGGTATTGGTCACTAGCGCGTGATCGACGAGCTAGGCTGATAGGTTGGGCACCGTCTGCCGAAAGGCGTCGGGTCACTGTGGGGCTATCTTACGCGAGAAGCTTGGCCGGGTGTAGGTTAAGGTCTGGTGATTTGGTTAACCTAGGTTTATTGACCTGGCTAAGATAGGATTAGCCAATGGTCAGCCTGGCTCTGATACCAAGTCTGTCAGGACCGGTTTTTCGGGATATTAATTCCCAAAAAACGGCCTTTGTGCTCACCAGCCCCAGGATTACTGTTAGCTGATGAGGCACCAACTTGATACAAGAATTCCAAGCAAGAACAAAATATGTAGTACAAGACCATTGTGGCCTAGGAGTACAACACTTGGTTTCTAGTGGTTGATGGCGGAAGCGGTTTGTGGTTCATCTATGTCTATGGGACTCCATTTCCCACAAGAACAGCTGACCAGGATAACTCCTATCTTCGCGAGGCTGCTATCCTCAATGCATGGGTTCCGGGGCTGTCGTCGAAAAGCTCTCTCCACGCAAGAAATCTGGCCAAGACAATAGCCAGGGACAAGCTAGTGAGTACGTTTGAATGTACTCGCAAACATTAAGAACACGGGTATAATATAACAAGGGGGTGATCATACTCCGAAATATTTTATGATGATAACGTCTGCCATGAAGTAAACGAATCTGAATGCACGCATGCAGGTGAAATATGAACATGCAATACGGGGGTAGAAATAGAATGCGCTGATCGAGTGTCTGAAATGACTCCTCGAAAGGGTGCAAATAAATTAACAACGCCGCAGTCGGGCGTCTGAGCGACACCACATAAAGGGATCATAAAGATTAATTAAATAACATGCATGCCGCAGTCGGGCGTCTGAGCGACACCACATAAAGGGCTTATAAAGGATAAATAAATAATAAACATGCCGCAGTCGTGCGTCCGAGTGACACCACATAAAGGGCTTATAAAGGATAAATAAATGATAAACATGCCGCAGTCGGGCGTCTGAGCGACACCACAAAAAGGGCTTATAAAGGATAAATAAATAATAAACATGCCGCAGTCGGGCGTCTGAGCGACACCACATAAAGGGCTTATAAAGAATAATCACAGTGAATATCCAGGAGGTAGAACCATCCTAGGGATACTAAAAAATTCAAATAATGTATATGGTTAGTCCATAATAATAAACATAATCCTGATACGTCACAGGTCATAAACAAAGTTCTAGTCTAGCCGTTTCTCCATCCGAAGACCTTTACCATGATCCAGTTTAGCCGTTTCTCCATCTGAAAACCGTCACTAGACCCATCTCAGACTGAAGTCCTTATCCATGAACATGGCTATCCAAATAGATATGACCTCTGCAGAGGGTGTACTCTTTACCCACGAGTAACGGATTTATTTAGTCCATCGGGACTATATCGGCATATGGCCTTTTAATTGAAAACACGCCTGACCTGCACACACCAGCTTAACTTACCGGTGTCTGGAATCACCCACAACACCTGTCAAGCCAAACTCTAAGTGGGGAGGCTACAACCTCGACGTAGCATGGGACCCAATTTATATCGCACGCTCTAAGGGGTGCCCCCCTCTCGGTCCCAACCGGAAACACCCATGCCCCCGGACCAGGTGGCATGCCTACCGGATGCATCCGGTATCTTCCACCATGGCCTCTCTGTACGGTGTGTGCCTTGGTAAGGGGTTGACAACTTACTGAACCATACCCTACCTGTGGCAGGGACAAGTGGTAGTACAAAACAAGTAGGGGAAGTTACTGAACAAGACTCGACCTACGACCGACTCAGGTGGTCCAAGTATTCTCCGAATGATTTGCATAACCAAAATATCTCCATTAACAGACAGAATCACTGCTCATCAAGCCTCATCATGCCATACCGGACACTCGTCTCGACGAGGAACTAGGGACAAGCTCGTGTCTACCCAAGACCACGACTCTCTCGGCTTCCTGCCGGTACGCAAGAAAAGCTCGCGAGGGTGATCACTATCACCAGCATATCCCTACTAATAGTAAAGCATCTCCAATACGCACTTATGCGTGTGACAGAATCGATACATAGAAATAGCGCATACTCCAAGTCAAAGTGGTGTTGTAACTGTATCAAAACACCTCGAGAAAATATCATGCCAGGGTTCAGAATGCTTGCCTTCAAGAGTATGCAAGGGGGGTGCACTTTTTGAAAGTTTTCTTCTCTCTCCATTTCCTATTTTGAAAAAATATTCAAATAACAAATATTTCAAAACCAGTACAAAAAGTTGTCCCAAATATTTTTGAAATAAATCTTAAAATAAACTAGATGAAATATGAGAGAGGTAGGAAAAAGAATCAACTCATTTGGAGTTTTATTTTAAAAGATATAGCCAGTCAAAGTTCTGTTTTAAAAAATAAAACAGAAAAAGAAAACGTTTCGATACAGAATACGCTTTCGAAGCATAGGAAACGTACTCAGGCGTTTACGTGACCACTTAAGCCAGCGTGGATGGCGCGGGGGTCACTGACAGTGGGTCCAGAGGGCCCACTGGTCAGGTTTGACTATTCCCCCCTCTCCCTCCTCTTCCTCTGCACGAACGGGGCGGGACTCCGCCGATCGCCGTCGACGAACGGCGGCTCCTCGAGGGCACCTGAGGGCAGGGATGGACCCGCCAGACCGGGGCGGTCCTCCCGGTGGTCGCTGGGTCGACGGTGGTGGGAGGAGTCGCCGGCGGCGAGCTCCGCGGCGGAGGGGGCTTCGGGAGTGAAAGGGGGTTTGGGCTCCGGTGGTTTCCGATCGAGGCTGAGGCGCTGGGCAGCTCCGCAAGGACAAGGGGAAGTGAGTGGTGGCGCTGGATGGGCGAGGGAGTGCCTGGTTGCGACGAATGGCACCGGAAGGCAGCGGCGGCCGAACCGGCCGGAGGGGGGGGGAGATGGCCTCTTCCGGTCAATCCACGGCTAGGGGAGCTCTAGGGGCGAGGCCTGAGGTCGCCTGAGCGCTCGGAGGGGCTCGGGGCCTCCTTTCATAGGCGTTCGAGGCTGGTCCCGCGGCGGCCGTGGATAAGAACGCCGGCGACCATCGCTCTGTAGCCGCAGGGCGACGTGGCGGCGACGAGCGCGTGCCGACGGGCTCCAGGATAAGCTCGAGCTGTTCACAGGGGCAGCTGGCGCACGCGGGTGGCTTGGGCGGCGCCGTCCATGGCAGGGGCTCACTGCCGACGCCGGCGTGCCGCCAAAAGCTCTGACGGCGGCGATGTAGGGCGCCAGAGGTGGCGTGGAGAGTGGGCGAGGGTAGTGCGTGGCTCTGCAGGCGAGCAAGGGCCAGGCGCGGGACGCGGCGAGGGCGGCAGTGCGACGCGGCGACTCGGTGCGCGCGCGTGCAAAGCGTGCGCTCTGGGCGCGCCCAGAGCACGCACGGGACATGCTCGATGAAATGCCAGGGCGGCCTAGAGTGCGAGAGGGAGGCTGGCAAGTAACAGGGCAGGGTTATGGATAGCTAGGATCTTAGTGGACAAGGTTGCTGGGTCAGGGGATCAAGTACACAGTGCAAACAAAAACTCATGTCAAAACAGACTTTGCACACCAAGTGTTCAACAGAATGCTAAGTGCATCTAGGCAACTCATGGAGTGGCCAAAAACACCAGGCCAGTGTCTCTCTAGATGTAGATGATGATGGCAAGATCATTTGGGCAAAACCAGAAACTTGCTAGTGCAAGTTTTGCAAAACTTCAGTTTTGGACAGAAAGAAAAAGGTCTCATTGCATGCACTTAGAATCCTCCAATGGGTCCACTCTCCTGGACTTAAGGGTTTTGTAGGGAGGGCTACAAGCAGGAAAAAGGTCATGGGCACTAGAGCAAAATAAAATAGGGTTGCAGTACAAATCACCAAACTGGACCAGAATGAAAAAGAGGTTGATTCACTCAATTTTTTCAAAGAACATCACTGGGTTTTAGCATGAAGTTGAATTATATGCATCTACTGACCTCTCCAAACACTTGGAAGAATTTTTAAAAGAATATTTAAATAGGTTGTAGTGCAAAAATGCCTACTGGACCAGATTTGAAAAGTTGATGTAGAGCTCAAAATCTCCAATAACCAAAAGATATTTCTGCATAAAAGTGATGTGGAAACATCCCATGATATCCCCAAATTTTGGTGGAAATTTTAAATGCATTTGCCAAATGGTTGCAGTGCAAAACATGCTCCAAATTTATGAAAGATCATTTTAAAAGAGTGAAGCTCAAGAAAAAGCAAACCTTGCAATTAAATCCACTGATAAAGAATTGTTTCATAGAGAGAGTGTACAAGTCCAATAATATTTTTGGAAAGTTTCCACTGGGGGTAAAAACCCACAATATCAAAAGGGTAAATCTAGACAAATGGAAAAGTTTAATTTCCTGGCAAAATTTTAATTTATAAAACAAGGTCAAAATTTTGGGGTGTCACACGAAGCTGGGTAAAACCCCGTGTCCATGTTACCATCGCTCCTAGACGCCTAGCTTAGGACCCCTACTACGAGATACGCTGGATATTGAACCGGCATTGGTGCTTTCATTGAGAGCCTGCTGGCGGTCACCACGGGGCGATGGGAATTCGGATCGTCTCCGGCGCGATCTACGCATCGGAGCCGAGCTTTATGGTCGATGTCGGCATCTTTTGTGGCCGGCTCGACTGGCCACCTTGGCTTAACCAAGGACTGTGCCCTACCTCCGATCATCATCTTCGGACGAGGGCCTTCGTCAACATCAACTCGATCTCTATCATGATCTTGGAAGAATCATCCATGGAACTCGGGGGCTCAACGTCAACAGTGCCCTCGGGCGACTGTGTTGTTTTTTCCGAACAACAAACTTGTATCCGCTGCCACCACCTCCTCGAGCATCGCTTTGACGATTCCGTCGGTGGAATAGTGCGGAATTAAGTGTACAACAACCATGCCAAATTTTGTCAAGTTCCGATGGAGGAATCTCTGGCAATCTATGATATACCGGAGCCCTGTCAAATCCGGACGGGAATCTGGACGAGTTTAGGGCATGGTCTCCAGAGCCCAGCTCAAAGGTCCTTTGGAAGATCCAACCGTTCATCTGCTGCGGAATTCCCATATCTACCACCCCTCCAAATTTCAACTCGATCCGACGGTTCAAACTCCGGGAACCTTCCGATGAGTGGACCAATTTTCGGATCTGTTTTCTACGCGAATACGAATCCGGCCCGAGTTCATGTTTCTTCATGAACCGAATATTGGACAACCCTTTTGAAGGATTTTTTTCTAGGGAATTGTGCGTTGTTTTTAAACACGTAGTCATAAAATTTTAAGCCTCCTCAGAGGTAATCTTCACCATCACACCGGTGTCAAACCAGTCTGGCAATATTGCTCCATGGCTGCCGACCTGCGCTAGACACGTCGCCGCTTTGTTGAGCCGAGCTCAACTTCTTCGATCATCATCTTAGCAAGCCGAACAAGAGTTCGGCATCACAAAGGATAAATCATCACCAACATCGCTGCCCCATGGATTACACGGAGCGGGCACACCGGCATCGCCGCATGGTCACTTCATCAAGCCGGCATTGACCGCGTCACAATTCACGACCCGCGTCAGCATGGCCGCACTGTTGCTTCTTCAAGCCGATGTCCATCACGCCGACCTGCTTCAACACCTCGGCTGACATGGCAGCGGCAACGTCTCCTCACCGACCTGCTCCGTCACCTCGGCTGGACCGGGGACTTGACTATTTCTTCATCAACATACTCCGGTGATTTCGGCGTCACCAGCCAACCAGCTTCATCACGTTAGCTAGACCCAGGGCTTTGTCTCGGCAAGCCAACCTTTGCCAGCATCGCCATGCCGTCGCTTTATCGCCCATCAGGCAATGGGTGTGCGGATCATGTCCCAATTTTGGGAGTCACCTTTCCTTGGATTGCTACAACAAATAAACCAGGTGCTATTTATCCTAGTAAATTTTGCTTGTTTGGTATATTTTTCCCAATGAACTATTACTCTGGTTTGTTCCATCATCTGTACGCAGGTCTATCAAATGGTGGCCGCATTAACGACGGTCACATGGTGGTTCGGTAATGGACTTCGACTACGTCACGTGGTCTCTTCGGCAAGCCGACGCCGTCGTCCCAATCGGCTCGCGTGATCACCTTGTTGGTCGTGTTGCCATACCGACGTGTTCGGTTGCCTCGGGGACTTCGGCATCGTTGAGGGAGCTCTACCTCATCGAGTGTTTGGCACACAGGCCATATGTCTTTTATTACTCACTTTGCATAAATTATTAATTATGCAACATTTTTTTAAATTTATTATTATCCTATTATCTCCGGCTTGCACTATTTTCTGTGCACAGATAAAGGATCCGGATCGGGCAGCACTGTCACCTCTGCGTACCGACATCACCTCGGCTGGACTGAGGGCTTCGTCATCACTTCATTAACCCACGCCGGGGACTTCGGCGTCACACTACGGGCCTGCATTGGCCGTGCTATGTCGCCACTTGGGAGTGCCGAGCTCTTCGCTCCGCCACCTCGGGACCGGCTTGGGGGCTGGGACCTTGTCCCACCGTATGCTCGGGCCGTGCATCGACACCGAACACATTAACCAGCTAAATCGCTTTTATGCTCAGAATTTTCAATTTTAAATTTTGTTCGGTTCGACCTAGCATTATTCTTTTTTTGGCAAAAAGTTGTTTGTGAAAACTTCCTTGTCAAAACTTTGTTTGTGACACACAAATTCAAATACCCCGTTTGCTTGGGGGCTTCCTTTATGAAGCCTTTCCTCTTGCATATGATTATACTTGTACGGCTTCGTTCCTTGTTCGTGTATTACGCCACAATATGCACCATGTTACTTAAGTGTTCCGCAAGTTGGGTTGCCTTGCTCCTATGTTTACCCCTACATTCCCGATTGTTCGGCTAGGGAGTAAAGGGAGCACCTCTGCGATTGTCACGATCGGGTCATCTGAGCTCGGACCTCAGACTGGGTGAAGCCAAAAACTAGCGCTCTTATTGTTTTCAATTATGGTCGGCACAGAACGGAACTCATGAGTACAAAGAATCTATTGCACAAGTCTCATAGTAACAATGAGCAACCGAAGAAAGGAATCGGTGGAGGTACTATTTTCTTCGAAGATGCTTCTTACACTTCGTCAGTAATATAGCATAAGTTCCCTGAGCGCTTTGTCTGTTACAGCTTTATGGCCTGATTGCCTGGTTATTGGAAACACCGTCGATATTCTCGACAGGTGGAGTACATAACACTTTTTGGTCCTTGACCGAAGAGGGAGAAGCCGACGGTCGGTTAAGACGCGTTTAAAGTTCGGGTGAACACATATATGATATAAG
This sequence comes from Aegilops tauschii subsp. strangulata, assembly GCF_002575655.3. NCBI lineage: Eukaryota > Viridiplantae > Streptophyta > Magnoliopsida > Poales > Poaceae > Aegilops > Aegilops tauschii. The sequence goes on along the minus strand of NC_053040.3, from coordinate 284,670,799 downwards.
TACTTCCATACATACAATCATTATACGTAAAATTCTTTTGCCCAAGTCACTCGGGGGCTCTTAAATTAGTATGAGCCATTTTATAATAAATGTTTTCTTCTTGATCATTGCAAAATCTTTTTCTATCACTCCCTTTTTCGACGCGAGTGTGTGGTCAATAGCCGGGGAGCCTAGTCTCTCTCTCAAAGCCGTTCGAGTTTAGTTCGCTAAACTGGCCTAACGAGCAGTACTCCGCCTTCGGGATAGGAGGTTACAGCCGTGGGCTGGCCCGCTAGAGGTCTTGAGATCGGATGTGTCATATTAATGCACGACAGAAGCACCCCTTTTTTGACCAATTTTCGGATTGGCACCGAACACTTGATCTAATTCGGACATCAAGTTTTTACTTAATTGTTGGGTTTCCCAAGCCTATGGCACTTTCAAACTATTTTTGTGTTTCCCGCATAAGTCTCGCAGTGCAACGTCGGACACCTTTAGAGATTCGGCAAAAACATTCTCGGATATTGTTATATATGCATCGGTTTCGGATTGTGTCTTCGGTCAATAGTTGGGTTGCCCGGCTCCTGTGCTTGCCTCCTATGTTCCGCTTTGTTCGGCTAGGTGTGCAAAGGGAGAAGCACTACGATTGTGCTTCCAGCTCGCATGGTTAAGCACCTCAGTGGAGAAAGCCGAAAACTGACTGTCACAATAAGCGTAAACTGGTCAGCGATCTGATGACTATGTTAAATGACGGGCCATTCTTAACATTGGCCGAAGTGTTTACGGCTTGACCTCGGCTATCGCTGAACACTAACCGGGGGCTCGAAGCTAGCTTCCCCGGTTTAAAGCTCCTATGACTAAGTGAAAGTTATAAAGGCCGCATATCTGATTGCCTCGTTTCTGCTAACACAACCGCCTTCGGGCACCGAGACGTCGGCTAAGGGTTGTTTTGTTATTGCGAAAACACCCTGCGTAGCATCTACAATGGGGCGGAAGCCGACGATGGGCCACTTTCAACTGATAAACGGTCACAATGGAGTCAAAATAAACATATCATCGGTGTTTGTATTTGATATACAAAGGGTGCCTTCCGTAATCATCGTTATAAAGCCATACATATGCATCAATTTGACTTAAGATTTTGGCCAAGCTGGGTTGCCTGGCTCCTGTGCTTACCCCTATGTTCCCGATTGTTCGGCTAGGCGGTAAAGGGAGCACCTCTGTGATTGTTACTACTGGGTCATCCGAGTTAGTACCTTAGACTGGGTGAAGCCGAAAGCTAGCAATCTTAAAGGATCACATTGGTCGGCAACGACGGAAGTAAAATTTTTGGTTCATTAACACCATAGAGTTCGGGAACTTTTGCCGAACTAAATCCTCAATATTTTCCTCCCACATTGATCGGAGGTGAGTTTTCATGATCACGATAAGCATGATGATCCAAAGAAAGGAACAAATAGCGGGACTATTTGCATTGAAAGATGTTTCTTACGTAAAAACGTAATATAACATATCTCTCCAGCTACTGGCCGAGGAGGTTGAAGCCGATGGTCGGTCAACAAAGTTTTGTTCAATGCTGATTTGAGCATTAATGATGAAAAGTACTTGGATACATAGAATCATTACACATAAAAATTGCGAGTAAAATCCATTTACTGCAATCCATCTTTTAAACCCCTTGGGCCTACCTTGGCGAGCTCAGATTTCGACCAGCTCTAAACTCTTTTGAGAGATCTTTATTCTCTTTCTGAGAAGTTTGTGTTAAACACAACAAAATTTTCTGTCAAACGGATATCCATCCTTAATTCGGCCACCCGTGCCCACATTAAGGCTCGGGGGCTACTGGGCTTTGCGCTCATTATGTACAAATATTAAAGGGGCACATCGATCCCCTAATATGGTGTTGCCACCCAACCAGTGTCTCGGGGGCTACTTCATTGCCTATTCAATGCAGAAAATTCAAAGTGCTCAGTGTTCGGCATAACCGAACTATGGACAAGCGCGTCATTGGATGACAATAAGTACCATATGGGACTTATGCGGCATCAAGCTGATATATCACGGCGACTTCTCACGACCCTCTCTCAGGGGCCCGTCCGCCGATCACTATTACCTCTAATATATTACACAGCGTTTCTATTCCTATGTATGCTCTCGAGCTAGGAGTTGATCCTCAGGCCGATTTCACGACCTGGGTCTCAGGGGCTACCAGGATCAGTAGTTTTATGTTTTCCTTCATGTGCATCTCGGAATTTTGGCCAATAGACACCTTGAGGGCTACTCGCAATACATCTCGTCAGCAAATAAATTTATTTGCATCGGAAATAAAGTCCGCAAACAATCAGCCAATGACCAAGGTGCTGAGCCACCTCAGAAGCAGTTCGGCATATAGCTCGGATGCAAGTGGCTGGCTCCTTAGAGGGCATTTTCGGCATTAAGCTCGGCTAACACTTTTTTGAACCAAGGTGATCTATGACACCTCGGACATAGTCCGGCGTTGGAGCTTGGACATATAGTCCGGCGTTGGTGCTCGGCTGCAAAAGATACCTCGAATGCAGTTCGGTGTTGGAGCTCGGATGCAAGAGGACACTGCCGCCCGGGAACAACTTCAAACCCGTGGTGTGGCGTAAAAATAACAGGGCATTGATAAAGGCCGAAAACTTAAAGGGACTCCTTGGATACCTGACGTGTAAACTCTTCGGATGCACTTCGGCGATCCTCAAGATCGAAGATGAGAAGATTTGTTGAACCCGTTTTCAGGACTGACGACCGAAGATGAAGAACAGTTCGAAAGAATCGAGGAGCGTCCCCAACTTGAAGACCGGTTCAGGGGGCTACTGACGGTGTCCTGGACTAGGGGGTGCTCAACACGTCGTCCACTGACCAGCTGGATCTGGCCGAGGACCCCTATGGCGGTTCACTATTGGGCGAGTTCGGACGGCCCTTGCCGCATACAAGGAGGATTCCACAAGACTTGGCGCCCAAGACAAGGACTCCTCTAAACCCTAGGCCTATGGTGCATATATAAACCGAGGCCAGGCTAGTCAATAGACAATCTCATATTCATTACGACAATCTCGTGGTAGATACATATACTCTGTACTACACCCCTATGAATACAATCAAAAGCAGCACGTAGGGTATTATCTCATCCAGAGAGCCCGAAGCTGGGTAAAACCCCATGTCCATGTTACCATCGCTCCCAGATGCCTAGCTTAGGACCCCTACTACGAGATACGCCGGATATTGAACCGACACTCGCACGGACCCTGATAGCCCATAAGTCTACTCGGCCACAATCCGGATACAGCTCAGATCACATCCGACCAGTGTCCTCGGATCGGACCTCGTAGGTTCCTTCCCTTAAGGGCGTGACCCCTTAGGTTCAAGCCGGCTTGGACGCAGTTCGGATCACCTCCAAACTGCACGGTTGGTAGCGGCCTCTAGCAAGGCATGCCGAACACCAAGCAGACTATGAAGCTGGTTAGCGAACCTGTACATCACACTTCCATTCCTTTTGCCACACGATATATGTTGTCGGGATCAAGGCGAGTCTGACATCCTTGTGCTATCCCGACTTCTTTCTCGTTCCAGTGATGCCGACCACAAACCGGATTATCTCATAATCCTTGTCACATGGCCATGCTTATCATGGTCGGATCACACGAGGGGCCCAGAGTATATCTTTCGTGGTCGGAGGGTCAAATCCCATCTTGCTCGACCATGTCTCGCAGCATGGGTCTGGACAAGCCCGAAACCTACCTTTGTAACTACCCAGTCACGGAGTAGCGTTTGGTCGGCCCAAAGCAAGTCTATCACCATCCCGAGTACATGAGCCAGCTCAGGTCTTAGGACATAGAACATATGTTGCACTAGAGACTCACAGATGACATATCGCTGGGTCTCATAGTTGGGTCTGTCCGACTCGGACCTTATCTCGACTCGGATCCGACTACGTCGAATCCGACCAGATCCTTCCAAGTCCATATTATCCTGTTAGCATCCAATGCTCCATGGCTAGTGAGACCAAGCCATCGATCGTGTCATATGCTAGTCTAGTCGGCTGCGCGTCCACACAGCTCTTTCGACTAAGCACCTTTTAGGACAGTCATCATACAATGCATAGTCCCACAAACAAGTCACGTACTTGCTGATACACATCATTGATAATGTCCAAGGACTATCTTTATTCATAAACACATAGGAAATATCATCATACATGATTGCCTCTAGGGCATATCTCCAACATGCAGTCAAGTTTGTCAAGGGCCTCGTGAGCCGGTTCAGGGTCCCTAACCGCATCATCACCGACAACGGCTCGCAGTTCACTAGCAATCTCTTCAAAACATATTGTGCTAACCTTGGAACGCAGATATGCTATGCCTCAGTGGCACACCCCAGGAGCAATGGCCAAGCCGAGCGCGCCAACGCGGAGGTCTTGAGAGGCCTCAAAACCAGAACCTTCAAGAAGAAGCTCGAGGCCTGCAGCAGGGGCTGGCACGACGAGCTCTAGTCCGTGTTGTGGTCCATCCGCACCACCGCCAGCAAGCCAACAGGCGAGACCCCGTTCTTCCTCGTCTACGGAGCCGAAGCGGCTCTCCCTCACGAGGTTAGGCATCGCTCCGCGCGGGTCCTGGCGTTTGACGAGGCACGTCAGGACGCCGTGCGGGGGATGGACCTTGTGCTGGGGGAGGAACGCCGCCGCGAAGCCTCGCTCTGGGCGGCAAGGTACCAGCTGGAGCTGCGACGGTACCACTGCCGTAGCGTCCGCTCCAGGATGCTCGAGGTGGGCGATCTCGTCCTGAGGCGGGTGCTCTCCAGGGAAGAGCTGCAAGCTCTCACCCATGTGGGAGGGCCCGTTTAGGATTGCCCGCGTCTCTAGGCCTGGCGCCGTGCGCCTGAAGCCGCAGGACGGAATCCCCATCCAGAACACCTGGAACATCCAGCATCTCTGGAAGTTCTACCCATGAAGCAATGCCCAGTGTCTGTGAAGGTCTCCGCTCGTGACACTCTCACGTAATAATGAGTGGGGTTGTACATGCCCCGGAGTCCCCGGAGTGCTGCCCTCGAGCCTCGGGGGCTCCCTCCCACGTCCTAGTGGAGACACTTAGCTCCGCGCTCGTGAGAAGACTAGACTAGGTGCCAAATGCGGCCGTTCATTTCCTTTCTGTAGTTGGTTTGCAACCTTTTTGATGGAATTTGAAGTTCTAGCATTTCTCGATTGCTCGGTTGAGTCCCTTCTTTTCTCTACTTCTTCGCTCGGTTCTTTGTTTTGCGCCAGGGAGGACGGCAGTTGCCCGACGCTCTCACTCGCACGCCTCGCGCGGGGGCTGGGCAGGTGTGTGCGTGCGCTGGGCTAGCCTAAGCCATGTACACACCTCGCCAAAGCCCTGTCGCTGCAGAGCTTCGGCTCCCCTGACCTTCACGAGGCGCCCTCGATTGAGCTCGCGACCGGCGCACCATTCTAAGTCCGTGCCCCACGGGTACCGCGATGCGGTGCGCTAGGCCATGATTAGCCCATGCCTGAGGCCTCGCGCAAGGAAGGATAAGGCACCCGACGGACATCCTAACAAATTCTGCAGCTTTGTGACGCCTCCCGAGGTGAACGGCTCCCGAGTCAGCAGCAAGGAGGCCTCACCAGGTGCCAGAGGGCACGCCCTCACGAGATAGGGAACTACCCCGGGCGCATCCAGCTAAGTTATCCCTCTACGCCTACATGAAGCGTGAATGCCACAACACAACACAGGAACAATAAATGTAACATAAGCGGCATGAAAATTATGGTTCATTACACGCCCTCGCAGGGCCCCATACTTGTTTTTTGTAATGCAGGAAGAAAGGAAAGGACGAGCAAAAGCGGCGCGCGCACCCGCAGCGGCTCACGAGGGCTGGCTCCTGGTGCCCCCGTTCCCCCGGATTCAGCTAGAGTCCTCCTCGCGCTTCACCGGGGCGCGACGGCAGGACAACCCGCCACCATCCTTGAAGCGGGCCCGGTGGCGAGGCGGCTGGTCGTAGCCGCCGCCGCTGGTGCTCTCGTTGGCGGAGAAGCTGACGCCACTGGGCGAACCGCGGCGGTCGCCAAGGGCGAGTTCGCCCTACACCTCGTCACTGCCGTCGCCCAGGCCGGGCTCATCATCGCCGCTGTCTTTGGGGCAGCACCCTACGCGGCGACCATCTTCCCCAAAAACTCTCGCAAAGAGGGTCGCGACGCCATCATACTTGAAGTAGAGGGTGCACCGCCCGCTCAGGGCACGCGCGCGGGCGAATGTCCGCCAGCCACGGGCCAGGACTACGTTGCCCGCAGCAAAGACCTCCAGTGCGGCCCACGAGGCCTTGCTGCTGCAGCCGTCGGCTTGCAGCCAGAAGCCGTCGAGACCTGCGGCTGGCAGCTCGCCGGCAAAGGAGCGCGGGAGTTGGAGCCAGGTGCCGGCCGGCTGCTCCGACCACATGAAGAACTCCGGGAGCACCTCCACCAAATGGAAGCGCGGCCGAGGAGGCCGGGCGACCATGGCGCGCCTCCCCTCGGTGCAAGGGCTGCTCTGCCTAGAGCGCCCCCCGCCATGGGAGGAGGCACCACTACAGCCGCCAAGGACGACGCCGGTCCCCGAAGGAGTACGCCCGAGCCCCCGAGGGGCCAAGGCAGGGGTCGCAGCCTGCTTGCGGGGGCGACCACGCCCCTCTTGGGCGGTGGTGAGCCGGGCCCCTCCTAGTGTGCCTTCCCTTTCTCCGCGGCCGAGAACCTCTTCGTCGGTGCCATGGGTGTCGCAGCAGGATGACGAAGCAAAGAGGAAGAAGAAGAAGCAGGAGGAGTGGAGAAAGCGATGAGCAACTGGGGCTCCTTCCCCCTCCTCATTTATAGCCAGAGGGAGGCCAATGGCCGGCCTCCACGATCGCAGGTAATTATGGTTTTCTTCTGCATGCAGCAGGGACTCATCAAGTCGAATGGTTGCCGAGCCAGTGTGGGGAAGCGGAGACGCCCACGTCCCAACAATCGCCGCGCGTCAATCAAGGCCGCAGGCGGTTAGGGCCCGCGGCACTCTGCAATTGCCCTTTGGCTTCGCCTCGAAGCCATGTTCGAGCGTGCCTTGGGCCCGGGGGATACTGTCAGCGTCCTAGGAACGGGGGTACCCAGTCTTGCCTGCCTGCGGCCCATGGCATGGCTTCACAAATGGCCTGGTACAGCCCAGCTAAGGTGACAACGACTCAAGATCCTCGCGAGGGGCCAAGCCTCGCGAAGCGGACGACGCCAAGACCTCCTTGGGGGCAGCCTCGCTAGGCTGGATCCCGAGGAGCGGAGATATCTGTGCAAGGGGCACCTCGTGAGGTTCACATGACGACCAAGGCGAGGCGGGCGCCAGTGGGCGCAGTGTACCATTTTCCTCTTTGGTGCTAAAGAGGCAAGCGCAGGAGAGGAGTCCCGAGGCATCAGGCAAAGGTTTCCATATCGGTGCAACAAGACCAAGACCAGCAGGACGACAGGATGGAGGTCATCCCGGAGCCCACGGTAGCATCAGCACCAGAACCTTCGGCAGGCGAAGACCACCTTTTGTTAGGATAGCTTGTACTAGTTGTCCCCCTTCAAACTTGGCCGTTGTGGGATCCCGTCCCGCCTAACATTTGGGAAGAGGACTAGGGCCTCTATAAATAGGACTAGCCACCACCGTAGGAGGGATGGACTCATCGGGGACGGATCATTCGGATCACCCTCACACACACCAGCTCATCGAGCTCAAGAACACCTCCCCTCCTGAGGCTGTTCATCCATTATACTAGTTCATCCTTAGCCCTCGATGCAATCCACCACCACCACCACACTGGAGTAGGGTGTTACACCACACGGTAGCCCGAACCACTATAAACCGGTGTGTCTCGTGTCCCTTGGGTTCGTCGAGCTAGGCCGTGAGATCGTTGAGCGAGCGAGCTACAGAGAGAGTTCTTTGTGTGCACCCCAGAGTTCAAACCTCATAAGGGTTTGCAGGAACCCAGAATCCGACGGCCAAGGTAATCGGCTATAATGGCCACTTCCGTGCCGTCGTAGCTCGCCTCATAAAAGACCCCCTCCTTAAGTTCTATGAATATATCCAGATCTTCTTCATATCCGGGATCCATGTCTCGAACATGGTCCTCTGGCTTCGGAGCGGGGCTGTAGACCCCCTCGACGACCTTTCTCCACTCCTATTAAAAGTAGCCAGATTAAATTCGACTAGCATAACTCTGGAAAAAGGTTGAGTAAGGCCAATAATCAAAAAACTCACCCAGTCGATGGGGTTATACATGGAAAAACCTTCCCGACATTTCAAGCGAGTAAAGTCTTCCTTCTCCCCTTTGTAAAGATCAGCTAAAATGGTGGCCAGGGCGGCAAAATTGTCTGGACCCTCGCGTAAACAACGGGATGCATTGTAACACCCCGCATGTAACTTGCCATATTTGTAACTCCGACTCTTGCCATTTTCGGCTATGTGCTATGTTATTCCCTCCGTGGTCGGGTTTTGTCTTTCGTTTTGTATTTTGTTCATGTCATGCATTTTCATATCATGTCATCATGTGCATTGCATTTGCATACGTGTTCGTCTCATGCATCCGAGCATTTTCCACGTTGTCCGTTTTGCAATCCGGCGCTCCTATCTCCTCCGGTGCATCCCTCTTGTTTTCTTTCGTGTGCGGGTGTCAAACTTTCTCAGAATGGACCGAGGCTTGTCAAGTGGCCTTATTATAGTACCCGGAGACCACCGGTCAAGTTTTGTTCCCTTTGGAGGTCGTTTGGTACTCCAACGGTTAACCGGGCATCCGCAAAGTCCATTTGAGTGTCCAGCAAAAACCCTCCTAAAAACTAGCTCAAAACCCACCAAACTCTCTTCCATTCTCTAGGTCGTTCGATCACGATCGTGTGGGCGAAAACCGCACCTCATTTGGAGCCTCCTAGCTCCCTCTACCTATATATATGTGGGCATCCCGAAATACGCACGCAGACCAAACCCTAACCCGCTCCTCCGCGCCGCCGGACACGTCCGCCTGGGGCCGGACATATCTCCGCCGCCGCCCGCAGCCTATCGGCGCGCGCCACGTGGCACGCCGCCGCGCCCCCGCCGCCGGCCCGAGAGGCCCACACGAGGCCCCTGCGGCCCGTACGCCGTGCCCCGCCGCCTCCCGTCGCCCGCGGTCGTCTCCGCCGCCCCGCCACTCGCCGGCGTCCGCCGCCACCTCGCCGGCGTCCGCCGCCACCTCGCCGCACCGCCGCCATCGCAGACCCGCCGCCCGGCGCCCGTGCACACCCGCACGCCCGCCGGCGCCCCTCCGTCCTCCTCCTCCGGCCTCGCCTCCTCCTCTCCCATCCTCCATCGCCGCCGACGAGGGCGAGCTCGAGGAGCTCCCCCGATCTGGATCGGCGAGCACAGTACACGGGTTGACTTTTTCACACCCCCCCGAATTTCCTAAGTCATACTTTTCTACAGCATATGCTGCTGTTCGTGATGCCATAACTCCTTGCATGTAGCTCCGATTCGCGCATGTAATATGTCAAATTGTTCGTCTCGTGATTCACTTCATTTTGTTCAATTGCACCATGTTCATCAGAGGTCATCTTGATGCCCAAATATCTGTTGGAAGAGGGCTAGTTGTTGTTATCTTCTGGTTCTTAGCAGAACTTGGAGATTTGTCATTTTTGTATCATTTAATCTGTGCATCTTATGGGCATGAGATCTACATGTGTTTTGAAGTATGCCATGCCATCTTTCCAAGGGTGTATGCCATGTATTTTTGTGATCTCTGTGGTGACTAGCACAAGCATGCAAAGTAGGCTCAATGTTTCTGATTTCAGGGACTTGGTGTTTTCTCCGTCTGTGTGCTGTTATTTTGTTGCCATATAAACTTGATGCTACAGAGAGATCCATGCATATTTTGGAGATGTTCAGTAAGGATGTTGTGTAGCTATAGTTGTAATTGATCCATTCCTGCCCTTGTTTGCAATTATGGAGTACATAGCATGACTCAATCTTGCTCTACTTTTGCTATAAAATATTTCTGGCAGATTCTTAACATGATATTCATTTTTGCCAAGCTCATTGTAGTTGATCCACACATGCTATGCTTTTGTTCTTGCCATGGATAGCTTCATAAACATGCCATCTTGCTGTAGGTATGCTTGTTTTGTCATGCGTTGCTCTGTAGTGAGTGCATCAAGCTCAGAAAGAGGCCTACATATTATTATTTCTGCCATGCTCTGTTTTCTGCTGTTTGAAACCTGATAACGAAACTTGCTATGTTTAAATGCTTGCCATCATATATTCTTGTCCTTTTTGGCTTATAGTCAGTAAGGGACTTTTGTCATGTGCAGTTAGTAGAATACTGCCATGCCATGTTTTGCCATGTTAAGTTCTGTAGCATGTTGATTTCGTGCTCTGAACATTGCTACCTGATGCTGTTTTCTGCCATGTCCAGTTTTTCACTAAGTCTGTGATCCTGTTATCTTTTGCACTTTTGCCATGCTTGTTTGAGCTTGATATGTTGTGATCTAGCCGTATCCCAGTGTTCATCTTTTGTCAAGCATCTCCTGTAGATTACTGCCATATGCTTTGTTGCAATGTTGGGGTGCTGTAGCATTGTTGCTTGTTGCATTTTAAGTGCTATCTTGCTGTTAATCGCAGATTCGTGTCATTCTTGTTTTGCTTGCCATTTGCAAACCGTGCATCCGTTTCCGGTGATCTTTATATCGATTTCGACTGAAATCATCTCATCTTTCCAGTGGAATGCTTGGTTTGCCAAGTTACTGCCATGTTCATCATTTTCCTTCCGGAGCATGCATATGCATCACATATCATATATTGCATATCATACATGTTTTGCATCATGTTGCTTGTGCATTTCTCGTGGTTGATTGTGGTTCCGTTTGTTTGTGTTCTTATCTTGGGTAGAGCCGGGAGACGAGTTCGTGAATGAGGAACCTATCGAGTACGCTTACGAGGATCAAGCTTTCGACAACTCTGAGAACCTTGCAAGCAAGATGACCACCCCTCGAAATCACTTCTATCTTTGCTTTGCTAGCTGTTCGCTCTATTGCCATGCTCCGCTACCTATCACATGCTATATCATGCCTCCCATATTGCCATGTCAGCCTCTAACCATCCTTTCCTAGCAAACCGTTGTTTGGCGAAGTTACCGCTTTTGCTCAGCCCTTCTTATAGCGTTGCTAGTTGCAGGTGAAGTTGAAGTTTGTTCCATGTCGGAACATGGATATGTTGGGATATCACAATATCTCTTATTTAATTAATGCATCTATATATTTTGGTAAAGGGTGGAAGGCTCGGCCTTATGCCTGGTGTTTTGTTCCACTCTTGTCGCCCTAGTTTCTGTTATACCGGGATTATGTTCCTTGCGTTTGCGTTCCTTACACGGTCGGGTGATTTATGGGACCCCCTTGATAGTTCGCCTTGAATAAAACTCCTCCAGCAAGGCCCAACCTTGGTTTTACCATTTGCGACCTATGCCTTTTTCCCCCGGGTTTTCTACAGCCCGAGGGTCATCTTTATTTTAAACCCCCGGGCCAGTGCTCCTCTGAGTATTGGTCCAAACTGTCAGTCGCCGGTGGCCACCAGGGGCAACTCTGGTCTGGCCTATCGGAAGCCTGGACAATCCGGTGTGCCCTGAGAACGAGATATGTGCAGCTCCTATCGGGATTTGTCAGCACATTCGGGCGGCTTTGCTGGTCTTGTTTTACCATTGTCGAAATGTCTTGTAAACCAGGATTCCGAGACTGACCGGGTCTTTCCGGGAGAAGGTTTATCCTTCGTTGACCGTGAGAGCTTATGATGGGCTAAGTTGGGACACCCCTGTAGGGTATTATCTTTCGAAAGCCGTGCCCGCGGTTATGAGGCAGATGGGAATTTGTTAATGTCCGGTTGTAGAGAACTTGTCACTTGACCCAATTAAAATACATCAACTGCGTGTGTAGCCGTGATGGTCTCTTCTCGACGGAGTCCGGGAAGTGAACATGGTCTGTGTTATGTATGACGTAAGTAGGAGTTCAGGATCACTTCTTGGTCATTGCTAGATGACGACCGCTCCGTTGCTTCTCTTCTCGCTCTCCTTCGCGTATGTTAGCCACCATATATGCTTATTGCCGCTGCAGCTCCACATCATTACACCTCCCTTTCCTATAAGCTTAAATAGTCTTGATCTCGCGGGTGTAAGATTGCTGAGTCCCCGTGACTCACAGATTCTACCAAAACAGTTGCAGGTGCCGACGATGCCAGTGCAGATGATGGGGTCGATCTCAAGTGGGAGTTCGACGCGGAACGTGGTCGTTACTATGTGTCTTTTCCTGATGATCAGTAGTGGAGCCCAGTTGGGACGATCGGGGATCTAGCATTTGGGGTTGTCTTATTTTCATCTGGTTTTGACCGTAGTCGGTCTATATGTGTTTGTATTTTGGATGATGTATGAATTATATTCATGTATTGTGTGAAGTGGCGATTGTAAGCCAAATCTTTATCCCATTCTTGTTCATTACATGGGATTGTGTGAAGATGACCCTTCTTGCGACAAAACCACTATGCGGTTATGCCTCTAAGTCGTGCCTCGACACGTGGGAGATATAGCCGCATCGTGGGCGTTACAAGTTGGTAATCAGAGCCTTCCCCGACTTAGGAGCCCCCTGCTTGATCGAATCGCTGGCGTTGTTGAGTCTAGAACAAAAATGTTTTGAGTCTTAGGATTATATATATATCGGAGAGTAGGATTCTTTTTACTCCTCAGTCCCTTCGTCGCTCTGGTGAGGTCTCCTGACGTAGAAGTTTTGACTATTCTCTCCTCAAATTTCACTAATTTTTTTTAGGATCACGCGGGTATCTTGGAATCGTTCCGATGGTTTTGTGACGAGAACATTTTTCTTGGTGCCTCCTGTCATTTAGGGGTTGTGGCAGTGTCCCGGGTAGTTGAGCTCCGAGGTGTTGTCGTCACAATTTTATCGTTGCAGTTCTGGAATACCTGAGTTTCGCCGACATCGAAATCTCTTTTATGCAGTTGTTGGTGAGATCACCTCGACGCCACCCAGTACTGGGGCGGGAGTTCGGGAGTATTGCCATAACTTGTATAACGGATGTTTTTCGAAGGTTGAGGTAAACGATTTCCGAAGGTTTCTTGGTTATGTGTTGACGGATGGATACAGCTGGATCTAGGGATTGCTAGTTTGGGTGATATATTTTGTGTCCCCTGTATCCCCAGCACCAGATTGCATAACCAGAAAGTTTCGGGAGTTTATAAGTGGGAATTCAAGTAGCCTTAGGATATCTTTCCGACAGACGCATGATATGAGATTGGGGTTCGACGTCTAGTGGTCCGCCTTTCCACGGTTGATTTTACAGTGGTCTCGTAGTGTCTTAAAGAGTCCATGGCTATGCCGACTCGGGGACGCTTCGTATGTCATGTGCACAGCCTTGTACATGATGGTGCTATACGATTGAGCCCGTGTAGGCCCCACCACGAAAACTTCGAACGAAATATCTATCATATGTTTGTTCCGGCTTATTCTGCAAGCCAATACTTTGTGTTGTTTTGAATTGTGGTATTCGAGTTGCTTCGAATTCATATGTTGATTCCATATCTTTGTCAAGTGGCTTCTCAACCTATGGAAGTGTGATGTTTTACTACGGAATTCATTCGTTCATCTTCGTTCGAATGTTTATTGTGAAGACTATATGTTGCAATTTCTATCCGTTGATTATACTTATCTATTTGCCTATCAAGATGCTAACGGATGTCACCCTCTTCAGGATGGCTCCGCCAACGCGTCAGAATCCGGATCGCAATGAAGGGAGTCAAGCGAACCCTCCGCCTCCGGAGGCATGGCAAGCTATCATGGCAGCCACCAACGCCAATGCTCAGATGATTCTGCAACTCTTGCAAGAACGTACTCAAGGGCAAGGAAATCAAGGCAATCAAGGTCAAGGCAACAACCAGTTTCACTTTGCTACTCTCAACCAGTTTCTCGCAAATCAGCCCAAGTCTTTCAGCTACTGTGCCGAGGCCACGGATGCCGATGATTGGCTCGTGGACATCAACAAGCATTTTGAATGTAGCAATGTCAGGCCTGAGGACTATGTCAAGTTCGCTTCTTTCCAGCTCAAGGACCAAGCTGCTGATTGGTTTCAGCAATACAAAGATTCCAGAGGAGGTCGTGTGATCACTTGGACTGACTTATGTCGGGACTTCAAAGTGCACCACATTCCACAAAGTGTTGTTGAGAGCAAGCGTGAGGAGTTCCGCAATCTCAAGCAAGGCAACATGTCTGTGTATCAATACAACATCCAGTTTCAGAAACTTGCTCGCTTTGCTAAACAAGACGTTCCTGATGAGAAGAGCATGATTTATCACTTCAGAGGTGGCCTTAAAGAGGATCTGCAGTTAGCTCTCGTTCTTGTTGAGCCTACTCAGTTTGATCAATTCTATAATATGGCACTGAAGCAAGAGGCTTCTCAGCTCAACTGTGAGGCTTCTAAGAAAAGAGTCAGGGACGCAGTTCAGTCTTCTTCTTCCTCACTTGTGACAGCTAAGCAACAGAAGTTCTGGTTGCCTCCTCCTCCTCCTCCGTTTCGTCAGCCTTACCAGCAGAAGAACAAAGGTGGCCATGGTTCTTCCAACTTTTCCAACTCTGGTTATCAGAACAAGTCTCAGAATCAAGCTCCAAATTCCAATGCTCCTTATCATCGTCCACTCTCAGAGGTGACTTGCAACAAATGTCAGCAGAAAGGCCACTATGCTAACAAGTGCTTCAACCAAAGGCGCCTGCCTCCTCCTCCTCCTGTCAGATCTTCCAGCAATGCAGTGGTCAAGCATAATCCCAAGTTTTCAAAGGTGAACATGATGAATGCAGCTCAAGCGGAGGAATCTACTGATGTGATAATGGGTAATCTTCCTGTTAATGATATTCCCGCAAAAGTTATTTTCGATACTGGTGCATCGCTTTCTTTCATATCAAGACCATTTGCATTTAAGCATGAGTTGGCTTATCAAGATTTGCCTAGACCGTTATCAGTTGTCTCTCCGGGTAAATTCATCAATGGAAGCTCTATGGTTCCGAATGTTTCCATCAAGATGGGAAACTACAAATTTCAGTCTTCTCCAATTGTTCTTGGTGACTCGGATATTGATCTTATTCTCGGGATGGACTGGCTTTCTAAGCACAAGGCTCAACTTGATTGTGCTGCCAGGGAAATTCAATTGACACACTCTTCTGAGGATGTGATTATTTTTGCTGCTCATGATGAAACCATTCGGTTTTTCTCTCTCAATGAGAAGGACGAATTGAATGCCATCTCTCAAATTCCAGTCGTTTGTGAGTATCAAGATGTCTTTCCAGAAGAGCTTCCGGGTATGCCTCCGCATCGGCCAGTTGAGTTCGTTATCGAACTAGAGCCTGGCACTGAACCCATTTGCAAGCGTCCATACAAGCTTGGACCTAACAAGCTGAAGGAATTGAAGAAACAGCTCGATGAACAAGAGCGTCTGGGTTTGATCAGACCGAGTTCTTCTCCATGGGGTTGTGGTGTTCTTTTTGTCAAGAAGAAGGATGGCACGGACCGACTTTGTGTCGACTACCGCCCATTGAACAAGAAGACAATCAAGAACAAGTACCCACTTCCCAACATCAATGAGCTTTTTGAGCAACTCAAAGGTGCTAATGTATTCTCGAAGCTTGATCTTCGTATGGGTTATCATCAGATTCGCATTCGTGAAGAAGATATTCCCAAGACAGCATTCAGAACAAGCTTTGGTTCTTATGAATATACTGTCGTGTCTTTCGGCCTTGTCAATGCTCCTCCAGTGTTCTCTCGGATGATGAATTTCATCTTCAACCCCTATACCAATGAATTCGTCCTGGTGTATCTCGATGATATCTTGGTCTTCTCCAAGAATAAGCAGGATCATGCCAAACATTTGCGATTGGTGCTCGACAAGCTCGGAGAGTATCAATTCTATGCGAAGTTCTCCAAATGTGAGTTTTGGCTCGATGAAGTTCTTTTCCTTGGTCACATCATCTCTGCCAAGGGCATCGCTGTTAACCCCGAGAAGGTGTCCGCAATTGTGAATTGGGAACCTCCTCAGAATGTCAAGCAGCTCCACAGTTTTCTTGGTCTTGCAAGCTATTGCCGAAGATTCGTTGAGAATTTCTCCAAGATTGCAAAGCCTCTTTCCAACCTCCTCCAGAAGCATGTGAAGTATGTTTGGTCTTCTGAATGTGACGTTGCTTTTAACACTCTCAAAGAGAAACTTGTCACAGCTCCTGTCTTGACTCCTCCTGATGAATCCAAGCCAGATGAAGTTTTCTGTGATGCTTCTCTCCAAGGTCTCGGTGCTGTGTTAATGCAAGAGAAGAAAGTTGTGGCCTATACCTCTCGTCAGTTGAAGCCCAACGAGAAGAACTACCCCACTCACGATCTTGAGTTGGTGGCAGTTGTCCATGCATTAATAACATGGAGACATCTCTTGTTGGGAAGACAAGTGGACATATTCACCGATCACAAGAGTCTCAAGTACATCTTCACTCAGCCCAACCTCAACCTCAGGCAGACTCGATGGGTCGAAATGATTCAAGAGTACAATCCGAGTATTGAATATACTCCAGGCAAAGCAAATGTCATTGCAGATGCTTTAAGCAGGAAGGCTTATTGCAACAGCTTAATTCTCAAGCCTTTCCAACCGAATCTTTGTGAAGCTTTCTGCAAGCTGAATCTCCAAGTTGTTCCTCAAGGCTTTCTTGCCAACCTCATAGTCTCTCCTACTTTGGAAGATCAAATTCGTGAGGCACAACTCCTTGATGCCATGGTGAAGAAGGTGAAACGTGGTATCGACAAGGGCCTTTCCAAATACAAGTGCTATCGCATTGATGACAGAGACACTTTGTTCTTCGAGGACCGGATTGTGGTTCCTAAAGGTGATCTAAGGAAAGTCATAATGAACGAGGCGCACAATTCTCTCCTTTCCATTCATCCTGGAAGTACGAAGATGTACCATGACCTCAAGCAGTCGTATTGGTGGACTCGAATGAAGCGAGAAATTGCTCAATTCGTGAATGAATGTGATCTCTGTCGAAGAGTGAAAGCAGAACATCAACGACCAGCTGGTCTCCTCCAACCTCTTGCTATCCCAGAGTGGAAGTTTGATCATATCGAAATGGACTTCGTGACTGGTTTTCCAAAGTCCAAGCGCAGAAATGATGCTATCTTTGTTGTCATTGACAAGCTCTCTAAAGTGGCTCATTTCCTTCCAATCAAAGAATCCATCACAGCAGCTCAGCTGGCAGAGCTCTACACCTCCAGAATTGTCTCCTTGCACGGCATTCCACAATTGATTTCTTCAGATCGTGGAAGCATCTTTACCTCTAAGTTCTGGGACTCCTTCCAGAAGGCCATGGGCACAAACATTCGCTTCAGCACAGCTTTCCATCCTCAAACTAGTGGCCAAGTCGAGCGAGTCAATCAAATTCTTGAAGATATGCTCAGGGCTTGTGTCATTTCCTTTGGCATGAAATGGGAAGATTGTCTTCCATATGCTGAATTCTCCTACAACAACAGCTTCCAAGCGAGTTCGGGCAAGGCCCCATTCGAGATTCTCTACGGCAGAAAGGAAAGGATGAGCAAAAGCGGCGCGCGCACCCGCAGCGGCTCACGAGGGCTGGCTCCTGGTGCCCCCCTTCCCCCGGATTCAGCTAGAGTCCTCGCGCTTCACCGAGGCGCGACGGCAGGACAACTCGCCACCATCCTTGAAGCGGGCCCGGTGGCGAGGCGGCTGGTCGTAGCCGCCGCCGCTGGTGCTCTCGTTGGCGGAGAAGCTGACGCCACTGGGCGAACCGCGGCCGTCGCCAAGGGCGAGTTCGCCCTCAACCTCGTCACTGCCGTCGCCCAGGCCGGGCTCATCATCGCCGCTGTCTTTGGGGCAGCACCCTACGTGGCGACCATCTTCCCCAAAAACTATCGCAAAGAGGGTCGCGACGCCATCATACTTGAAGTGGAGGGTGCACCGCCCGCTCAGGGCGCGCGCGCGGGCGAACGTCTGCCAGCCACGGGCCAGGACTGCGTTGCCCGCAGCAGAGACCTCCAGTGCGGCCCACGAGGCCTTGCTGCTGCAGCCGTCGGCTTGCAGCCAGAAGCCGTCGAGACCTGCGGCTGGCAGCTCGCCGGCAAAGGAGCGCGGGAGCTGGAGCCAAGTGCCGGCCGGCTGCTCCGACCACATGAAGAACTCCGGGAGCACCTCCACCGAATGGAAGCGCGGCCGAGGAGGCCGGGCGACCATGGCGCGCCTCCCCTCGGTGCAAGGGCTGCTCCCCTAGAGCGCCCCCCGCCGTGGGAGGAGGCACCACTACGGCCGCCAAGGACGACGCCGGTCCCCGAAGGAGTACGTCCGAGCCCCCGAGGGGCCACGGCAGGGGTCGCAGCCTGCTTGCGGGGGCGACCACGCCTCTCTTGGGCGGTGGTGAGTCGGGCCCCTCCTGGTGTGCCTTCCCTTTCTCCGCGGCCGAGAACCTCTTCGTCGGTGCCATGGGTGTCGCAGCAGGATGACGAAGCAAAGAGGAAGAAGAAGAAGCAGGAGGAGTGGAGAAAGCGATGAGCAACGGGGGCTCCTTCCCCCTCCTCATTGATAGCCAGAGGGAGGCCAATGGCCGGCCTCCACGATCGCAGGTAATTATGGTTTTCTTCTGCATGCAGCAGGGACTCGTCAAGTCGAATGGTTGCCGAGGCAGTGTGGGGAAGCGGAGACGCCCACGTCCCAACAATCGCCGCGCGTCAATCAAGGCCGCAGGCGGTTGGGGCCCGCGGCGCTCCGCAATTGCCCTTTCGCTTCGCCTCGAAGCCATGTTCGAGCGTGCCTTGGGCCCGGGTGTGACACCTAAGTTTTTATTTGGATTTTTCAAAAAGATTTTTATTTGACTTGAGGGGAGTGATTTAAATTTTTTTCTTCAAGAGAACTCTCACTCTCAAATATTTTTTCTTTATGCCAAAAGTTTTGTTTGGATCCACCCAAGACCTTCCTTTGGTCTTGGAGGTTCTTGCTTTTCATTTGGGCTCAAGACAAAATGTTTTTTTCATTTGAGAAAATAACCTTTGAAATATTTTTGAGAATGCACTATGGCTTTTGGGAAGTCCTTTGCCACTTTCAACTATTCCTTCTTGCCATGGTATTAGTGCAAATCCTCTCTCCTAACCCTTCCCTCACCTTTGGATCGTGATTTGCATCAAATCCAGCAAGTTGAACCTCCTCATGTGATCATTTCCATTCAAATTCTATTCAAATAAATTTCTGTCCTCTCTTATAGCACTTGGAGATTTACAAAGGAACTCCTTTTTCTATTTTGATTTTTGCCACCAAACCTTTTTCCCCTCCTAGTCCTTTGAACCTTCAACCTGGAACCATGAAGATCCACTGGTCTCCAGTTCAAAAAATTTCAAACTACATCAGCTGCATGTTTGGACCAGATTTGCCAAATTTGGTGAAATCCATTCAAAACTTTCTCCAAAAATTCCAAGTAAATTCATGCAGCCCCTGGGTGCTTTGAGTGATCATCTCACCAAGTTACAGCTCCAGAAAAATTTATCTCTTTACCAAAACCTACTGTCGAACACCTGCAGTGCATGGTCATGTCAAGTTTCAGTTAAGTTCAGACAACACTGCAGTGGCTGCTGTCGTTTTCTTCAGAAACGGGCGTCGATCTCGCTAGTACCCTCGCGTCGCCTTGCTCCTCGTCCTCGCCCACTTGTTCCTGCACCGCACGAGTGCCTGGCATCTTGCGGGCGTCGGCGACGAGCAGCAGAAGGTGCGCCGCCCCGTGACCGACGCCGGCGGCAGCTTTGCGGACGCCAGCCGGAGACACGGCGCCGCCGACTCCACCCAGCGCCGCCCAAACCAACGGAGCCCGCCGCGTGGCCGTCCACTCCCCCGAATGCGCTGCCGCTCTCGTCGTGAACCCCAGGGCGCGGAGCGCGCTCTCTGCTGCCGTTGAGCCCGTGCGGTCACCTCTCCGTGGGCAGACGCCATTACGCCAGGGCCAGCTCCGTTTAGCTGCAAAACGAGTCCCGTAACATCCACTGATGCTGCTCGACCGCTCAAACCCCCTGCCAACCCACTGCTCCGCCGTAATCGCTCGCCGTAGATTCTCCGTTCACGGCCACCCCGTCGATCTGCCTATAAATAGGGGCCCCGAGCTTCAACTCGAGCACCCACTAGCCCTACACTTCCCCTAGAGCACGCCCAGCCACTGGAAGAGCCGCGAGGGGGTCTCCTTCCTCGACTCCGGCCGCCGCGATCCGCCACGGGATCCAGCCCGATTCGCCCCCGTGTGTGCTCCGCAGCCCCCATTCTCTTGCCAGTAGTTTCTCCTTGCATCACCCGTTCTGACCCGCGCCTCAATTCGTACTTTGCAGCCCTCCACCGGAGTTCCCCAACCTCACCCGAACCGCCGTCCGCCGGAGATAGTGTCGCCGTCGACGTGGTGCTCCCCGTTGGACGAGTCCACCACCCACCGACGCGGAAGAAGACACTGAAGCTCTTGGTACCCTCCGTTTCTCCTAACTCGCCGTGGTTCGACGCCGGCGTCCACCGCCGTCTTCGGGCGCCGGCGAGCTTTCAAACCTGACATGCGGGCCCCGCGTGTCAGCCTCTGTTTTATTTCCCCGAACCGTTTTCTGTTGGCGCCTTCGGGCAAAATACGTTTTCTCCTTGCGCTTGCGCATTCCCAGCCGAAGCGTTTTCTGTTTTCTCAGTTAAAACCCTGGAACTTTTCTGTTTCATTACAGAAAGGTCCCTGGACAGAAACCTTTATAACTTTTTAATGAAAAGGTATTTTTGAGTGATTCTTTTTCTGTCAATCTCCAAATTTTGTCTAGTTTTTTATGGGATTTATTTGGAAAATATTTGGCAAAGTTTCTGTGTGTGTGTTGGTTTTCACGTTAGTACCCCGTTTCGTGATTGCCGTAGGTTCCGGGAGAGGGGACGGAGCCGCGAACTTCGCCGAGCTAGACTCCGACTTCTCCGAACCAGGCAAGCATGTTTGAACATTTGATATGGCAGATGTTTTGCATGTTCATGTGAAAGTTTGTGCGTGGCATGTGAGTGTCGATAAGTACCTCGTTGCTTGTAAGGCAACGACCCGGTTGTTCCGAAGTTGCGATGACCTCTGATGAGAGGTGGCCTAGTCATGTAGTGACATGAAGGGCAGCAAGGTGGTACTGTTGTAGCATGCCAGCCTTGCGTCATCCGACTCTCTTCGACGTTAACGTGGTTGGAGCCACGTTATCGATCTTTTCCCGCATATTCCAAAGTTGCGATGACCTCTGATGAGAGGTGGCCTAATCATGTGGTGACATGAAGGGCAGCAAGGTGGTACTGTTGTAGCATGCCAGCCTTGTGTCATCCGACTTTTCCGACGTTAACATGGTTGGAGCCGTGTTATCGTCCCTTCCCCTTTCCGTGCTACCACATGTCTCATTGCCAGGATACGGTTTAGTAAGTTGGTAACCTCTTTCCGTGTACACACCAAACAGAGAGGCCGGGATGATGGTACCTTGGCCCAGGATTAAAGCCAGTCATTCGGTCAGGGGGCATGGGTGTTTCCGGTTGGGACCGAGAGGGGGGGCACCCCCTTATAGCGCGCGTATAGAAATTTGATCCCATGCTACGCGAGGTTGTAGCCTCCCCGACTCAGGGTTTTTCCTGAATGTTGCCGAGGGTGATCCCTGGCTTCGGATGGTTAAATTGGGTGTGTACTGGTTAGACGTGTTCCTTCCAGAACACCGTAGATGGAACTAGTCCCCGTGACTACCGAAATCCGTTGGCTGTGGTTAAGTACAAACTTTGCAGAGTCAATTCTTTCCAAATCATCGTATCCATGATCAGTAATGTAGACTTTACATCCAAATCTATCCGTGTGAAAACTTGCCCCCGGTGAACAATCTCAAGTGGTAAATTCAATTTCATTGTTATCCCTGTGGATGGACTAACATTATATTTGTCTCTTGCTTGTGATAAATTATATTCCCGAACTATTGGTATTGTTGTGTTACAATATAAGCCCTTTATGAGACGTCGCGCAGACGTCCGACTGTGGCGTGTACTCGTTTCTCACTTTCGACATAAGCCCTTTATGTGATGTCGCTCAGACGTCCGACTGCGGCATGCACTGTCTTTACTTTCTGTTATAAGCCCTTTATGTGGTGTCGCCCCGACGCCCGACTGTGGCATTATTGTTCTGCATTTTCCGCTCGAGGAGTCTTTCAGACACTCGTTTGGCACCTGTATTATTATTCCACATTTTCCGCTCGAGGAGTCTTTCAGACACTCGTTTGGCACCTGTATTATTATTCCGCATTTTCCTCTCGAGGAGTCTTTCAGACACTCGCTTGGCACCAGTATTACTATTCTGCAGTTTCCGCTCGAGGCGTCATTCAGACCCTCGCTTGGCACCCAGTATTTATTATCTCTGTGTCGGATCGCACTGGTTAGCTTATTCATGTGCTTCATGTTTGCATTTGTTATACCTTATGTCCGAACTGTCTTGCGAGTACTTTCATAGTACTCACCTGGCTTGTTGAATTGGCCAGATGTTGACGAAGGCGATCTCTTGGATGAAGAGTTTGATAGCGCGTCTGATGCCTAGAGGACTCCCAGTCAGTCCTGCGCGATCCCGGATATTGGTCACTTGTATCATTTACGCTTCCGCCACCCGCAATAAGTCTTCTCGAGTCTCACTCCGACGCTCGATGAGTTGTAGTTTTCTGGAATCATGTCACTCGCTTCGTGATGATATTTCCACCACCGTTATTATCGTGAGTTAGAAGTTTGCCACCCTATCTGCCGTATTGTTTTATCGGCATGCATGTAATAAATTGTTGGGCAGTCTCTGCTCAACTTTGTATTATATTTAGTACTCCTGGTATATTTTCTTCTGTGACCAATGTATTGTCTATTAGTGAGAAGGAATTCTTCCTCACGGGTCCGTAACAGGGATTGGTTTCTCAATAAATTATTTTATTGAAAAACCGGTCGTGACAAGCTTGGTATCAGAGCCAGGCTGACTGTAGGAAGCCACTAGGTGCGATCGCTAATCGGTTATTGGCGTCTTTAGTGCTTCTTCAGCATTTTGCAATTGTAGCTATTTTCTGTTGGTCATCATAAAATTTATGACATGACTACTCAGAATTTTTGCCTACTTTTGTAGATGGCTGGCAGCGGCTGTGAGAATCGAGTGTTCACCAACGTGCCCGAGGGGTTTGTCAAGCTCCTCGTCTCCATCACCAAGCTCGCGATCGGGCCAGCAGCTCGCCCGGAGTTCACCCTCTATCAGCACAAGCTCAGTGACGACGTGTCTATGCACCAGGCTGTGGTGCAATTCAGGGGAGGACGATCTGCTGCTCGCCATTTCCGTTTTACGGGAAGGGCCATGCCTACGGAGAGCCATGCCATGCAGATGGCTGCCCGTGAGGCGATAGCTCGCCTTCGGGACATCCTTCCTACGATGAAGACTCGTCGCTACCGCTACCTCCCATGCCATGTGCCATACACCAGCCACTATGCGTTCGCCTGCCATCGGGGAGAGCGAGATGAAGCCAGCGAGATGGTTGTGGAGTATCTCAAGGCTCTGGAGGAGTCTTTCGACAACCTCGTAGATGATCTTGTGGCTGCCCGCATGGACTTAGTCCGGGGCGGTCCTGCCAGCAGGAAGGAGCTTCTCCACACGGCGCCGCCTCTGACATTCGTCTCGTCTTCAGCCTCGTATGCACCGGCCGTTTTGGCCACTGCTCGCCGTCTGCCTACCACTGAGGAGTTCGACCGAGTCATCGCTCCTACTCCAGTCAGAGCCGCACCGCCTGCCGCACGCGCTCTACCACCAGTCGCCCCCGCACCATCACCACAGCGCAGCGTCGCACGCCAGGAGCCAGCTAGAGAGGAGGAGGTTGATTCTCCTGGACCGCTGAGCCTTGCCATCGGCAAGGGGAAGGAGATCTTCACCATCTCCGACTGAGAGCACCGAGTAGCCGCGTGTTATGCCTGCTTGTATGATGTGTTGTTTTTATCTGTACGCTAGTTTGTGTTGGTGTGTTTGCTGCCTTCCGGAGTAGTACGCTAGTTTTTAATAACATGTCAGGATTGTGTACGCACAACCTGAGTGCGGTATCTTGTGTTTGCTTTCGCATGTAAGATTTGTGTTAAGCACTTCTCCGTGAAAATCATTTGTGTTTCTTGAAAACCTTGAAGCCTTTTTGATTATTGCCTTTGCAAGGGTTTTCCTGCGCTACACGGTTTTTCTCATGGGTTTTGCAAATGATACCCCAGACTGGAAAAATGTCTCGCCCTTGGACTCGCTCTATGCCCAATCAGCCAGAAGAGGTTTACGGAACACAGACCAGCAACAATTTCACTCAGGGTCAGTCCAGCCATCAGGACAGCGAAGCGGCACTATCTCAAGTGTGCCGTCTCTTCGAGCAAAGCCAGCAATAGCACCAGGAGATGATGAACCATGTCATAAACATGGGAAATCACCGTGAACCCTATCAGCCACATTCCAAGTTATCTGAGTTGCAGAAGACTCGCCCCTCAACTTTTGCTCACACCGATAGGCCACTGGAGGCCGATGATTGGCTTCGCGAGATTGAAAGGAAACTGATTATCGCTCAATGCTCAGATCATGAGAAGGTGCTTTATGCACCACACTACCTTACTGGAGCAGCCGCAGCATGGTGGGAAAACTTCCTACACATGCACCCCAGGGAACACAACATCACCTGGGAAGAATTCAAGGAAGGCTTCCGTGGGGCACACATTCCCAGGAGCATCCTAAAGATCAAGAAGAGAGAGTTTGATGACCTGAAGCAAAGAGGCATGACCGTCACAGAATACAACGGCCAGTTTACCCAACTGTCTCGTTATGCCTACGACGAGCACATGACAGAAAACAAGAAGATGGAAAAATTCCTGGACGGCCTGGCACCAGCATTAAGATGCCAACTGATTGTACACACCTTTCCGGATTTTAAGACGCTGGTGGACAAGGCCATCACCCTGGAGAATGAGCGCCGTAGTCTGGAAGATATCCGCAAGCGGAAGAGGGACAAGACGACTCTTGCCCGCAGCAACCGAGGCAAGACTGAGGTCCCAAGGACAGACACGAGGAGATCCACGACTACTGAGCCAAGACCCGTCGGACAATTTCATGCCAGAGACAAGGAGTTCACATACCGTCCAGGGGTCACCTGCTATGCTTGTGGTCAACAAGGGCATTATGCTAAACAGTGCCCGAAGCCAAGAGACTCGGCACCCAAGCCAAACAATGGTGGGAACGATCCAGCCCCCAAGCGCAACAACTTCAATCCCAACAACAACCACAGGAAGGGTCACTTGAACCATATGACCAGGGAAGAAGCGCAGAATGCCCCAGACATCGTGCTCGGTACGTTCCCTGTCAACACAGTACCTGCCACGGTTTTGTTTGATTCTGGAGCTTCCCATTCGTTCATTTCGAAGAGTTTTGTTTCGCAACACGGTTTTCCAATACTCCCCTTGGAAAAATCTATGATCATCAAGTCCCCCAGAAATAAGCAAATTGCTCAGGGTTACTGCCAAGGAGTGGTCATTGAGTTCGAAGGACTACCATTCCACGCGAATCTCATCGTGTTGGAAAGTAAAGGACTGGATGTCATTTTAGGAATGGACAGGTTAACCACCAACAAAGGATTCATCGACTGTTTCAATCGGACAGTGATTCTCACTCACCATCACGGCAACACTATAAGAGTTTCCGCCCAAGAAAGGCCACGATCACAGAAGCCAAAACTAAACAAGATGGACATCGCAGAATTAAGAAAAGTGCCAGTGGTATGCGAGTTCCCTGATGTGTTCCCGGAAGAACTACCAGGTATGCCACCAGACCGAGAGATCGAATTCAGTATTGAATTAGCACCTGGCACCGCTCCCATTTATAAGAAGCCATATAGAATGGCACCCTCAGAATTGGTGGAGTTGAAGAAGCAGATAAAGGAATTACTGGACAAGGGGTTTATACGAGCCAGCTCCTCACCATGGGGTTCGCCCGTATTGTTCGCCAAGAAGAAGGATGGGACTTTAAGGCTGTGCATAGACTATCGAGCCCTCAATATGGTCACCATCAAAAACAAATATCCGATGCCATGAATAAATGATTTGTTTGACCAGCTCGCACAGGCCAAAGTATTTTCAAAGATTGATTTGAGATCAGGATACCATCAACTGAAGGTACGAACGGAAGATATTCCCAAGACAGCTTTCACTTCCAGATATGGGTTATACGAGTTTACGGTGATGCCGTTTGGACTAACAAACGCCCCCGCATATCTCGTCCACCTCATGAACAAAGTATTCATGAAATTCATGGACAAATATGTGGTGGTATTCATTGACGACATTCTGGTTTACTCAAGGACACCAGAAGAACATGCTGAACACCTCAGAATTGTTTTGGGAGAATTGAGGAAACATCAGTTGTACGCCAAATTTAGCAAATGCGAATTTTGGCTAAGACAAGTTGGTTTCTTAGGCCATATACTGAACCAAGAAGGCGTGGCCGTAGACCCAGAAAAAGTCAAGGCCATACTGGACTGGAAGCCACCCACGAATGTTACAGATGTGCGGAGTTTCCTAGGAATGGCCGGATATTACAGGAGATTTATTGAAGGATTCTCCACTATGGCAAAGCCTATGACCCAACTACTCAAGAAAGACAAGAAATTCGTATGGACAGAAGCATGTGAGCAGAGCTTCCAAGAACTCAAGAAAAAGCTGACAACCGCACCAGTCTTAACTGTGCCAGACATACACAAGAGCTTTGAGGTGTATTGTGACGCGTCCCGAAAAGGTCTCGAATGTGTGCTAATGCAAGACGGCAAAGTTGTCGCATATGCCTCCAGACAGCTGCGAAAACATAAGGAAAATTACCCAACACATGACTTGGAACTAGCAGCAGTTATACATGCACTCAAGGAGTGGAGGCACTTTCTGTTGGGAAATCGCTGTGAAATATATACAGACCATAAGAGCCTCAAATATATTTTCACACAGCCAGAGCTGAATTTACGCCAACGACGCTGGTTGGAACTGGTCAAGGACTATGACATCGGTATTCACTACCACCCAGGGAAGGCAAATGTAGTGGCCGATGCCCTTAGTCGAAACCGCAGCCCAGACAGTGACGATCAGCAAAGTTTGAGGCCTGAGTTTCAGCGAGAGTTCACTCGGCTCAACATGATGTTGGTCTCTGAGGGCACCATATCGAACCTGGAGATACAACCCACCCTAGTGGAACAAATCAAGAAGGCCCAACAGGGACACCCCAGTATCGAAGGCATAAAGAAGAAAATGAACCATAGTAAGACTTCAGAATTCATCGCGGACAGTGAAGGGACATTATGGTACCGGGACAGGCTTTGCGTACCTAACATTGAGGAACTCAAGCAACAGATCTTGACGGAAAGCCACACCGCCCCATACTCGATCCATCCTGGAGGAACCAAAATGTACAAGGACATCCAGGAAAGATTTTGGTGGCACGGTATGAAAAGAGATATAGCCACATTCATTGCTTGTTGCGATTCATGTCAGCGCATCAAGGCCGAGCACCAAAAGCCTGCAGGGCTACTCCAGCCTAACAGGACACCGGAGTGGAAATGGGATGAAATCGGAATGGACTTCATTGTCGGATTACCCCGATCACAACGCGGAAATGACGCCATATGGGTCATCACAGACCGACTAACCAAGGTTGCAAACTTCATTCCCGTGAAGACTACCTACTCCACACAAAGACTGGCAAAACTCTATCTCTCCCGTATAGTTTGCTTGCACGGAGTCCCAAAGACTATAATATCTGACCGAGGCACCCAATTCGTCTCCAAATTTTGGGAACACCTACAACAAACTCTGGGCACACAACTGGCTTTCAGTACAGCATACCACCCTCAGACAGATGGACAAACAGAGCGTGTAAACCAAATCCTGGAGGATATGCTAAGAGCCTGTGTGCTCACCTATGGAACCAGTTGGGAAGAGAGTTTGCCGTATGCCGAATTTGCGTACAACAACAGTTACCAAGCCAGCTTGCAAATGGCACCCTTTGAAGCATTGTACGGACGGAGGTGTCGTACCCCATTGAATTGGTCAGAAATAGGTGACAGCCGTATCTTCGGCCCAGATATGCTTAAGGAGGCCGAGGAAAAAGTTAAACAAATCAGGGACAGACTCAAGACAGCACAGAGCCGACAAAAGAGCTACTATGATCAGAAGCATCGTGAGGTCAGCTTTGAACCTGGTGATTCCGTATACCTCCGAGTATCTCCTATGAGGGGTCTGCAATGGTTCAAAATAAAGGGGAAACTAGCCCCAAGGTTTATTGGACCATTTTGTGTAAAGGCACGAAGAGGCACAGTAGCCTACCAACTAGACCTCCCCAAGGAGCTGTCAGACGTCCATGACGTATTCCACGTCTCGCAGTTTAGGAAATGTGTGAGTAACCCGGAGAAACATGTACCTCATGAGGACATTGATATGCAACCAGATCTCACCTACAGAGAAAGGCCAGTAAAGATTTTAGAAGAGTCTGAACGGAGGACCCGTCAGAAAACGACAAAGTTTTTCAGGGTCCAGTGGAGCAACCACACTGAGGATGAAGCCACATGGGAAAGGGAAGATTTCCTCCGAGCAGAGTATCCATATCTATTTGAGGATCAGCAGAAATCTCGAGGACGAGATTTTTCCTAAGGGGGTAGGTGTTGTGACACCCAAGTTTTTATTTGGATTTTTCAAAAAGATTTTTATTTGACTTGAGGGTAGTGATTTAAAAAAATTTCTTCAAGAGAACTCTCACTCTCAAATATTTTTTCTTTATGGCAAAAGTTTTGTTTGGATCCACCCAAGATCTTCCTTTGGTCTTGGAGGTTCTTGCTTTTCATTTGGGCTCAAGACAATTTTTTTTTCATTTGAGAAAATAACCTTTGAAATATTTTTGAGAATGCACTATGGCTTTTGGGAAGTCCTTTGCCACTTTCAACTATTCCTTCTTGCCATGGCATTAGTGCAAATCCTCTCTCCTAACCCTTCCCTCACCTTTGGATCATGATTTGCATCAAATCCAGCAAGTTGAACCTCCTCATGTGATCATTTCCATTCAAATTCTATTCAATTAAATTTCTGTCCTCTCTTATAGCACTTGGAGATTTACAAAGGAACTCCTTTTTCTGTTTTGATTTTTGCCACCAAACCTTTTTCCCCTCCTAGTCCTTTCAACCCTCAACCTGGAACCATGAAGATCCACTGGTCTCCAGTTCAAAAAATTTCAAACTACATCAGCTGCAAGTTTGGACCAGATTTGCCAAATTTGGTGAAATCCATTCAAAACTTTCTCCAAAAATTCCAAGTAAATTCATGCAGCCCCTGGGTGCTTTGAGTGATCATCTCACCAAGTTACAGCTCCAGAAAAATTTATCTCTTTACCAAAACCTACTGTCGAACACCTGCAGTGCATGGTCATGTCAAGTTTCAGTTAAGTTCAGACAACACTGCAGTGGCTGCTGTCGTTTTCTTCAGAAACGGGCGTCGATCTCGCCAGTACCCTCGCGTCGCCTTGCTCCTCGTCCTCGCCCACTTGTTCCTGCACCGCACGAGTGCCTGGCATCTTGCGGGCGTCGGCGACGAGCAGCAGAAGGTGCGCCGCCCCGTGACCGACGCCGGCGGCGGCTTTGCGGACGCCAGCGGGAGACACGGCGCCGCCGACTCCACCCAGCGCCGCCCAAACCACCGGAGCCCGCCGCGTGGCCGTCCACTCCCCCGAATGCGCTGCCGCTCTCGTCGTGAACCCCAGGGCACGGAGCGCGCTCTCTGCCGCCGTTGAGCCCGTGCGGTCACCTCACCGTGGGCAGACGCCATTACGCCAGGGCCAGCTCCGTTTAGCTGCAAAACGAGTCCCGTAACATCCACTGATGCTGCTCGACCGCTCAAACCCCCTGCCAACCCACTGCTCCGCCGTAATCGCTCGCCGGAGATTCTCCGTTCACGGCCACCCCGTCGATCTGCCTATAAATAGGGGCCCCGAGCTTCAACTCGAGCACCCACCAGCCCTACACTTCCCCTAGAGCACGCCCAGCCACTGGAAGAGCCGCGAGGGGGTCTCCTTCCTCGACTCCGGCCGCCGCGATCCGCCACGGGATCCAGCCCGATTCGCCCCCGTGTGTGCTCCGCAGCCCCCATTCTCTTGCCAGTAGTTTCTCCTTGCATCACCCGTTCTGACCCGCGCCTCAATTCGTACTTTGCAGCCCTCCACCGGAGTTCCCCAACCTCACCCGAACCGCCGTCCGCCGGAGATAGTGTCGCCGTCGACGTGGTGCTCCCCGTTGGACGAGTCCACCACCCACCGACGCGGAAGAAGACACTGAAGCTCTTGGTACCCTCCGTTTCTCCTAACTCGCCGTGGTTCGACGCCGGCGTCCACCGCCGTCTTCGGGCGCCGGCGAGCTTTCAAACCTGACATGCGGGCCCCGCGTGTCAGCCTCTGTTTTATTTCCCTGAACCGTTTTCTGTTGGCGCCTTCGGGCAAAATACGTTTTCTCCTTGCGCTTGTGCATTCCCAGCCGAAGCGTTTTCTGTTTTCTCAGTTAAAACCCTGGAACTTTTCTGTTTCATTACAGAAAGGTCCCTGGACAGAAACCTTTATAACTTTTTAATGAAAAGGTATTTTTGAGTGATTCTTTTTCTGTCAATCTCCAAATTTTGTCTAGTTTTTTATGGGATTTATTTGGAAAATATTTGGCAAAGTTTCTGTGTGTGTGTGTTGGTTTTCACGTTAGTACCCCGTTTCGTGATTGCCGTAGGTTCCGGGAGAGGGGACGGAGCCGCGAACTTCGCCGAGCTAGACTCCGACTTCTCC
This sequence comes from Aegilops tauschii subsp. strangulata, assembly GCF_002575655.3. Taxonomy (NCBI): domain Eukaryota; kingdom Viridiplantae; phylum Streptophyta; class Magnoliopsida; order Poales; family Poaceae; genus Aegilops; species Aegilops tauschii. The sequence continues at coordinate 284,639,889 of NC_053040.3, read as the reverse complement.
GAACCAGGCAAGCATGTTTGAACATTTGATATGGCAGATGTTTTGCATGTTCATGTGAAAGTTTGTGCGTGGCATGTGAGTGTCGATAAGTACCTCGTTGCTTGTAAGGCAACGACCCGGTTGTTCCGAAGTTGCGATGACCTCTGATGAGAGGTGGCCTAATCATGTAGTGACATGAAGGGCAGCAAGGTGGTACTGTTGTAGCATGCCAGCCTTGCGTCATCCGACTCTCTTCGACGTTAATGTGGTTGGAGCCACGTTATCGATCTTTTCCCGCATGTTCCAAAGTTGCGATGACCTCTGATGAGAGGTGGCCTAATCATGTGGTGACATGAAGGGCAGCAAGGTGGTACTGTTGTAGCATGCCAGCCTTGTGTCATCTGACTTTTCCGACGTTAACATGGTTGGAGCCGTGTTATCGTCCCTTCCCCTTTCCGTGCTACCACATGTCTCATTGCCAGGATACGGTTTAGTAAGTTGGTAACCTCTTTCCGTGTACACACCAAACAGAGAGGCCGGGATGATGGTACCTTGGCCCAGGATTAAAGCCAGTCATTCGGTCAGGGGGCATGGGTGTTTTCGGTTGGGACCGAGAGGGGGGGCACCCCCTTATAGCGCGCGTATAGAAATTTGATCCCATGCTACGCGAGGTTGTAGCCTCCCCGACTCAGGGTTTTTCTTGAATGTTGCCGAGGGTGATCCCTGGCTTCGGATGGTTAAATTGGGTGTGTACTGGTTAGACGTGTTCCTTCCAGAACACCGTAGACGGAACTAGTCCCCGTGACTACCGAAATCCGTTGGCTGTGGTTAAGTACAAACTCTGCAGAGTCAATTCTTTTCAAATCATCGTATCCATGATCAGTAATGTAGACTTTACATCCAAATCTATCCGTGTGAAAACTTGCCCCCGGTGAACAATCTCAAGTGGTAAATTCAATTTCATTGTTATCCCTGTGGATGGACTAACATTATATTTGTCTCTTGCTTGTGATAAATTATATTCCCGAACTATTGGTATTGTTGTGTTACAATATAAGCCCTTTATGAGACGTCGCGCAGACGTCCGACTGTGGCGTGTACTCGTTTCTCACTTTCGATATAAGCCCTTTATGTGATGTCGCTCAGACGTCCGACTGCGGCATGCACTGTCTTTACTTTCTGTTATAAGCCCTTTATGTGGTGTCGCCCCGACGCCCGACTGTGGCATTATTGTTCTGCATTTTCCGCTCGAGGAGTCTTTCAGACACTCGTTTGGCACCTGTATTATTATTCCGCATTTTCCGCTCGAGGAGTCTTTCAGACACTCGTCTGGCACCTGTATTATTATTCCGCATTTTCCTCTCGAGGAGTCTTTCAGACACTCGCTTGGCACCAGTATTACTATTCTGCAGTTTCCGCTCGAGGCGTCATTCAGACCCTCGCTTGGCACCCAGTATTTATTATCTCTGTGTCGGATCGCACTGGTTAGCTTATTCATGTGCTTCATGTTTGCATTTGTTATACCTTATGTCCGAACTGTCTTGCGAGTACTTTCATAGTACTCACCTGGCTTGTTGATTTGGCCAGATGTTGACGAAGGCGATCTCTTGGATGAAGAGTTTGATAGCGCGTCCGATGCCTAGAGGAGTCCCAGTCAGTCCTGCGCGATCCCGGATATTGGTCACTTGTATCATTTACGCTTCCGCCACCCGCAATAAGTCTTCTCGAGTCTCACTCCGACGCTCGATGAGTTGTAGTTTTCTGGAATCATGTCACTCGCTTCGCGATGATATTTCCACCACCGTTATTATCGTGAGTTAGAAGTTTGCCACCCTATCCGCCGTATTGTTTTATCGGCGTGCATGTAATAAATTGTTGGGCAGTCTCTGCTCAACTTTGTATTATATTTAGTACTCCTGGTATATTTTCTTCTGTGACCAATGTATTGTCTATCAGTGAGAAGGAATTCTTCCTCGCTGGTCCGTAACAGGGATTGGTTTCTCAATAAATTATTTTATTGAAAAACCGGTCGTGACACCGGGGGATACTGTCATCGTCCTGGGAACGGGGGTACCCAGTCTTGCCTGCCTGCGGCCCATGGCATGGCTCCACCAATGGCCTGGTACAGCCCAGCTAAGGTGACAACGACTCAAGATCCTCGCGAGGGGCCAAGCCTCGCGAGGCGGACGACGCCAAGACCTCCCTGGGGGCAGCCTCGCTAGGCTGGATCCCGAGGAGCGGAGATATCTGTGCAAGGGGCACCTCGTGAGGTTCACATGACGACCAAGGCCAGGTGGGCGCCAGTGGGCACTGTGTACCAGTTTCCTCTTTGGTGCTAAAGAGGCAAGCGCAGGAGAGGAGTCCCGAGGCATCAGGCAAAGGTTTCCATATCGGTGCAACAAGACCAAGACCAGCAGGACGGAGGTCATCCCGGAGCCCACAGTACCATCAGCACCAGAACCTTCGGCAGGCGAAGACCACCTTTTGTCAGGATAGCTTGTACTAGTTGTCCCCCTTCAAACTTGGCCGTTGTGGGATCCCGTCCCGCCTATCATTTGGGAAGAGGACTAGGGCCTCTATAAATAGGACTAGCCACCACCGTAGGAGGGATGGAATCATCGGGGACGGATCATTCGGATCACCCTCACACACACCAGCTCATCGAGCTCAAGAACACCTCCCCTCCTGAGGCTGTTCATCCATTGTACTAGTTCATCCTTAGCCCTCGATGCAATCCACCACCACCACCACACTGGAGTAGGGTGTTACACCACACGGTAGCCCGAACCACTATAAACCGGTGTGTCTCGTGTCCCTTGGGTTCGTCGAGCTAGGCCGTGAGATCGTTGAGCGAGCGAGCTACAGAGAGAGTTCTTTGTGCGCACCCCAGAGTTCAAACCTCATAAGGGTTTGCAGGAACCCAGAATCCGACGGCCGAGGTAATCGGCTATAATGGCCACTTCCGTGCCGTCGTAGCTCGCCTGATAAAAGACCCCCTCCTTAAGTTCTATGAATATATCCAGATCTTCATATCCGGGATCCATGTCTCGAACATGGTCCTCTGGCTTCCGAGCGGGGCTGTAGACCCCCTTGACGACCTTTCTCCACTCCTATTAAAAGTAGCCAGATTAAATTCGACTAGCATAACTCTGGAAAAAGGTTGAGTAAGGCCAATAATCAAAAAACTCACCCAGTCGATGGGGTTATACATGGAAAAACCTTCCCGACATTTCAAGCGAGTAAAGTCTTCCTTCTCCCCTTTGTAAATATCAGCTAAAATGGTGGCCAGGGCAGAAAAATTGTCTGGACCCTCGCGTAAACAACGGGATGCATTGTAACACCCCGCATGTAACTTGCCATATTTGTAACTCCGACTCTTGCCATTTTCGGCTATGTGCTATGTTATTCCCTCCGTGGTCGGGTTTTGTCTTTCATTTTGTATTTTGTTCATGTCATGCATTTTCATATCATGTCATCATGTGCATTGCATTTGCATACGTGTTCGTCTCATGCATCCAAGCATTTTCCCCGTTGTCCGTTTTGCAATCCGGCGCTCCTATCTCCTCCGGTGCATCCCTCTTGTTTTCTTTTGTTTGCGGGTGTCAAACTTTCTCGGAATGGACCGAGGCTTGTCAAGTGGCCTTATTATACCACCCGCAGACCACCGGTCAAGTTTTGTTCCATTTGGAGGTCGTTTGGTACTCCAACGGTTACCCGGGCATCCGCAAAGTCCATTTGAGTGTCCAGAAAAAACCCTCCTTAAAACTAGCTCAAAACCCACCAAACTCTCTTCCATGATCTAGGCCATTCGATCACGATCGTGTGGGCGAAAACCGCACCTCATTTGGAGCCTCCTAGCTCCCTCTACCTATATATATGTGGGCATCCCAAAATACGCACGCAGACCAAACCCTAACCCGCTCCTCCGCGCCGCCGGACACGTCCGCCCGGGGCCGGACATATCTTCGCCGTCGCCCGCAGCATATTGGCGCGCGCCACGTGGCACGCCGCCGCGCCCCAGCCGCCGGCCCGCGAGGCCCCCGCGGCCCGTACGCCGTGCCCCGCCAGGAGGGGCCGGGTTACTCATATGGTCATTGCCAGAAGCCCGGCGCCAAGCCTGAAGATGGTGGGCCAAAGATGGGCTTAAGACCCGGATATGGCTTAAAGCCCGTAGTTGCAATCATTATTATGCTAGAACTGGTAGTGTAAGGCAAGAATAGTTGAGATTCCGAGCCGGACACTCTTATGAGCCGGCCGGGACTCTGAGAGCTGCAGGGCGTGAGCCTCCCTATATAAAGGGACGACCCGACAGCGGTTTAAGGCAGAGAACAATCTCATCGAGAGCCGGGCATAGCAGTTCAGCTCCCTGGTGATCGTAACCCTAATCAATACCACCTCAAACTGGACGTAGGCTTTTACCTTCACCGTAAGGGGCCGAACCAGTATAACCCCTCGTGTTCCTTGTCCCGCATTAACCCCTTGAATCTTCCTAGCTGCGATGGCTCCACGACTAGGTCCTAGCTCGAGGACATCTGCCGTGACAATTCCACGACAGTTGGCGCCCACCGTGGGGCCAGCGCACGGTGGATTTGAGTTCTTGAAGGGCGGCTTCGAAGGGCTCAAGGGACACGCTGTGGGCCAGATGACCAAGAGTCGTCGCGGCAAGCTCTACATCGACGATGCAAACTGGGGCCCCGACGCCGGCTCAATTGAGTACGGGTACCGGGTCCCCTTCGGCGGAATTCATGTTTTCATTGGCAAGATTGGTGAGCCGGGCCCTGAGCCGGGTCTCTGCACCGATCTCGTCGAGACGGCTCAGCGTGAACGACCCGCCCGGGCCCGGCCTGCCTTAAGGCATGCTTTTGTGGGATGTATCCATGGAGGGCCCTCTGATCGATCTGGATCTGGTGATGAGGCGGCCACCGGCTCTGACGGCGAGTCGTCCGCCGACGAGTCAAACTCGTTGTATCAACTTCAAGATGGCGGGCTCATGGGTTGTTCCGATGATGACAGTATTCCGGACCCGTTTGAGCCGCCAAGTCAGGTTGGAGTCTTTATGGCCGATGCGCAGCCTGTTCAGAACCCCGCTGCTGGAGCGGGAAACCCGGTGCCTTCTCCAGCTCAGGTCTATTGGATCTCACGGACAAGATGACGGCGCTGTTAACCTCTACGGTTGACCCGGCAGATCAAGCTCAGCATGACGCGGAGGTGGCGCAGTTAAAATTGGATCTAGTAAAAGCTAAGGAGGATCTAGCAGCAGAAGGGATCAGGATGGCTGCGGAAAGGGCGGCTCTCGACGCCCAAACCCAGTTGATTCAAGCGCAGTCCTTCTGGCTCACGATGGACCAGAACGCGTCCAATGAGGTCCTGATAAGGAGGCATCAAAAGGCCCAATCCTGACTCCCTCTGGTTTACGATCCACGAAACCTCTTCAACACGCCGGGTGCAGGATCTAGTAACCCGCCAGGGGTCATAGGGCCCGGGTCTGGGACCCCTATTCAGCCACAAGTGATGGGGCCTCCCCAGGTGCCCCCAGCCCCGCCTCAGTACATGCCAATACCCCCGGGTCATTATAATAACCCGCTAGAGAACATGGTCGCCGCGGCGGCGCGGCTGGCGGCTCTCCCGGTTGACGGCGACTCTCCGACGGCTATTGAAACCCGTCGGGTTAGGGAACTCCTTCAGACAGCACTGGCGCAGCAAGAGGCGTATTCCTACAGCCGAGACAGGATCCACTCGACCCCTCGTCCAGGCCGGAGCCCGAGTTACAGCAGACACATGGTCTCAGCGACCGGTTCAAGTAACGTCCGACGCCATGACCCGCCTCCTGGCCATGGCCCGGCTCATAACGGAGCCTTTCACGCAGCAGACCAAGACAGAGCATGGCGGGAGGCGGAGCAGGTGCCCCAGCTGGCGGCTTACCAGACTCCCCCAGCTTATCCGACGGCTTCCGTCGACGTGGGTATCCCTACCAGGACTGGGGGTGTCCCTTGTTTAGTGCCAGCTATCCTTAACGAACGTCTACCCAAGGACTTCAAGGGCCCTAGGAAGGTGCCTAATTACACAGCAGACTTACAACCCGCAGCCTGGATCGAGAGTTACGAGATGGCTATGGAACTGCTGGAGGTCAGTGAGGCGGCCATGGCTATGTACTTCACCATGATGTTAGATGGGACTGCCCGCACTTGGTTGACAGGGCTACCACCGAATTCCATTGGGTCTTGGGCTGAGCTGAAAGCCCGGTTCATCCAAAACTTCAAAGATACCTGTAGGCAGTCTATGTCAATTGTGGATTTGACTAACTGTAAGCAGCAGGAGGGTGAATCCACGACTCACTAGGTTCGCCGGGTCAAGGAGATCATACATTCATCAGATAAGATGGATGCCGGCTCTGCGGTCTTAATGTTGGAACAGAATTGTCATTTCGTGCCCCTGAAGATGAAACTCGGGCGGCTTAAGCGCGACTGCAGTGATATGGGTACGCTAATGGCGGCTCTTGTCAAGTACGCCGATTCCGATGGTACCAAGGATCCCCCTTCAGATGATGAAAGGGCAGGGAAGGGAAAGAAGAATGGCAATGGCAAGGGTCCTCAGCATAACCCGGGGAACCAAGGAGGAGGCAAGCGCAAGGCCGATGGCAGCCTAGAGTTTGTAGCCAACGCCAGCTCACAAGGTAATAACCAGCGACGCAAGGGGAGGCCCCCTCCCCGAGGCGGCGGGTCAGGCCCGACGCTGGAACAACTGTTGAATGAGCCTTGTCCAAGGCATGGCTCTAGAGAGAAGCCAGCAACTCATCTATGGAAGGATTGTGCAATCATGAAGGCCTTTAAGAATTACAATGGCCCGGGCGGCGGCTCAGGCGCCGGCGGCTTTCATGGCCCGGGCGGCGGCTCAAATTCTAACCCTCAGAACGGTCAAGGGGGCTTTAATCAGCAGTCTGGCCAGGGTCATCAATAGCAGCAGGGAGGTTATCAGACCAATCCAAAGCAGCTTAGCGGTGGGCAGTATCATGTGTTTACCACCAGTCTGTGCAAGCGAGATCAGAAGCTTCATAAGAGGGCTGTGAACGCTGTTGAGCCGGCGGTTCCACGCTACTTGCGGTGGTCAGAGCAACCTATAGTGTGGAGTAGGGAGGATCACCCTCCCCGGGTGGATAATCCGGGTCACTTGGCCCTGGTGGTGGCTCGTCAGGTGGGAGGATATAAGTCCACTAAGTTACTCATGGATGGGGGTAGCAGCATCAACATCCTCTATTATGAGACATTTCGTCGTATGGGGTTGATTGATAAGAATCTCAGCCAATCAAACACTATTTTCCACGGTGTGGTACCTGGTAAGTCGGCTTACCCAGTCGGCAAGATCGAGTTGGAAGTGGCCTTCGGAGATCAGAACAACTACAGGGTGGAAAAATTGACCTTTGAGGTGGTCAAGATAAGAAGTCCGTACCATGCCATATTTGGGCGGCCGGCTTACGCCAAATTCATGGCACGGCCGTGTTACGTATATTTACAGCTCAAGATGCCGGTTCATAATGGGACCATTACGGTTCACGGCAGTCGGAAGGTGGCCTTGGAATGCGAGGAAGGCGATGCAGCTTATGCAGAATCTGTTTGTGCAACAGAGGAGTTGAAGTTTTACAAAGACAACGTTGACCCAACAGATATGACCTCTCTGAAAAAGCCGACTACGGAGCATGAGCCGGCAATGAAATTTAAGTCAGCTGATGAGACTAAACTTGTTGATTTCGTTCCAGGAGATTCATCTCAGCAATTCAGCATCAGTGCCAACCTGGATCCAAAATAGGAAAGCGTGCTCATCGAGTTCATCCGTGAGAATAGGGACATCTTCGCATGGAAACCTTCTGACATGCCAGGTGTACCTAGAGAACTCGCTGAGCACACTCTCAATGTTGATCCGAAATTTAAGCCGGTTAGACAGTTCCTTCGGCGGCTTAATGAAGAGAGGCGGAAGGCTATTGGTGAAGAGGTGGCCCGGCTCTTGTCGGCCGGGTTTATTGTTGAAGTCTTCCACCCAGAATGGTTAGCTAACCCGGTGCTCGTACTCAAGAAGAACGGCACTTGGCGGATGTGTGTGGACTACACGGACTTAAATAAAGCATGTCCGGCTGATCCTTTTGCCCTTCCCCGTATTGATCAAATTATTGATGCTACGGCCGGTTGTGCACGCTTAAGTTTCCTGGACGCTTATTCTGGATATCATCAGATTAAAATGGCGGTTAAGGACCAGGAAAAGACGGCGTTCATCACTCCCTTTGGAGCCTTCTGCTATGTATCCATGCCCTTTGGACTCAAGTGTGCACAGGCGACTTATCAGCGTTGCGTGCAGAACTGTCTTCATAAACAGATTGGGCGCAATGTTCATGCTTATGTGGACGATATTGTGGTTAAATCCATAAAGGAGGTAACCCTGATAGATGATTTGAGAGAAACCTTTGATAACCTCCGGGTCTACAAGATGATGCTTAACCCGGCCAAGTGTGTCTTTGGTATCCCTGCAGGAAAGCTCTTGGGTTTTTTGGTTTCTGACAAAGGCATTGAGGCTAACCCGGAGAAGATCAAGGCCATCATCTCCCTGGCTAATCCGGCGTGTATAAATGACGTTCAGCGTTTGGCGGGTCGCATCGCTGCTTTAAGCCGGTTTATAAGCCGTTTGGGTGAGAAGGCCATGCCATTATATCAGTTGATGAAGAAAACTGATAACTTTGTCTGGAATGATGCAGCTAATACCGCTTTTGAGGATTTGAAGAAGCAGCTGGCAGAGCCCCCAGTCCTTGCTGCTCCGGTTGATAAGGAGCCCTTATTACTGTACGTGGCGGCGAACACATGAGCTGTCAGTGTGGCTGTGGTGGTGGAACGCAAGGAAGAGGGTAAGGAGCATCCGGTTCAGCGGCCGGTTTATTATGTCAGCGAAGTGCTTATCGAGTCCAAACAGCGGTATCCACATTGGCAGAAGCTTGTTTATGGTGTGTTCATGGCAAGCCGGAAGCTTAAGCATTATTTCCAGGGTCATCCCATAACCTTGGTCAGTTCTGCCCCTCTTGGTGATATCATTCAAAACAGAGAGGCCACAGGGAGAGTGGCTAAGTGGGCTATCGAGCTCGGACCTCATGGTCTCAAATATGTGCCACGCACTGCTGTTAAATCTCAGGCCCTGGTGGATTTCATCAATGATTGGACAGAGTCACAAGTGCCCGAGCAAAAGCCGGATAACACATATTGGACTATTCACTTCGATGGGTCCAGGCAGCTGGAGGGCTCGGGGGCTGGAGTCGTATTGGCTTCCCCTAAAGGTGACAAGTTCCATTATGTGCTACAGTTGATGTTTCCTTGCACTAACAATGCGGCTGAGTACGAGGCCTTGCTCCACGGTCTTCGGATGGCTAAGGAGATGAGCTTGAGCCGGGTAAGGTGTTTCGGTGACTCAGACTTGGTGGCTCAACAAGTATCAGGCAAGTGGGACTCTAAGGACCCTCTCATGGCGGCTTATCGCCGCGAAGTTGACGCCATTGCTGGGCACTTTCAGGGCTACCAAGTAGAGCACATTGATCGCAGGAAGAATGAGGCGGCTGATGCTTTAAGCCGGCTAGGCTCTCAGCGAAAGCCGGTGCCGCCTAATACTTTCCTGGATGTCCTGTATAATCCTTCTGTTAAGTTGCCTACAGAGGAAAACTTGGCTGTCACCGACCCGGAGGCACGGCTGGTGGCGGCTCTCCATATCATACCAGACTGGACAATGCCCTATCTGGCTTACATAACCCGGGGCGAGTTGCCTGAGGATGAAACTTTGGCCAGGCAAATAACCCGGCGGGCTAAGTCAATGATTGTTATCAATGGTGAGTTGCACCACCGCAGTGTTACGGGAGCGTTTCAGCGTTGTGTTTCCCCTGAGGAAGGGCAAGAGATCTTGCGTGAGATCCATGAAGGGGATTGTGGCCATCACGCCGGATCAAAGTCTCTTGTGGCCAAGGCTTTTCGTCATGGTTTTTATTGTTTGACGGCTCATGCTGATGCAGAGGACTTGGTCAGTAAGTGTGATGGTTGCCAAAGGTTCTCGCGACGGGCTCATGTACCAGCTCAAGAGCTGAGGATGATCCCAATTACATGGCCCTTTGCGGTCTGGGGACTGGATATGGTTGGGCCTTTCAAAAGATCCAAGGATAAGAAGACCCACCTTTTGGTGGCAGTTGACAAGTTTACCAAGTGGGTTGAAGCGGAGCCAGTTAGCAAGTGTGATGCAGCCACGGCGGTTCAGTTTATGAAAAAGGTGATCTTTCGCTTTGGTTTTCCACACAGCATTATAACTGACAATGGCACCAATCTCTCCAAAGGCGCCATGGAGGAGTTTTGTCAACGAGAGCATATCTGACTTGATGTGTCCTCAGTGGCTCATCCTCAATCCAATGGTCAAGCTGAGAGAGCTAATCAGGAGGTTTTGAAGGGTATCAAGCCCCGGCTTTTGGTACCTTTGCAACGGACGCCGGGTTGTTGGGTGGAGGAGTTGCCCTCCGTGTTATGGAGCATCAACACTACTCCTAACAGGTCTACAGGTTTTACGCCTTTCTTCATGGTTTATGGGGCAGAAGCAGTCCTCCCCAGTGACATCCATCATGACTCACCTCGAGTGGCGGCTTACATTGAGGCGGATAATGAACAGGCGCGCCAGGATGCTCTTGACTTGTTGGATGAACAGCGTGATGTGGCAGCAGCCCGTTCAGCGATTTACCAACAAGACCTGCGCCGTTATCATAGCCGTCGGGTTAAATCCCGGGTCTTCCAGGAAGGTGATCTCGTGCTCCGGCTCATCCAGGATCAAACAGATGCACACAAGCTATCCCCACCTGGGGAAGGGCCCTTTGTGGTCAGCAAGAATTTGCACAACGGGTCATATTACCTCATTGACATTCGGGAGCACAAAGATTCACGTAAGTCGGAGGAAGAGACCCGACGGCCATGGAACATAGCTCAGCTTCGGCCTTACTACACTTGAGTCACCGGCTCTCATGATGTACATACTTCTCTAAACCATGTATATATTACGATAAGTAATAAAGCAGGACCTCTGTCCTTTTTTCTCCTCCAAATGTGCACGTGTTGTTTTCATTGCCAGGTTACATGATAACTTGAAGGAGGATCCGGCTTATGATCGTATTCGAATCTAGCCGTAGGCTATAAGGTCACTTGGGGGCTTCCTGTTCAAACATAGGTTGTATTCGAACCAAAGTGAACACAGCTGTCGATACCCATTTGATTGGCAAAGTGCCGAGCTCATTGGGGAGTTTTCTTTGATCATATTTGAATCTTAGTTTAACCCCTTTGAGAACCGACGTGGATCGTATTCGAATCAGCGTCGTTAAACAATTCTTAAAATCACTTGGGGGCTTCCTGTTCAAACATGGGTCGTATTCGAACCAAAGAGAACATAGCTGTTGATACCCTCTTGATTGGCATCGCCACACCCACTGCGGGCTATATGATCGCATTCGAATCTTAGCATAACCCCTTTGGGCCGGGTCTCTGGTCGTATTCGAACCGGAAGCCCCTAAGTTCCTCCGCTTTATAGCAAGTTCCGTCTGTTTATTTCCAAGTGTGTACGGCCGGGTCTCATTTTGCCGGTTTAACTTTGGTTTACAGTATTAGCTGAACACACTGGGTATTTTAAAGACAGGTAAACTGGAATTAAGGTACCAACCTTATTATCCGGGTTATCTAAACTGGAAGTATGCTTGCAGACCGCAAAATTGTGTTATTACGGCTGTATTCAGGACATACCTGAGAGGCAGTCTTTTTTGATTCGTATTCCGGGTTATATATCTACAACACATGATTCTCAGAGCGGTAAGCCGCCGGGAGACTTGTGATCCGTCCTTCTATGCAGGATAGTTCAAGGCAATTATTTGAGACTAAGGGGAATGAATGACCCGGAGAAATATAAAGGAGGTAACGTCAATAAAACTTCAAGCATTCAAGGCGTGCACGATGGCACGGCAAAGATAAAGTGTTGGTCCTATTCTGTTACAATACTCGTTGAGTCCAAAAGGGGGAGGCCTTGTTTGGTAAACCGCCAGCCGAGTTACGACACTTGCTGAGTTGAAGTCTTCGGCTCGTTCCTATCTTCTCCTCCGGCTGATCCCAAGATCCGGAAGGTTGATGACTTCCAGTCGATGCCACTGAGAGCTTCGAATTGGGCTTCCTCGTCAATTAACCAGGCCGGGTCAATCTCCGGGGCGAAAGTGTGCTGACGAGCCGGCGGGATCAAGTTGAGGGCTTCATAGCGCGGAGTAGGGATCCTCTGATTTTCTGCATCGTAACCCGGCTGATACTTGGTCAGATCTGTATCGTTGCCACTAAGAGTGGCCACCGGGCGTACGGTCTTCACGCAAGCTGTGAAGTCCTTCTGATCAAAGGCGGTGCCGTCTTCCTTCAGACTTGGGTAGCCGAGGGCGATGTCCGCCGGGTCTAACTCCGGCAAGAACGCTTTGGCCCGGCTCAGCGCAGCGATTGCTCCGGCTCTTGCAGAGGCCCGTCGCAGCTCTTGGATCCGCTGAGGCAGAACGGCGAGACGGCGAAGGACTTCCGCCAGGTGAGTCGGCACCTCGTTGGAGAGGGCCACCACAGCCAAGGCATGTTGTGACCCGGTGTAGAGCTGCTCCACCAGGGTATACACGGCCTTCAGCTTGGTTACCACGCTCTGGTTGAGGTTGGCACTTCTGGGACCTGTTTAACGGAATCAGATAAGCCGCCGACAAGGATGAATTATGAGATATAAAAATTCTAAACTTGATGAAAGCCGGTGAGACGACTTACCGAAGATTGCGGCCACCATCTAGGACACTTGGCACATTAGGCCGGAGAGCTCTGCGGTCTTCTCGGAGAGAGCCTTCTCCGCCTGTTCGGCCCGGTTCACCAATGCGGCCTTTTCTACGTCCCACGCCTTCCGCTCAGCGTCAAACTCTGTTTTCAGCTTCTCTTGCGCGGCGATGCTGGATACAAACTTGGCGTTTGCCTTCCGGGTCTCCGTCTCTTGCATCTTCAGCTGGTTCTTGAGATCGTCAAGGTCAGCCTCAAGCTTCTTACCAGCAGCCTGTATAGATTTCCGGGTTATGGCATGAACAATTGCTATGCAAATGTAAAGTCCCAAGCGTTTTCCAAGCAAAGACACTTGGCACTTGGGGGCTAATGCATATTGAACGTTTCTATTTACACATTGCCGGTTCAATGGAGTAAGCCGGAACCTAAGTCTACAACATACTCAGTCATAAGTCGTCGACTTGGGGGCTAGCATGGTACAGGTAACTAAGCAGTAAATAAGAGGACAAAAGGATGTTACCTCAGATTTTTGCTGGATCTGGGTCACCATAGCAATCTCTGCGTCCCGGCTCTTGTGCACTTGGCTGACGAAGCCGGAGACGATCTCTTCAATGTTCAAGTTGGAGTAGTCGGTGAGGTCCAGGTTAACCCGGCGCGACTCTAGCAGCTCCCCTTTGGCGGAGCACTTGGCCAGCACGGTAGGTCTCCCCGGCTCAACGAATTCCGTCCGGGTGATTACCACGTCCGGGTCGTCTGCTGGTGGAGCCGAGCTGGAGGCCTCCGGGTTAACAGAAGCTTCTGTAGTTGCCTTGGTAGTTGGGGCAGCGGCCTCAGGTGCAGAGGCGGCTGGCGGCTCTTGAGCGGCTGCCTCTGGCTCAGGCAAGTCCGGTTCATCGACCGGTGTTGAGGATATAGACCTTAGAGTCACCCGCCAGGAGGGGCCGGGTTACTCTAATGGTCATTACCAGAAGCCCGGAGCCAAGCCTGAAGACGATGGGCCAGAGATCGGCTTAAGACCCGGATATGACTTAAGGCCCAGAGTTACAATCATTATTATGGTAGAGCTTGTAGTGTAAGGCAAGTATAGTTGAGAGTCCGAGCCGGACACTCTTATGAGCCGGCCGGGACTCTGAGGGCTGCTGGGCGTCAGCCTCCCTATATAAAGGGACGACCCGACAGCGGTTTGGAGACAAGAACAATCTCATCGAGAGCCGGGCATAGCAGTTTAGCTCCCTGGTGATCGTAACACTAATCAATACCACCTCAACTGTACGTAGGCTTTTACCTTCACTGTAAGGGGCCGAACCAGTATAAACCCTCGTGTTCCTTGTCCCGCATTAACCCCTTCAAGCTTCCTAGTTGCGATGGCTCCACGACTAAGTCCTAGCTCGAGGACATCTGCCGTGACAATTCCACGACAACCGGCTTGGACTTCTTCGCCCTCTTGGTGATCTTGGCCTGGGCACTGAAAGGACAAAAAGATTAAACACAATAGGGTAAGTGAAGGCAAAAGTACAACATGAGATGGTTATCATTACCCGGGCACGGTCTTGAAAGCCGGCAGACTTGACTGCATAGAGTCGCCGGAAGAGGGGGAGGTCTCCTGATAATTTGAGTCAGAAGAATTGAGTGGCTGACGTATAACACCCGCCAACGGATGAAAAGGGTGCAAGTGAGAAATAACCTCAGTTCGGCGCTTCCTTGATGCGTCAGGTAACCCGGAGGAGAGGTCGGTGTCCTTGTTGGTCCGGGTGTGACGCCGGCTCTCATGAACCTGTCGCTTCAAAATAAATTAAGGATCTTGATAAGCTAAAGGATGTGAAAAGCTTACTTTCCGGGTTACCCTTCGGACATTCAGCCTTGGCAAGGGCTCCGAGTCGGAGGAAAGTGACATTACCTCTTCAACCACCGGGTTACTGGCTCCGGTGTCATCCTATTGATGAACAAGTGTTGGTAAGGCGGACAGACATAAACAATAAAACATAACAAAGAGCTTATAGGTTCAGGGGTTACCTCTGACTCAGAGCGGTCGCTTAGTTGCATCAGCTCCGAAGCAGTTGGCCTACTTCCCTTCTTACAGGGAGCGGCCTTTTTGGCGGCTTTCTTCACCTTTCTGGCCTTCTTGGCCGCCTCATGGTCATGTTTGACCCGCCAGAACTTGTCGTCAGCCTGAAAAATACAATGATGATTTCTTCAAACGATTCATATAGAAGAAGATAGGATGTTCAGATTGGCGGCTTACCGCTGGGGCTGGGTTGGTCTTGCAGAAGGGGGCTAACCCGGTCCTTCCGCAGTCTGCCAGGCTCTCGTTTAAAAGAGCCTTGGTCGTCTCCTCTGCGACATCTTCAGGAAGATCGTTGCGGCAGTGTCTCTGAGGGTCATCCTTTCGGCCCGTATACTCGCACATTAAGCCGGGGCGGTGGCTCAATGGGATCACCCGCCAGGAGATCCAGACCCGGACCAAATCGATTCCGTTGAGACCATTGCCCAGGAGAGCCTTGATCTTGTTTATGGTGGGGAGCAGAGGCTGGCGCTCCGCTTGAGTCAGCTTGTCTGACAGCGGGTGTGTTGACTCCAGACGCGATGGGCGAAAGCCGGGCAGCGGACTTTCATCAGCCGGTGATGTGTCTTGGCAATAGAACCAAGTCATGTTCCAGTCCTTTGGGTGACTCGGCGGCTCGGCATAAGGGAAAAGACAGTCTCTCCGTCTCTGAATGGAGATGCCGCCTAGCTCCAGACTTGGCCCGTTGGCGCACTCGTTCTGGCGATTCAGGTAAAAAAGCTCTCTGAAGAGCAGCAGACTAGGTTCTTCTCCAAGGTAAACTTCGCAGAACACTTGGAAGTTGCAGATATTGGACACTGAGTTGGGTCCTATGTCCTGAGGCCGCAGGTCGAAGAAATTCAGGACGTCTCTGAAAAACTTTGAACCGGGCGGTGCGAAGCCCCGGCTCATATGATCCGCAAAAATCACTACCTCCCTGTCCTTTGGCTATGGTCTCTCTTCTGACGGGTCAGGGGCACGGTAGGACATGACGTCCTTTTTGGGCAGATATCCAGACTTAACAAAATCCGCTAGGGTCTCATTGGTGATATTGGACCTCATCCAATTGCATGTAATGGAGGCTTTGGGAGCTTTGGGAGGCATGGTGAAAGTCGGCAGTCTATGATAAAAGGAAAAACGTCCGGGTTAATTATAAGCCGGAAGAAATCTATAGTTCAATGTCAAGGTGGCGGCTTATGAAGGGGACTAATGGTATACATTTAAGTGCATCGGGCTGTTTAAGCCGGAAATTTTATGGCGCATGGTTTTCTTTAGCCGGAAGGTTCTACGACGCATGGTTTCTTTAAACCGGAACTGTAAACCACCGAGATTCAATGATTGCAGTTTTTTACTAAGTGTGGTAAAACAGGTTTCACACATCGCAGTAAAATTTTTGGATCAAAATGGTCGGGTAAAAGAAAAGTTTCTAGACCTAGAAACAGACGCGAGGAGGTTCTTGAGTTTGAACAAGGCTCTTATGCAGTAAAAAGAGGGATATTTACATGTGAAATGGGTCTTCAACGTCTACCGCAGTAAGTCTATACAGAGCTAAGATCAAAAAGGGGCAGTAAAATTCAAATATACTGAGAGCCGCGATGAACTACGAAGAACAGAGGAAGAACTATGAAGCCCTAGTGAGGATCTGCCCTATGGAGTGGCGAGGACTCACCGGAGCTGAAGAGGAGCGGAGGTTGCCGCTGTTTGTCTGGACCGAGTCAGGGTGATGCAGCGGCCAAGGTTGACGAAGACCGGGGGCGCGGCGGCGGCAGCGGCAGTAGCAGAGCTCGGGCAGGGGAGCAGTAGCGCGAGGAAGAAGATGAAGGAGAGAGAAGTGGCTGAATGCCCATCGGGCCGGCCTATTTATAAGGCGAGTTCATAAGTGGGCGCGAGAATCAAGGAGACCACGGCGTGGTTATCTCCCCACGAAACGCCTCGATTTTCGGGATGACAGTAAAGAAAAAGATCCGTTGCGGATCTGGCGAAGTAAAAAACGGGCTTAATGGAAGATGACGTCATGGCGGATTACCCGGAGTCAAGAGGATGATGTCATGCCCGGTTATGGCCTTCACACAATTATAAGCCGGAGGTTTTCTGTCGAAGGAATGGAAGATTGACATGAGCCGGCTCAAATCAATCTGGGGCCTAATGTTGAGGATATAGACCTTAGAGTTACCCGCCAGGAGGGGCCGGGTTACTCATATGGTCATTGCCAGAAGCCCGGCGCCAAGCCTGAAGACGGTGGGCCAAATATGGGCTTAAGACTCGGATATGGCTTAAAGCCCGTAGTTGCAATCATTATTATGCTAGAACTTGTAGTGTAAGGCAAGAATAGTTGAGAGTCCGAGCCGGACACTCTTATGAGCCGGCCGGGACTCTGAGAGCTGCAGGGCGTCAGCCTCCCTATATAAAGGGAGGACCCGGCAGCGGTTTAAGGCACATAACAATCTCATCGAGAGCCGGGCATAGCAGTTCAGCTCCCTGGTGATCGTAACCCTAATCAATACCACCTCAAACTGGACGTAGGCTTTTACCTTCACCGTAAGGGGCCGAACCAGTATAACCCGTCGTGATCCTTGTCCCGCATTAACCCCTTCAAGCTTCCTAGCTGCGATGGCTCCACGACTAAGTCCTAGCTCGAGGACATCTGCCGTGACAATTCCACGACAACACCCCCCCCCCCGAATTTCAAGTCATATTTTTCTACAACATATGCCTCTGTTCGTGATGCCATAACTCCTTGCCTGTAGCTCCGATTCGCGCGTGTAATAGGACATTTTTTTTTCTCATGATGTTCTTCATTTTGTTCAATTGCACCATGTTCAGTAGAGTTCATCTTGATGCCCAAATCTCTGTTGGAAGAGGGCTAGTTGCTGTTATCTTCTGGTTCTTAGCAGAACTTGGAGATTTGTCATTTTTGTATCATTTAATCTGTGCATCTTATGGGCATGAGCTCTACATGTGTTTTGAAGTATGCCATGCCATATTTCCAAGGGTGTATGCCATGTATTTTTGTGATCTCTGTGGTGACTAGCACAAGCATGCAAAGTAGGCTCCGTAATGTTTCTGATTTAAGGAACTTAAGTGTTTTCTCTGTGTCTGTCTGCTGTTATTTTGTTGCCATGTAAACTTGATGCTACAGAGAGATCCATGCATATTTTGGAGATGTTCAGTAAGGATGTTTTGTAGCTATAGTTGTAATCGATCCATTCCTGCCCTTGTTTGCAATTATGGAGTACATACCATGACTCAATCTTGCACTACTTTTGCTATACAATATTTCTGGCAGATTCTTAACATGATATTCATTTTTGCCAAGCTCATTGTAGTTGATCAACACATGCTATGCTTTTGTTCTTGCCGTGGATAGCTTCATAGACATGCCATATTGCTGTAGTTATGATTGTTTTGTCATGCATTGCTCTGTAGTGAGTGCATCAAGCTCACAAAGAGCCCTACATATTATTATTTCTGCCCTGTTCTGTTTTCTGCCAAGTCTGAAACCTGATAACGAAACTTGCTATCTTTACATGCTTGCCATCGTATCTTCTGGTCCTTTTTGGCTTATGGTCAGTAAGGTACTTTTGTCATGTGCATTTATTAGAATACTGCCATGCCAAGTTTTGCCATGTTAATTTCCGTAGCATGTTTATTTCGTGCTCTGAACATTGCTACCTGATGCTGTTTTCTGCCATGTCCAGTTTTTCACCAAGTCTGTGATCCTGTTATCTTTTGCACTTTTGCCATGCTTGTTTGAGCTTGATATGTTGTGATCTAGCCGTAGCTCAGTGTTCATCTTTTGTCAAGCATCTCCTGTAGATTACTACCATATGCTTTGTTGCTATGTTGGGGTGCTGTAGCATTGTTGCTTGTTGTATTTTAAGTGCTATCTTGCTGTTAATCGCAGATTCGTGTCATTCTTGTTTTGCTTGCCATTTGCAAACCGTGCATCCGTTTCCGGTGATCTTTATATCGATTTCGACCGAAATCATCTCATCTTTCCAGTGGCATGCTTGGTTTTCCAAGTTACTACCATGTTCATCATTTTCCTTCCGAAGCACGCATATGCATCACATATGATATCTTGCATATCATACATGTTTTGCATCATGTTGCTTGTGCATTTCTCGTGGTTGATTGTAGTTCCGTTTGTTTGTGTTCTTGTCTTGGGTAGAGCCGGGAGACGAGTTCGTGAACGAGGAACCTGTCGAGTACGCTTACGAGGATCAAGCTTTCGACAACTCTGAGAACCTTGCAGGCAAGATGACCACCCCTCAAAATCACTTCTATCTTTGCTTTGCTAGTTGTTCGCTCTATTGCCATGCTCCGCTACCTATCACATGCTATATCATGCCTCCCATATTTCCATGTCAGCCTCTAACCATCCTTTCCTAGCAAACCGTTGTTTGGCTAAGTTACCGCTTTTGCTCAGCCCTTCTTATAGCGTTGCTAGTTGCAGGTGAAGTTGAAGTTTGTTCCATGTCGGAACATGGATATGTTGGGATATCACAATATCTCTTATTTAATTAATGCATCTATATATTTTGGTAAAGGCTGGAAGGCTCGGCCTTATGCCTGGTGTTTTGTTCCACTCTTGTCGCCCTAGTTTCTGTTATACCGGGATTATGTTCCTTGAGTTTGCGTTACACGGTCGGGTGATTTATGGGACCCCCTTGACAGTTCGGCTTGAATAAAACTCCTCCAGCAAGGCCCAACCTTGGTTTTACCATTTGCGACCTATGCCTTTTTCCCCCGGGTTTTCTAGAGCCTGAGGGTCATCTTTATTTTAAACCCTCGGGCCAGTGCTCCTCTGAGTATTGGTCCAAACTGTCAGTCGCCGGTGGCCACCAGGGGCAACTCTGGTCTGGCCTATCGGAAGCTTGGACAATCCGGTGTGCCCTGAGCACGAGATATGTGCAGCTCCTATCGGGATTTGTCGGCACATTCGGGCGGCTTTGCTGGTCTTGTGTTACCATTGTCGAAATGTCTTGTAAACCGGGATTCCGAGACTGACCGGGTCTTTCCGGGAGAAGGTTTATCCTTCGTTGACCTGAGAGCTTATGATGGGCTAAGTTGGGACACCCCTGCAGGGCATTATCTTTCGAAAGCCGTGCCCGCGGTTATGAGGCAGATGGGAATTTGTTAATGTCCGGTTATAGAGAACTTGTCACTTGACCCAATTAAAATACATCAACTGCGTGTGTAGCCGTGATGGTCTCTTCTCGGCGGAGTCCGGGAAGTGAACATGGTCTGTGTTATGTATGACGTAAGTAGGAGTTCAGGATCACTTCTTGGTCATTGCTAGATGACGACCGCTCCGTTGCTTCTCTTCTCGCTCTCCTTCGCGTATGTTAGCCACCATATATGCTTATTGCCGCTGCAGCTCCACATCATTACACCTCCCTTTCCTATAAGCTTAAATAGTCTTGATCTCGCGGGTGTAAGATTGCTGAGTCCCCATGACTGACAGATTCTACCAAAACAGTTGCAGGTGCCGACGATGCCAGTGCAGATGATGGGGTCGATCTCAAGTGGGAGTTCGACGAGGAATGTGGTCGTTACTATGTGTCTTTTCCTGATGATCAGTAGTGGAGCCCAGTTGGGACAATCGGGGATCTAGCATTTGGGGTTGTCTTATTTTCATCTGGTTTTGACCGTAGTCGGTCTATATGTGTTTGTATTTTGGATGATGTATGAATTATATTCATGTATTGTGTGAAGTGGCGATTGTAAGCCAACTCTTTATCCCATTCTTGTTCATTACATGGGATTGTGTGAAGATGACCCTTCTTGCGACAAAACCACTATGCGGTTATGCCTCTAAGTCGTGCCTCGACACGTGGGAGATATAGCTGCATCGTGGGCGTTACATGCATCGTCCTCCCCGTTGTAATTCCACATAGGAAAACCTCTAGATTGGAGCGGCTGAACGCATCGCATTATTGAAATCGCCATTAACTCGATTATAGACAGCCCAGAGTTGGCAAGTACTCTGATCTTGCTTGCTAGCCTCTCGACCTCCGCACTGTCTTCTTCCTCGAGGCTTCGGGGATGCCAGCTGGTGCGCTTCTTTAAAGGAGCGCTAGAGAATTCGGGAAGACCGCGCCGGGTTGGGTCCGGAAGAACGACGTCTTCGATATAAAACCATTCCGAGGGCCACTCTTCGAATACCTTCTTCAGAGTGCCGGACAGGTATCCTGTCCCGGCTATGCGCCATACTTCGGCGCCGCCCACCTCGAATATAGATCCCTTTTGGGAGTGGCGACGAGGCAGAAAAATTTCCGCCATAGCTCGAAATGAGCCTCACAGCCTAGGAATAGCTCGCAAAGAGCAACGAAGCCCGCGATATGCAGGATGGAGCCTGGTGTCAGATTATGCAGTTGGAGGCCGTAATACTCCAGGAGACCTCTAAGGAAAGGGTGGATAGGAAATCCTACGCCTCTCAAAAGGAAGGAAACGAAGCACACCCGCTCTTCTTTAGAAGGATTGGGGAAATTCTCCACCAGGGCTTCGCCATGTAGGGAAGTTATTCCAGCCCGAACGGAGACTAGATCCGTGGGAGAAAGATATCCCTACGTCTGAAGTTTATTGAGATGGGCGTGAGATATTGAGTAGCTTTCCCATTCGCCTTTTTCAGGGCTGAGGGGGCGTGAGGAAGAGCTTGGAGTGCTGGCCATGTTTGGACAAATTCCTATGGCGAGTTCAAAGGATTTCCGCGTGGTGTGGAATGGCATCTAAGATCTAATCTCCTTAAATAGATGCCTTCCCTGCGTGGTCGAGGGATTATTTGTAAAAACACACCTAGACCGTTCGCATTCATTTGACACGTGGAAGCTGAGGCGACGGCAGCAAAGAATCAATAGAATATGATATTTAAAGTGGAGCCGGCTTATCGTCAATCTGAAGTGTAATGGAGAACCCGCCTTGCAAAGCCGAAGACATAAAGCCGAATACTACGTCGTCATTGAAGGCAAGTTCGGGGGCTATTGAGGGAGTCCTGGATAAGGGGGTCCCCGGGCGTCCAGGCTATGTGACATGTACCGGATTGATGGGCCATGAAGATACGAGATAGGAGGCTTTCCCCCGTGTCCGGATGGGACTCTCTGTTGTGTAGATAGCAAGCTTGGCTGCCAGATGTGTAGTTTCCTTTCTCTGTAAACCGACCTTGTACAACCCTAGCCCCCTCCGGTGTCTATATAAACCGGAGGGGTTAGTCCATAGAGGCTATCACAAATCATACAGGCTAGACATCTAGGGTTTAGCCATTACGATCTCGAGGTAGATCAACTCTTGTAACCCATATACTCATCAAAGTCAATCAAGCAGGAAGTAGGGTATTACCTCCATTAAGAGGGCCCGAACTTGGGTGAACATCGTGTCCCCTGTCTCATGTTACCTTCGATCCTTAGACGCACAGTTCGGGATCCCCTACCCGGGATCAGCTGGTTTTGACACCGACACCCCCCCCACCACCACCACATATTGGTTGCTTGATTCATATGGTTACAATCCATAAGCATTTCTCCTTTGGATTCATCTATACTAGTTTTCTTAGGGAATTTTTCATCCAATCCAACCTCTTGTGAAGAAGGCTACATGTTTCTAGATTGTAATCAAATGCCCATGTTAATCAAGTCAGATCAAAGATGGCATGTTGGTGCATTTACAAATCCTGCAAACCAAATAGGCGTATAGTAGTGTTCAAAACTGCATGTAGGCACTAACATGTTCTCTTATTTTGCAAATAATAATAGGCCCGGAGGTGGATAATGTTTATAACGACAATCACATCGAATGCCTGGATCTGCATCTCTGAAATATTACTTTGAACCACTATAGAGAGACCTTACCGGAGATTACACTCGCCAAGTTCTTTCTTGCCAGAGCAAGTGTGCTGAGGGTACTGAGGTTGAACACACATTTAATTAGGAAAGATGAATGGTGTGTTGATCAGAGATAGCAGGTACTGTGGAATGGAAGAGGCTCCAAAAAAAGCTAAACTTCGTATTGGAAGAGCATATGACAGAGCAATTGGAAGTCATTGTGTCAAACCCAAACATGACTTGTCAGTGGCTGATCCCCTTGCAAAAATGACGATGTTTGCAATGTTTGAATTTGTTCATTGTAATATTTGAATTTGAACCTTGTAATATTTATGGTATTTGTTATATAACGTACACTGGTACGCGTCGGTCCTAAACAAACAGTTTTTAACCCCTTTCCGTGACGGCTTTCAGAACCGTCGCCAAGTGAGTGTGGGTGATAGGGGGGTCCTTCCCACATGACCCAGAAACCGTTGGGGATATGCCCTCCTGGCACACATACTCGACAAAATGAGCTCGTGTGCAACAGGCGAGCACTCAAATACAGAAATACGTACAGTAGTGCTTAAAAAATACAATTATATAGGCGAAATCATTTCTGGTCGTAAGTACATCCCACACAGTCAGTCACCACTAAACATTTTCGTTCGTATATACACTACTAGAAAAAGTCTTACTAGTGGCGCACTAGTTTTGCCTACTAATGGCGCACTACTGGTGTGCCACTAGCACCACGCCACTAGAATATTTTAGTAATGGCGCACCACGGGTGCCCCATTAGTATCCCATAGGTGCGCCATTAGTAACTGGTATACTAATGGCGCACCAGATGGAAGTGCGCCATTATTAACATTTTTTTTAAAAAATTCGTTTTTTCTTAATCTCAGGTCACTATTTCACATATGAGATATCCAACACATATATATACAACAAGCATCCATATAACAATCATATCCAACACACAAGTTTCATGATATATACATACATAGCCAACACATAGTTCCATCGTTACATATTACAAAAGTTTCACATTGTTCATCCAACACCGTTATCCATCCAACACCATATTACAAAAGTTTCACATAGTTCAGTTCTCATTGTTCTTCTCCTTCTCCTTCCTCAGCCTGATGCGCCAAGAGCGGCGAGGTGGTGGAGGCAGCTGTGGGATGTAGTCTTCTACCACAATTGGCGTGGTCATGTCGCCCAGCTGTGGGATCGCCGACACCACCACCGGTGCGTGGTCATTGTCAGGCACCACCACCATCGCGAGGCCACCTTCAGGCAGGACGGGCACGACCATCGCTAGGTCATCCTCAGCCACCACCATCTCTTGCCCATGGTCAGCCACCACCATCAATTGCCCATGGTCAGCCACCACCATCTCTTGCCCTTGGTCAGCCACCACCAGCGCTAGGTCATCCTCAGCCTGATGCCCATCGTCATCCTGCAGCTCCTCATCCCCACTCTGCTCCTCTTCTCCCCCACTCCAGTCCGGATCATCCTTCTTGCTGTCTTTGCTGCTGCCAGAATCGCTGCTGCTTTCGCTAAAGCCAGAATCGCTGTTGCTTTTGCAACAGCCATAATCGCTGCTGCTTTGGTTGTAGCCAGTGTCGCTGCTGCTGCTCCCATTGCCTGTCCAAATGCAACAATGGCCGTTAACAATCGATGTGAGACAAAGCCAAATGTAGAGGAATAAGAAGAGGCAGAACGCACTGGCATCTTCGTCGTCAGCGTAGCGCATGCGACACATAGTCGTGTTGAAAACCTTCACGATGAGCATTGTGGCGTCATCGTCGTACCTGAAGAGAAGAAAGTACCCGGTCCGCAGGTCGTAGGCACTGTAGAACTTCTCCCAACCACGGCACAGGTACATGTGGCCCTCCTCGATCACCAACTCCACGTCCCACAGCCTGCGAACCCCGCTGCCGGCCTGTCGGAGCTTCACATTATCTAGCGGATCTTCACCCAGCATGTTCATAAAAGTGTCAGGCAGCCTCTGCAATTTGGGACAAGGAGTGATGTAGCAAACAACAGAGTTATCATAATGAGATGGGTGAAGGGGAGATCTCTCGTTTTATATACCTGCCTCGTGGCTGATATTGAAGTCCCAAGTATGACACTGAAGAACTCAAAAGCATCCAACTCGTACTCCGGTGAGGCAGAGCGGCGGTGGCTGCTTCCCCCCATCTCTGATAAGCAGCAGAAGAGACCAATTAGTACCCTTACAACATCACATTGCAAAGCCAATTTGTCAATGATTAATATGATATCTCAATTTCCACCAAATAATACATCTGTTATACACCACATTTTCTTTTCCTTTGGAAAAGAAAAAAGCACACCGCATTCAAGTGAATGTATCTTTTATTGCCCAACTATGCATTGGAAAATGTCCACAAATCCCCAACTATGCATTGGAAAATGTCCACAAATGGAGTGAGATCATTAACTGTCAGGTTAATAGGGATAAGAGTACACTTATGATAGTTAATTGTCATCCCAGCAATTTGTTCAAAACAGGTTAGAATCCATTTCAGATTCAGAGCAATTCCAGCAAACTTATGATAGTTAATAGGGATAAGAGTACTAAGCGGGAATACTGCTTGTGCATCCAATCCCTTAAACCACAAAGTTATTCCATATGAGTCCACTATACCTTCCTATATAGAGTATCTACCTGCCGTTCCAAGTAAATTTGTATGTGCCAAACTCCAAACCATCAAATGAAATTATGTTTTGTATGCTCGAATAGCTCATGTATCAACTAGGGCTGTCTGTATCTTCCATGCTAGGCGGGTTATTCTCAAGAGGAGTGGACTCCGCTCCTCACTCACGAGAAAATGGCTAGTCACCGGGATGCCCAGTCCCATGCTTTATGCAAACTAAATCAAAATAATTGCAAACAAAACTCCCCCTAGGACTGTTGCTAGTTGGAGGCACTCGTTGTTTCGAGCAAGCCATGGATTGATGCTTGTTGGTGGAGGGGGAGTATAAACATTACCATTCTGTTTGGGAACCGCCTATAATGTGTGTAGCATGGAAGATATCGCCATCTCTTGGTTGTTATGTTGACAATGAAAGTATGCCGCTCAAAATATTATTTATCTCTATTTCAAAACCGAGCTCTAGCACCTCTACAAATCCCTGCTTCCCTCTGCGAAGGGCCTATCTATTTACTTTTATGTTGAGTCATCACCCTCTTGTTAAAAAGCACTAGCTGGAGAGCGCATCTGTCATTTGCATCCATTACTATTAATTTATATTGGGTATGATTATGATTGGATCTCTTTTACCATGAATTACAATGTCTAGTCAGTCCTTGATCTTTAAAGGTGCTCTGCATTTATGTTTTGCGGTCTCAGAAAGGGCTAGCGAGATACCATATTGTTATATCATATCATGGTTGTTTTGAGAAAGTATTGTCATCCGAGATTTATTATTATGACTCGCTAGTTGATTATGCCATTGATATGAGTAAACATGAGACCTAAGAGTTATTATCAATGTGGTTAGTCATAATCTTTGCTGAAAACTTGAATACTGGCTTTACATATTTACAACTACAAGAGCAAACAGAGTTTGTAAAAGTTTTTCTTTATCACTTTACGTTTATGAACTGAATTGCTTGAGGACAATCAAAGGTTTAAGCTTGGGGGAGTTGATACGTCTCCGTCGTATCTACTTTTCCAAACACTTTTGCCCTTGTTTTGGACTCTAACTTGCATGATTTGAATGGAACTAACCCGGACTGACGTTGTTTTCAGCAGACTTTCCATGGTGTTATTTATGTGCAGAAACAAAAGTTCTCGGAATGACCTGAAACTCCACGGAACGTATTTTTTGAAAATATTAAAAATACTGGAAGAAAAATCCACGTCAGGGGGCCCACACCATGTCCACGAGGGTGGGGGACGCGCCTGCCCCCCTGGGAGCGCCCCCCTACCTCGTGGACCCCCTGACGCTCCACCGACCTCAACTCCAACTCCATATATTCACTTTCGGGGAGAGAAAAATCAGAGAGAAGGATTCATCGCGTTTTACGGAGCCTCCGCCAAGCCCTAAAACGTCTCGGGAGGGCTGATCGGGAGTCCGTTCGGGGCTCCGGAGAGAGGGGTTCGTCGCCGTCGTCATCATCAACCATCCTCCATCACCAATTTCATGATGCTCACCGCCGTGCGCGAGTAATTCCATCGTAGGCTTG
Source organism: Aegilops tauschii subsp. strangulata (assembly GCF_002575655.3). Lineage (NCBI taxonomy): Eukaryota > Viridiplantae > Streptophyta > Magnoliopsida > Poales > Poaceae > Aegilops > Aegilops tauschii. Next base: position 284,613,021 of record NC_053040.3, on the reverse strand, counting down.
CTGGACGGTGATGGGTTGGATGAGATCTATCATGTAATCGAGTTAGTTTTGTTAGGGTTTGATCCCTAGTATCCACTATGTTCTGAGATTGATGTTGCTATGAGTTTGCTATGCTTAATGCTTGACACTAGGGCCCGGGTGCCATGATTTCAGATCTGAACCTATTATGTTTTCATGAATATATGTGAGTTCTTGATCCTATCTTGCAAGTCTATAGTCACCTACTATGTGTTATGATCCGGCAACCCTGAAGTGACAATAATCGGGACCACTCCCGGTGATGACCGTAGTTTGAGGAGTTCGTGTATTCACTATGTGCTAATGCTTTGTTCTGGTACTCTATTAAAAGGAGGCCTTAATATCCCTTAGTTTCCATTAGGACCCCGCTGCCACGGGAGGGTAGGACAAAAGATGTCATGCAAGTTCTTTTATATTCAGAACACATGCCTACATTACAATTATGAATTGGAGCTAGTTCTGTGTCACCCTATGTTATGATTGTTACATGATGAACCGCATTCGGCATAATTCTCCATCACCGATCCAATGCCTACGAGCTTTTCATATATTGTTCTTCGCTTATTTACTTTTCCGTTGCTACTGTTACAATCACTACAAAACACCAAAAATATTACTTTTGCTACCGTTACCACTACTATCATACTACTTTGCTACTAAACACTTTGCTGCAGATACTAAGTTATCCAGGTGTGGTTGAATTGACAACTCAACTGCTAATACTTGAGAATATTCTTTGGCTCCCCTTGTGTCGAATCGATAAATTTGGGTTGAATATTGTACCCTCGAAAACTGTTGCGATCCCCTATACTTGTGGGTTATCAAGACTATTTTCTGGTGCCGTTGCCGGGGAGCATAGCTCTATTCTTTGAGTCACTTGGGATTTATATATGCTAGTCACTATGAAGAACTTGAAAGACGAGAAAACAATAATTTATCCCTCAACTACGAGGGGAGGTAAGGAACTGCCATCTAGCTCTGCACTTGATTCACCTTCTGTTTTGAGTCAGCTTGCGACACCTAAACCTGCTTCTGCTATTCGTTCTGATATGTCGCATGTTATTGATGATGCCACTTCTGCTATGCATGATACTTATGATGAGACTACTTCTATGCTTGATACTACTGTGCCACTTGGTGAATTTCTTGATGAACAAATTGCTAGGGTTAGAGAGAATGAAATTATTGAAACTGATAATATTGATGAAAGTGATGATGAAGACTCTCCCCCTAATAAATATGAATCGCCTGTTATTCCTGGGGATTATGTTTTGGAAAAAAGAAGCTGCTTTAGCTATTTTAGCTTGCAAAGATAGATATGAGCTCAAGAGGTTATTAGCTAAATGGAAGCAGCAATCTCTTAATGCTAGAATGAAACCTGACCTTGCTTTTGCTACTTCACCTATCTGTGTTACTGATAAGGATTATGAATTCTCTGTTGATCCTCATATAATTACTTTAGTTGAATCTGATCCTTTTCATGGCTATGAATCTGAAACTCTTGTGGCACATCTTACTAAATTAAATGATATAGCCACCCTGTTCAGTAATGATGAGAAATCTCGCTATCTTTATATCCTTAAAATATTTCCGTTCTCATTAAAGGGTGATGCTAAGATATGGTTTAATTCTCTTGATCCTGGTTGTGTGTGTAGTCCCCAGGATATGATTTATTACTTCTCTGCTAAATATTTCCCTGCTCATAAGAGACAAGCTTTTTTAAGGGAAGTATATAATTTTGTGCAAATTGAAGAAGAGAGTCTCCCACAAGCTTGGGGGAGGCTTCTCAAGTTACTTAATGCTTTGCCTGATCATCCTCTTAAGAAAAATGAAATACTTGATATCTTTTATAATGGACTAACCGATGCTTCCAGAGATTACCTGGATAGTTGTGTTGGTTCTGTTTCCAGGGAAAGAACACCGGATGAAGCTGAGGTTCTATTGAATAATATGTTGACAAATGAAAATAATTGGACACTTCCTAAGCCAATTCCAGAGCCTATTCCTAAACCAACTCTGAAGAAGAGAGGTGTTCTATTTCTCAGTCCTGACGATATGCAAGAGGCAAAGAAATCTATGAAAGAAAAAGGTATTAAAGCTGAAGATGTTAAGAATTTACCTCCTATTGAAGAAATACATGGTCTTAATCTACCGCCTGTTGAAGAAACATATGATCTTAATCCATTACCTATTGAAGAAACTCATGGTCTTGATAACCCGGCACAGGTAGTAAAGGAAAATTCTCTCTATTTATATGATAAAGTTGAAATCCCTCCTACTAAGTTTGCTAGCCAATGTTTGGATGAGTTTGATAATTTTATGGTTAAGCAAGAAGACTTTAATGCTTATTTTGGTAGGCAGTTAAAACAAAATGCTTGTATGATTGAACACTTGGGTGATTATATGTCTAGAGCTAAAGGTGAACTTAAACTCATTAGTAAACATGCTTCTATGGTTACCACTCAAGTAGAACAAGTACTTAAAGCTCAAAATGATTTGATCAATGAATTGAATAGCAAGAAAAATGATTATGCTGTTAGAGTGGCTACTAGAACTGGTAGAATGACTCAGGAACCTTTGTATCCTGAAGGCCACCCTAAGAGAATTGAGCAAGATTCTCAGAGAAATAATATTGATGCACCTAGTCCTTCTAAAAATAAGAAAAAGAAAAATGATAGGACTTTGCATGCTTCTAGTGAACCTATTGCTGAACCACCTGAGAATCCAAATGATATATCTATTTCTGATGCTGAAACACAATCTCGTAATGAACATGAACCTAATGAAAATGCTAATGATGATGTTCATGATGAAGCTCAACCTAGTAATGATAATGATGTAGAAATTGAACCTGCTGTTGATCTTGATAACCCACAATCAAAGAATCAACGTTATGATAAGAGAGACTTTGTTGCTAAGAAACATGGTAAACAAAGAGAACCATGGGTTCGGAAACCCATGCCTTTTCCTCCGAAACCATCCAAGAAAAAGGATGATGAGGATTTTGAGCGCTTTGCTGAAATGATTAGACCTATCTTCTTGCGTATGCGTTTGACTGATATGCTCAAAATGAATCCTGATGCTAAGTACGTGAAAGATATTGTTACAAATAAAAGAAAGATACCAGAAGCTGGAATTTCCACCATGCTTGCTAATTATACTTTGGAGGGTGGAATACCAAAGAAACTTGGAGATCCAGGAGTACCCACTATACCATGCTCCATTAAAAGAAACTATGTTAAAACTGCTTTATGTGATCTTGGAGCCTGTGTTAGTGTTATGCCTCTCTCTTTATATCGTAGACTTGATTTGAATAAGTTGACACCTACTGAAATATCTTCGCAAATGGCTGATAAATCAACTGCTATACCTGTCGGTATCTGTGAAGATGTGCCTGTTGTGGTTGCAAATGTTACTATTTTAACGGACTTTGTTATTCTTGATATTCCCGAGGACGATAGTATGTCTATTATTCTTGGAAGACCTTTTTTGAATACTTCAGGGGCTGTTATTGATTGCAACAAAGGCAATGTCACTTTTCATGTTAATGGTAATGAGCATACGGTACACTTTCCGAGGAAACAACCTCAAGTTCATAGTATCAACTCTATTGGAAAAATTCCATCGATTATTTTTGGAGGTTTTGAATTTCCTCTTCCTACTATCAAGAAGAAATATGATATTCTTATTATTGGGGATGTGCATATCCCCGTTGAGGTAACATAGTGTTATTCAAAATTTCTCCGGTTCCATGTTAATCGGAATGAGTTTGTTAACAAGACTTGATCAACCTTGTTAGTGGATTCCTTTTGATGAGCATGAGATGGATGAAACAAGAAGGCACAACCTTCTGTACCCTCTTTCTACTTTCTGTTATTTAGTTGAAATAAAGTAAAAATAGTATTTTTCTGTCTGCTTTCTGATTTATCCGTGCAATATAAAATACCCCAAAAATAAAAGTTCTCCAAATGCCCTGAAAATGGAATATGATTTTGTCTGGAATATTTGAGAATACCTGGCACTGAGAACACAGCAGGAGGGGCAAGCACCTGGCCACGAGGGTGGAGGGCGCGCCCCCTGCCTCGTGGGGCAACGGTGGCCCCCCTCCACTTATTCCTGCACCCACACACTTCTTCTTCCTCCCAAAAAAATCACCATCCAGCTCAAGCACGAGTTCTAGCTCATTTTGCTGCGATTTTCGATCTCCTTGCTCAAAGCACCTCTCACAAAACTGCTTGGGGAGATTGTTCCTTGGTATGTGACTCATCCATGGGTCCAATTAGTTTTTGTTCTAGTGCTTTATTTATTGCAAATTTGTGCTGCCTAGGTGACCATGTTCTTGAGCTTGCATGTCAAATTTATATGGTTCCAAGTAGTTCTAATGCATGATATAGGCTCTAGGCACTTGTAGGAGTAGTTCCTATCAATTTTGTTGAGCTTGGTTCACTTTTATTTGAAGTTACTAAAAATTTCAGAATTTTTCAGAAAATAATGAAGAGATTTTTGAGGGGCTCATCGAGCCGAAGCTCGAAGGAAAAGCAAAATGAAGAAGCACAGAGGCCCAAATATAATCTGCCTCGCACCGCGGAGGTTCGGCTGTGTGAATGACCTTCTGATGATTTCTTGAGAGAAGCCAGGATTTATGTTGATTTCTATTCATTGGCTGAGAATGCAGGCCTCACCGACTTTCTCCGCGATCAACGCAACCAGTATCTCTTACTCACCACTACTTTTGTGCAAAAGTTCTACTATTATCCTAAGGAAACACCTCCTTCAGTAGAGTTTCATTTATATGATGTTGTTAAGAAGATGCCACTAGATGAATTTTGCAAGGTTTGCAAAATACCTTTTGAGGGTAGTTTAGATGAACCACATCGTAAAGATGTGGACGGGTTTATTGACATTATTACTGTGGGGGAAACTAGGAAGGTTTCCGATGCCAGAATCACTAGCATACATTTTCCTGTTTTACGCTACTTTGCTATATTTGCTAGTCCTTGCTTAATTGGTCGCGGAAACTGTGGAAACCTTAGTGTTCCTGATATTATCATCTTGTTCCATGGTTTATTCCGCGATAACATTGTTAGTATGGGCGGAATTATTGCTAAACGGTTAAGTTTGAACCGTACAAAGGGTCCCATCTTTGGAGGTATTTATGCTTCACGTCTTGCTGCACATTATAACATACCTATTAGGCACTATGAAAAGGAAGAAAAATTGCTGCCCACTGCTTATTTAGATTATAAGAGTATGGTAGCGCATGACTTTATTGTTAAGAACAGGGAAGGGGCTCTTAAATACAAATTGTTCTTTGATAAACATCACAATGAGACTATTATCTTTCCTGCTCCTTCCTTGTTTAATTTATCTACAGGTTTGTATCACGTTCCGTGGGCGGCCATTCACGCCTACCGGAACCCTGCACCAACTATGGAGCCGGAACCACAATTTGAGCCTCCACGACAGTCTAACTACCAGTGGGATCCGGAGATGATTTCCAGCCAGTGGCAATCAGAGTCTTCTTCATCTCAGTACGATCCCGGCTACAGCTACGGATATCCGCCAGGCCATCCGTGGCAATGAACCAACTTTGGCCAAAAGCCAAAGCTTGGGGGAGTACGTATTTCCCACCGACATTACATTTATGTTCACACACTCATTGCTAGATGTCGGTGCTCATACTCGTTCACTGTAATATCCATGCTAGTTTATTTTCTTTTTCCTGCTTTCTTCTTGTGTGTTTGATAAACCTTCAGAAAAAACCAAAAAATTAGTAATAGCTTTTAGTTAGTTTACTTTTCATGCTGTAGTAGTAATTAAAAAAAACCCAAAAGGATTTCCCGTTCTTCTTTTGCTTGTTGGGAGCTTTCCCATGTAAATATTTTTATTTCTTTTCTTTGGGGGTCGATAGGAGAAGACCATAATTAAATTGTTGAAGTGGCTCTTATATGCAATATTGTTGATTTAACCAAGAGCCCATATTGCCTTGTCTTCTCCTGTCTATTGAATGCTCGCAGATTCCAGCTTAGTCCAATGCACATGCACTCTTATTATTTTCACATCGTTCGGTCGTGCAAGTGAAAGGCAATTATGACGATATATGATGCACTGACTGAGATGAGAAAAGCTGGTATGAACTAGACCTCTCTTGTTTTTGTAAATATGATTAGTTCATTGTTCCTGATTCAGCCTATTATGAATAAACATGTTTGCAATGACAATTAGAGATCATAGTTGCTCGTTCCATGCTTGATTAGCTATGAGTTATAATGGTTTACCTTGCGTGCCAACATGTTATTAAAATGGTTGTGATGTGGTATAGTGGAGTGGTATCCTCCTTTGAATGATTTAAGTGACTTGACTTGGCACATGTTCAAACATGTAGTTGAAATAAATCAACATAGCCTTCACGATATTTATGTTCATGGTGGATTATATCCTACTCATGCTTGTACTCAATGTTTATTAATTTTAATGCATGTTCATGACTGTTGTCGCTCTCTAGTTGGTCGCTTCCCAGTCTTTTGCTAGCCTTCACTTGTACTAAGCGGGAATACTGCTTGTGCATCCAATCCCTTAAACCCCAAAGTTATTCCATATGAGTCCACTATACCTTCCTATATAGAGTATCTACCTGCCGTTCCAAGTAAATTTGTATGTGCCAAACTCCAAACCATCAAATGAAATTATGTTTTGTATGCTCGAATAGCTCATGTATCAACTAGGGCTGTCTGTATCTTCCATGCTAGGCGGGTTATTCTCAAGAGGAGTGGACTCCGCTCCTCACTCACGAGAAAATGGCTAGTCACCGGGATGCCCAGTCCCATGCTTTATGCAAACTAAATCAAAATAATTGCAAACAAAACTCCCCCTAGGACTGTTGCTAGTTGGAGGCACTCGTTGTTTCGAGCAAGCCATGGATTGATGCTTGTTGGTGGAGGGGGAGTATAAACTTTACCATTCTGTTTGGGAACCGCCTATAATGTGTGTAGCATGGAAGATATCGCCATCTCTTGGTTGTTATGTTGACAATGAAAGTATGCCGCTCAAAATATTATTTATCTCTATTTCAAAACCGAGCTCTAGCACCTCTACAAATCCCTGCTTCCCTCTGCGAAGGGCCTATCTATTTACTTTTATGTTGAGTCATCACCCTCTTGTTAAAAAGCACTAGCTGGAGAGCGCATCTGTCATTTGCATCCATTACTATTAATTTATATTGGGTATGATTATGATTGGATCTCTTTTACCATGAATTACAATGTCTAGTCAGTCCTTGATCTTTAAAGGTGCTCTGCATTTATGTTTTGCGGTCTCAGAAAGGGCTAGCGAGATACCATATTGTTATATCATATCATGGTTGTTTTGAGAAAGTATTGTCATCCGAGATTTATTATTATGACTCGCTAGTTGATTATGCCATTGATATGAGTAAACATGAGACCTAAGAGTTATTATCAATGTGGTTAGTCATAATCTTTGCTGAAAACTTGAATACTGGCTTTACATATTTACAACTACAAGAGCAAACAGAGTTTGTAAAAGTTTTTCTTTATCACTTTACGTTTATGAACTGAATTGCTTGAGGACAATCAAAGGTTTAAGCTTGGGGGAGTTGATACGTCTCCGTCGTATCTACTTTTCCAAACACTTTTGCCCTTGTTTTGGACTCTAACTTGCATGATTTGAATGGAACTAACCCGGACTGACGTTGTTTTCAGCAGACTTTCCATGGTGTTATTTATGTGCAGAAACAAAAGTTCTCGGAATGACCTGAAACTCCACGGAACGTATTTTTTGAAAATATTAAAAATACTGGAAGAAAAATCCACGTCAGGGGGCCCACACCATGTCCACGAGGGTGGGGGACGCGCCTGCCCCCCTGGGAGCGCCCCCCTACCTCGTGGACCCCCTGACGCTCCACCGACCTCAACTCCAACTCCATATATTCACTTTCGGGGAGAGAAAAATCAGAGAGAAGGATTCATCGCGTTTTACGGAGCCTCCGCCAAGCCCTAAAACGTCTCGGGAGGGCTGATCGGGAGTCCGTTCGGGGCTCCGGAGAGAGGGGTTCGTCGCCGTCGTCATCATCAACCATCCTCCATCACCAATTTCATGATGCTCACCGCCGTGCGCGAGTAATTCCATCGTAGGCTTGCTGGACGGTGATGGGTTGGATGAGATCTATCATGTAATCGAGTTAGTTTTGTTAGGGTTTGATCCCTAGTATCCACTATGTTCTGAGATTGATGTTGCTATGAGTTTGCTATGCTTAATGCTTGACACTAGGGCCCGGGTGCCATGATTTCAGATCTGAACCTATTATGTTTTCATGAATATATGTGAGTTCTTGATCCTATCTTGCAAGTCTATAGTCACCTACTATGTGTTATGATTCGGCAGCCCTGAAGTGACAATAATCGGGACCACTCCCGGTGATGACCGTACTTTGAGGAGTTCGTGTATTCACTATGTGCTAATGCTTTGTTCCGGTACTCTATTAAAAGGAGGCCTTCATATCCCTTAGTTTCCATTAGGACCCCGCTGCCACGGGTGGGTAGGACAAAAGATGTCATGCAAGTTCTTTTCCAAAAGCACGTATGACTATATTCAGAATACATGCCTACATTACATTGATGAATTGGAGCTAGTTCTATGTCACCCTATGTTATGATTGTTACATGATGAACCGCATTCGGTATAATTCTCCATCACCGATCCAATGCGTATGAGTTATTCATATATTGTTCTTCGCTTATTTACTTTTCCGTTGCTACTGTTACAATCACTACAAAACACAAAAAATATTACTTTTGCTACCGCTACTTTTGTTACCGTTACCACTACTATCATACTACTTTGCTACTAAACACTTTGCTGCAGATACTAAGTTATCCAGGTGTGGTTGAATTGACAACTCAACTGCTAATACTTGAGAATATTCTTTGGCTCCCCTTGTGTCGAATCGATAAATTTGGGTTGAATACTCTACCCTCGAAAACTGTTGCGATCCCCTATACTTGTGGGTTATCAATCGCCCATGGTATTTTCTCATTAACCGTTTGCAATAGGAAAACCCAATTAGCAAGCTAATTGGCCAATTAGCAAGCTAATTGGCCAATTAGCGGGCTAATTGCCCTATTATTGATAATCCATTTACTAATCTAATTGACATTCATATTATGCACATAATATATTCCGTTTCCATATTAAGGAAGCAGGATTTCATAATTGAAATACATCGTAGTACAACATGATATAGCTTCAGCACTGAGCCACCCAATTACACAACTGCACTAGCAGCAAGTTTCACATGCAACATCTTGAATATTTCGAAATTAGCATCATAGACGGTACATAGAGAGATACATCTCATCTGGAAAACTGCTGAAGCGGAAGGCAAATATTGAGCCTTCATTCAAGTTGAAGGTCTTTGCAACTTTAGGCCAGTGCCTGCGGATGATTGACCGTCCATCCTTCGACCACTTCAGGAACACTTCAATATTGAACCGTGGGTGTTGTATGAAAAATTTCCTCGCCTCCTGAGCATAGAGGTGGTTTGAGAGGTAATCATCAGTGAAGCCTGAAAACAAGGATGTGCATAAATATCTTCTCTATATTGGAAATGGGGCAAAGGAATACAAAAAGGCAAGGTATAATAGTTAGTACCATCTTGTAAACCTCAGTGCTTCCCATTGTTTCCCTGCAACACATATAAGGTAGTTAGTCATCAGGTTAAGTAAGGGTTCGCATGGTATCAGTAAAATATGTTGATGAAAAATAAGCACATTGCAGATTCATCAGATTAATTCAAGCCACATGGAAAACCCATTTATCCACACCAAGCATGATTAAGAACTAGGAAATATAGAACTTGTATATGTTTCTCATGTATTAAGTGCAGCCAAATTCGATTTATTCCTCACATGGTATACAATAACAGAATGCAGCCACAACAAATGAACATCGCATTGCAGAATTAAACCAAGCAGTTAACTAAGCACCACAACAAATGAGCCAAACGTTAACTCAGCACCACATTACACAATATAACATACTCCTAATAGAAGATCACAGTTAACCAAACCAAGCATGCTTAACAACTTGGAAATATAGAACTTGTATATGTTTCTCATGTATTTAGTACAACCAAATTCGATTTATTCCTCACATGGTATACAATAACAAAATGCAGCCACAACAATTGAACATCGCATTGTAGAATTGAACCAAGCAGTTAACTAAACACCACAACAAATCAACCAAACGTTAACTGAGCACCACATTGCACAATATAACATACTCCCAATAGAAGATCAGAAAGTTAACCAAACCAAGCATGCTTGACAACTTGGAAATAGCAATTGTATTTGTTTCTCTTGTATTTAGTACAACCAAATTAGATTTATTCCTCACATAGTATACAATAACAAAATGCAGCCACAACAATTGAACATCGCATTGCAGAATTGAACCTAGCAGGTAACTAAACACCACAACAAGTGAACCAAGCCACAAGAAATGAACCAAGTAGTTAACTAAACACCAATTGAACAATATAACATACTCCTAATAGAACATCAGACAGTTAACCAAATCAAGCATGCTTAACAACTTGGAAATATTGCACCCTGAAGAATTGTACATCACATTTGCAGAATTGAACCAAGGAGTTAATTGAACACCGCATTACACGACATATAAAACATATACACTATAGCAGAAGATTGCATGGTAAAAGTAGATAACACAATTCACTAGAATTTATGAAGGAAAGGCAGTAGCTAGGAAACTTAACATGGGTCCTTATAGTGAGCTAATAAGACAAGCTACTCCTCATTGTCGGAGATATCGATGACGATTGGCTCCTTGGACATGGAAGAGGGCGAGGCCTCTGCATCGTGGGTGCCCTCGTTGTAGTGGTGAGTTGCCTGAGCCGCTCCGGGCACCATCCTGCTGGCTCTCGAGATGAGGTAAGAACATGCACGCTAAGAAAACACCTCGTAGTCAACATCGAAGGCACCGACGGTGGCCTCGAGAAAACGCCACGAACTGTCGTTTAAAGAAGCCAACCGCGTAGCGGCGTCTGCGCGCGAGGCGTCAATGGTGGCCTCGATGGCGAGGTGCTCCTCCAAGATCTGAGGATCGGCACGAATGGCAGGCATCGCCACCTCATCCGCGCATGCGGCCGTGATTTGCTTCTCCGCTGCCAAATGCCCCTTGAGGTCCAGGCTATACTGCGTGCACCATGGCTTAGGCCGGCGCTTATTTGGTGTAGGGGTCGGTGATTTGGGTGGAAGGTGTCGTGCTCGCGCAGGCGGTCGGGGCATGTGGGATGTGGAAGGAGGAGGAGGATGGGGGTCGGGTGTGGATTACCTGCCTGGATAGGCGAGGCCGAGCAGCGTGAAGGAGGGCGCCGGTGAGGAGGCGGCGGCACTGGAAACAAGGAGTGAAGGTTTCAACTTGGAAAGGAAGGCGAAAAGGGGGGAAATGTGGCTTTTGGTAAGGGGGAGGGGGCGGGGAGGTAGATATTTCCGCGGAAGCCGAAAATTTGGGATCGCTTTAGCCAAAAAATGGCGCGCAAAGTGTCATCAAACCCGGTCCCTTATTCAGACCTGGTCCCTTATTCAGACACGGTCTAAAGATATTTTGTGCTGCATCTCACACGGTTGGTTATAATAAACTGTGTGGGATCTACTCGATTTTTCGTCTTGATTTGAATTACATAATGGGGTCACATCGGCCATGGACGGAGTTTGAATTGCTAGACCTTTTATCTGCAGTGATCATAAAAGAATTGGATTTATTCAGGGTTCGTTTGGACATTTTTATGCATTAGGTGAGTTTTCAATGCATTTATGTGCATAATTCAAATTTGAACTACATGCACATGCTCCAGTGCATATAAATTGGTTGAAAAATCAAATATTTGTCCTTGGGTGCATGCTTAGGTCCCATGCAAGAAATGGGAATAAATGTCAAACACCCTGCCACCGTCACTCGGCCGCAAACATTGAGACACCTGGTTTTTAAATTCTAGTAAATCCAAAACTCGTCTGAAATTAATGAACTTGGCATGCTATCATGGAGCGGCATCAACATGGCATGGTAAAGTTTTTGTCCCATTTGGGGTAGGTTTGGGTATATGCTTCTCACAAACCAGAGCTTCTCACAACAAGCATGATGGTTTTGGTAGGGAACCCCAACTTTGGGGACGAAATGATATCCATTGCCTCTAATTGCTTTCAATTTTTTTTCTCGTGTCAACATAGAACAACAGGAGTGTTGCGTTATTTTTTGTGATTTTGGGGATTCGTTTGGACATTTTTATGCATTAAGTGAGTTTTCAATGCATTTATGTGCATAATTCAAATTTGAACTACATTCACATGCTCCGGTGCATATAAATTGGTTGAAAAATCATATCTTTTGTCCTTAGTTGCATGCTTAGGTCCCATGCAAGAAATGGGAATGAATGTCAAACACCCTGCCACCGTCACACGGCCACAAACATTGAGATACCTGGTTTTCAAATTCTAGTAAATCAAAAACTCGTCTGAATTTCATGAAACTTGGCATGCTATCATGGAGCACCATCAACATGGCGTGGCAAAGTTTTGTCCCATTTGGGGCAGGTTTGGGTAGATGCTTCTCACAAACCAGAGCTTCTCACAACAAGCATTATGCTTTCGGTAGGGAACGCCCCAACTTTGGGGACGAAATGTTATCCGAAGCGCCGCCAACTCGCTCTCCGGCGCCTCCTTCTCCCCGGCATCCTTGGCCACTCCCTTGCCCCTGCTGGTTTTGGGCGCCATGGCAGCCGGAAGGGGGCCAAGAATCAAGAGCACTGGGGGCGGCGGCGGCGACCAGAGGCAATAGAGTTTTTTTGCTTTGAGGAAGAAGAGAGGAACGGCGGTTCTGAGATTGAAGAGACGCGGAGGGTAAATGAGCAGCGCGCCTGCAGTTTCCCCTTTATTTTTGGGAAGGCGTGGGCCGCCTCTTTACCATTAACCATGATGTGACGCATGAGGGCAGCAACCGCCCCACGCATGACTCCCACGTCACGCATGACCCCCACGTCGCACATTCAACGTGGGTCGTGGGGAAGCGCAGCCGGCGAGGGAGTTACTGTGGTAAAAACTCCGCCCCACATGCCCGTGCACCGTTCTGGGCCTAGCCCAACAACGCGTTGCGCTTATGTGTGGCCCAGGCCTGGGGGCTCCTGTCAGTGTACAAAAGTAGGGGGTCCCTTTGTACCCCTTTACTTGTGCACGGGCAGTCAGAGCCGCGCTTGTGACCACACTTAGCAGGGCAGAATAGGGAAGTGGAGGCACAAGACTACCAAAGCAGCACTCCAACCAGGGGCGCAGAAGACAGAGTGACAATATGGGCTTTTCCCCGGCAAGGACCTTGCCGGGGCGGCCTAGTCGCCCCCGGCAAGGCCTTGCCGGGGGAGCTCTCCCAATGCCAACATCGCGGCTACCCTTGAGCCTCAGAGTTCCGACACCATCGACAGCATTGGAACCAAGGCTCGGGAAGTGCCTCATGGTGGCATGCAGATCTTTATGTAGACTTGAAGCATACAAGACTAGATAAATAACTAGAAGATGAAGATCCTCGGCAAGATCCTTGCCAAGGATATCCACGAGACCCTCGCCAAGCCCCTTGCCGGGGACGACCACAATGCTGCGGCAAGACCCTTGCCGGGGCCCCGGAAAGACTCTTGCCGAAGACATCCGCGGGGCAGCCGCGAGGCCCACATCTGCCAAAGCTCCGCCACTGTTCCCATGCAGCTGCCAGCCCACCTACTAGGTGAACACCTGCGTGGCGACGTGCGGCCTCTAGGCCAACTCAGCAAGCACCTGCGTGGTGGCATGCAGATCTTCGTGAAGACCCTACCACCACGCCAACTCAGCAGCCTGCCAGCCTACATGGCATTGCATGCCTCGTTGGACTGGACGCGTGTCAGAACAAAGCTGAGCGGCGACGGATGGGACGGACCTCGTTACTGTCCCCGATAAAGCGAGTGGACACCTAAGTAGCGCATTTAATGCGCTTTGTCCTGTAATGACATGTGATAAGCTTGTACACTGTATACCTTTCCACCTCCTGTGTGCCACTGTGGCAGCCCCTTTGTCTATAAAAGGAGGCCCGCGGCGTACTGGGAGAGTATTCGGATCTTTTGGACGATGGACGCATCGTAGCTAGTTCAAAAGCTCAAGAGCACTCAAATATACACCAAAGCAGGACTAGGGTATTACGCATCCTCGCGGCCCAAACCTGGGTAAACAATCCTTGTGCTGGCTTCTAGACCCTCTCTTTGCACAACCCCGCACCAGCCAACCGTAGAAGGGATTCCAGTGATCCCATAGGTGTCGTTTCCCGCCGCCATCTTTGGCACGCCAGGTAGGGGGCGCAGTTGTGAAAATCCGGTCTAGTGGGCGCAGCGGCTTCATCGTGGTCGTCACTCCAAGGAAGAAGACGACCGAACGAGCGACATCATCTACAGACACAGCAACCACCCACGTGGCAACAGAAAAGATAAGTCATGCAAAACTTTGAGCAATTCCTTTTTTACATAAGATTATTTTCCTCGGAGACCTTGCTCTCTATATGATAAACCTGCACGCAATGGGGCCCTTCCACTATTTGCAACGCCTTCGTTCTATTTCGAGTACGCTCAACAGTTTGAGCGGCCGCGTCAAGAACGGCTGGGTGGCCTTTCCGCAACTAGCAATGCTCTTGCCCTGTTTCGAGTCCGCTCAACAGTTCAAGTGGCCGCGCTGAGAGCGGTAAGGTGGTTTGCCTGGCAGCAAGCACACCCAGCAGGCTATTGAGGATCCGTCCTCAAGGCGCCACGGCTTGGATTTACGCGCCAGCAAGCCTATCCAATTAAACGTAGGGTGCACATACAAAGAGAAATCAAACAGGGAAATAAGGTGCATCATTTCAAAGTATATTACACCAATTGTTGCTGCGGTTCTAACTAAAGATAAAAATTGTCTTGTTCATGAACCTGCAGTGGCGATGAGAAACAGGGTGCCTAGTCCCGGCTTTGGCCCTTTATCCTCCGAACTCGGTTGACACGGCTGATGATGGGCTTGATACGCTCCTCGACCGTCGCGAGGTCCACATCCTCTGGCAAGCTCTCCAGCGCGGCGTCGAAGTCGAGGTTGGGGTTCCAGTATGCCACCATGGTGAGGACCTTGGTCAGGGCACCCTGACAAAGCTTCCGGGCCTCATTGGCTAGAGAGGTCGCTCTGTTGGAGCGAAACTGCTCCATGGCTCCAAGAACGCACTCGAAGAACAGGGTCAGTTTGGCGTTGGGACTCACGTTCGGCTCCGAGGCGTACCTCACGTTTGGCATCCCCATGGCCACCAGCTTCGCGGTGATCCTGCCGGCGACATCGGTGAGGCGGCTGATCCAGAGGTTTTCGCCCTTCACGTAATCCTCGTGGTTGGCGGCTTAATTCCTCTGCAGCTGCCTTTCCTCCTCCAGATCCTTGGTCAGGGTCTCCTCCCGGACCCTGACCTCTGAAAGCGTCCCCTCAAGACCCTCCAGCTTGAACTTCAGGTATTTGATGGAGTCGTTGGCCTTGGAGAGCTGCTCAGCCTTGCTGAGGACCGCGGCCTGCGCCTCCACCAAGGCGTCGTTAAGCGTGTCCTTCTCCTTCGCCACATCCAGGGCATGTCTCTTCAGCCCATCCCGCTCCACCTCCAACTCCTTCACCTTGCCGGCATGGACCTGGGCCTGAGCATTGAGTGCCACCTTGTGCCTCTGCTCTAGCTCCTGGGTCCGCTGCGCGGCAAGCTTCTTTACCTCATCATCCTTGCCACGAAGGGTGGCAGTGAGTGCCTCCTCACGAGCGGCAAGGTCCTCCTCCTGGGAGTTCAGCTCGGCCTAGTGCTGGTGCTGAGCAGCCTCGTCCTTGGCGGCCTGTTCCTTTGCCGCCTCCTGGGCTTTCTCGACATCGGCCTTCAGCAGGATAAGCTCCTGTTTGCGCTCGGCCAGCAGATCTTGGGCAGCCTTCAGTTCCTCGTGGGCCTGGCGGAACCAGGCTTGCGTCTGGGCGACGCGCCCCGCGAGATCCGCCTCCATCTTGTCCACCGCCGCCATCCTGGACTTTGCCTTGTCCAGGCGGGCATGGTGGAGCACTTGGAGCATCTGGAAGTTGGCGCTCATGCCCCAAAGGAGCTGCTCCTCCTGGGAACCGCCGCCACCGGTGCTCGGTTCGTCAACAACCTCAAGCCCGGCGGCGGCGAGCACCTCGTCACTGAACACCTCCCCCTCGGTGGGTGCCCTAGTGCTCGCCGTCCCTGGGAGGTGGACGAACAGGTCGTCGCTTACCTTCAGGTATTTGCCGGAGCCGGAGGCAGCAGAGGAGGAAGGTTGGTCATCGACCGCCCCCTCCTCAGCAGTGGCCTTGCCAGCCTCCCCGGCAGGCCCCTTGCCGGCCTCCCTGGCAGGCCCCTTGGCGACGTCCTCATCGGCGGTCTTGGCGGCCTCCTCAGCGGCGATCTTGTCGGTCTCGGCCTCGGCGTCCCTGGAGACCTCGTCGATGACGGTGTCAATGTCCTCCCCGTCCGTCGAGGAAGGGCCTGGATACCAAGAAGGGGAATGAGACGGAGCCAAGGTCAAGGCTCAAGAAGAAGAAGGAAGAACATGGACGGGAAGTAAGCAAACTTACCAGCACCGGGCTGGGAAGAAGTGTCGCCCTCCTCGCCAACATTCGTTGCCGGGGTAGAGCCACCGGCACCCAAGTTCGTCTCCTCCTCCTCCATAGGCGTGGGCTCAGTGGTGGATGCCCTTGCCCGGGACACCCCTCGGGGCAGCGTAGTCGAGGGGGGCGGCGTGTTGGGGGGGCCCTCCGCGGCTCCTCCAACTGCCGTTCTTCTCCTACAAGCCCGGCAAGGTTAGCATCGAGGATTCACACCCTAGTGTTCATCAATGGAGGAGTGAGTGGTGATCTTACGCCGGGGGCTGAGGATGGGGCTGCGTCGGGGGCTGCTGTCAGGGCTGCTCTCCACCACCAGCGGCGTACCCGAAGTACCCGTCGGGGGCTTGTCGCCCGTCGAGGCCTTGGCCCTCTTCGCCACCCTCTGCGCCAGCGTCTCCACGTCCCTGTGAAGACAACATCAAATCAAAGAAGGATGAAACAGGAGTAAAGTCAGGAGATAATGTGGGGGGCGAGATACTAACTCTTCCTCCACTTCCTCCTCTGCTAGCTTTGTCTTCCTCGCCGGGCTAAAAGATCCGAGGTCAAACTCGGCTTCCAAGGTATGGTCCGAAGGGGGAGGGGATGGGGTCTAGTACCACTTGGACGAGGAGGAAGCAGTTGTCGTCTTCTTCGCCACCG
The DNA here is from genome assembly GCF_002575655.3 of Aegilops tauschii subsp. strangulata. Classification (NCBI taxonomy): domain Eukaryota; kingdom Viridiplantae; phylum Streptophyta; class Magnoliopsida; order Poales; family Poaceae; genus Aegilops; species Aegilops tauschii. Next base: position 284,595,646 of record NC_053040.3, on the reverse strand, counting down.
CGACTTTCACCGCCTTCTTCACTACCGCGGCCCTCGTCTGGCGCACGGACTGCTCCTGGGCCTATTGCCGCGGCACGGCCCTTCCGGGCAGAAGTGGTTCGCCGGAGCCAGCCCGGCACAGGACGCGTCTCCTCCCTGTGACCGGAGGGTTGTCGGCCTTGGCCTCCTCCTCGGTCGACTCTTTGACCACGTCTTCGACAAGAGGAGCCCCGGCGCCGGCATTGCTGGCCTCCCCAGCAGACTCCACCCATCCGGCGAGCTCCTTATCCTCCGCGGCTGCGTCGGCCTCGTCCTCCACGGTGCCAGTGCTGCCGGCCTCCCGGGCAAGCTCTGCCTCCGCCGCCCTGGCGGCAATATAGTCCAACTCCTCGTTGGTGGTATCCTGGATAAGAAGTGGCTCGTCACGGACGTACTTCTCTGACAAGCTATCAAAAAAATCCTGCACCTGCTCTGCTTCCGGCTCGACCCAGCTCGGGTCAAGGCCGTGTGTATTGAAGTCCGGCATCATAGCAATGATGTCGGTCTGTCGAGAATTGTTGCTTAGCGGGACCACTCCCGCCGGCAGCCCAACTAAGGTCCCCTCGACGGCCTTGGCGGCCTTCGCGGCCTTGCCGGTCCTCTCAGCCCTGCCGTCACGGTCCACGTCGAGCTGGAAGAGCCTCTGGCAAAAGTGGGCATGCCCCATCACCGTGAAGTTGTGGTTCAAGCCAGGGTGGAGCCTCATGATGTCAGCCGCATTCCTGTAATCCCAGGCCGGCCTCCCCTTGTTATGCAATGGGGCGATCCGGCGGCGGATGAAATCAGCCCCAATCATTTCAAGGGTGAGCCCGGCCACGGTTAGGCGATGGATCCTGGTGGTGGCGACCATGAGCTTCTTATCGTTGGCATCGACGTTGCCCCAGTCATCTCTACGGATCGGCGGCACCTGACGGACCCGACAGAACTCCTGCGGATCTTCTTCTTTAATCCAGCAGCACCGGCCCCGCCACTCTTCCCACCTCTCCTTCTGGGCGCCCTCTGGATACGTACCCTTCTCCTGGCTCATGGGATCCAGGCGATACGGCCAGAGATGGCGCCTCCTTTCTAGATACGAGGATAAAAGTAGTGGCGGAAGAGCACCGTGCTGGGGTGCACTCCGGCGAAGCCCTCACAGAGATGGGCAAAAATGGCCATGCAATCCAGAAGGTGGAAGCCATAGATGTGCATGACGTCATTGAAGAAATCGGAGAAAGGGGGGCAGAGCCCGCAGGAGAAGTAGTCGACAAAGAAAGGATACCGATTCGGGCCGGCCTCAGCAAAATTTGCAGGGATGATGTGCGTGGCCGGATGCCCCATCGTCTTCGCCCCCCACAGGGCTTAAAGTAGTCCCTGAGATGGACGGCATGGACAGTAGAGGGGAAGTAGGCGTGCTGCGTCCGAAGCGCCGCCAACTCGCTCTCCGGTGCCTCCATCTCCCCGGCATCCTTGGCCTCTCCCTTGCCCCAGCTCGTTTTGGGCGCCATGGCAGCTGGAAGGGGCGAAGAATCAAGAGCAATGGGGGCGACGGCGGCGAGCACAGGCAAGAGAGTTTTTTGCTTTGAGGAAGAAGAAAGGAATGGTGGTTCCGAGATTGAAGAGACGCGGAGGGTAAATGAGCAGCGCGCCTGCAGTTTCCCCTTTATTTTTGGGAAGGCGTGGGCCGCCTCTTTGCCATTAACCATGATGTGACGCATGAGGGCAGCAACCGCCCCACGCATGATTCCCACGTCATGCATGACCCCCACGTCGCGCATTCAATGTGGGTCGTGGGGAAGCGCAGCGGGCGAGGCACTACTAGAAAAACGGCTATAGCTAATATGGACATTAATGGCTAGCAGTGGCGCACTAGATATAGGTGCTCCATTACTATTTGTTACTAGTGGCGTGTTAATAGTGGCACACCTATAGTGTGCCATTAATAGCAAAAACACGTGCGCCACTATCAGCCTTTTTTCTAGTAGTGAGGGAGTTACTGCGGTAAAAACTCCGCCCCACATGCCTGTGCACCGTTCTGGGCCCGGCCCAACAACGCGTTGCGCTTATGTGTGGCCCAGGCCCGGGGGCTCCTGTCGGTGTACAAAAGTAGGGGGCTCCCTTTGTACCCCTTTACTTGTGCATGGGCAGTCAGAGCCGCGCTTGCGACCACACTTAGCAGGGCAGAAGAAGGAAGTGGAGGCACAAGAATACCAGAGCAGCACTCCAACCAGGGGCGCAGAAGACAGAGCGACAATACGGGCTTTTCCCCGACAAGACCCTTGCCGGGGCAGCCTGGTCGCCCCCGGCAAGGGCCTTGCCGGGGGAGCTCACCCAATGCCAACATCGCAGCCACCATTGAGCCTGAGAGTTCCGACACCATCGACAACATTGGAACCAAGGCTCGAGAAGTGCCTGCATGGTGTCATGCAGATCTTTATGAAGACTAGAAGCATACAAGACTAGATAAATAACTAGAAGACGAAGATCCCCGGCAAGATCCTTGCCAAGGATATCCACGAGACGCCCGGCAAGCCCCTTGCCGGGGACGAACACAATGCCGCGGCAAGACCCTTGCCGGGGCCCCGGCAAGACTCTTGCCAAAGACATCCGTGGGGCCGCAGCCAAGCCCACATCTACCAAAGCTCAGCCGCCGTTCCCATGTAGCTGCCAGCCCACCAACTAGGCGAACACCTGCGTGGCGAGGTGCGGCCTCTAGGCCAACTCAGCAAGCACCTGCGTGGTGGCATGCAGATCTTCATGAAGACCCTACCACCACGCCAACTCAGCAGCCTGCCAGCTTACATGGCGCTGCATGCCTCATTGGTCTGGACGCATGTCGGAACGAAGTTGAGCGGCGACAGACGGGACAGGCCTCGTTACCATCCCCGATAAAGTGAGTGGACACCTAAGTAGCGCATTTAATGCGCTTTGTCCTGTAATGACAGGCGATAAGCTTACACTGTATACCTTTCCACATCCTGTGTGCCATTGTGGCAGCCCCTTTGTCTATAAAAGGAGGCCCGCGACGTACTGGGAGAGGATTCGGATCTTTCGGACGACGGACGCATCGTAGCTATTTCAAAAGCTCAAGAGCACTCAAATATACACCAAAGTAGGACTAGGGTATTATGCATCCTCGCGGCCCGAACTTGGGTAAAAGATCCTTGTGCTGGCTTCTAGACCCGCTCTTTGCACAACCCCGCGCCCGCCAACCATAGAAGGGATTTTAGTGATACCATAGGTGTCGTTTCCCGCTGAGATACCTGGTTTTTAAATTCTAGGAAATCCAAAACTCGTCTGAAATTCATGAAACTTGGCATGCTATCATGGAGCGGCATCAACATGCGGTGGTAATTATTTGTCCCATTTTGGGCAGGTTTGGGTATATGCTTCTCACAAACCAGAGCTTGTCACAACAAGCATGATTGTTTTAGATAGAACACCCGTATGCAAAGTGAGAGCAGGATTTGTGCATCTCTTGAACACAAACGGTTCTTTTGGATGACCCGTGTGAACCACTTACAAACAATATGGTGCGATTTGCATCTGTCATATTGGGCGTGTTGCCATTTGTCAAACTAGAAAGATTGACATTTGTTGATCTAGTAAAATTCAGTAATTAAGCATAGATGGAGGCGAGGAGGCGTGTTCAGCCAGGCGTGCAGCGGGCGGCGCAGTTCCCGATACGACTTTAATGCAGACGAGGGAGAGGGTAGCGGTTCCCGAAATGTTGAATGGCCAATGATGCATCCTCCTTCAATCAGCATCATGTGAATGCATGAGGGAAGTATTGGGAGGACCGGGAAAAGAGGCAGCACGATGTGAATGCAACGCAGTTTGCACTCATATAAAGGCGCCTCCATTCCAATGCATCTACTACATCGTATGCACCTAAGCATTTGCCTAAGCACCTACACTAATAAGCGCAAAAGTGACCACTCCAGACCCATGGAGGCGATGAGCGCGAGCAGCCAGCGGCTGTGCCAGATGGTCCACGACGCCGGCCTGCGGCATGGCACCATGGATCATCTCCATACAGTGTTGGCGACCGGCTGGTGGATGGCCGCCATCGACGACAGCTACGACTCTCAGTTGGACCAAATGATCGTTCGGACCACCAACAGGTTCACCGTCGTCAAGAAGGTCGCAGATGACATCGTCGTACTCCTCCAACCCGCGCGCCCGGGCCCCTCATTGACTGCCACTCTAATCGGCCTCCATGGTCGGAACCTCTTTCAAGCACTGGTGGCCCTGCGACTGCCCGCTGACGCCACGAAGAATGTCCACCTAGAGGTCGCGCTCGCCGCGAGGCGCCTCCATTTGCAAGAAACCGTCGACCTACACATCCATGTGTACGAGCAAATCATGTACATAGGTATCTACAAGGCCAGTAAGGACGCTACAACGTTGGCCTTCTTCGGCCGGCTGGAAGCCTTGGATGCCTTAGTTGAGAAGCACCTTGACCTCGCCATACAAGCCGCCGCTCCTTAGCCGCCGGTCGGTGGCCCGGCCGGCGCACTGAGTTGAGGAGGAGGAGGTCGTAGGTTGATGGATGCATCTTTCTTCTTGCCTCATGTAACCACCAGTACGATTGCATCATCGTGGCCTTAATTCTTAGTTTGCTATTGCATTCTCGTTCCAGTCAATACAGACATGTGCGATCCCTTTGCTCAATACAGACATGTCCGTTCCAGTCTTATTTTGATTGGCTTGAATGAAGCTCTATCCCGCCGTTAGGCGCCGCGGCGTGCTATGCTCGCGTCCGTTGGCGCGCTCTGCTCGCGTACGTTGGCGCGCTCGGCTTGTGGACTATGGACTGCTTTTCCTTGCGTGTTCAACTGCTATATGCATATATATATCTATGTGTGTGTGTGTGTGTGTGTGTGTGGTTGCTCACTGTTGAGGCAACCGCGGAGCGCTCTGCTCGCGTCCTTCCGCGCGTGCTCTGCCAACGGTTGGGCGTGTGCACGATCACGTCGGGGGACCTGTATGCATGCGGTTGTGCCGCGCGCGTTGCCACGCGATTTAGTTACTTGCGGCACGATGGAGTTACGCGCTTCAAATTAGAACTACCATCATGACCTGCCGATATTCCTGGTCATCCGGCTTCCCCTTTAAATCCCGCGGCCATTATAACCTTAGTCTCTTCAACCTTTCGATCGCGCCCCACAACACAACAAGAACACCCACGATGACACATTGAGAGGGGATGTCCAGCGGCGCTCCAATGGAGTTCGGCGAGCATAGAGTGGAGACCCACGCGAGGGAGATGGATCTCTTGGTGGTGTACACCATCGACCCGGGAGTGGTGGACGACTACATCAACAGCGTTGAGCAGTTGCTTGATGGAGACAAGTACAAGGTGGTCAGCATCGACCTCCAGTACACCACCAGTCGTCCCGGCATAGATCAGAAGGTTGCCATCGCCCAGTTGTGTGTGTGCCATCATGTCTTCATCTACCACTACTGCATGGCCACAGATCCTTGCGACCGTTTCAACAGGTTTGTCAACATCACTAACTACAAGTTCGCCACAGTGGAAACCACCAACGATGTAAAAGCGCTCAGTGTTACGGGCTTGGCCTGCATGAACCTTGTCGAAATCCATGACCACTAGAGGGTCTGAGGCAGAACGAAAAAGGACTCCCTTGTCGAACTCGCCTCGGCCATCATCGACCCATACTACGAAAAGATGAAGCAGGATGCCCTAAGAACAAGTCATGTATCCTGGCACGGGGCCTGGATGCGGCAACTGGATGAACCTCACCTCAGGTTTGCGGCAAGAGCGTGTACACATGCTACGAGATGCACAGGTGGATCGTATACATGAGGAAGTGCCTCGTTACCCAAATCGACGAGCCCGGATTGAGCCACAAGCAGAGCAAGCGTCACAAGAAGTAGATGATGATCGGATGATCGTTTATGCTAGTTAATCATGCATGTAATATAAAGTTTACTTTATTAGTGTGTGGAAATGTCATGTGTGTAGTAGCCACCTATGTAATTATGCATGTAATAGTTTACTTTGGTGTGTGCAAATGCCATGGTTGTAGTAGCCACCTATGTAAGTGGATGTTTAATTTGGTTAAGCAAGCATGTCCTTATAAGAGTGTGTGTGTGTGTGTGTGTGTGTATGTTGTTGTTCTGTATGCAATCCCATCGCACAACACACACGTCTTGTTAAATTGAACTTTTTGTTCTCTTGTGTCAACGCAAACAGTTCATCCGAGTGAACCGCATGTTGTACATCGCACACACCTTCATCTAGCTGCCCGTTTCTTTTGTTCCTCCTCATCGAAAACGGTTAATTGAACTGAACAGTATGCCCTGAATCACACACGCAACTAAAATCTAAGCCATGTTTGATGCATCCTCCATCGCAAACGTTTTGCACCTTTTTTGACGGTTTTTTTACACCACCGTTTGCGATTATGGCATCACACACAGTTTCGTTGAAGGGTCTCTGATCGTAGTGTCGCGTTAGAAGCAACCTGCAGTAGTGGTAATTGGATGTTTAATTTGGTATTGCAATCATGTCATGTTACTAGTATATATATATATGTTGTTCTTCTGTACATAGAGCATAGATGTTCTGCAGACAGAACATATCACAACACACACGGACCGCACTAGGTAACCCATCAGCGATGAATTCATCAATCGCAAACAGTTCATCCAAGTGAATCGTATGATGTATATCGCGCACACCTTCATCTGGCTGCCCGTTTCTGTTCTTCTGCCTCATCGCAAACAGTTCATTGAACTGAACCGTATGCCCCTCATCGCAAACGCAACTAAATTCTGAACCGTGTTTGATGCATCCGTCATCGCAAACGTTTTGCATCCTTTTTGACAGTTTTTCTACATCACCGTTTGCGATTATTGCATCGCACATAGTTTCCTCAAAGGGTCTCTGATCGTAGTGTCGCGTTAGCAGCATCTTACAGTAGTGAGGCCTTAATATCCCTTAGTTTCCAATAGGACCCTGCTGGCACGGGAGGGTAGGACAAAAGATGTCATGCAAGTTCTTTCCATAAGAACATATGACTATTTACGGAATACATGCCTACATTATATTTATGAATTGGAGCTAGTGTCGTATCGCCCTAGGTTATAACTGTCTCATGATGAATATCATCCAACAAGTCACCGATCCAATGCCTATGGTTTTCCTATATATTTATCTTGCTAAGTTACTACTGCTTTTGTTACTGTTGCACTTGCTACAAAACTACTGCTATGATTGTTACCGTTACTATTGTTGTCGCTACTATTATCAAAACTATCAAACTACTTTGCTACTGATCACTTTGCTGCAGATAATTAATCTCCAGGAGTGGTTAAATTGAGAACTCAACTGCTAATACTTACAAGTATTCTTTGGCCCCCCTTGTGTTGAATCTATAAATTTGGGTTGAATACTCTACCCTAGAAAACTGTTGTGATCCCATATACTTGTGCGTTATCAAGACCTTTTTCTGGCGCCGTTGCCGGGGAGCATAGCCATATTTGTTGAGTCACATGGGATTATTATCAATTTATCACTATGAAGAATCTGAATAATGCTAAGACTAAGATTTATCCCTCTAAGATGAGGGGAGGTAAGGAACTGCCATCTAGCTCTGCTTTAGATTCACCTTCTTTTATGAGTAAACCTGCAATGCCACCACATGCTATCAATCGCAAGTTATTGATGATACTAGTTCTGCTATGAATGATACTTATGATGATGCTAGTACCTTGCTTGATGATGATGTGCCACTAGGTGAATTTCTTGATGAACAAATTGCTAGAGTAAGACAGCATGATATTGTTGAAACTGATGATGAGCTTGAAACTGAAAATCTTGAAACACCTTTTAGAACTAACCCTCCTAGATATGAATTGCCAAAGGTACCGGAAGGTTATGTTATGAATGAGGAGACAACTAGAGACATTCTTGCTTGTAAGGATAGAGATGACCTAGAGAAATTATTATGCAAGTATAAAGAAAAATCTTTGAATGCTAGAATGAAATGTGATCCTAAGTTTGTTACTTCACCTATCTTTATTGATGATAAGGATTATGAATTCTCTGTCGACCCAGAGTTAATTACTTCAATTGAATCTGATCCTTTCCGTGGTTATGAAATTGAAATTGTTGTGGCACATCTTACTAAGCTGAATGACATAGCCACCCTTTTTGCTCATGATGAGAAAACTCGCTATTACTATATTCTCAAGTTATTTCCGTTCTTGTTAAAGGGTGATGCTAAAGCTTGGTACAATACTCTTGCTCCTGGTTGTGTGCCTAGTCCCTAGAACATGATTTATTACTTCTCTAAAATATATTTCCCTACTCATAAGAAATAAGCTTCCTTACAGGAAATATTTAACTTTGCTCAAATTGAAGAAGAGAGTCTCCCACAAGCTTGGGGGAGGCTTCTCCAATTGCTTAATGCTTTGCGTGATCATTCTCTTAAGAAAAATGAAATACTTGATATCTTCTATAATGGACTAACCGATGCTTCTAGGGATTTCCTAAATAGTTGTGCTGGTTGTGTTTTCAGGGAATAAACTATTGGGCAAGCTGAAGAATTATTGAATAACATATTGAAAAAAATATGATGATTGGACTCTTCCTGAACCACCGCTTAAACCCACTCCGAAGAAGAGGGGTATCTTATATCTCAGTCCTAAAGATATGCAAGAGGCAAAGAAATCTATGAAGGAAAAAGGTATTAAAGCTGAGCATGTCAAAAAATTACCTCCTATTGAAGAAATACATGGACTTGATACACCACCACTGCCCAAGGTGGTAGAGGTAAATTCTCTAATGAAATTCAATGATAATGTCACAACCCTAGATTTGCTTGTAGTTAGTTGCATCTATGAACATCCATGCATCATGTTTAAATTCAATAGAATTTCAATTGGGGATGTTCAAACCCTAGCACCAAATGAATCCAAATAGGTTCAACTAAAATCTTTTTCATTGATTTCAAAATGCCCTTTAAAAATGTTCATCATTTCTGGATCAAGGTGGAAGCATCTACCAAAAATGGTTCACATTTTTGCAGGACATATTTGGACTTTGAATTAATTCAATTATATTTGAATTGGAGCTATTTGAATTCTATATATATTTTAGATGCTCCAAAAATGTTGGAAATTGTTAAGGGTTACTAGAATAATTCAAGCCAAACTGGTCGAAGTCGTGTCTAGAAATGCTTTAGTTATATAAGGGAATTGATTGTGGAAGGGAACCTAAGGCTCCTTTACTCCTTTACCTTATGTCCTTCTGATCTGAGTCACCCTCTTCTTTCCTACGGGGATTAAGGACTAGGCTTCTCATCTTTCTATCAGGATCAGGTGTTACTAATCCGTAGACATATAGGATTGATGGTTTCAAGCCCCAGTTCAGTCCTTGTTACTACCATGTGTTGTTAGTTGGACCTAGAACCATCTTTTCGAGCATTTATAGCCGTTATGCAGTCCGAGTCATCCCAGGTTTCTAATTAGTCTGATGCATTTGCAAAACTCTTCTTCCCGTTCCCGTTGTTCCTTTGGGCCAGATTAAGCCCACTAATCGGTCCGTTGGGGTACTTTATTGCCTTGACATATATGTTGGAGCTATTATTATGACCCTAGGTGTCTTAGAGGATCACCTAGTAATCTAGCCATGTTTTGTGTTCCCAGTGTGATGATTCTGGCCGTCATCCTCGAAAGCATCCCGTGATGTCATTTAGTTGGTAGGTATTCCATCTTTGGGTTCTTGAACCCAAGATTCACTCTACTTACTTCCTGTTGATAGTGTTTTCTCGTTCTTTTAGGATATTAGTAACCTCTGTGATAGCCTCATGGTCCATGGTATATCGTTCTTCCAATATCATGAACCATTATGGCAGAAGTTCTTTTGAACCAAAAGATCACAATAAGAGTGCTCTTGACGAGTTCTCCATTCTATATTGTGACTCTGCCAGATCAACCGTTCTGCATGGGTTATCCGGAAGAAATATGCTGAGCTTTGTTCGACATATTATCTATGCATGCAGAACTCAGAAAGTGATATGTTCCTTTGAGTTGTCCCTTTTCAGTTGTATTCCGACCCTTGTTTATCAGTTGATAGTTGGGAGTATGTGTGCATTCGTGTTCATCGATGCCTTTCGAGCGTGGCGTCAAGCCATTCTATTTCAGAATGAATAGGAGAAACAAACTCCAGTACCTCATCCATTTCTAGAATTGTGTCAAAGTACTTGTGTTCCGTGGATCAAAATGCCAAACCATCTTTTGTTATGTCCTACCTTGGAGTATTACCGTCTTTCATATCAAGTATATCATGGGAATTGCACACCATCCTATGAACTCTTGATGCAGTGATACTTCTCGCCATCATTATTCATCCCTCGGTCTTCGTGTTAGTTGTAACCGAAATGCTGACAAGTGAACTATGATGTGTGAAATCAATACTCCTAGCAACTCCGTTGCTTGGTAGTTAATGGACAATAATCTTATTCTTAGTGTGTTGGTTATTGAATCATCATCCTAAGATATATCGTGTGACCTAGTCCATTTTCCCTAGTGCACTCTTCGATCAAAGAGTTAGGATTGTGTCAATCCCTTGCTCTTGTGATCATATTGTCTTGCCCTGAAAAGCAAGATTGTTCTCGAGCTTAATAACATATCGGTGGTTCATGATTTTCCGAATATCTTCCCGGAAGTATTAGAAGGTTGTCCCCTGACCGTTATGTTGAGTCCGGGATCAAGTTGGTTTTCTTGTAAACCACCCTTTTCTCCAAGAATCTGTGTTGGATACCCTTAACTAATTGGTTAAGCTAAACAACAACTTGGAGAGTTGGAAGATAAAAGCTTAATCCACTTAGTTTACTCCAAAGGGATATCTTGTGTGAGTGTATGTTGAAGAAAGATGATATCTTCATCAATTGATCTCCGTGATCAGTTTTTGGATCTATTATCTTATCCAAACTTTGATTTGTGTATGGGCTATCGTCAAATCAAATCAGTACCAACGATGTTCGTAATGTTGTCTTACTCGTGGGTGTTTCCCTCGAGCATACACCATTATGTCTTTTGGGTCTGACCAATGCTATCACTTTGTTCACATAGTTGTGGAATTCCATCTTCATGGAAAACTCGATGATTTGTTGTTGATCCCATCAGCATCATGTTATCTTCTCCTTGATTCATGTTGAACATCAAGCTAGTGTTGGAAACTTGTGTAAGCATTTACTTCGTGTCCTGTTCATGAAGCATATCTTTGATGAAATTAGTGACTTCCTCTAATTCATGTGCATTTGGTGCAAATTGCCGCCGTGAATTCGGGAAAGCTTGTTTTTGCCTCCTCCGGAATCGTTCCAAGTCAGTCATGCACGTCCGAAGTATTATGTGGTCTGATAGACTGATCATCTTCATTCCATATGTATTTCCTAGCACACCAAGCCACTGATTGATTTGTTCAAGGAGAAAAAGTTCCTTCTTAAGAGCATGCCTTATGCAAGGGCTTCTATATCCTCGATTATGGTTCCCCACCTGAACTCGGTAATGTTTTATTATAAGACTACTATGTGGTCATGCTTGTCTGGGACAACATGTTCACATGTGTGTAGCATAACCAACTCTTGTTTTGGAGCTTACTACCGTAGTCCATTTCCCGAGAATCTTGCAACCTCATCTCTTTGATTTGTGTTGCAAACTTTCTTCTAGACAAACTGAGTCTGGAATATCCTGATGCTCACCAGATCTGAATCTTAGGTAGATATGATGCTTGGGGTCAGATTTCGGGTTCCGACAAAACCCTTGAGGTTCGAACACTGGGGTGCGCATGAAGATTCCCCCCTACCTAATCACGCCCTCAGCCTCGCCGCGACCTCAAGGCCTAGCTCGACGAACTCGCAACACAAGAGACATGAGATTTATACTGGTTTGGGCCACCGTTGCGGTGTAATACCCTACTCCAGTGTGGTGTGGTGGATTGCCTCTCGGGTTGAGGATGAACAGTACAAGGGGAAGAACAGGCTCCTGAGGAGAGGTGTTCTTCTGCTTGGTGAACTTGTGTGGGCGAGGATGGATCTAGTCCAAGGTAAGTTTTGTTCTGCCCTCCTAATTTGGTGGCTAGTCCTATTTATAGAGGCCCTGGTCCTCTTCCCAAATATTGAGCGGGAAGGGATGCCATAACGGCCAATTTGAAGGGGGGCAGCTAGTACAAGCTATCCTGACTAAAGGTGGTCTTCGCCTGCCAAAGGCTCTGGTGGTGACGCTGTCCTGGGCTCCACGGTGACCTCCGTCCTGCCGTCCTGCTGGTCTTGGTCTCATTGCACCGATATGGAAACCTTTGCCTGATGCCTCTGTACTCTCCGCCTGCGCTTGCCTCCTTAGCACCAAAGAGGAAACGAGGAAACTGTGCGCTCTGGCGCCCGCCTGGAGCCCGCCTGGCCATGATCGTCATGGCTTATGTCATTGGAACCGCGCGAGGTTCGCCTTGCCTTGATCTCTCCGCCCCTCGCGAGCTAGCCTGGTGAGGCCGCTCCTGAAGAGGTCTTGTGTCGTCCGCCTCGCGAGGGTCTTGGGCGTTTGCTGGTGAGGACGGGCCGTACTGGGCCGCGAGTGGAGCCACGACGCGGTTCACAGGCAGGCAAGTATGTGGACCCCCGTTCCCAGAACACCGACAATAGCCCCCGGGCCCAAGGCGCGCTCGGACTTGGCTTCGAAGCGAAGCCAAAGGGCAAGTGCGGAGCGCTGCGGGCCCCAACAGCCTACGGCCTTGGGTGACGCATGGCGATTGATTGGACGTGGGCGTCTCCGCTTCGCCACGCTGCCTCGTTAACTGCCCGACTTGACGAGTCCCTGCTGCCTGCAAGGAAAAACCATCATTACCTGTGATCGTGGGGGGCGCTGGTTGGCCTTCTCCTGCTATAAATGAGGAGGGGGGCAGAGCACCCGTTGCCCATCTCTTCCCATTCCGCTCGCTTCTCCTCCCTTGCTCCATTGCCAGTAGCGACACCATGGCGCCAATCTGAAGATTCTCGGCCACGGAGAAGGGAAAAACTCCCCGCGACGAGCCCGGGCCGCTTCCGCCGAAGAAGAGGTCGGTCCACCGTCGTGTCGTAGTCGTGAGGCAGGAGGTGACAAGGCCTTGATACGAGCGGCCACCTCCTGGGTATCTGCTGCCCTTATATGCCCAAGCCAAGGGCTCAGGAGGAAGAGGCGGCGAGCGGCGTCGCCCACGCCGCGGCCGTGGTCGCCGCGCAATGGTGGCGCACGCCATCGCCCCAGGGGCCCACGCCGTGGACTCCTCACGCGAACTGGTGCTATGGGCGGCGATGCCTCCGCGCTCCTGGATCCGCTTCCCCCAGTTCTTCTCCGCCGAGATAACGCCGAGGGGGCCCCCCGAGCTATGGCTGCAGCACGCCGACTGCGACGCCCCGGCGACCAGAGCGGAAGTGGAAGCCGTTTCCCCAGGCAAGATCTTCATGACCCGCGGCTGTGGCGAGGTCGCCTGGGTTTGGCGCGTAGAAGTCGCCCTTGCGATCCACTTCAGGTACAATGGCGCATCCACCATGTTCTTCAAGGTCCTCGACGCGGAAGGCCGTCGCTTGGAGTGCTGCCCCGGAGAGGGCCGCCTGAACTGTGTCGCGGCAGGAGCTGGGCCTGCCCCCCACCTCGCCAGCGACTCATCCAGCAGCAGTGGCGCCGCTTGGGAGTCCAGCGATTCTCCTGAGCCCTACGATACTCCGGAGACGAGCGACGACAGCTACGTGCCCCCGAGCTCTCGCCGGGCTAGGAGCAAGGCCGCAACATCCGGCCGCCGCCGTCACTGATCTGGATGGGGTTGGCACCGGCCTCCCGTGGCCCACTGTTGATGATGGCGTCGGCCGCATAGGCGCGTGTAGATAGGGCTCCTTGAATTTCCTTTCTTTTGTTCCCTGCGAGAAATCAAAACGAACCCCGTGGGGGCGTGTAAAGAACCTGTAATGTCTTTTGTTGGCATTATCCTTATTATGAAATTGTGCGAGTGCGTGTCCTGCTTCGGCTCAGTATCCCCTTTCTATCCTCATGACGGCTTGGTGCTCTACGCTGACAGGTCCCGGTCCCCAGGCAGGCTGCAGCCGTCACTGTTATGCCAGGCCACGATGCCGTGGTCAAGGCCAGGAGGTGAGCGGCCCGAGGTCCAGTAAGAGCTCTTGAGACGCGATGCTCAGGAGGTCCCCTTTAGCATGCAAGCAACCACCGAGAGATAAGAAAGGGAGGCGACTTTGCCGTGGCAGGGCTGCAGCAAGTGAGGATCCCGTGTTGTAGCAATTGGTTGGTCCGAGCGCGAAACTTATCTTGGCAGTCTGGAGTCGTTTCCTTGCGTTGCACCAGACTTGTGCCTCGGCCGTTGTGGAGCAGCTAGGTTAGGCCCGTGCGTGCTTCCCCTTCCTCCCCATGCTCTCCTTTGTGCTCTACGTCCTCAGGTCCCGGCTGTCAAGCGAGCTCAACCGCCGCTGGTATGCCAGGTCATGATGCCGTGGTTAAGGCCGGGGGTGAGGGCTGGAGATCCAGTAGGAGCTCCTGAGTCACGATGCTCAGGAGCCCCCCTTTTAATGCGCAAGAGAATCGCATGGGAGAAGGAGGAGCCCGTGGTACCGCCTGCTGTTGTCCTCGGGAGGTTCCTGCAAGTCAGCACGAGGAGCGGCACAGATTGCCATTATGATTGCCGGCCGGCCACTGGTCGCTTCTTAAGAGAATGAAGGCACTAAGGGCCTGGTGAGGTGACGCACGCGGGGCGTGCCGCGGGGCAGAGCTTGACCGGTCAGGTTTATCGACGCTGCAGGGACGGACCCAAGCACAAGCGCCGTGCCAGCGTGAACAGCTCCCGTGGTAGGTGACAACCAAGTAGGTGATAACCATAGATAGATTATGCGTGAGAAGCAAACTAGCTCAGGTAAATGCAAGAACGATACATGCCACTGGGCTGGAGCCGAGCGGCCTGGGGATGATGCAGCCCGAGGGGCGCCCCCAGCAAAGTAAGCTAAAGATGTAAAGGGATACATGCCACAGGGACGGACTAACGCAGCCTAGGAATGATGCAGCCCGAAGGGCGCTACCAGTCAAATAAACTTGGAAAATGTAACCTGGTTCTGTTGTTGAAGGAATGTCGAGGCAACTGAAGATGCGTGACGAAGGGGTTGCTCCTGACGAGCCACCGGGACCCTGAGCCTTTGGAAGCTTTGGGGGTCCAGGCGGTTCCTTGAGGACCGTCTCCATCTCTGCCAGGACTACATGATGCCTGGCCTCCTGAGCCGCCTGGATGCTCCGCAGGTTGCGCTGGAAGGCGGATGCCACGCTCGGCAAGCCAAAAGCCATGCAAACATAGCTGTGAGGCGGGCCCATGCAGCGGCCCACGTGCGAAGGCCAGAAAAGCTCCTGAGATGTGGCCCTGTTGAGCCCTGGGATGTCGATGCAGATGGGCAACCCTCCATCCTCGCCTCGATGGGGAGCCGCGCCAGGTGAGCGGCGGTCGCCGCGCAAGGCTCTTGCATCCTGCAGTTCCTGAGTGGTCTTGGCCTTGAACTCCTGAGCGCGGGGCGCTCCTCGTCCGGTGTCCTCCTGAGGGAGACGTGCTGCGAAGCACGCCTCCACGTGGTGCCCGAGCGCCTCCCTCGTGCTGTTGGCAAGGTCTGAGGCCCTCCAGAAGAGAGCCCTCGAGCCCTGTCCGAGGAGGGCGCCGGGCGTGCCATCCTATGCGAGGGAGGGAGGCGCCCCAGGCGCGGGCGCTGATCCTGTCATGGCTCCACTTGCGGCGCCGTTTTCCTGAGGCCCAGTGCGGAGCAGCTGCTTCCTCTTCTTGGGGACGACCTCAGGAGGGTACTACGTTGCATTGCTGTCGGGCTCTTCGATTGACGCTGCTTGGTAGGCGCACTTAAGGGAGCACACCGCATCTCTTTCCTCGCAGGGGACTATGATGATCCCGCCGCTTCCTGGCATCTTGAGGACATTGTAGCCGTGGTGCGTCATTGCCATGAACTTGGCCAGGGCTGGATACCTGAGGATGGCATTGTATGGCAGACGGATGTGGGCGACGTCGAAGTCGATGAGCTCGGTGCGGTAGTTGTCGTGCTGTCCGAAGGTGACAGGGAGGCAGACCTGCCCTATCGGTGTGGTGGAACCGTCGGTCACTCCTGAGAAGGGCTTGGTAGGCTGAAGTTGATCGTAGGGCACTTGAAGGCTGTCGAACATCTCGACGGACAGGACGTTGAGCCCTGCGCCACTGTCGATGAGGGTCTTGGTGACTGGTACGTTGCTGATGACGGGTGAGCAAAGCATCAGGAGAGCGCCAGCGGTGGCCGCGCACTTGAGCTGATCTGCTGAACTGAAAGTGATGGCGCACTTGGACCACCTAAGCGGGCGTGTGGCCTCGAGCTTGGGGAGGACTGCATTCACCTCGCGAGCAAACTGCTTGAAGATTCACTGAGAGGCTGGGGCTTGAGCACTGCCCAGGATGCAGGCGATAGCCCTTGGCTCTTGGAAGCCCCCAGCCCCTCGTCATGATGATGGTCGTCGTTCCTTCTTGGTGGTGGAGGCAGCGGAGGAAGCCAAACATTACCCTGAGGACGGTCCTCGCGAGGCTGATCCCTCCAGGCACCCTCACGAGGCTGGTCCTGCCAGTGGTCCTCACGAGGCCGGTCACGCCACTCCTGGCGAGGGCCACGGTCGTCCCAGCGTCCTCCGCCACATCATCCTCCTCGGTCGTAGCCCCGGTCGTTGCGCCCATCTCAATTGGCCCTGTGCTCGTGACAGTCGTTAGTGTTGTGGCTGTGAACGTTGTGGAAGGCGCAGCACGGCCGGCTGCTCTTGGATGACTCAGGCTGGTCGGGGCTGCGCTTCGTGTCCGGCTTCGCCATGAGTACGGCCACTCCCTTACGCTTCACATCCTTGGCCTTGGCCTTCTTCTCCTCCAGGTCAGCAGCTGGGAGCTCAAGGAGGGAAAGGCGCCCTTCCTCAGCCCTTGCGCACTTGGCCGCCAGGTTGAACAACTCCAAGGACGTGCACAACTCCTCGTGGATGGCGAGCTCCTCCTTCATCTTGACGTCGCGGACGCCAACGGAAAATGCAGAATGATGGCCTCATCCGTCACCTTGGGGGTCTTGAGGCGAACGTTGTTGAAGCGCTGGATGTACTTCTGGAGGATCTCCCCTGGCTGCTGCTTGACACGGCGCAGGTCACCTGCGCCGGAGGGCGGTCGCGAGTGCCCTAGAAGTTGGCGACGCAGCGGTCGCGCATCTTGTTCCAGGAGGAGATGGAGCCTGGAGGCAGGTTGAGGAGCCATGAGCAGGCGCCATCCTTGAGAGCCATGGGGAACCAGTTCGCCATGACTTTTTCGTCGCCGTTGGCTGCCTCGATGCTCAACTGGTAGCGCTGCAGGAACTCCGCGGGATCGAGGGTGCCGTCGTAGCGAGGAGGCAGGTCTGGCTTAAACTTGCCCAGCCATGCGACGCTACGCAGCTCAGGAGTGAAGGCGCGGCAGCCCGCGGTGGCCACCGGGACCCTTTGCTGATGTGGAGCCTGCCCTTGATGTCCGCACACCGCCACCGCAGGCGGCGCTCGGTCTTGTCGTAGAGGTGCCGGGAGCGCGGGTGCATTTTCTTGTGGACGAGGAACTTCTTGGCAACTCCCTTCTTCATGCACGGGCGCCCGACGTAGCGGGTCGCGCCGGGGGGTTGCACGCCTTGGCGCCAGGACGCCGTCTTGATGCGGAGGTGGTGGCGGTGGCGCTCCATGAGCCACGTCGGCCGCAGCTGGCGGAGGGCGAGGCAGCGAGAGGGACGGCGTGAGGGAGCCCCCTACTGCGCTGACGAGCTCGGCGATGCGGTCCAGCCAGTCCTCGTAGAGGTCGTCGATGGGGTGGTAGCGCAGGAGTTCGCGTGCCATGCACAGCGCGGCCTGCACGTCCATGGGAGCGCGACCGGCGTGAGACAACGAGCCGACCGGGGTCGGCGACAGAGTGACGGTGCGGCCGTCCCGCCGCACCGAGGGGTGCCGCGAGGACGCTTGCTGCCCGTTCCCGGCGGGCCGGTGGCGGCGTTGGTGGTAGGCGACGGAGAACGATGGGGAGGCCCGCTGACAGGAGCTGTCTGAGCAACGCGGGCAGCGAGGGCAGCTCGGCGAGCGTCCACCATGGAGACGACGAAGCGACAAGACACGGATCGACGGAAGGAAAGCTTCAGCACACCACTACCTGGCGCGCCAAATGTCGGATTTCGGGTTCCGGCAAAACCCTTGAGGTTCAAACGCTGGGGTGTGCACGAAGATTTCCCCCTACCTAATCACGCCCTCAGCCTCGCCGCGATCTCAAGGCCTAGCTCGACGAACTCGCAACACAAGAGACACGAGATATATACTGGTTCAGGCCACCGTTGTGGTGTAATACCCTACTCCATTGAGGTTGTCAGGACCTCGATCCTAAGCCACATCGATCTAGCATGTAACACATCATATCACTTTGCGGCCTCACACACGGTATTCCCACGGGTGCCACCTTACCTGGCCCTGGACCGTTTGCTCCTTTTGGCTCACGTATATGATAGTGTCGCTAACATCCATATGACAGAGAACCCAGGCCGACATGACTAGTCGTGAACCCAAAATGGCACTAACTTACAGGCACAGGCATACATGACTCGGCAACGAACGTGTCGGTCATCAGCAAGTGAATTTGGGCTGTAGCAACTGGGCTAGCAGGACTCCAGGAATCTGGGGTGTAGCAGGCTAACAGGACTCCAAAAGACACCGCGTGACATTTCCCCAAAGGGACAGACACAGGATCGAAGAAGGACATATGCCGGCCAGTCTAAGTGTTCCGGAGCAGTAGCAACTGGGCTAACAGGACTCCGGTAAACCGGGCTGTAGCAGACTACCATGGCTCAGTGGAAGCACTAGACTACATTTCCCCATAAGAGAGGCTACCAAGGATAGACAACTAGGTTGTCAGATCCCACACATACCAAGCATTTCAAAATCATACACAGAATATGCTCGATATGTGCAAATACAACATGGCATCACAACAAAACTCTATGACTCAAAGTATTTATTCACCAGGCTCCGAAGAGTCAGATATTACAAACAGGGTTCTCATGACCCAGCATTCAAGTCATACAAGCAATAGCACATGTGGAATCTTAACTTGTCTGAGTACAGACAACTACAAAAGAAAAGGCTAAGAAGCCTGACTATCAACAAGACACTGCTGAGGGCACAAGATCGTAGCTGAGGTAACAAGCTAAACGTTGAAGTCCACGCGGAACTACTAGCGAGACTGAAGTGTCTCTACAAAAACATAAATTAAGCAAACATGAGTACAAATGTACCCAGCAAGACTTACATCAGAACTAACTACATATGCATCGGTATCAACAAAGGGGGTGGCGGAGTTTAACTACAGCAAGCCAGCTTTGACTCGGTGGCTATCCTAAACTACGACTGCAAGTATCTCTTTTGAGGTGGCGCACACGAGTCCACATATTCACCATATCAATACACCACTATGGATCCGCTCCTGTCTCCCTACGAGAACGCTATCCATAGCACTCATGCTTATCTTGCGCATTTTAGAGTATCCACTTTCACTTGTCTACGAACTGTACAGGCAACCCAGAAGTACTTTACCGCGGACGCGGCTATTCAAATAGATGATGTTAACCCTGCAGGGGTGTACTTCTTCACACACGCTCTCGCCACTTACCACCATGTACACATCGTGTATCTCGGCAACCTTCAAGCGGAAGCCTGGCGAGGGAGTCGGCCACGACCTGACTAACCACACAAGTCTCTAGTCCAGGTTTATCGCCTATTCGGGTTCCATCCGCAAGGAGATCCGGCCGCGGTGTCGCTCACGGCCCCAAACGATGAGAGTAGGGTTCCCGAGGCACCAATCAGGCGTCCCGGTACACCGTGCCTCGTGTCTCTACCGCATCATAGCCCACCCCTAGGGTCAGCGCTACGCACGGCCCCCAACACATATCCTACAAACACCAGAAACTAGTTGCAATTCTTGGGCAGAGATCAAGGTGATTAATAAGTCGAGAGGGGCACTTAAGCATTCCAATGCGTGGTAGTAGCTGTTCATGGATCACAAACACAGGACTCGGTTCCTAAGGACGGTTGCAATGAGACAACCCACCATGTACTCCTACATGGCCTCTCACCGCTACCTTTACCAAATCGTGTTCACACACTTAGCTCTCAACAGTAGGACATGTTCACCACATTCCAATTCATCCCTGATGAATCAAACCTGACTCAACTCTAAGCAGTAGCAGGCATGACAACAAGCATGAATGAGTAGGTACATCAGGGCTCAAACAACTCCTACTCATGCTAGTGGGCTTCATCTATTTACTATGGCAATGACAGGTCATGCAGAGGAAAGGGGGTTCAACTACCGCAGCATGTAACAGTTGAATCGTTGTTGTCCTAATGCAGTAAAAGAGAGCAGGAGCGAGAGGGTGAGATTGTATCGAAATGAACAAGGGGGTTTTGCTTGCCTGGCACTTCTGAAGAGAGTATAGTTCTTCATCGGTGTCATCGATCTCATCGTCGGAACCACGTCTATTGAGAGGGGACAAATACCGGCAACAGAGAAGAACACAATCAATGCAATGCAACAATATGATGCATGATCATGACATGGCAACATGCTGGTGTTTTGAGCTAATGCAACTAGCAACAATTTAAATGAAGTTGGTTTGAATCCAAGATTCAAATTCAAACTCCATATGTGATTATTCGTATGCCATTTAATTGATTTGACCTTATTAGCAGGCATAAGTTGGTCAAACATGCATGGAAATGGTACAGATGGATAGATTGGATTTTCCTGATCATTTTTCATATATAAATCTTTTCAATCTGAGTTATAGATTAATTTCTATGATTTTTAGAAGTTTATAACATTTCTGGAATTTCCAAATCATTTAGAATTAGAAATAATCCAGGAAAATGATTACTGCATCATCAGTGCATCATGCTGACATCAGCTAGTCAACAGCATCAGCGCAGGTCAAACCTGATGGCTGGGGCCTACATGTGAGTCACATAGTGGCTAACAGGATTTAGTTAAAACCTAACTATCAATTAAACACGGCGGGACCCAGTGGTCAGTGGGTCAGGGGGTTAACTAACTAGTAATTAGGCCCTAATGATGGTGCCACGTCAGCGGCCGCCGAGATTAGTCGCCGGCGACCAATCAGAGCGGCGGAGGCGCTCGGAACAGCGACACAGGCGTCGGCTGGGCGCGTGGCTTGGTCCTACGGCCAGCTGGATGAATGCCGCGTCCAGCGGTGCAGGTGGTTGAGGGCGTGGTGGCCGGGAACAACGCCGGCGAGCATTTGGGCGGCGGTCGAAGCTTGGTGAGTTGCAGGTTTCGTGTTGCAGCGCGCAAACGAACCAACTAACGCGCTAGCCATGCTCTACGTGCAGCCTCGAGCTCGTTGGACGCTGGTGCATGACCAAATGGTCACCGGAGTGATACTGGCGTCGAGCTCGTGCGGCGGTGGGTTACGGCCTTGATGGAATCGGCGGCCAGAGCAAGCAAAAGATAACGAGGGTAGGGGTGAACGATGGCGAGGCTCACAAGGGGTCGGTTGGACGTCCCAGCAGCTCGGGGGAGACGTCGGAGGTGGCAAGCAGGCACCAGCGATCTCACCGTCCGATATCGAAGAAGAGGGCGATGCAGACGCTGTGGTGCATCCCCGGTTGCATGGGTCATCGAGGAGGAAGACGGAGCCGCTGTGATTCTCCTCGACACGCGGGATGGGTGAGGGAGGGCCGGTGGCGCGGTGAACGGTGTCGGCGGCAACGAGCTTCGCTCGGTGGTGCTCGGGGGAGAGGGGCAGACGAGGGAGAGACACGGGAGAGAGGGGGAGAGTGACCAGGGGGTTGCGTGGCGCTCGTAGGCGCGTCGAGGAAGCGGCGGCAAGCAGGAGGTGGCCGGGGCGCGTGCGCGCCCGCGTCTGGCATGCGCTCGTCCTCCTGGCAGAGGAGGAAGACGACAAGGGAGGAGGCGGTGGGCTGGGCCAGCTGGAGTTGGGCCAGGTGGGCTGCCATGTACTTTCTCTCTCTCTCTCTCTCTCTCTCTCTCTCTTTGCTAATTTGTTCTGCTTTTCTATTTTTCTTATTTTTTTGATTTAGTTTATAACCCAAATCATTTTAATAAATCCTGAAAATAATTGTGGGCATTAAAAGGATTATTACAGAGGCCCTTAACTATTTTTAGAATTGTTGGAGCATTTAAAAATATTAATAGTATTTAAATGCCCCAATTCAAATACAATATGGGTTATTCAAAAATCTAGAATGGCCTAAAAAATATTGGCATCATTTTTGGCAGAGGTTTTCACCTTTATACAAAATCATGAACATTTTCAAAGGGTATTTTGGGTTCATTGAAAATATTGTTTATTTGAACCTACTTGAATTCATTTAGTGCTAGGGTTTCAACATCCCCATTTCAAGTTTCTTTGGGAAATAAACATGATGACATGATGAGCAAGCAAAGTCAAACAAGAGCTGATCTGGGGCTGTGACAGAGGTGTGGTGGATTGCCTCTCGGGCTAAGGATGAACAGTACAAGGGGAAGAACTGCCTCCTGAGGAGAGGTGTTCTTGTGTGGGAGAGGATGGATCTAGTCCAAGGTAAGTTTTGTTCTGCCCTCCTACTGTGGTGGCTAGTCCTATTTATAGAGGCCCTGGTCCTCTTCCCAAATATTGAGCGGGAAGGGATGCCACAACGGCCAATTTGAAGGGGGACAGCTAGTACAAGCTATCCTGACTAAAGGTAGTCTTCGCCTGCCAAAGGCTCTAGTGGTGACGCCGTCTTGGGCTCCAGGGTGACCTCCATCCTGCCGTCCTGCTGGTCTTGGTCTCGTTGCACCGATATGGAAACCTTTGCCTGATGCCTCGGTACTCATCGCCTGCGCTTGCCTCCTTAGGACCAAAGAGGAAACGAGGACACTGTGCGCGCTGTTGCCCGCCTGGCCTTGATTGTCATGGCTTACGTCATTGGAACCTCGCGAGGTTCGCCTTGCCTTGATCTCTCCGCCCCTCGCGAGCCAGCCTGGTGAGGCCGCTCCTGAAGAGGTCTTGTGTCGTCCGCCTCGCGAGGCTTGACCCCTCACGAGGGTCTTGGGCGTTTGTGGTGAGGACGGGCCGTACTGGGCCACGAGTGGATCCACGCCGCGGGCCGCAGGCAGGCAAGTCTGGGGACCCCCGTTCCTAGAACGCCGACAGTTGGGACGTTCCCAAGAATTATAATATTGGTCTTTTGAACCGATAAGTGGATGTCATGGCAAACACACTTATCTGGGAGATGTCTTATTGTAGTATCTTGAGTCAGCAATTTGGCCATTCTTCCATGAGGAGTTGGTATGACTTAGTCCATAAGTTGTTCCTTATTGGTTCCTTGAGCTCCCGAAGTTATACCTTACTTGATGTCCCAAATACCGAATGCTATTGGGTTAAGCTGGTACATCAAGGAGAACATTAGAAGCGGAGTGCTAAATAACTCTCAGTTGATCATCCAGATTTCGTTTCCTTGGCATTGTCAAGGCATAATCTGAGAAAATGTTGTCTTCCTTTGCATCTGCATCCTCCACCATTACTCATCGTGGTCGTATGAAGTGTTGCCAAGATCCTGACACAGATGTTGGCAAAAACCTTATGAATATGGAAATGCTCAAGTTCTTGTGAGCACGCTCAGACACTAGGTTATATCCTCAGTATCAATTTGAATGTGCCTTCATTTGCCGATTGTTCTATAATCATAGCTTCTATTTCATTCTGAGTATGCCATTCTATCGAATTCCTTCAAACAATCGTTTGTGAATTGCCTTAAGCTGGTATAGAGAGTTTCAATGATGTAGATATCAAAATTAATTCTTTTTTCCACTTGAGGGAATAACCCTACGAGTCACCTCCTCTAAGGTGCCCCGTTATGGAATCATGGCAACTATTTTATCGCTATCTTGAAATCATGCACCATCTTCTTCAGCGTGGAATTTTTGCCTACAAATTGAACCTTCGTCATCTATTTCTTTCCATCCCTCTTGATGTGTGTTTGTGTCTCACCTTGAGAGATGTTCTTACATTGCACTTCATGAGTTGATCGTGAGTTGCCCGACCTTTGTGAAGACCGAATCCTGTAGACTTTCCCTCTCTACCGTCGTCATAGTTGGATGAAGCTCTCGAAAGAAAAGACGTCAAGATCAATATGATGCAATGAATCAACATCTTTGAGAAGGGCAGTTGGATCATGAAGATCGTGTTAATTTTGTGTCCCCTCTGTCTTCTTACCCCACGTCTTGAATCTCGGGACGAGATTCTTGTTTAGTGGGGATGAGTTGTCACAGCCCTAGATTTGCTTGTAGTTAGTTGCATCTATGAGCATCCATGCATCATGTTTAAATTCAATAGAATTTGAATTGGGGATGTTCAAACCCTAGCTCCAAATGAATCCAAATAGGTTCAACTAAAATCTTTTTCAATGATTTCAAAATGCCCTTTAAAAATGTTCATCATTTCTGGATCAAGGTGGAAGCATCTACCAAAAATGGTTCACATTTTTGCAGGACATATTTGGACATTGAATTAATTCAATTATATTTGAATTGGAGCTATTTGAATTATATAAATATTTTAGATGCTCCAAAAATGTTGAAAATTGTTAAGGGTTACTGGAATAATTCAGAAAGCACCCATAATTATTTCCAGGATTTTATGAAATGGTTTAGTATTATTTTAAACCAGAACAGAAAAGCAGAAAACAGAAAACAATAAAAAGGAGAGCAAACTTACCTGGCCTCACCTGTGTAGCCCACCAGAGGGTTCAGCAATCACTTTGCGGCCCAGCCCAGCCGAGGTGCCACTCGTCTCCCACCTCCTGCCAGTGGGCAGGAGGGCGCGTGGTCGCCGCGCGTGAGCCACCTCCTCCCTGCCTGCTTCATCCCCGATGCACCTAGGCGACGCCTCGCACTCCCCCTGACACCCCTGGCCTCATTTCCTCCTCCTCGTCTCTGTCTCGCAAGAACAGAGGAACCCGAGCGGAGCTCGTTGCCGCCGCCCGCTTTTCTCGCGGCCACCAGCCACCCGTTGTCCTGCCGCTGGGTCCAGAAGCACCGCCGCGTCTTCCTCGCCCTCTCCATCGATCCAAGCCCCGTCAGACGCCCCTAAACGCCCTCACCGCCGTCTTCTTCAACCTCGGTCGCCGAGATCGTCGGTGACCGCACGCCGTCACCAGCCCCTCCTTGAGCCCGCTGAGCTTCTCGATGTGACCGCTGTGAGCTCCTCTCCCCGAACCCCCCCTCCTTTTTCCCGAACAACACCGTAGCGTCGCGCCGGTCGAGCCCGTGCTCCGGCCACCGCTGACCTTGACGTCGCTGTCGCCTCCGGCCACTCCACGGCCTCCTGGTGTTCCACTGGATGCGCGAGAGTCTGGGTTTCGCACTGGTGGTGCCCGCCGTCCGTTTGGACGTCGGAGGGCAAGTTCCGACGCCCTCCGCCTCGTCTGGCCGTTGCCAGCGGCCTAACCCCGGCCAACTAATGTGTCCAATTGGACTAAGCTAATTAGGCCACTAATTACCCTCCCATGGGCGACTTACATGTGGGCCCGGCCCTGCTAACAGTTTTAGTTTAAGTGAATTAACCATGTCAGTTAGCTGAGTCAATGACCGGTAGGCCCCACAGGTCAGGTTTGACTTGGACCGGGTCAGTTGACCGCTGACGTCACACTGACGCCAGGCTGACGCAGTAAATCCTTTTCTAGATTTATTCTAATCCAGGAAATTCCAGAATATAGACAAAACTTCAAAAAATTGTATAAATTCAATCGTAGCTCAGATTGAAATAAGTTATATATGAAAAATTATCAAAAAATTTCAATCTATTCATCTGTACCATTTTCAAGCATGTTGGAACAACTTATACTTTCTGAATTGGACAAATCAAATAAATAGCATTTGAAATGTCTTATGTGGAGTTTGGATTTGAACCTTGGGTTCAAACCAACTACACTTAATTGTGTTGCTAGTTGCATTAGGCCAAATCACATCATATTGCCATGTCATAATCATGCATCATAATTGTTTCATTGCATTGATTGTTTTCTTTCTTGTTTGACGGTATTTGTCCCCTCTCAGTAGACGTGGTTCCGACGATGAGATCGATGACACCGATGAAAAACTATACTATCTTCAGAAGTGCCAGGCAAGCAGAACCCCCTTGTTCGTTCTGATACAATCCCATTCTCTCGCTCCTGCTCTCTCTTACTGCATTAGGACAACAGCGATTCAACTGTTACATGCTGTGATAATTGAACCCCTTTCCTCTCCATGACCTGTCATTGCCACAGTAAATAGATGAAACCCTCTAGCATGAGTAGGAGTTGTTTGAGCCCTGATGTGCCTACTCATTTGTGATTGTTTATCATGCCTGCTATTGCTTAGAGTTGTGTCAGGTATGATTCATCGGGGATGAATTGGAAAGTTGTGAACATGTCCTACTGTTGAGAGCTAAGTGTGTGAACATGATTTGGTAAAGGTAGCGGTAAGAGGCCATGTCGGAGTACATGGTGGGTTGTCTCATTGAAACCGTCCTCGGGAACTGAGTTCTGTGTTTGTGATCCATGAATAGCTACTACCACACATTAGGTTCCGGTAACTCGACCCCTCTCGGCTTATTAATCGCCTCGATCTCTGTCCAGGAGTTGCAACTAGTTTCTGGTGTTTGTAGGTAGTGCTAGTAGTCTACCAAGTGGCACCCAGTACATGTGGGCTTGGGACAGACTAGGTGCAGTGGCACGTTGTACCAAGCGTCGCTCGTTTGGTGGGCTGGGGAACCCTGCTCACATCGTTTGGGGCCGTGAGCGACACCCTGGACAGATCTCCTTGGGGATGGAACCTGAATTGGTGATAAACCTAGACTAGAGACTTGCGTGGTTAGTTAGGTCGTGGCCGACACCCTCGCCAGGCTTCCGCTTGAAGGTTGCCGAGATACATGACGTGTACATGGCGGTAAGTGTCAAGAGCGTGTGTGAAGAAGTACACCCCTGCAGGGTTAACATCATCTATTCGAATAGCCGCGTCCATGGTAAAGGACTCCTGGGTTGCCTGTACAGTTCATAGACAAGTGAAATTGGATACTCTAAAATGCGCAAGATAAGCATGAGTGCTATGGATGGCCTTCTCGTAGGGAGACGGGAGCGGATCCATAGTTGTGTATTGTTATGGTGAATATGTGAACTCGTGTGCGCCACCTCAAAAGAGTTACTTGTAGTCGTAGTTTAGGGTAGCCACAGTCAAAGCTGGCTTGCTGTAGTTAAACTCCACCACCCCTTTGTTGATACTAATGCATATGTAGCTGAATCTAGGGCTGTGACAGATAATGACAATCCTCACAATATGCACCCTAGCCAATGCCTTTATGAGTTTGAAATTTCATTAGAAAACAAGATCACTTAAATGCAAGTGTTATGAAACGATTGAAATACAATTCTGATATGATTGCTCGCTTGAGTGACTTGTTATTTAGAATCTCAAATGATGTTAGAGGTGTGGGGAAGCATGCTTCTATGGTTCAAACTCAGTTAGAACAAGTTGCTAAATCTCAAAGAGAGTTGCTAGATGAAATGAATAATAAAATCAATGATCATGCTGTTAGAGTAATGACTAGAGGAGGTAGAATGACTCAGGAACCACTTTATCCTGAGGGACACCCAAAAAGAATTGAACAAGACTCTCAAAGAGTTAACATTGATGCACGTAGTCTTCTAAATGATAGGACTTTGCATGCCTCTAGTGAACCTGAAGTAGCAAAAACTCCGGATAATGACAATGAAGTTTCTATCTCTGATGCTAAAACCCAATCTGGTAGTGAACACTCACCTTCTGATAATGAAAAAGATAATGATGAGGTTCACGAAAATATACAAACAAATAATAAAGAACCAGACAATGATGTTGAGATAGAACCTATAGTTGATCTTGATAACCCACAGCCTAAGAATAAGAGATATGATAAAAGAGACTTTGTTGCTAGAAAACACGGTAAGGAAAGAGAACAATGGGTTCAAAACCCAATGCCTTTTCTACCTAAGTCAATTAAAAGAAAGATGATGAAGAATTTGAACGCTTTGCTGAAATACTGAGGCCAGTCTTTTTGCGTACTCGCGTGACTAATATCTTGAAAATGCCTCCTTATGCAAAGCACGTTAAAGAAATCATCACCAATAAAAGAAAAATACCGGAAGCTGAAATCTCCACCACTCTTGCTAATTATACTTTTAAAGATGGAGTACCTAAAAAACTTGGAGATCCGGGAATACCAACTATACCTTGCTCCACCAGAAGGAATTATGTGAAAACTACTTCATGTTATTTGGGAGCTGGTGTTAGTGTTATGCCTTTCTCTGTATATAAAAGACTTGATTGGAATAAACTCACACCTACTGAAATATCTTTGCAAATGGCTGATAAATCAACTGCCATACCTATTGGTATTTGTGAGGATGTGCCCGTTGTTGTTCCTAATGTTACTATTTTGACTGACTTTGTTACACTTGAGATGCCCGAGGATGACGACATGTCGATTATCCTTGGTAGACCCTTCTTGAATACTGCAGGGGATGTTATCGATTGCAATAAAAGCAAGGTCACATTTCATATCAATGGTAATGAGCATACGGTGCACTTTGGAAAGAAACTATTCCAAGTTAATGGTATTAATGTTATTGAAAGATCTCCGACAATCACTATTGGAAGTTCTCAACTACCTCTACCTACTATTAACAAGAAATATGAAATGCTTATTGTTGGGGATATTCACATCCCCATTGAGGTAACTTAGTGATTTACGAAAGTTCTTCGATTTTATGCTAATCGAAAGTGGTTGTTAATAAGACTTGATCAACCTTATTAATGGATCATTTTTTAGAGGTATGAAGTTGATGAATTAGTAACTACTACTTTTTGTCCCTACCTTTTTTCTGTTTTTATTAGTTAAATAAAATAAATTCCATGTATTGCCTCTTTTCTGAATTTCTCGTACAATAAAAAAATGACCCAAAAATAAAGTTCTCAGAATGCTCTAAAAATTTAATATGATTTTTTTTCAAAATATTTAAGAATTTTTGGTGCAAATAATATCAGAGGGAGGTGCACCAGGTGGGCACAGCCCACCTGGGCGCGCCAGGAACCCCAGGCACGCCCTGGTGGATTGTGGTCCCCACATGGGCCCCCTCACTTATCCCTTCATCCCACATCACCACCTACCTCTAGAAAAAAATCACCATTGCTCTCTCTCGCCTGTTCTTGCTCTCAAAACCGTGGATTTCGATCTCTTTGCTCGAAGCTCCGTTTCCGAAACTGTTTCGAGGGATTATTGCTTGGTATGTGACTCCTCCATTTGTCCAATTAGTTTTTGTTTCAGTGGTTTATATTTTGAACAATGAGCTAATCTTGGTGCTGCTGTAGATGAGCTTGCATGTTGAATTCTTAGAGTTCTAAGTAGTTTTAATGCTTGCGATGGCCTCTATAAATCCCTATGAGTAGTTGCTACCAATATTGTGATCTTTTGTTGAGAAAAAATTTGTGGACTAAAAATTTCAGAATTTTGTTCATAGGAAAAAAAATGAGTATCTTTAGGAAGTTTGCTTCCAAGAAGAACTCCAAGAGAGTTATCGGGGAGTCATCTGATAGTGATCTCCGCACCTGGAGAACGGCGGAGCTACGGCCGTGTGAATGGTCGTATAATCCATTCATGGAAGGGGCCGCAATCCTTCAGGAGTTTACACAATATGCTGCTAATGCCGGCCTCACCGACTTCATCGTAGCTGAATGTGAACAGTATCATCTCCTCACAAACTCCTTTGTGCAAAGTTTTAGTTTCCTTCCAAGGAATAATCCCCCTGATGTGCAGTTTATTTTTTACGCTGAACCCCATCAGATACCGCTTACTGAATTTTGTGACATATGTTTGATCCCTTCCGATGGGAGTTTAGCCGAGCCTAGGCATGCAGACTACGAAGGCTTTTATGGCACTCTGTATGTAGGGGATGAGAGAGGAGTGTCAAGTGTCACCGCCACTAGCTTGCATTTTCCTGTCATGCATTATTTTGCTCTTTTCATTACAAAATTCTTGCTTTCTAGAGAGAAGGTGGGTGCACTTAGTGCCCCAGACCTTGCTGTTTTACGCCATGTACTTCAAGGCGACACCACTTATAGTTTGGGAGCTATTGTGGCACGCCGCCTCCATATTAATAAATCCAAGGGCAAAATACATGGTGGTATTTACGCTACTCGCTTGGCTAGTCGCTTTAACATTCAGATACGCGGGCATGATTATCCTTTGCCCAAGGTTTACATTGATCCCGTGGCCATGGAACACCACCAGTATATTGCACGCGATTACTATTCCTTATAACCTGGTTTTTAGTGTGAACACTCGTGATATTATTCCATTGCATGCAGCTGCTTTGTTTGATCCTATTGCCAGGGGTGGATACATGATTATGCCTGCGAACATCGTCGCCTACCGGAACAACCTAGCTGCAGAGCCTCAGTAGTGGGATCCACAGGTGCCCTCTACTAC
Source organism: Aegilops tauschii subsp. strangulata (assembly GCF_002575655.3). NCBI lineage: Eukaryota > Viridiplantae > Streptophyta > Magnoliopsida > Poales > Poaceae > Aegilops > Aegilops tauschii. The sequence continues at coordinate 284,565,035 of NC_053040.3, read as the reverse complement.
GCATTTCGACATGGGACCCCATGGTTTCTTCGACTACTGATTACCAAGTTAGGCCAAAAGCCTAAGCTTGGGGGAGTACGTATTTCCACCAATATTACATTCAAGTTCACACATTTCATTTCAGTTGTCGGTGTCCACACTTTTACATTATATTATCCATGCTAAATTTGTTTTCTCGCTTTCTTCTTGCGTGTTTGAAAAACTTTGAGAAAATCCAAAAGTATTTCCTGTTTCTTTTTTATTTTTATTTCTAGAGTAGTTAGCTATAGCACTAAAAAGAGAACCTGAAAAGATTTCCTTGATCTTCTTTTGCTTGTTGGGAGCTTTCCTGTGTAAATAGTTTTCTCATTTTTGCTTTTCCCTTTTATTCGCTTTGTTTCTAGAAAACCAAAAACTCCAAAAATATTTCAGTGTGTTTCTCTGAATTTCTTTTCTTTTGTTGAGTCATAACGAGGAGAAGACCACGATGAAAATGTTGAGTGGCTCTCATTTGCATAATTCTTGATCTAACAAAGAGCCTAATTTACCTTGTCTTCTCCTGTTGAATAAAATGTTTGCAGATTCCAACTTAGTCCACGTCACTCTTGCACTATTATTATTTTCATATCATTCGGTCGTGCAAGTGAAAGGCAATAATGACGATATTAGATGAACTGGTTGTGGCAGAGAGAAACGGGTATGAACTCGACTTGTTCTGTTTTTGTAAATATGTTTAACCTAGTATCCATGATTCAGCTCATTATGATTAAACATGTTTGCAATAACAATTAGTGATTATAGTTTCTCATGACATGCATAAGTAGCTAGCACTGGATAATGAATTATCTTGGATGTCGACATTGCCTTAAAATGATTGTGATGTAGTATGATGATATGGTATCCTCCTCTGAATGTTCGAGTGGCTTGACTTGGCACATGTTCATGCATGTAGTTGAATCAAAAAATAGCCTCTATGATATTTATGTTAATGGTGTTCATATCCTACTCATGCTAGTGTCTGATGTCTACTACGCAACTTTATTCTTGTAGACTCATGTTGGGCCTTCAAGCGTAGAGTTTTGTAGGACAGTAGCAATTTTCCCTCAAGTGGATGACCTAAGCTTTATCAATCCGTGGGAGGTGTAGGATGAAGATGGTCTCTCTCAAACAACCCTGCAACCAAATACAAGAAATCTCTTGTGTTCCCAACACACCCAATATAATGGCAAATTGTATAGGTGCACTAGTTCGGCGAAGAGATGGTCATAAAAGTGTAATATTGATGGTAGAAATATATTTTTATAATCTGAATAAATAAATAAAAACAAGGTAGCAAATAGTAAATGGGCACAAAAACGGTATTGCAATGCTCGAAAATGAGGCCTAGGGTCCGTACTTTCACTAGTGCAATCTCTCAACAATGCTAATATAATTGGATCATATAACCGTCCCTCAACGTGCAACGAAGAATCATTCCAAAGTTCCTATCTAGCGGAGAACATAAGACGGAATTGTTTGTAGGGTACGAAACCACCTCAAAGCTATTCTTTCTGATCAATCTATCCTAGAGTTCGTACTAAAATAACACGAAGCTATTCTTTCCGATCGATCTAACCAAGATTTTGTACTAAAATAACACCAAAGCAAATTCAGATTCATAATATTCAATCCAACACAAAGAACTTCAAAGAGTGCCCCAAGATTTCTACTGGAGAAACAAAGACAAGAACGTGCATCAACCCCTATGCATAGATTACCGCATGTCACCTCGGGAATCCACGAGTTGAGTGCCAAAAAATATATCAAGTGAATCAATATGATACCCCATTGTCACCAAGAGCATTCAATTGCAAGACATATATCAAGTGTTCTCAAATCCTTAAAAGTATTCAATCCGATAACAACGAAATCTCAAAGGAAAAAACTCAATTCATCACAACAAGATAGAGAGGGGAAAACACCATATGATCCAACTATATTAACAAAGCCTGTGATACATCAAGCTCGTGACATCTCAAGAACGTGAGAGAGAGAGAGATTAAACACATAACTGTTGGTACAAACCCTCAGCCTCGAGGGTGGACTACTCCCTCCTCCTCGTGGTGGCCGCTGGGATGATGAAGATGGCCACCAGAGATGATTCCCCCCTCCGGCAGAGTGCCAGAATGGGGTCTAGATTGGTTTTCAGTGGCTACAGAGCCTTGAGGCGGTGGAACTTCTGATCTAGGTTAACCCTGATGATTTTCAGAATATTTGTAAATTTATAGGGTAAAGAGGGGGTGCGGGAGGCCACCGAGGTGGGCAAAACCCACCTGGGCGTGCATGGGCCCCCAGGCGCGCCCTGGTGTGTTGTGCCCCCCTCGAGGCACCCCCCAGGTGCTGCTCTAGCCCATTGGTGGTCTTCTGGTCCATAAACATCCACAAAAAGTTTTGCGGTGTTTGGACTCCGTTTGATATTGATTTCCTGCGATGTAGAAAACAAGCAAAAAACAGCAACTGGCACTAGGCACTGGGTTAATAGGTTAGTCCCAAAAAATGATATAAAGTTGCTATAAAATGATTGTAAAACATCCAAGAATGATAAAATAACAACATGAATACTTCATAAATTATAGATACATTGGAGACATATCAGCATCCCCAAGCTTAATTCCTACTCGTCATCGAGTAGGTAAATGATGAAAGAAAGAATTTATGAAGTGTGAATGCTAGCAAAGTGCATAAGTTTGATCAATGATAATTTCAATCACTTTTCCTAGCATCATAACAACAATTTTTTTTATAAAACCTCTCATGTTATAGTAGCAACCAATTCACGTGTTAAGGTTCAGACAATGAATTCTCTTGAAACTCAACAACCTATGTTCTCAGTCACCAAGCAATTGTAATTCAACTTATTCAACAGAGTAGTAAGAGCTCCACGTACTCAACCATCATATAGTCTTCTATGATTGCTAACACTCACCGCATACACATGAGCAAAACTTTTCAACAGGACACATAGAAAGATAGGGGCTTATTGTTTTGCCTCCCAACGTATTCAAATCAAGGGTGATGTCAACAATAATAACTCATGCTACCCAGATTCAATTGGACATATGTGCCTAGATCTTTCCTCACCACATGATGCTTGCCAAAGGAGACAAATAAAAAGGAATAGAGAGAAAAACTTTGACTCTTTGCATAAAAGTAAATACATAAAAGTAAAAGATAGGCCCTTCGCAGAGGGAAGCAGAGGTTGCCATGCGCTTATTTATTTGTATGCTCAACCCCTTAGTGTAAAAGAACGTCACGTTATATTGCCCCTTATGATAGCAACCTTTATTATGCAGTTTGTCGCTTTTATTCTTTGCCATCACAAGTTCGTACAACGCTCATTTTTCTCTTACACTAAATGATCTAACACTTTTAGAAGCAATTTTTATTGCCTTATTGCATCGATGACAACTTACTTGAAGGATCTTATTCAATCCCTAGTTAGGTATGGTGGACTCTTGAAAATAAGATTTCGGTTTAAGGGTTTTTGGATGCACAAGTAGTATCTCTACTTGGTGCGGAATTTTTGGCTAGCAAAGATGGGGGCAGGCACCACATGTTGAAGGATCTATGACAATATAACTTCTGTGCGAATATGAACAAACATAAATCATTACGTTGTCTTCCTTGTCCAACGTCAACAATTTTGGCATATAATATTTTGATGGAGGCTCACAATCACAAAAGATTGCCAAGATAGTGTATTTGCATGGAAAGGTTGTCTTCCTTATACTAAATATTCGTGAATTGCTTGTATGACCAATACTGAGATTGTCTAGCCTCAAAATATTTCACGTTCTAAACCCAATGTGAAGCTAAAACTAGGCATGATATGATTTCAACTTCATGACATTCAATTTATTCAACAATTTACTCATAGGATATAAGTGAAGCACAAGAGTAAATGACAAGTTGCCCAAAAAAGATATAAATGAAGATCATGAGAATAATATTTCTTTCTCTCAAATTAATTTAAGTGAAGCAAGAGAGAATTTCTTCAAAAATACTAAAGCACACCGTGCTCAAAAAGATATAAGTGAAGCACTAGAGCAATTCCAAAGAAAAGAGCTTCATTGACGGGATGTGCGTGCCGCTTACCTAGCCTCCCTGGTAACTATTTGAGGACTATATTTTATTTAAAACCTTTAAGATCTATGCATTTTATTAAAACAGCAAGAAAAACAAAATAAAATGACATTCCAAGAATAGCACACATCCTGTGAAGAAGCAAAAACTTAGGCTCAACCGATACTAACCGCTAATTGTTGAAGAAGAAAGGTGGGATGCCTACCGGGGCATCCCCAAGCTTAGATGCTTGAGACATCTTCAAATATTATCTTGGGATTCCTTGGGCATCCCCAAGCTTGAGATTTTGTGTCTCCTTAATTCTTTTTATATCACGGTTTTCCTAAATCTCAAAAGCTTCATCCACACAAAACTCAATAAGAACTCGTGAGATAAGTTAGTATAAACCAATGCAAAAACCTTATCATTCTCTACTGTAGCAAATTACTAACTAAACACCTTTGCATATTTAATATTCCTATCCTCAAATGGAATCATTAAACAAGCAAACATATGCAAACATTGCAAACATAACAGCAATCTGCCCAAAACAGTACAGTCTGTAAAGATTGCAAGAGTATCAATACCTATTCAACTCCCAAATTATGAAAAAATTACCACTCTTTAGAAAATTTATCAGAGCTTATTTTGCAAGAAGTTTCAACATTTTATCATATTCTGAGTTTTCTAGGGAATTTTTGCAACATCGATAAACTTTCTGTTTTGAAACAGCAACATGTAGACTTGCAAAATAAGCATGGCAAAGGCTATCAATGCCACTTTTATTGAAATAAAAGATAAAAAACATTATTATAAATAACAGAAAGAAAATCCTAACTAAATAAATTGATTCTCCAATAAAAACACATATCATGTGATGAATGAAAACATAGCTCCAAGTGAGGTTACCGATAATGTTGGAGACGAAAGAGGGGATGCCTTCCGGGGCATCCCCAAGCTTAGTTTCTTGGATCTTCCTTGAATATCACCTTGGGGTGCCTTGGGAATACCCAATATTAGGGTCTTGTCACTCCTTATTCTCCTCATATCGACATCTTACCCAAAACTTGAAAACTTCAATCACACAAAACTTAACGGAACTTCGTGAGATAGGTTAGTATGATAAAGAGCAAACCATTTCACTTTGGTACTGTAAAAGACAAGATTCATAATTGTTCTCACACAATTACTACTGTGTCATATCATTTCCACAGTTTATATTGAGCAATATAAGCCATGGAAACTAGAAAACAAGCAAACTATGCATTGAAAACAGAATCTGTCAAAAACAGAACAGTCTGGAGTAATCTGTACTCCAACCATAGTTCTGCTACTCCAAAAGTCCTGAACAAATAGGAAAACCTGGGAAATTTTTCTATTAATCTTCTGCAAAAAGAATTAGCATTTTATCACGCTTCTGTTAAAAATGAGAATTGTTTTCCTGAGCGCAAAAGTTTCTGTTTTTCAGCAAGATCAAATCAACTATCACCAAAGATGATCCCAAAGGCTTTACCTGGGACTTTATTGATACAAAAGCAATAAAACCTGATCACTACAGTAGAATAATCATGTGAACACACAAAAACAGTAGGTAAAACTGTTGGGTTGTCTCCCAACAAGCGCTTTTCTTTAGTGCCTTCTTAGCTAGGCTTGATGATTTCAATGATCCTCGCATAAGAATAGTAATTGAAACACGAAAAAGAGCATGATGAATCACATGGCAAGAACATTTAAGCCTAACCCACTTCCTATGCATAGGGATTTTGTGAGCAAATAATTTATGCGAGCAAGAATCAACTAGCATAGGAAGGAGAAACAAGCAATACTTCAAAACTTTCAACAAAAAGAGAGGAAACTTGATATTATTGAAATATGTAGAAGCATATATTCCTATCTCAAAATAATATTCAGTAGCATCATGAATGAATTCAACAATATAGCTATCACATAAATCTCTTTTCATGATGCATAAGCATAGAAATTTTGTTACTCTCCACATAAGCAAATTTATTGTCATCAATAGTTGTGGGAGCAAACTCAACAAAATAACTATCATGGGAGTGAAAATTAAAATCATGATGACAAGTTTCATGATTATCATCATTCTTTATAGCATACATGTCATCACCATAATCATCATAAATAGCAACTTTGTTGTCATAGTCAGTTGCAACATCTTCCAAAATAGTGGATTCATCACTGAATAAAGTCATGACCTCTACAAATCCACATTCATCATTATAATCATCATAAATAGGAGGCATGCAATCATTATAAAAAACTTGCACATCAAATCTTGGGGGACTAAAAATATCATCTTCATCAAACATAGCATCCCCGATCTTATGGCTTTGCATATCATTAGCATCATGGATACTCAAAGAATTCATACTAAACATTGCAATCATGCTCATCATTCAAATATTTTGTGCCAAACATTTTATTGACTTCTTCTTCTAAAAATTGAGCACAATTTTCCGAACCATCATTTTCAAGAAAGATATTATAAAGATGATCAATAATATGATGAACCTCAATTCCATTTTTTATGTAGTTTTATTTTACAAACCAAACTAGTGATAAAACAAGAAACTAAAAGATTTAATTGCAAGATCTAAAGATATACCTTCAAGCACTCACCTCCCCGGCAATGGCGCCAGGAAAGAGCTTAGTTGACGGGTTGTGAGTGCCGCTTTCCTAACCTCCCGGCAACGGTGCCAGAAAAGAGCTTGATGTCTACTACGCAACTTTATTATTGTAAACTCGTGTTGGGCCTCCAAGCGTAGAGTTTTGTAGGACAGTAGCAATTTTCCCTGAAGTGGATGACCTAAGGTTTATCAATCCGTGGGAGGTGTAGGATGAAGATGGTCTCTCTCAAACAACCCTGCAACCAAATACAAGAAATCTCTTGTGTTCCCAACACACCCAATACAATGGCAAATTGTATAGGTGCACTAGTTCGGCGAAGATATGGTCATAAAAGTGTAATATTGTTGGTAGAAATATATTTTTATAATCTGAATAAATAAAAATAGCAAGGTAGCGAATAGTAAACGGGAACAAAAACGGTATTGCAATGCTTGAAAATGAGGCCTAGGGTCCGTACTTTCACTAGTGCAATCTCTCAGCAATGCTAATATAATTGATCATATAACCGTCCCTCAACATGCAATGAGGACTCACTCCAAAGTTCATATCTAGCAGAGAACATAAGACGGAATTGTTTTTAGGGTACGAAACCACCTCAAAGCTATTCTTTTCGATCAATCTATCCTAGAGTTCATACTAAAATAACACGAAGCTATTCCTTCCGATCAATCTAACCAAGAATTTGCACTAAAATAACACCAAAGAAAATTCAGATTCATAATATTCAATCCAACACAAAGAACTTCAAAGAGTGCCCCAAGATTTCTACTGAAGAAACAAAGACAAGAATGTGCATCAACCCCTATGCATAGATTACCCCAATGTCACCTCGGGAATCCGCGAGTTGAGTGCCAAAACATATATCAAGTGAATCAATACAATACCCCATGGTCACCACGAGTATTCAATTGCAAGACATATATCAAGTGTTCTAAAATCCATAAAAGTATTTAATCCGATAACAAAGAAATCTCGAAGGAAAAAACTCAATTCATCGGAACAAGATAGAGAGGGGAAAACACGATATGATCCGACTATATTAACAAAGCCCGCGATACATCAAGATCATGACATCTCAAGAACATGAGAGAGAGAGATTAAACATAGAACTACTGGTACAAACCCTTAGCCATGAGGGTGGACTACTCCCTCCTCATCGTGGTGGCCGCCAGGATGATGAAGATGGCCACCCGAGATGATTCCCCCCTCCGGCAGAGTGCCGGAACGGGATCTAGATTGGTTTTTGGTGGCTACAGAGCCTTGCGGCCGCGGAACTTCTGATCTAGGTTAACCCCGAGGGTCTTCAGAATATTTGTGAATTTACAGGGTAAAGAGGGGGTGCGGGAGGCCACCGAGGTGGGCACAACCCACCCAGGCGCGCCCTGGTGGGTTGTGTCCCCTCGGGGCACACCCCCGAGGTGCTGCCCTAGCCCATTGGTGGTCTTCTAGTCCATAAAAAATCCACAAAAAGTTTCGCGGTGTTTGGACTCCGTTTAATATTGATTTCCCGCGATGTAAAAAACAAGCAAGAAACATCATGTGGCACAGGGCACTGGGTCAATAGGTTAGTCCCAAAAAATGATATAAAGTTGCTCTAAAATGATTGTAAAACATCCAAGAATGATAAAATAACAGCATGAATACTTCATAAATTATAGATACGTTGTAGACGTATCAGTGTCCAATGTTACTTATGCATAATGCATGTTCATGACCGTTCTTGCTCTCTAGCTGGCCGGTTCTCAACCTATTTGCTAGCCTTCGTGTGTACTAAGTGGAATTCTGCTTGTACATCAAAAGCCTTGAACCCAAGTTATTCCAGATGAGTCCACCATACATACCTATATGCGGTATTACCCTGCCGTCCTATGTAAATTTGCATGTGCCATCTCTAAAAATTTCAAATAAATATCCTTTTTGTGTGCCTGGATTGTTCATATAACGATAGGTGGTAGTCGGTATCTTCCATGCTAAGCGGATTATTCTCAGGACGCGTGTTTATTCACTCGCCATTGCGCGAGAAAGGGGCAGTAATAGGGATTCCCAGTCCCAAACTGCAAACAGAAAAGAGCTTACAAATAATCAAACAAAAACTCCTATGGAGTCATAACCTTTACTTTACCGCTTGGGAACCGCTACTAATGTGTTTAGGATGGAAGATATTGATAATTGATGGTCACGAAGTAAACAAAAAGGGTATATTTCTCAAAATATCATTTACCTCTGTTTTAACAACTTGAGCTATGGCACCGCTTTAAATCACTGCTTCCCTCTGCGAAGGAACTATCTATTTACTTTTATCTTGTGTCATCAGACTCATCGCCTTCTAAAATAAGCGCCAGAACCTGAGAGCACTGATGTCATGCTTGTGCATTGTGTGTAGCTAATGTTGGGTGCATCATGACTGGATCTTTTCTACCATGAATTACAATGTTTAGTCGCTGCTTGAACTTTGGAGGTGCTCTGCATTTATGTTTTGCGGTCTCAGAAAGGTCTAGCGAGATACCACTATTGTCATATTATATCATGGTTGTTTTGACAACGTGATGCTGTTCGAGATATCTTATTATTGCTCGCTAGATGATTATGTCATTGATATGAGTTAATATATTATTTTACGAGTTATTGTCGGCATGGTTAGTTATAATATTGCCTGAAAACCTGGGTGATGTTTATGCTTATTTATGCAAACAAGAGCAACAGAGTTCGTAAAAGTTTTTCTTTTTCACTTTCAGTTTATCAACTGAATTGCTTGAGGACAAGCAAAGGTTTAAGCTTGTGGGATTTGATACGTCTCCGTCGTATCTACTTTTCCTCACGCATTTCCTATTGTTTTGGACTCTAATTTGCATGATTGAAATGAAACTAACCCGAACTGACGCTGTTTTCAGCAGAACTACCATGGTGTTGTTTTTGTGCAGAAATAAAAGTTCTCGGAATGGAAGGACACTTTGCGACGATTTTTTATATAATAAAAGAGAATTTCTGGAGCCAAGAACCATCGGAGGGGGGCACCTTGGTGGGCACAACCCACCAGGGCGCGCCTGCACCCCCAGGCGCACCCAGGTGGGTTGTCCCCGCCTCGTGGCCCCGCAGACGCTAAAGCCGACACTATAAAATCCTATTTTTCCAAAAAAATCAGGGAGAAAGAATTATCGTGTTCCACGAGACGGAGCCGCCGTCGTCTCCTGTTCTTCATCGGGAGGCCAGATCTGGAGTCTGTTTGGGGCTCCGGAGAGGGGGATCTTCGATCTTCATCATCAGCACCCTTCTCCATCGCCAATTCCATGATGCTCCCCATCGGGAGTGAGTAATTCCTTCGTAGGTTCGCTGGTCGATGAGAAGTTGGATGAGATTCATCATGTAATCGAGTTAGTTTTGTTAGGGCCTGATCCCTAGTATCCACTATGTTCTCAGATTGATGTTGCTACTACTTTGCCATGATTAATGCTTGTCACTTTGGGCCCGGGTGCCATGATTTCAGATCTGAATTGTTTATGTTATCACCATTATATCCATGTTCTAGATACGATATTGGAAGTTATAGTCACCTACTACGTGTTATGATCCGGCAACCTCGGAGTGACAATAGTCGGGACCGCTACCGCTGATGACCGTAGTTTGATGAGTTCATGTATTCAACATGTGTTAATGCTTTGTTCTGGTTCTCTATTAAAAGGAGACCTTAATATCCCTTAGTTTCCAATAGGACCCCACTGCCACGGGAGGGTAGGACAAAAGATTTCATGCAAGTTCTTTCCATAATCATGTGTGACTATTTATGGAATACATGCCAACATTATATTTATGAAGTGGAGCTAGTGTCGTATCGCCCTAGGTTATAACTGTCTCATGATGAATATCATCCAACAAGTCACCGATCCAATGCCTACGATTTTCCTATATATTGATCTTGCTAAGTTACTACTGCTTTGTTACTGTTGCACTTGCTACAAAACTACTGCTATCACTGTTACCGTTATTATTGCTGTCACTACTATTATCAAAACTATCATACTACTTTGCTACTGATCACTTCACTGCAGATAATTAATCTCTAGGTGTGGTTGAATTGACAACCTAACTGCTAATACTTACAAGTATTCTTTGGCTCCCCTTGTGTCGAATCTATAAATTTGGGTTGAATACTGTACCCTCGAAAACTGTTGCGATCCCATATACTTGTGGGTTATCACGAAGTTCCACAAGAGATTCAAGTTCCCCAACCGGGATGATAGGATAGATAGTGGCGGTGCCAGGATCGTAAATCTGTGATGTCAAACTTCTCTAATGATGATTTTAGTAGGCTGATTATAAACATGAAAAAACCTACTTTATTGCGAACATGTTTATTTATTGTAGCAAGCCCTTTGTGATCATTGATATGTATATGGACAACAACATCGGTGAGAGAACAAAATTGGATCTACAATTCTGATTCTTAATAGAAAAAACTTCTCTTGCATCCAAATTGTACTATTGCTCGTAAGAGAGGAAAATTGAAAGAGGCCTGGAGGCTACAGAAGGAAGATAACGCACTGAAATGATGGAACTTACAGATGTATGGGAACGTCCTGGTGTTTGATTAGTATACTGGCAGCAATATTGGACTATATATAGATCAATTCAGTCTGGATTAATCGGTGCCTGCGGGTGCTGGATATTGCGTCGCTTGCGGCTCTCTGTATAGTGCATCGGTGTCGTTCGCGGCCATGGATGGCCGGAGGTTTCCACGCCTCATGGCTCACACCCTGACCAAAGATCGCCGGCGGGATGACGGGAGGAGGTTGCGGCTCACGGCGGTTGCCATGCTCTGGCGAGACATTGAGACATGCACAATCGAGAAGGTTTTTTTTCTTCGCAACACACGATTTAGAAGTTCCTTTCTTGGGATACACGATCTAGAAGTTGGGAAGTTAGAGAAATTTAAGGAGAAAAGTATGTGATTTTAGGATATTTCCCGATCCACTAAGGAACCAAGGAGGTAATTTTTGCTATGGCCTAGCTAATTGTTTTACAAAACAAATGCTAATTAGACGGGCCTAATGTGGTGGGGCTCATGGACTCACGAAAATCTTGTGTAGTCGCTTGACTACACAGGTATAACGTGGCTTCGCCACTGAGCATAGAACAACCGTGGGATGATCCAAAGATGAAAAAGATTAACAATAACGACATGGGCATGTTTAGCAATGATTTGGCCTCCTGGAAAGGGAGGGTGAAATGACCTATTGAGGCTTAGGAACCCCTGTCCAAGATTCTGGAGGAAAATCCAACACTTATGGAAGAGGAGTTCCAAAAGTTCAAGGACACTTGCGCTACCGAGGTAGCCAAGGCTAAGGCTGCGAAATTCAAGAGCCTTCAGCAAAGCAACACGGGGAAGCATCACCTCAGAAGCCTTGGCTACCTTGGCAAACGGTCCATATGGGATAAGGAGGACGCGAAACGTGAAGCCGTGGGTCTCCCAGACCCCTTCGCGAAGTTCACCAACCCCTTGGAGCATGACTTCATCAGGGCCCGCTAAAAGTGGGACAAGGAAAAGAAGATTTTTTACACGGACCCGATCACGAGGAAATTGATTAGAATACTGGTAACTATTCTTTTACCACCTTACATTTAGCTTCTGATCAAGTCGACTACGCATTCGTAAATGGTTCATGTTCGTTCTACAGGAGAAGCAACACCAGCTTGCAGCCGAAAGCCAGTCTTCATCGATGAGGCCCAAGTGGGACACCCCCTCTCAACCGGGCCTTAAACGAAGTTAAGGGACTCCTTTTGGCCCAGCGGCCGCAATATGGACATGCGCACGGCGCCGGATATGATGCCACGTGGAAGGTCTTTTACAACAAGGGCCCGGAGGCCAAGAAGCAGAAAAAAAAGTTTAGTCAGGAGGACATCGACGAGAAGGTGTAGCTTGAATTCGAGAAAAAAATAGCTGAGGACACGAAAAAAGCAGCCGAGGAGAAAAAGGAGTTGCTACAGCAGGCAGTCGATGCAGCTGTACATGCATGCAGAAATGATTTCGCTACTAACTTGATCCCGGCTATCATCAACTGGACGAAGGAAAATCCAGACAAGACGATAGATGATTTCCCCATGCCCAGGTTTGTCGAGAGCAACTCGGTGAACAACACCACCGCACCATCACCTCCTCATGCAAATGCGCCTGCTCCCGCACCCGCACCAGCTCATAGTAAGCCGTCCGCAGTCTCTGGCACACTAGGTGGGCCTTCGTCTTTGGCTGAGCTCGACACCCTCACGGTAATTACATGTCGCACCAACATATATCTAGAATATTCCATTTTCGTCGCCTTTCAGATGTTTTACGCCACGACATGTGTTTGCCGGCCAACAAAACCCCGTGCACCATACTCTACTTGATCAAAGGCTAGAAGGTGGACGTGGGAAAGAGGGTGATAATGAAGCCCTTAGAACTCACGTTCCACAGCCAGCTGATGCCCGGTGGGCACTTCAGGGTTACCTTGTTGAGTGTGAAATCGGGGCAGAGGATTTGCCTCCTCCAGTATGGCTAGGGGGAGAGGACGACGAGACCCCACCGCGGATTGGAAACAACAAGGGTTGAGTGTTGCTATGGCCGAAGAATCTTCTTTGTCTAGAGCCGGCCGAGAGCACACCAATAACCACACATCAACAAGCAGGTATGAACACCACCACCCCGCCTATGCAATTACCAGCGCTTGTAGTGCAAGGTGAGAGCGGCAGACGACGTGATGAAGGGGGGCCAATAGTGGCTAATGTAATCGCCCCGTAGAACAAAGGATGGATGATGAGATTGAGGAGGACCCTCTTCGGTTCCTCAATACAGGCGCCTATGACGGTGACTTAGATATGATGAGTCAGCCATATGACGACTCGGGCTATCAGCATGCTGATGAGGATATGGATGATCTGCCCGGGCAAGAACTTCCTAGCAGGGATTGCAAGAAGTCTCTCTTCATGCAATCCTCACAAAACACAGGCTCAACTAGCCGAGGGTCGTACAGTGCTTAGCAAGACAACACTGGGGCAGGGGTTAAGGAAGGGTCTGGAAGGTCTGCCCAAGAAAAAGGAGAAGAAGAGATCGGGAAAGAGAGGCTCTGTTGCCTACAAACAAGCCAGAGCACATAGTAGCATACGGCGGATTTTTAAGAGCGTGTACCTGTCAAAGGTGCGGCCATGTTCCATGTCATGGGCGAGCCGATGCTACCGCCGAAACCATTGGAGGCAATATTAGGGGATCTCAGGAGACTGCACGACCATGTGTTGTCAACTAAGAAAAGCCTACTGGCCTCGAAGGATCTAGGATATCCGACATACGCAGCTCGTGTGCCTGAGGGGAAGTGCTACTTCGACACATGGCCCGCGTGTCGGGACCCCGATCCTAAGTCACACCGACCTAGCATGTAACACATCATATCACTTTGCAGCCTCACGCACAGTATTCCCACGGGTGCCACCTTACCTGGCCCGGGACCGTTTGCGCCTTTTGGCTCATGTATATGATAGTGTCACTAGCATCCATATGACAGAGAACCCGGGCCGACATGACTAGTCCTGAATCCAAAGTGGCACTAACTTACAGGGACAGGCATACATGACCCAACAACGAACGTGTCGATCATCAACGTATGAACCCAAGTCGTAGCAAGCTAGAAGGACTTAAATGAACAATGTCTGACATTTCCCCGAAGGGACAGACATAGGAACGAAGAAGCACACATGCCGGCCAGCCTAAGTGTTTCGGAGCAGTAGGAAGGTACCATGGCTCAGTGGAAGCACTAGGAGACATTTGCCCATAAGAGAGGCTACCAAGAATAAACAACTAGGTTGTCGGATCCTACACATACCAAGCATTTCAAAATCATACACACAATATGCTCGATATGTGCAAATACAAGATGGCATCACAACAAAACTCTATGACTCAAAGTATTATTCAAAAGGCTCTGAAGAGTCATACATAGTAAGGATTACAATCATGGGTCACATGACCCAACATACAGAGCATACAGGAAAAGCATAAACATGTCTGGGTACAGACATCTGAAAAGGAAGAAGGCTTTAGAGCCTGACTATCTACATGACCCTCCCAAGGGTTAAAGATCGTAGCTGGTAACAAGCTAAACATCGAAGTCCACGCGAAACTACTAGTGAGACCGAAGTATCTCTACAAAAACATAAATTAAGCAAACGTGAGTACAAATGTACCCAGCAAGACTTACATCAGAACTAGCTACATATGCATCTGTAGCAACAAATGGGTGGTGGAGTTTAACTCAAGCAAGCCAGCTTTGACTCAGTGGCTATCCTGTACTACGACTGCTGATAACTCTTTGAGGTGGCGCACACGAGTCCACATATTCACCATATCAATACACCACTATGGATCTGCTCCCGTCTCCCTACGAGAAGGCCATCCATAGCACTCACGCTTATCTTGCGCATTTTTAGGGTATCCACTATTCACTTGTCTATGAACTGTATAAGCAACCCAGTAGTCCATTACTGCGGATGCGGCTATTCGAATAGATCATTTATAACCCTACAGGGGTGTACTTCTTCACACATGTTTCCACCATTTAGCGTCTGCACATGACATGTGCTCGGTAGACTTGAAGCGAAAGCCCACGTGGGTGTAGACCATGACCTGACTAACCACACAAGTCTCTAGTCCAAGTTTATCGCCTATTCATCAGGTTCCATCCGCAGGGAGTCCGGTCGAGGTTTCCACTACGGCCCCAAACGATGTGTGCAGGGTTCCCGAGCCCACCAAACGGGTGCCCCGGTACACCGTGCCACTTGCCTACCACATCATAGCCCACCCCTAGGGTCAGCGCTATGCATGGCCTCCAGCATACTACAAACACCAGAAACTACTTGCAACTCCTGGACAGAGGACAGGGGGGTTAATAAGTCGATCGGGGTCATATTTCAGGGCCCAACGTATGGTAGTAGCTGTTCTTGGATCACAAACACAGAACTCAGTTCCTGAGGACGGTTTCGGTGAGATAACCCACCATGTACTCCTACATGGCCTCTCACGGCTACCTTTACCAAATCGTGTTCACACACTTAGCTCTCAACAATAGGACATGATGACCACATTCCAATCCATCCCTGATGAATCAGACCTGACACAACCCTAAGCAATAGCAGGCATGACAAGAAAGCAAAAATGAATAGGCACATCATGGCTCAAACAACTCCTACTCATGCTAGTGGGTTTCATCTATTTACTGTGGCAAAGACAGGTCATGCAGAGGAATGGGTTCAACTACCGGAGCATGTAACAGTTGAAACGTTGTTGTCCTAATGCAGTAAAAGAGAGAAAGAGCGAGAGAGTGGAATTGTATCGGAATGTTCAATGGGGTTTTTGCTTGCCTGGCACTTCTGAAGATGGTATAGCTCTTCATCGGTGTCATCGAACTAATCATCGAAACTACGTCCACTGTGAGGGGACAAATACTGGCAAACAGAAAAGGAACACAATCTATGCAATGCAACAATATGATGCATGAATGTGAAATGGCAATATGCTGTGATTTGAGCTAATGCAAATTGCTACCATGTTAGTTGAAGTTCATTTGAATCATAGATTCAAATTTGCACTTCAAAAGAAACATATAAAATGGCATTTATTTGATTTGACCTGATAGTAGGTAAACTTGTTCAAACATGCATGGAAACGCCATAAACAGATTCCTTGAATTTTTCTAATATTTTTTCATCTATATATCTTTTAAATCTAAGCTATAGATTATTTTCTATGATTTTTAGAAGTTTCGGACATTTTCTGAAAATAAATAAATCATTTAGATTTATTTAAAATCCAGAAAACATTTATGATGTCATCACTGCGTGTCGGTGCGAAACGACACCTATGGGATCACAAGAATCCCTACTACGGTTGCCGGGGCGCGGGGTTGCGAGAAGAGCAGGGCTAGTAGACAGCACAAGGATCGTTTACCCAGGTTCGGGCCGCGAGGATGCGTAAAACCCTAGTCCTGCTTTGGTGGGTGTATTTCAGAGAGTTCTTGAGCTCTCGAATTAGCTGTGGTCAGTGCGTGGTTCGAAAGAGCCGAATCCTTCTCCAGTATGCCATGGGCCTCCTTTTATAGTCGGAAGGGGCTGCCACAGTGGCACACAGGAGGTGGAAAGGCGTACAGTGCCCTGAGCTTATCGCTCGTATTACAGGACAAGACGCATTTAATGCGTAGCTTAGGTGTCCCCTTGCTTTATTGGGGACCGGGGCGAGGCCCGGCCCGTCCGTCGCCGCTCCTCCTCGCCTTGACACGCGCCCTGGCCAGTGAGGCGCATGGTGCCATGTAGGCAGGCAGGCAGCTTCAGTGGCGCAGTGGCGGAGCCATCACAAAGATCTACATGCCGCCACGCAGGCGCTCGATGAGTTGGCCTGGGAGCTGCATGTTGCCACGCAGGTGCCCGCCCAGCTGGTTGGGCTGGCAGCTGCATGTGAATGGTGGTGGAAGCTTGGTTGGCGCGGGCCTGGCGGTGGCCCGCTGGCATCCTTGGCGAGGGCCTTGCCGGGTGGCCCGGCAAGGGTCTTGCCGTGGCGCGCTGTCGTCCCCGGCAAGGGCCTTACCGGGTGTCGGTGGCCTTCCTCGGCAAGGATCTTGCCAAGAATCGTCGTCTTCTAATCCTCATCTGATCTTGAATATGTCTTCAAAGATCCTGCCTATGTATGGAAAACCTCCACGCAAAGGGGTGCTCCCGCAATTGGCAACGCCCTTGTTCTGTTTCGAGTCCACTCAACAGCTCAAGCGGCCGCGTCGAGAGTGGCAGGGTAGCCTTCCGCACTTGGCAACGCTCTCGATTCTGACTCGAGTCAAGCTCGACAGTTCGAGCGGCCGCGTTAAGGGCGGTAAGGTGATTTGCCCAGCAGCAAGCATGCCCGACAGGCCAATGGGGATCTGTCCTGAAGACGTCGCCCTGGGTTTACGCACCGGCAAGCCTACCCGGTTAACGTAGGGTGGACATACAAAGGAAAATCAAACAGGAAAATAACATGCATTGTATCAAAAGTACTGTAGAGTTATATTACATCAAATTGTTGCCGCGGTTCTAACTAAGGATAGAAATTGTCTTGGTCATGAACCTGCAGCGGCGATAAGAAACGGGGTGCCTAACCCGGCGCTGGCCCTCTACCCTTTGAATTCCGTCCATGAGGCTGATGATGGGCTCGATACGCTCCTTGAGTGACGCAAGGTCAGTACCCTCCAGCAAGCTCTCCAGGGCGGCGTCGAAGTCAAGGGTGGGGTTCCAGTACGCCACCTTGGTGAGGACCTTGGTCATGGCACCCCGGCGGAGCCTTCGGTTCTCGTCGGCCAGTAAAGCCGCACTGTTAGAGTGGAACTGCTCCAGGGCCCCGAGAACACCCTCGAAGAATAGGGTCAGCTTGGCGTTGGTAGTCCCACTGCGCTCCGGGGCGTACCTCACATTTGGCATCCCCATGGTACCCAGCTGCGTGGTGATCCTGCCGGCAACGTCCTCGAGGCGGCTGTTCCAGCGATTCTCGCCCTCCACAAAATCCTTGTGGCTGGCGGCTTCGTTCTTCCGCTGCAGCTTCTCGGCCTCCAGATCCTTGGCCAGGATCTCCTCCCGGGCCTTGCTCTCCAACAGAATCCCCTCGAGACCCTCCTGCTTCAGCTTGAGGTCTTTGATGGAGTTGTTAGCCTCGGAGAGCTCCCCGGCCCTGCTGACGGCCGTGCCCTACGCCTCCGTCAGGGCGCCGTTGAGCGTATCCTTCTCCTGGGACAGCTTCAGGGCCTGGCCCTTCAGCTCGTCCCGCTCCACCACCAGCATCGAGCACCTCCCTGTGCCTCTGCTCCAGCTCTTGGGTCTGCAGCACGACATGTTTCTCCACCTCCTCATCCTTGGTGCGGAGTTTGGCGTCGATATCCGCCTCGCGTTTGGAAAGATGCTCCTCCTGGGAGTTCAGCGCGGCCTGGTGCTGAGTCCGAGTGGCCTCGGCTGCGGCGGCCAAGCTCTCCGCCGTCTCCTGGGCCTTCTCGATGTCGGCCAGCTTCATGGTGAGCTCCACGTCGCGCTTGGCCAGCTCGCCCTGGGCGGCCTACAGCTCTTCGCTAGCTTGGCGGAACCAAGTCTGCGCCTCGGCGACGCGCACCTCAAGGTCCGCCTCCGCTTTGTCTACCGTTGCCATCCTGGACTTGGCCTTGTCCAGGCGGGCGCGGTGGAGCGCCTGGAGCTTCCGGAAGTTGGCGCGCATGGCTTGGAGAAGCCGCTCCTCCTGAGAGCCGTCGCCACCGACGCTCAGCTCGTTGACGACCTCGAGCCCAGCGGCAGCAAGCAACTCTTCGTCGAACATCTCTCCCTCGATGGGCGCCTTGGAGCTGGACGCCCCTAGGAGGTGGACGAAGAGGTCATCAGTCACCCTCAGATACCTGCCAGAGCTGGAGGCAACGGAGGAGGAAGGCTGGTCATCGACCACCTCCTCCTCGGTGGCGGCCTTGCCGTCCTCCCCGGGAGGCCCCTTGCCGGGCTCCCCGGCAGGCCCCTTGGCGGCGTCTTCGGCAGCACCCTTAGCGGTCTCCTCAGCGGCGATCTTTTCGGCCTCTGCCGCAGCGTCCTTGGCGACATCCTCGATGATAGCTTCTACGTCCTCCTGGTCCGCCGACGGACGATCTGGATACCAAGAAGGGGATGAGACAAAGCCAAGGCCAAGAGCCAGCAAGGAAAGAAAAAAGAACAAGGACGAAAGGCGAATGGCTTACCAGCGCTGGGCTGGGAAGCAGAGGTGCCCTTCCCGCCAACATTTGGCGCCGAGGCGAAGCCACCGGCGCCCGAGCTCTCCTCCTCCTCCATGTGTGTGGGCTCGGTGCTTGGCGCCCTTGCCAGGGACGCCCCTCGGGGCGGCGTGGTCGACGGGGGCTGCGTGTTGGGGGTGGCCCTCTGTGGCTCCTCCTGCTGCTGTCCTCCTCCTGCAGCCACGGCAAGGTCAGCACCAAGAGATCGTGCCCCCAACACATGGTGACGGGGGGTGAGCGATGAACTTACACTCGGGGCTGTGCCGGGGGCTGCTATCCGGGCTGCTCAACACCACCAGTGGTGCCCTCGAAGTACCCGCCGGGGGCTGGCCGCCCGCCGAGGCTTTGGCCCTCTTCACCTTTTGGGCCAGCGTCTCCGCATCCCTGCAAGGATTAGAACAAGTCAAGACAAACAGCACAGATTGAGGAGACGAACATGACATAAAGGAGCAAGATACTTACTCGTCATCCACCTCCTCCTCTGTTACCTTCCTCTTCCTCCTTGGGCTGAGGGACCCGAAGTCAAAGGTGACATCCGCGTCGACGTCTGCTGGAGGAGGGGAGGGGGTGGAGTCTGCACGCGCTTGGATGAAGAGGAGGCGGATGCTTTCTTCTTCGCCACCGCGGCCTTCACCACCTTCTTCGCCACCGCGGCCCTCGTCTGACGCACGGACTCCTCTGCAGACTTTGGCTGCTGCACGGCCTTGACGGGCCGTACCGGCTCGCCAGAAGTGGCCCGCCATAGGACTCGCCCTCTCCTCGTGACCGGAGGGTCAACAGCCTCGGCATCCTCCGACGACGACTCGTCGACCGCCTCCTCGACGAGAGGAGCCCCGGTGCCGGCGCTGCTGACCTCCCCAGCGGCCTCCGCCCACTGGGCGAGCTCCTTCTCCTCCGCTTCCGCCACGGCCTTGTCCTCCACGCCACCGCCGCTGCCGGCCTCCTCGGCAAGCTTCGCCTCCATCGCCCTGGCGGCGATGTAGTCTAGCTCCGCCTGGGTGGTGTCCTGGACGAGCCGCGGCTCGGCAGTGACATACCCCTCATGCAAGGTGTCAAAGAACTCCTGCACTTAAATTTCCTCTGGCTCGACCCAGCTCGGGTCAACGCCATGCGCGTTGAAGTCCGGGATCATGGCGATGATGTCGGTCGGGCACGAGTTGTTGCTCAGCGGGACCGCTCCTGCCGGCAACTTGAACAAGGGCCCATTGGCGACCTTGCTGGCCTTCGCGGCGGCCCTCGTAGCCTTGCCGGTCCGCTCGACCTTGCCGTCGCGGTTCACGTTGAGCTGGAAGAGGCGCTGGCAGAAGTGAGCGTGCCCCATCACCGTGAAGTTGTGGTCGAGGCCGGGGCGAAGCCTCATGATGTCGGCGACGTTCATGAAGAGCCAGGCCGGCCTCCCCTTGTTATGCAGCGGAGCGATCCGGCGACGGATGAAATCCGCCCCGATCATCTCAAGGGTGAGCCCGGCCTCGGTAAGGCGAAGGATCCTGGTGGTGGCGACCATGAGCTTCGCATCGTCAGCGTGAACGTCGCTCTAGTCGCCCCGGCGAACCGGCGGCATGTCACGGACCCGACAAAAGTTCGGCGGGTCCTTCTCTTCAATCCAGCACCACCGGCCCCGCCATTCCTCCCACCTCTCCTTCATGGCGCCCTCCGGGTATGCCCCCTTGGCCCGTGGGATCCAGGCGACACAACCAGAAATGGCGCCCCCCGGTTGGATTCGAGGGAAGAAGTAGTGGCGGAAGAGCGCCGTGTTGGGATGCACCCCGGCGAAGCCCTCGCAGAGGTGCGCGAAAAGAGCCATGCACGCCACAGCATTCGGAGTAAAATCCAAAAGATGGAAGCCGTAGGTGTGCATGACGTCATTGAAGAAGTCGGAGAAGGGGGGACAGAGCCCGCAGGAGAAGTAGTCGACAAAGAAAGGGTACCGATTTGAAGCGGCCTCGGGGCAATTGGCGCGGATGACGCGCGTGGCTGGATGCCCCGTCGTCTCCCCCCCCATCTTCACCCCCCACAGGGGTTTGAAGGCCTCCCGAAGCTTGAACACGTCGACCGTCGAGAGGAAGTAGGCGAGCTGCGTCCGCTGCGCCGCCAACGCACTCTCTGGCGGCTCCGTCGCTCCGGCGTCCTTGGCCACTCCCTTGCCCTTGGTGGATTTGGCGCCATGGCGGCTGGGGGGAGCAAGAGACAGAAGACGGCGGAGACGCAGCGGCGGCAGGCGAAGGCGAGAGCTCGAGAAGGAGGAAGAAACGGGGCGGCGGCTCTGAGATTAGAAAAGATGCAGGGGAGGGGGCAAAGTGAGCAGCGCGCCCGCGGTTATTCCTTTTTACGGGGAAGGCGCGGGCCACCTCCTTTCCCATTAACTACGATGTGCCGCATGCGTTCGAGAACAGCCCCACGCATGCCACCCGCGTCACGCACGCCCCCCCCCCCACGTTGCGCGTTTAACGCGGGTCGTGGGGAAGCCCAGCGGACGAAGAGTTACTGCGGTAGAATCCGCCCCACCTGCCCGCGCACCATTCTGGGTCTCGCCCAACAACGTGTCGCGCTTATGTGTGGCCCAGGCCCGGGGGCTCCTGTCGGTGTACAAAAGTACGGGCACTCCTTTGTACCCCTTTACTTGTGCATGGGCAGTCGGAGCCACGCGCCACGACCACTCTTAGCAGGACAAGGGAGGGAAGCCGGAGAGAAGCCAAAGGCACAAGACGGCCAAGGCAATGCCAAGACAAAAAAACACAAAGGGCAGAAGGGCGAAGTATGTTCCCCCAGCAAGGCCCTTGCTGGGGCAACCTCGGCGGCCCCGGCAAGGGCCTTGCCGGAGCGGCACGCCCGACGCCAACAGAGTGAGCCACCCTTGAGCCCACGGGTCGCAAC
Organism: Aegilops tauschii subsp. strangulata; assembly: GCF_002575655.3. Classification (NCBI taxonomy): domain Eukaryota; kingdom Viridiplantae; phylum Streptophyta; class Magnoliopsida; order Poales; family Poaceae; genus Aegilops; species Aegilops tauschii. Next base: position 284,542,650 of record NC_053040.3, on the reverse strand, counting down.
CCAACCAACTGCGTTGGGAGCAGGGCTCGGGAGGCACCTCCGTGGTGGCATGCAGATCTTTGTCAAGACCATAGATATATGAAATCAGGTGAGAACCAGAAGACGGCGACCCTCGGCGGGTTCCTTGCCGAGGAGATCCACAGGACCCCTGGCAAGCGCCTTGCCGGGGACGACTACAACGCCACGGCAAGACCCTTGCCGGGCCCCCGGCAAGGCCCTTGCCGAGGGTGTCAGCGGGTCCACAACCAGGCCCACGTCGACCAAGACTCCACCGCCGTCCCCAAGCAGCTGTTAGCTCAACTAGCTGGGCAGGCACTTACGTGGCGACGGGCGGCCCCTACGCCAACTTAGCAAGCACCTGCGTGGTGGCATGCGGATCTTCGTGAAGGCCCTACCACCGCGCCACCTCAGCTGCCTGCCTGCCTACATGGCGCCGCATGCACCGCTGACCTGGGCGCATGTCGAAGCAAGGCAAGGCGGCAACGGACGGGACGGGTCTCGCTCCCGTCCCCGATAAAGCTAAGGGACACCTAAGCTACGCATTAAATGCGTCTTGTCCTGTAACACGGGCGATAAGCTCGCAGAACTGTATACCTTTCCACCTCCTGTGTGCCACTGTGGCAGCCCCTTTCGACTATAAAAGGAGGCCCATGGCGTACTAGAGGGGGATTCGGCTCTTTTGAACTACACATCCACCGTAGCTAGTTCAAAAGCTCAAGAACACTCAATGCATCCTCCAAAGCAGGACTAGGATTTTACGCATCCTCGCAGCCCAAACCTGGGTAAACGACCTTGTGTCGACTGTTAATCATGCTCTTCTCACGACACCGCACCCCGGCAACCGTAGTAGGGATTCTTGTGATCCCATAGGCGTCGTTTTCCACTGACAATCAACCTCGCCGGAACCTACATCATAGATGTTGGAAAAGTTCCAACCATCATATCTTCCTGAGATTCAGATCTGGTTGGTAAGAGGATATTTCAGACAACATGTCTGGAAAAGAAAGTTTGCAACACAAACCGATGAGACGACATTGCAAGATTCTCGGGAAATGAACTACGGTAGCATGCTCCAAAACATGATTTGGATTGCAAGACACACGTGATCACATTGTCGAAGATAATCATGACCACATGAATACCTTACAACAAAACACTACTGAATTCTAGTTGGGAACCATCATCAAGGATATCGAAGTCTCCACGCGTGGAAGTCAAAAGGATTAACCTTAGAACATACTTCGTTTTTTCTTGAACAAGTCAATCAGTGGCTTGGTGTGCTAGGAAACACATATGGATTGGAGGCGGCCAACCTATCAAACCATAGAGTACTTCGCACATAGGCGTGACTAACTTGAGACGGTTCCAGAGGAAGCAAAAACAATATTTCTCGGATCCACGGTGGCAACTTACATCAAGTGCACGTGAATTAAAGAAAGTCACTTCTTTCATCCAAACATACCCTTCATGAGATAGGACGAAGGAGATGCTAGCACAAGTTTCCAACACCAGCTTAATGATCAACACGAGTCATGGACAAGTTAACAATGTTGCCGATGGGATCAACAACAATTCATCAAAATTCGACGAAGATGGAATTCTATAACTATGTGAGCAAGGTGTTAGCATTGGTCAGACCAGTAGAATATAATGATGCGTGCTCAAGGAATCAACCACGATTAAGAAAACATTAGAAGAATCATTGGTTCAAATTTTTATTTGACAATAGCCCATACTCAAACCAAAGATTGGGTAAGACAATAGGTCCAACAACGGATCACGAGGACCAATTAATGAAGATAGCATCTTTCTTCAACACGCACACAAACGCAAAGATATCCCTTCAGAACGAACTATGTTAGGCAAGCTTTTATCTTCCAACTCTCCAAGTTGTTGTTTAGCTTAACCAACTAGCTCAGGAGCATCCAACACAGATTCTTGGAGAAGGGGTGGTTACAAGAAACCAACTTGATCACGAGCTCAACATAACAGTCAGCGGACAACCTGGTGATACTTCCGAGAAGATAATCAGAAAATCACGAACCACCGATATGTTATTAAGATCGGGAGCAATCTTGCTTTTCAGGCAAGATGATATGATCAAAAGAGCAAGAGATTGACACAATCCTAACTCATTGATCAAAGAGTGCACCAGGAAATATGGACTAGGTCGCACGATCAATCTTAGAATGAACATTCAATATCCAACACGCTAAGAATGAGAGTACTGTCCATTAACTACCAAGCAATGGGATTGCTAGGAGTATTGACTTCACACATCACGGTTCACTTGTCAGCATTCCGGTTACAACCAACACGGGGACCGAGGAATAAACAACGCTGGCAAGAAGTATCACTACATCAAGAATTCATAAGAGATGGTGCAATTCTCATGACAATCCTTACATAAAGGGGGTAATACTCCAGGGTAGAATAGAACAGAAGCTGGATTGGCATTTTGATCTACGGAGCACAACTACTTTGACCCAATCCTGGATATGGATGAGGAACTGGAGTTTGTTTCGCCTAGTCATTTTGAAATAGAATGACTAGACGGACCACAAGAGTAAAACGCATCGATGAACATGGATGCACAAATACTCCCGACTATCAACTGATAGACGAGGACTAGAATACAAATGAAGAAGGACAACTCAAAGGAACATGTAACTTTCCGAGTTGTGGATGCATGGATTAGTATGTCGAACTAGGCTCAACATATTTCTTTCGGATAACCCATGCAGAAGAGGAATGACTGGCAGATTTACAGTGTAGAATGGAGAACTCATCAAGAGCACTCTGGTTGTGATCTTTTGGTTCAAAGAACTTCTACCATCTTGGTTTATGATATTGGAGGAACGATATACCACGAACCTTGATGACTATCACAAAGGTTACTGTCGTGTAATTGTCACGGCAGATGTCCTAGCGGAAGGACTTAATCGTGGAGCCATCGCAACTAGGTTAGCTTAAAGGGGTTAAATGGGACAAATGACGCAGAGAGTTTATACTGGTTCGGCCCCTTGCAGTGAAGGTAAAGGCCTAATCCTGTTTAAGGTGGTATTGCTTGGGTTTTGATTACCTGGGAGCGAATACGCTTGATCTAGTTCTCGATCTCCTGTTTCTTGCCCTAAACCGCTGCCGGGTCATCCCTTTATATACACAGGTTGACGCCTAGCGGCTCACGGAGTCCCGGCCGGCTCATACACAACATGTTCGGCTCGGTGACTAGCTACGCTTGCCTTACAATACAAGTCATACATACGTGGCGGTTCATCCTCTTGGGCCTTAAGTCACCTCTGGGTCTTGGGCCGTCAATGGGTTCACATGATCCGCCATTTTCATTGGTAAGCTGCCAGTGGTATAACCCGGCCCCTCCTGGGCGGTTCATAACCAATAGTAATATCCCCAACATTAGGCCCGAGGTTGATTTGAACTTGTTCACATCAATCTTCAATACCTGACTTATCACAATCTTGCATCACTTGTCTGATAAACCTTGTTGTAACCCGCCATGACGTCAGCTCACAGAATTTTCTTAAACCGCCATGACATCACTTCGCATGAACTTCGCACGTGGCCCAAAACATCTTAACTGATCTTTATCCTAATAAACATCCCGAGAATCGAGGCGTCCATATAGTCATTGTATCCACCCACTTATAAATAGGGGCAGGGAGTCTTTATCATTTTCCCCCTCGCTTGCTCCTTCATCTTCCTCTCGCGTCTCATCTGCCGCTCGAGCTCCACCGTCGCGACCTCCGACGCTGCACCAACTCAGGCCACCAATCGACCTGATCAGACCAGAAAAACTCCGACGCGCCGCCGCTGCTCCACCGCATCTGTAAGTGCCCTTTTATCCAAGCCTCACATCTGCGCTAGGGTTCAGACCGTTCATCGGTGTTCTTGTTGTTCTTCGTATTCCTCAACTCCAAACAGCGTTCAATCTGAATAGTCATAAACATTGTGCGGTAGTAGTCTAGCATTCATGTGCATCGTCAAAGTAGCGTTTTTCGATAGAAAACCTTATCAGAGCATCAAAACTTGCTGCTGCCGCCACCTTAGGTTTAGAATTTTACTGCCTTTTCTGAACTGCCATAGATCCAAAACTATAGCTTTAGCTTACGAAATCTATTTGTCCACAACTTAGGAAATTTTTCATTTGATAGATCTGAAGCACACCAATCCTGCCATGGCGGCTTATGACACAGACCATGACCCCTTATATATCATTAGGCCCCGTTAACCCGTCATCCTTTACTTCATAGTTACTAACTCTGGAACATCCTTCCGGTTTAACAACTGCATTTTTTGAACTATATATCCATAACTATTAACCTTGTACAGAGAGAAATAATTTGTAAGTTGCCATATATCTGCCGGTTTAATAACATCTTGAACTGCCTTGTGTAGGTTGTGCATCCAACCATGACTAAGACTGTCACATCATGCGACTGGGTTCTGTCCATTGTTACTGAGGCAATGCTCCAAGAATATGTCAAGATTGGCTTCTTACCGGCAAAGAATGTCATTCACTGGCGTGCTCCCAAACCGGATGAAGTCAGGCCTCAGCCCCAGGACGATGAAGTGATCGTTTTATTGACCACATGAATCGGGGTTTCTCACCGCCAGGGTCAAAGTTCTTCCATGATGTTCTGCAGTTCTGTCAACTCCATCCTCAAGACAATGGACCCAATTCCGTGTCAAATATCTGCAATTTCCAAGTCTTCTATGAAGTATATCTTCAAGAAGAACCTGGTGTTGATCTCTTCAGAGAATACTTTTACTTGAACCGCCAAAATGCATTTACTGACGGGCCCAGTCAGGAGCTTGCAGGTATCTCAATTCAACAACGCAGAGATGCCATTTTTCCTTATACCAAGCTTCCAAGTCATCCCAAGGATTGGAACAAAACTTGGTTCTACCGCAAAGATACTTCTCCTGCTGATGAGAACCCCATGCCCAGCTTTCGTGACCAACGGCTCAACCCAAAGCATCGTCTCCCCAATCGGCTTACCACTGCTGAGCGGGCCAAACTTGCGCCTACCTTCTCAAATGTTGGAGCTCTACTGGGCAATGGATTGACCGGAATTGGTTGACAGGTGCAAGGTCAAATTTGACATGGCCAACTATTCTAATCTGAGTATGAGTAAAATCCTCTCCGGCTATCTTAATCAAATATACAGCAGCCGTGATCTGGAGATTGACATGGTCAAGCACATGCATCAGAAGCATGAGGTGTCATTTATTGCTTTCACATAAGCTATATTCCTTTAGCCCCCAAGTCTAGTGAATATGATAGAATTGAATATATTGTAGACTTGTTAGATAGCCTTAAGCAAAATGTGTAACCCCCAAGGGTCGGCTTATACTTATAAAGATAAGCCGGGACTTGTAATGATCAACTTTGCACCTATAGCCCCCAAGGGCCGGTTTAAACTTATAAAGATAAGCCAGGACTTTTAATGATCAACTTTGCACCTGTAGCCCACAAGGGCCAGCTTAAAAAATTGAGCCGGGTCTTCAGTAATAATGATCAATTTCCTAGCTGTAGCCGCCGAAAGCCGGTTGAATCCATATGATTAAACCGGGATTTATCATTGTCAGATAACCAGTCTTTAATCACTCTTGTAACCGGGTTAACTTTGTTAAAATGTATGAACCGGGGTCATCTGTCATCACATCATAAAAGAAAAATTGTGCATGCATTAGCCCCCAAGTGCCAAGTGCTATTGCTTGCAAAGGGCTTGGGACTTAGCAATATGTAATGTAGTATAAAGAAACTTTCTGCACGCATTAGCCCCCAAGTGCCAAGTGCTATTACTTGCAAAGGGCTTGGGACTTATCAATATATACTATTTCATAACTATGCATACTTGTTTGAACCTCGTCTTTTCAGGAAGCATCTTGTCAATTTCAATCTCAGCTGGCTGGTTTAAAACCCGGCTTGAAGCACAAAAATCTGAGACCCGGAAGGCTGACTCCAAGTTCAAATTTAGCTTAGAAGAAAATGAAAAACTCAAGACTGAGTTTAATACTGAAAAAGCGGCCTAGGCTGAAGAAAAAGCTTCCCTGATCAAGAGAGCTGAGAAGGCCGAGGCCTCATTAGAAGAGGTGAACACAGAACTTACGAGCTTGAAGCATCATATCAATCAGATGACTTTTGCTATCTTTGGTAAGACCTGTTATCTTGTAATGATTTTCCACCCTCCATGTTATAAACCGTTAGGTGATTTAATCATAATATGCTATATGTAGGTCCCAGAAGCAGCAATCCTGGGAAGGAAATGCTGATAAAGCTGAAGGAGGTTTATACGTTGGTGGAACGACTATACATCGGAGCTCAGCGTACAATAGCCACCATCTCCCCAAGTAATCAAGCTCCATCTCTACTCAGCAATGTTTGAAGCCAACTTTCTGTCCTGCCTGCCCGTATCCAAGAAAACAAACGGTCGGCTGCGAGAGTCGGTGCCATTACGGTTTTAAGCCGGGCGAAGGCATGGCAGTCATAATTAGACCCGGCCAAGCTATCCACTGGTTGTCCTAGCTTCAAAGAGGATGGGTCTGCTTTCGATAAGAAAGATTTTGTTGCATGTGTGAAGGAGATGCGTCCCTTGGCGAGCCTTCTTGTTGAAGAAACAGATCTGACCAAATATCAGGCGGCTTACACTTCAGAGAACCAGAAGATGCCCACGCCGGCTTACAAAATTGCAGATCTTATCCCTCCAATTCGTCAGCATACTTTTGCCCCTGAAATCGACCCGTCTGAGATTATCATTGATGAAGCTGAATTCAAAGCCTCGACTGGCATCAATTGGTCATCGCCTGACTTCCAGACGGTGGAGGGAGAAGAAGAACAGGCGCAGGATGACCTGGAAGCCTCGAACCGCCAAGACCAAGGGAGCTGAACCGCCGGACGGTTCAAAATGTTCATTATCAAACATTGCCTTTGAAAACATTTAATCAATTGGGCTCAGGGAGCTATGTAATAGACTAGTTAACCTTTGATCTGTCGTGCCATCGTGCATGTTTTGTTTTGTATAATACTGCTGATCCGCCAGATGAAGATCTGCCACTTATGATTATGATATCATCAATTATGCAGATCAGATTTATTAATTTTCCTGCAGACAAAATAGATCACAAGTGCCCTGGCGGTTTACCCCAGGGCGGGTCACAATACCCCATAAAAACCACTGGTGACTAAAATAGTCTATAACCAGGGCCGGTTTAAGCACAGACTTATATAATCATAACAAAAAATCATACCTGTGATATTTGCTCACACTGTCGGCTTATCATACCTGTGCAGTAAGGGTTACAACCCAAAGATTGAGAGCACAATGCTCTGTTCAATTAGTTTATACTGCCGGATTATATCGCCACATGTAGCAAGGGGTAATATCCCAAAACTTAGAGCACATCGCTCTAAGCCCATAAAATCATAATACTCTAGCGACTTAAAGTCCAAAGCCCGGCCAGGTTAACAAACACCGGATAGATTCATATATGAACCATAAGGCAACATAGGCCTCATTGGTTTTCAACCATATATTATCATGTCACAAAAGATGAATCTCAAAAAATGTTCAAATCAAATGTAAATCAAAAAAAAAGACAAAGCTTTCACAGGCTGCCAAGCCTTCAAGTCAAGTGCTTTTCAAGGGCCACACAACCACTGAGTTAAACCTTCATTCAACCTTATAAGCCGGGCCTCAGATAACCAATCGCAGTTTTAACTTTGACAAGTTCAGGGTCTATATAAGATTGACTGTCAAGAGTACGGCAAGTCATTCCAGGCATTCCTGGGCGGAGTGGCAGACTTAAAAAAGGCAGGATAACCTGGATTTTTAGGTGAATACACCTGGCTTCCAAGCCTACTACAAGGGTCATGAAAGCTCTTGTCCTTTTAACAAAGAGCCCCCAAGTAATATTTCATTCTAGGCGTACAAGCCGGATCAATAGGGTAGTCATAGCTATGCTCAATGAGCAGGAAGCCCCCAAGTATTTGGTAATCATGGCATTCAAGCCGGATCAAAAGGGTAGTCATAGCTATGCTCAATGAGCAGGAAGCCCCCAAGTGATCATATGAGGTGACAATAAAGACTCATTATTCTCAGAAATGAAATGACAGAGGCCCTGAATTATCAGGGATGCCGGCTTTATTATACTCATTGTAATATATACATTGTCAAAATATGTACAACACAAGAGCCAGTGGCTCAGGTGTAATAAGGCCAAAGATGAGCAATAGTCCACGGCCGGCGGGTCTCCTCTTCCGACGTGCGTGAGTCCTTGTGGTCTCGAACATCAATAAGGTAGTGTGACCCGTTGTTCACATTTTTGCTGACCACAAAGGGCCCTTCCCAAGGTGGGGATAGCTTGTGCATATTAGTTTGATCTTGGATAAGCCGGAGAACCAAATCGCCTACTTGAAAGGTCCTGGTTTTAACCCGACGGCTGTGATAACGGTGCAGATCTTGCTGGTAAATCACCGAACGAGCTGCCGCAAGGTCACGCTCCTCATCCAACAGGTCAATAGCATCCTGGCATTCTTTTTCATTATCAGCTTCAACATCAGCTGCCACACTGGGCGAGTCATGATGGATGTCACTAGGGAGAACTGCCTCTGCTTCGTAAACCATGAAGAAAGGCGTGTAACCCGTAGATCTATTGGGAGTGGTATTGATGCTCCATAACACTGAGGGTAATTCCTCCACCCAACAACCTGGCGTCCTATGCAAAGGGACCATAAGCCGGGGCTTAATGCCTCTCAAGATTTCTTGATTGGCTCTCTCAGCTTGACCATTGGACTGGGGATGAGCCATTGATGATACGTCAAGCAGAATATGCTCATGTTGACAAAACTATTTCATAGAACCCTTTTACAAATTAGTGCCATTATCAGTTATAATGATGTGGGGAAAACCAAAATGGAAAATCACCCTTTTAATGAACTGAACCGTTGTTGCTGCGTCACACTTACTAACCTGCTCTGCTTCAACCCACTTTGTGAATTTGTCAACCGCCACCAAAAGGTGGGTCTTTTTATCCTTGGACCTTTTGAAAGGTCCCACCATATCAAGCGCTTAGACTGCAAATGGCCAAGCAATTGGAATCATCCTCAATTCCTGAGCCGGCACGTGAGCTCGTCTTGAATTTTTTTGACAACCATCACATTTACAGACCAAATCCTCAGCATGAGCCGTCAGCCAATAAAATCCATGACAAAAAGCCTTGGCCACGAGAGACTTAGAGCCGACATGATGACCACAATCTCCTTCATGAATCTCTCATAGGATCTCACAACCTTCTTCAGGAGAAAGACAACATTGAAACGCCCCCGTAACACTGCGATGATGCAACTCTCCATTGACAATAGTCATTGACTTAGACCACCGGGTTATCTCTCTAGCCAAAGTTTCATCTTCAGGTAACTCGCCCCGGGTCATATACACCAAATATGGGACTGTCCAATCAGGAACTACGTGGAGAGCCGCCACCAGCTATGCCTCCGAGTCAGGAATAGCAAGATCTTCCTCTATAGGCAGTTTGACTGAAGGATTATGCAGAATATCAAGGAAAATATTGGGTGGCACCAGCTTACGCTGGGATCCCAACCGGCTCAAAGCATCAGCCGCCTCGTTATTCCTTCGATCAACATGCTCTACTTGATAGCCCTTGAAGTGACCAGCAATAGCATCAACCTCTCAGCGATAAGCCGCCATGAGTGGGTCCTTAGAATCCTAAGCGCCAAAAACTTGTTGAGCTACCAAATCCGAGTCACCAAAATACCTCACCTGGCTTAAGTTCATCTCCTTAGCCATCCCGAAGACCATGGAGCAAGGCCTCATATTCATCTGCATTGTTAGTACAAGGGAACATCAACATTAAAACATAACAAAACTTATCACCTTGTGGGGAAGTCAAGATAACTCCAGCCCCCGAGCCTTCCAACAGCCTGGATCCATCAAAATGAATAGTCCAATATGTGTTATCCGGCTTCTCCTCAGGCAACGGCAGCTCTGTCCAATCATTGATAAAGTCCACCAGTGCTTGAGACTTGATGGGTGTGCGAGGCATATACTTCAAACCATGGGGTCCAAGCTCAATGGCCCACTTGGCTACCCGACCTGTGGCTTCTCTGTTTTGAATAATATCCCCTAAGGGAGCATAACTAACCACAGTGATGGGATGACCCAGAAAACATTGATTGAGCTTTCGACTAGCCATGAAGACCCCATATACAAGCTTCTGCCAATGTGGATGCCTTTGCTTGGACTCAATGAGTACCTCACTGATTTAATAAACCAACCACTGAACCGGATATTCCTTGCCTGACTCCTTCCTTTCCACCAAAATTGCTATGCTGACAGCTCGGCTATTGGCAGCCACATATAAGAACAAAGGCTCTTTATCAATGGGAGCAGCAAGAACCGGTGGCTCAGCCAACTGTTTCTTCAAGGCCTCAAACGCCTGATCAGCAGCATCACTCCAAACAAAGTGATCTTTCTTCTTCATCATCTGGTAAAGAGGGATAGCCTTTTCACCCAACCGGCTTAAGGCCGCAATACGACCCGCCAGATGCTCAACATCATTAATACACGCCGGTTTAGCTAGGGAAGTGATGGCCTTTATTTTTTTCCGGGTTAGCTTCAATACCCCTTTCAGAAACCAGAAAACCTAAGAGCTTGCCTGCTGGTATGCCAAAGACACACTTGGCCCGGTTAAGCATCATCTTGTAGACCCAAAGATTGTCAAAGGTCTCTTTCAAATCATCTATCAAGGTTTCCTTCTTCCTGGATTTCACCACAATATCATCTAGATAAGCATGAACATGGCGCCCAATCTGATCATGAAGGCAATTTTGCACACACCGCTAGTAAGTCGCCTGGGCCCTCTTGAGCCCAAAAGGCACAGACACATAACAGAAGGCTCCAAAGGGAGTGATGAAAGCTATCTTCTCCTGGTCCTTAACTGCTATCTTGATCTGATGATAACCAGAATAAGCATCCAAAAAGCTCAAACGCTCACAATCCGCCGTAGCATCAATAATCTGATCAATACGGGGGAGGGCAAAGGGATCAGCCGGACAGGCTTTGTTTAACTCTGTGTAATCCACACACATACTCCATGTGCCATTTTTCTTAAGTACCAGCACCGGGTTAGCCAACCACTCAGGATGAAAAACTTCAACAATAAACCCAGCCGCCAAGAGCCGGGCCACTTCTTCACCAATGGCCTTGCACCTCTCTTATTGAAACAGCGAAGGAATTGCTTGACTGGTTTAAACTTTGGATCAATATTGAGAGTGTGCTCAGCGAGTTCCCTCGGTACACCTGGCATGTCTGAAGGTTTCCATGCAAAGATGTCCCGGTTCTCACGCATGAACTCGATGAGCGCGCTTTCCTATTTCTGTTCTAGATTAGCACTAATGCCGAACTGCTTGGACGAATCACCAGGAACGAAGTCAACTAGCTAAGTGTCATCCGCCGACTTAAATTTCAATAGGGGGTCATGCTCTGTCATTGGCTTCTTCAGAGATGTCATATCCGCCGGGTCAACATTATCCTTGTAATATTTCAACTCTTCTGTTGCACAGACAGACTCGACATAAGCAACGTCTCCTTCTTCACATTCCAAGGCTATCTTCCGGCTTCCATGCATTGTGATGGTGCCCTTGTGACCCGGCATCTTATGATGTAAATAAACATAACAAGGCCTTGCCATGAACTTAGCATAAGCAGGACGCCCAAACAAAGCATGATAAGGGCTCTTGATCTTAACAACCTCAAAAGTCAATGTCTCAGATCTGGAATCATGATCTTCTCCAAAAGCGACTTCCAAAGATATTTTGCCCACTGGATATGCCGACTTACCAGGCACCACGCTGTGAAAGATAGTGTTTGATGGCTTAAGATCTTTGTCAGTTAAGCTCATGCGACGAAAAGTTTCATAATACAGAATATTGATGTTGATGCCTCCATCCATGAGTACCTTGGTAAATCTGTACCCCCAACCTGAGGCGCCACCACCAGAGACAAATGACCCGGATTATCAGCCCGGGGCGGGTGATCCTCACGACTCCAGAGAATAGGGTGTTCACACCATCGCAAGTAATGGGGAATCACCGGCTCAACTGCGTTCACTGCCCTCTTATGGAGTTTCTGATACCGCTTGCATAAACTTGTGGTAAAAACATGGTATTTCCCACTATTCAACTGTTTTGGGTTACTCTGATAACCAGACTGCTGCTGTTGATTCCCTTGACCAGACTGTTGATTAAACCACCGTGATTGCCTTGGCCCTGGAAACCGGAATTAGAACCACCACCACCATAACCTGGACTGTGAGAGTCGGATCATGAGCCGCCGCCCGTCCCATGATTGTTCTATAAAAAATTGGAATTTCTATACTCCCTCATAATGAAGCAATCCTTCAAGAGGTGAGTGGCCGGCTTTTCCCTCGTACAATGTTTTGGGCAGGGTTGATTCATCATTGCCTCAAGGTTGAATTTTGGCCCTCCAAACCGAGGGGGTGGCTTTCCCTTGCGGTGCTGACCATTATTCTGCGTATTGGTGTTAGCCACAAAATCCAAATTACCATCAGCCTTGCGCTTACCATTGCCACCCTGACTCGCCGGGTTATGTTGCTACCCTTTTGTGTTGCTACTCTTCTTTCCCTTACCCGGCCTTTCATCATCAGACTCAGGGTCCTTGGTACTATCAGAGTTGGCATACTTGACGAGAGTTGCCATCAGCTCCCCCATGTCGCTACAGTGGCATTTGAGCTGCTCCAGTTTCTGCTTCAGGGGCATGAAATGATAATTCTTCTCCAACATCAGGACTGCTGAACCGGCATGGATACGGTCAGATGAGTGTAGGATGGCTGAGACCCGGCGCACCCAATGGGTTGTTGAATCTCCCTCACATTGGAAACAGGAGTCCAAATCCACGATTGACATAGGCTGTTTGCACGTGTCTTTAAAATTCTGGATAAACCGGGCTTTTAACTCGGCCCATGATCCAATGGAGTTGGCAGGCAGCTCTTTCAACCAAGTACGAGCTGTCCCGTCCAACATCATGGTGAAATACTTAGCGCATGCAGCATCGCCAACATATTGAGGCGGAATATTATTAAAACTTGATGGGTCCACCACACGTGGCTGAACCGGTGCTCCAGTCCCAGGCGCTTCGACCACCCGGTTCACCGCCGGCGGGTCACTGGTCCCTGCTCCAGGCGTGTTGAAGAGGTTCCTCGGCTCATAAACCGGGGGTAGATGACTCTGGTGCCTCCTCCTCATGACTTCATTTGAAGTGTTCTGATCCAACGTGAGCCGGAAGGACCACGCTTGAATCCGCTGTGCCTAGGCGTCCTAAGCAACCCGCTCCATAGCCATCCTAGCGTTCTCAGCTGCCAGTTCTTCCTTGGCTTGAGCGATCTCATCTCGCAGCTTCGCCACATCAACCTTATGTTGTTCTTGGTTGTCCGGGGTTACCTCTGTCCCCACCAAAGCCGTTAGAGCCTCCAATAACTCTGTGAGAATTTGAGCCGACGGGCGTGCAGAGCCGCTGGCACCAGCCGCCGCTGCAGCCATTGAGCTGGAGGTCATAGCCGCGGCAGTTGTTGAACCAAGCACCGGTTGTGTACCGGCCATGAAGATCGCAACCCTGTTCGGCGGCTCATAGGGGTCCAGAATACTCTCACCATCGAAACATCCCCCAAGCTGGCCGCCTTGTAGTTGATAAAATGAATTAGTCTCGCCTGTGGACGACTCACTGTCAGAGTAGATGGCCGTCTCACCGCCAGACACAGATCCTTCTTCAACTTCTGCCCCATGGATGAAACCAACAAAGGCACGCTTCATGGAGGGTTGAACTCGGGCGGGTCGTGCATGCTGACCCATCTCGATGATGTCGGTGCAGATATCCGGCTTAGGGCCCGATTCACCGATCTTGCCGATGAAGACATGGATTCCGCCGAAGGGGACCCGGTACCCGTACTCGATTGAGCCGGCCTCTTGGCCCTAGCCTACATCGTCGATGTAGAGCTTGCCGCGACGACTGTTGGTCATCCGGCCCATAGCGTATCCCTTGATGCCTTCAAAGCTGCCCTATAAGCACTCAAAACCACCGTGCGCTAGCCCCACGGTGGGCGCCAACTGTCATCGAATTGTCACGGCAGATGTCCTAGCGGCAGGACATAGTCATGGAGCCATCGCAGCTAGGTTAGCTTAAAGGGGTTAAATGGGACAAAGGACATAGAGAGTTTATACTGTTTCAGCCCCTTGCGGTGAAGGTAAAGGCCTCATCCAGTTTGAGGTGGTATTGCTTGGGTTTCGATTACCAGGGAGCGAATACGCTTGACCTACGATCTCTTGTTTCTTTCCCTAAACCGCCGCCAGGTCATCCCTTTATATACACAGGTTGACGCCCGGCGGCTAACGGAGTCCCGGCCGGCTCATACACAACGTGTCCGGCTCGGTGACTAGGTACGCTTGCCTTACAATTCAAGTCATACATAAATGGCGGTTCATCCTCCTGGGCCTTAAGTCACCTCTGGGTCATGGGTGGTCAACAGGCTCACATGATCCGCCATCTTCATGGGTAAGCCACCAGTGGTATAACCCGACCCCTCCTGGGCGGTTCATACCCAATAGTCATATCCCAATAGTTACTAATATCCTAAAGGAACGAGCAAATACTATCAACATGAAGTAAGTAGAGTGAATCTTGGGTTCAAGACCCAAAGATGAAATACCTACAAACTAAATGGAATCACGGATGCTTTCGAGAAGGGTGGCCAGAATCATCACACTGGGAACACTAAACATGGCTGGATTACTAGATGATTCTGTAAGACACCTAGGGTCATAATAATAGCTCCAACATATACGTCGAGGCAATGGAGTACCTCAACATGCCGATTAGTGTGCTTAATCTGGCCCAAAAGGACATCGGGAACATGGAGGAAAGATTTGCAAGTACATCAGACTATTTAGAAAACCTGGGATGACTCGGACGACATAACGGCTGTAAATGCTCAAAAAGTTTTGAGACATCCTGCAAAGTGGTGGCATAACCACTTAACATCGCAATATCAAGGTTCTAAGGCCAGCTATGAACACACGGAAGTAGTAGGAACTAAACTGAGGCTTGAAACCACCAATCCTATAAGTCTACGGATTAGTAACACGTGATCCTGATGGATAGATGAGAAAGCCTAGTTTCTTAACCCTTGTAGAAGATAAGAGGATGACTCAGATCAGAAGAGCATAAGGTAAAGGAGTAAAAAGAACCTTACATTCCCTTCCACAATCAATTTCCTTATATAACTAAATAATTTCTAGACTCGACATCGACCAGTTTGGCTTGGTAATCCTACAGGCAGTTTGGCTCTGATACCAAAGCTGTCAGGACCCCGATCCTAAGTCACACCGAGCTAGCATGTAACACATCATATCACTTTGCGGCCTCATGCATGGTGTTCCCACGGGTGCCACCTTACCTGGCCCGGGACCGTTTGCGCCTTTTGGCTTAAGTATATGATAGTGTCGCTAGCATCCATATGACAGAGAACCCGGGCCGACATGACTAGTCATGAATCCAAAGTGGCACTAACTTATAGGGACATGCATACATAACCCAGCAACGAACATGTCGATCATCAACGTATGAACCCAAGTCGTAGCAAGCTACAAGGATTTAAAGGAACAACGCGTGACATTTCCCCGAAGGGACAGACACAGGAACGAAGAAGGACACATGCCGGCCAGCCTAAGTGTTCCGGAGGAGTAGCAAGGTGCCATGGCTTAGTGGAAGCACTAGGAGACATTTCCCCATAAGAGAGGCTACCAAGAATAAACAACTAGGTTGTCAGATCCCACACTTACCATGAATTTCAAAATCATACACACAATATGCTCGATATGTGCAAATATAACATGGCATCAGAACAAAACTCTACGACTCAAAGTATTTATTCAAAAGGCTCCGAAGAGTCATAAATAGTAAGGATTACAATCATGGGTCACATGACCCAACATACAGAGCATACAGGCAACGGAAGCATAAACATGTCTGGGTACATACATCTGAAAAGGGTACATACATCTGAAAAGGAAGAAGGATTTAGAGCCTGACTATCTACATGACCCTCCCAAGGGTTCAAGATGGTAACTGAGGAAACAAGCTAAACATCAAAGTCCATGCGAAACTACTAGTGAGACCGAAGTCTCTGCAAAAACATAAATTAAGCAAACGTGACTACAAATGTACCTACGAAGACTTACATCAGAACTAGCTACATATGCATCAGTATCAACAAAGGGGTGGTGGAGTTTAACTGCAGCAAGCCAGCTTTGACTCGGTGGCTATCATGTACTACGACTGCTGATAACTCTTTGAGGTGGCGCACATGAGTCCACATATTCACCATATCAATGCACCACTATGGATCCGCTCTCGTCTCCCTACGATAAGGCCATCCACAGCACTCACGCTTATCTTGCGCATTTTAGAGTATCCACGTTCACTTCTCTATGAACTGTATAAGCAACCCAGTAATCCATTACCGCGGATGTGGCTATTCAAATAGATCATTTATAACCCTGCAGGGGTGTACTTCTTCACACATGTTTCCACCACTTAGCGTCTGCACACGACATGTGCTCGACAGGATTCAAGCGAAAGCCGACGTGGGTGTAGACCATGACGTGACTAACCACACAAGTCCCTAGTCTAGGTTCCATCCGTAGGGAGTTTGGTCAAGGTTTCCACTACGGACCCAAACGATGTGTGCAGGGTTCCCGAGCCCAACAAACAGGTGCCCCGGTACACCGTGCCACTTGCCTACTGCATCATAGCCCACCCATAGGGTCAGCGCCATGCACGGCCTCCAGCATACACTACAAAAAAAGACACATCCGTGACATTTTGGGCCAAACGAATTTTTTACTGTCATGCTTATGACACTTCTATGACGATAATAGTGACGAAACCCGTATCATCATAGATGTGGTGGGCCCCTACTTCTATGACAAAAAATCATGAAAGAAAATGGGCTTTTCGTCCTGGGCGGGCTGGAGACGCAGTTGCATGACATTCTTTGGGCCGTCCATGAAGGAGAAAACCGTGGTAGAAGCGAGGGCGGGGAAAATATCGGGGGAGTTACCGATTACGGTGGGTGGTCGGGGGCCGAGCGATGCGCGTTTCTCTCATACGTACGCGCGTGTGTGCAAGGCGTTGCGCTCTAACTGAACCCGAGCGATTGCACTGCAGGCTACGCATTACTGAACTCGAGAGATCGATCGATCCCTTGCTGTTAACTGAACCCGAGTGATTCCTTCGCTACTGCTGCTAACTGAAGCCGATCGAACACTGCTGCCTCCTTCCCTTGATGAACAGTGAGTGTTGTTGGGGGGTTTGGATGAACAGTTCCCGGTGGGGGGTGGATAACAGGACCTCGTGGTAGTAGAGGCCGTTGCCGCTGGATGAACAGGACCCCGATCGATCGAGCCGGTGGATGAACAGGACCCCGTGGAGGGCTGGATGAATAGGACCCCATGGAGGGCTGGTTGACCAGTAGCCGGTGGAGGGCTGGTTGAACAGTAGTCGGTGGAGGGCTGGATGAACAGTAGCCCGTGGAGGGGTGGTTCAACAGGACCCCGTTTCAACCATAGGAGGTCTGTTTCCTCCGTTTTGCGGTACACCAGACCCCTCCCGATGAACAGGAGCCCGTTTCGACCGTGGCTGGTCGAACACAAGGCCGTTTCCTCCGTTCTGCGGTACGCCAGGCCTCGTTTCTATCGGTTGTTCCATCCAAGCCGGTTGGCTCCCGATGAACAGCATGCATTCCGTTGCCTCCCGATGAACATGACGCATTCCGTTGCCTCCCCATGAACACGACGACGACGCAGTTTCACCGTTCCGACCCAGCCACAGCCATGTACACGAGCCCTGGCCATACGTATGCGCGAGTAGGCGTTCGAGACCCCGCCCGTATGTACGTACGTGGTCGTATTTACTTTCTTGCACCCTGGCCATTGTACGTACGTGTACATGCTACGTGCGTGCCTCTACTACGATACGTGCCCTTCCTTACACGGCCACGGTTTATCGCTGCAGCCTGTAGACAGACCGATTGTATGTACGTACACGTTCGCGACCAGAATGACAACGCTACGTACGCTTCGACCCGGTGGATCCCGACTGTCAGGTACTTCCTTGCGTGCGAAGATGTAGCTGGTGGGTCCCAGTAGTCACGGGGGCGAATCATTTTTTTGCCCGTAATATGGACACACTTCCTTGCATGCGAAGATGTAGCTGGTGGGTCCCAGTAGTCAGGGGAAACATTTTTTTCATGAAATATGGTGGCATGTCCAGTGGGTCCCTGCTATCAGGTGGAGGAATCATTATTTTCCGCGTAATAAGGAGGCACTTCCTTCCTGCGGCCTTGGACCCAGCTGTCAGCCTCTCCATGTACAGCACTCTTCCGATGGAAGTCGTACCTTGACTACATTGACCACGCCACGCCGAGAGCACCATGGCGGTGGACGACGGCGAGGCCTAGGAAGGGGACGACATGGAGCCGGGGAAGACGCGGTAGTGGATGCCCACGCCGAGAGGAGTATGAGGGATCACTGGTTTGGCTGCAGTGTGAGGCTGCCGTCGCCGCAGAATAACATGGGGTGCGAGTGAGTAGAGGGATGGCCTGGCCAGCGGTGGGAGTAGTAGGGGGCAGTGAGGCCTCCGCGGCATCACAGCCGGACACGGGAGGCAGGAGCACGCGGCACAACCGGCGTTGGTTTGGGCAGCTAGAGCAAGAAGACCAGAGGTTGAAGAAGCACTACGGCCGTTGGATGGACATTATACGGTCACTGGAGCTAGAATCGTTCATATTGACTAAGTTGACAAAGCCCTCCGTCCATGTCAACTTAGTAGGCCCACAAGTCAGCCTCCCATATGGTGGGTCCCAGCTAGCAGGGGGTATTCATTTTTTGTGCGTAATAAGGAAGCACTGCCTTGCGTGCTAAGATATAGCTGGTGGTTCCAAGCTGTCAGCGGCGGGAACGGTTTTTTCACGAAATACAGAGGCCCTTTCGGTTGGTCCCAGATGTCGGGTGGAGGAATCATTATTTGCGCGTAATAAGGAGGCATTTCCTTGTGTGCAGCCGTGGACCCAACTGTCAGCCTTTCCACGTACAGTCCACTTCCGATGGATGTCGTTCATTGACCACGTTGACCACGCCGCGCCGAGAGCACCAGGGCGGTGGACGATGGCGAGGCCTACAAAGGGAACGACACGGAGCCGGGGAAGACACGGCAGTGGCTACCGACGCGGTGGGGAGTACGAGGGTTGACTGGTTCGGCTGCCGTCGCCGGAAAATAACAGGAGGTGTGGGTGAGTAGAGGGATAGCCAGGCCCAGGGATGCGAGTATGGTGGGGCCGTGAAGCCTGCTCGGCAGCACAGCCGGCCACGGGAGGCGGGAGCAGGCGGTTCTGCCGGCGCTGGTTTGGGCGGCTGGAGCAGGAAGATCAGAGACTGAAGAAGCACGATTGCCGTTAGATTGACATCTAACGGTCTGACGCTGGTAGAGTCGATTGTTGACTAAGTTTCTTTTTTTGGGAAACCTTGTGTACGCATGAACTTAGTAGGCCCACAAATAAGCCTCCAAATCTGTGGCAAACAACATAGAGCCCATTTCCTTTTTTTTAATAATTTGCAGCCCATTTGCTAATTCTTAAGTAATTTATTACATCCCATTTTCTGCCTAGGACCATGGTCAAAAAGTTCATCCTTATTTTGCATATTTCGGTG
This sequence comes from Aegilops tauschii subsp. strangulata, assembly GCF_002575655.3. Lineage (NCBI taxonomy): Eukaryota > Viridiplantae > Streptophyta > Magnoliopsida > Poales > Poaceae > Aegilops > Aegilops tauschii. The sequence continues at coordinate 284,522,831 of NC_053040.3, read as the reverse complement.
GAGTCCGAACTATTGTAATCCCGAAATGATATTTTTTATGAACTTATTGATTTGCCAAAAATATCGCTTTGTTTTTGTAAGCAAACAAGACGTGGGACAATTGAGTTGGTTTAAGGGAAAACCAGTGGTAAAAAATCAGCGCTGGGAGGGAAAAAAACAACAAAAATAAGGATGTAAATATGAAAAGGAAACTTTATGTATTTTCAACATAATGGTACGTGTATATGAACTAGTAAAACTATAGGTAGAGATTAGAAAATGGAAGTAGGACATGGCGTTTCAAGAGGAAAATAGAACCGGGCTGTGTGTTTGATTCAGTAAAAAAACTGCCTGCGGATGTTGTAAGACAAAATATAAGTAACGCTGGCGGGCCAACGGGCAGTAGATACCTGCTGGATCTTTGTGCCCCATTGTCTTCATGGGCTAGTCCTTTTAAAAACAAAACCAAGCCTGGGCAGTCTACAGCCCAGTTGAAACTAGCTCGACCTGAAAAAACAATATACCTGCTCAATAAACGAGAGAATTCTGCAAGTACAGACTGATAACTGGGATGCAGCAGGTATATTGTTTTTTCATCGTGATAATAAGTGCATGCACTTGTTTCGAAAAATTTGGAGAACTAGGAATTCAAACAGCAGGTGCTTATGCTACCCATCAAATAAAAATCAGGTGCCTGAAAATTCGTTTCGAAACAAATTATTCAGCTTTATATCCACGTCGACCCTTGACATGATGGTTGGAAGCTAATGCTAAGTTCATACCAAAAGTTCGTTAACAGCAATACCAACTTGCGGACGACAAGGTAGTACAAGTACCAATACCAAACTACTTATAATCTTTTTAGTCCTGGACCTAGTGTTCGTTTGGTAGAAAATGTTGCAGAGGACCAGCTCCCACTCCATCTCTTGCTCCAGGTCCCCGAGGTGGTAGTGGTGCATCACCCAGCTGGTCGAAGTTCTTTGTTTTGCGGGAATGGTCGAAGTTCTTGTTGGTGTGCAGCACCAGAACCTTTCTGTTGCCTGTCTGCCGGCCATTGACCATCACCGGAAAGGTATTGCCGGTCTTGTGCCACATCGCGTGCATGCCGCACTCCGACTGTATCTTGCGACACGTCCACATGCCACACTCCGAAGAAATGCTTGCTTAGGCCACTTAGTGTGATACCTGCAGTATTGTCGAATACAGGTTTTAGTGTACGTAGTTGGCATTTTCATAACATCTTTGGCATGTTGCAGTCACTTGTTTCACTTTTTATTAACTGTCAAGTTGTAATTGCTTCACTAGGTTTGCGTCTAAAAAGAAAAATAGAGCTATAAACAAAGGAATATGTTTGTGCAAGTAGACGGCCGATCGGTGTCTTACCTGGAAGTTTCTCAGGATGGGTGTAGCATATGCCGTGCTTGCTGTCGATGGTTGGTATGAACAAATCGATGAGAGGGTGAGATCTCGCGCTGTCAGCACTCACTTTGGCCTCAAGGTGCTCGATCAGCTCCTGATCCATGGGATCGAACTTGACGCCAGCCGGCAGCACCGGCCAATCCTTCTTGGAGTTGCATCGGTTAATTCCAGTTATATGGTACTCAATATATGATCAATCGACTGTTTTAAGTGAATGATGAAAGATTTCGACAGATAAGTGGTAGTACTCCACATAGGAAGTCCACAATACCCGAACACGCCGCCGGGATTCTTGTGTCACCTCACGCGCAGCGTGTTGTCACGTCAATTCAATGTGAGGACATGATGAATAATTTGACCGACGTATACTAGTACTGCTACTGTACTACTTACTAGTCGTATTTAGTATCACATTTTAACCATAGGTTTAACTAACAAAAAATCAATGCATGTCACCGAAAATTATTCCATTGGAAACTATGTTCAAATACGAATAAAACGATATACTCTGTTGTGACATGCATTAACATCTAGTTAGTCAACTTTATGGTCAAAATTTGACACAAATTACCACAGGGACCAATAAACTAGGAGGGAGGTAGTAGTACGAGTAGCGCAATATACGGTATAGAGGACTAGTACAAATTTAGAAATGGGCTAAGAAGTTACAAGGCTGTGCGACAGACTTTGAAGGCTACATGAGTAATACAAAATATAATTCCCATTGGAGAACACTTTCACCAGCAAGTACACACTTGAAGCCTAATTTATATATATATATATATATATATATATATATATATATATATATATATATATATATATATATATATATGGCTTCTGCATAGCATCTCCATCATCATTATCAGTACATCCTACGCAAGTGAGTTAGGATGCACTTGATCCCAGAAAGGTATCTATCCTTCAAACCAAAGGAGTGCTTCAAACTAATAACAGTACATAATATCCAACAAAAGAGGGTCATGCTACAGCAGTAGGATACATGGCTCAGTCTAGATATCAGTACGAATCAAGTTGTGCATATTTGTTGTTGGCATGAAGCACATCGCCGCATGTCGGGTTTGCAAAAGCCATCCATCGCATGGAAGCTTGATGCCTTTCACACACTGAAGATTATCTGGCAACAAGTTGTGTCGACGAATCTCTGGATATGGTGATTCATCAAACCCATGGTATGATGTGTAAACACAGTTCCCCCTGGCGAATGGAAGTTGCATAGCACAGTAATCATCGCCGGTGATATGATCGATGACTGGTTGGATGATCGGATAATTGAGCCCGAGGAACATGGAGTGGTTGCCGAGGCTGTAAACCCGCCTCCAGTTGAATACGCCCAGTCCAACGGAGCTGGGATCTTTCTCGAACATGAAGCAGTCATAGCCATGAATGTCACGAACACCCCAGGCATTGTACCGCATGTGGTTTGATGAAATGGTTTGGTCAATTTGGTACGTGCAAATGAGCATCAAATGACCACCGTCAGCTGAACGAGCAATAAACCACCACCCATCGGCTGGTATGATTCCAGGTCCTGGAGTCATGAAGGCCAGCGCATTTGCGTCTGCTGCAACAATTCAAATTGGAGACCAAAAGGACAAAAATAAACAATCATGTTCAGAGTTTGTGTGGAATTAAGATTATTATAACAGTGACACATATCATAGACAGAGAATTGCAATGTCGTGGTCATAATCATACCCCAAGTTAAAAAATAAGCCAATGGCTTTCATATTCTAGCAATATATCATGGTTCAAACATCATGTAACAATGAGAGGAAAATAGATATGACAGGGCCTACTCATATTCTACCATAGCACTTACTACAGTTATCATATCAACTCTAAGCAATAACATGTGTTGTTATAAAAATCTAGGAAATGAGAGTAACATATAGCAATTAGAAATCTTGAGGTTATACTCATAATATCTATTCTAACAATCATTAGATGCCAATTGTTCTCATATCAACTCTAACAATAACATGTGCGGTCATAAAAATCTAGGAAATTAGAGGAACATATAGCAATGATGTGGTTATAGACATACTATATATTCTAAATTTGTAACAATGAACAGGAAGTCGTATTCTTAAGGTAAAGATGAGATGAGATAGAACAATTACACGACAATAGATTCCACCAGTATAGGCAGCCAATCTGTGCATCGACCGCATAAACGATGCCATCGTGCACTATAGCATCAGAAAAAAATGTTGGGTGAAGAGGATCATCGATGAGCCATAACCATGTATGGCGACCGGATTCGAGATAGACTTATCCCATGTTGAACACGACAATGAGCTTGTAATCCATGTAGTCTTCTCATGGTGTGGGCACTTCGCAGATTACAACCTTCAGCAAACAGAGGTCGAGCCAAAAGCTCGACACGTCTCGTGCGTAGTAGGCAAGAGTGTCCGGCGGGCCACGATGCTCAATGGTGGCGGTACCGAATGATGGAAGGGTGATCTCTCACTGGTTGTAGATATCCATGAGATGCCACGGACTAACGGATTGGTGGATGAGGACGATCCAGTTGGCCTTCATGCCCGACCAGTAGTGGCCGCGCATGAAGGACCGGTGGACGGGTAGTGGTAGCATGTCGAGGGGCACCACGGCAACCTCCATACGATCGTCAAGTCGGTGTCTAGGCCACCTGCGAAGATCGGGCATTAGCAAGCAGGGTGTCTTCAAAAGAGCCGGCGGTTGCAGACGAGTAGACGGTACAAAGACACCGAGCATGCGGCCAGATGGACGGTGCTGAGCAAGTCCATACGATTATAGATCTGCTCCAAGATAACATCGGGGAGGGAATTCCAATCGTGGCTCTGCGTGTGAGTAGGTTGTGCCATAGGGTTTTTTAGGGCGCTGAGTGAGTGGGGTTTTCGGTGCCTGCGAGCCAGCGGGGAAGTGGATTCGGGCGGGCGAACAAAGAAGATGGCGTGTGTGGCTGAGTAGTGAGCGGGGTAATATGGTATGCGCGATCTACCAAGGAAGATGGCGCAGGTAGGCGAGCAGTGAGTGGGGGGAAATGGTGTGCGGCCGACGATGGGGAAGAGAGGAGGAAGAAGAAGACAGTAGGAAGAAGAGTGAAAGACAGGGAAGAAAGTGCATTAAATCTCAATTCTACTAGTACTACTACCAGGATATACCGTCCTTCAGAGTGTAAATAGTTACGCCGATGACATGTGGGTCTACCTCAAGAGGGCCCATATGTCAGTTAATGGAGGAGAGAGGTGTGTAGTCGTATTTGCATAAGCATGCTCCACTGGCAAACATGATGGCAGTACTGGGTAAGGCTGATTTAGTAACACCAACATGCTGGTTCAGCTTATTAATCAAGTGTCCCATCTGCTATAGCGTGTATTGTCACTTCACTCTGAAGACTGTTGAATAGTTCTCTCTGACCGAGATGGGGAATAATGGATCGTGAAGACTTCCTATCTATAGTATCCCTATGCCTGTACGCTCGGGCCTTTCCCAATGCTCCGCCTTGTACAGGTGCTAAGGCTGCCATGTAGGCAAAAAGTCTGATGTGGCAAGGTAATTAAGAGGAGAGATAAGTGTGGTGACCCTAGTAATAAGTGCGAGAACCTAGAAAAAAGACTTAAATGGAAGAATCCCACCAATGCACGAAGAACTTTAGTTACAAAATCATTAAATAAAGGATGCTTAGCACCACTAAGTTAAGCACCTGTACATGTAAGCATTGGGAGCTTTAGTTGCTAAAGTTTTTAATGTGCTTAGCACCCCATGCAAGCACCGATGCATTGGAAGTAGCCTCATCCTGACCAAGGCACCCGACGCCAATAATGTAGGAGTACTAGTACTACCTCCTTCCCGGTTTATAGGGATCAATTCAAAAATCTCATCAACCAAGGTAGATGATGAGTGGTGGAATAATTTTTATAGTTTGCAAAAACACTCAATTAATGCACTCATTTTTCTAAAAAAAATATGTTTACCAATGCATTCATTTTGTGTCAAACTTTGACCATCTACTCCCTCCATCCAAGTGAATAAGTCATCTTTGGTTGTGCACCATGACCAAGGAGGGAAAAACAAGAGAACTTAATGTTTATTTGCTACTCCCTCCATTCCTAAAAATTGTCCTTTTAGCATTGAAATGGAATACAACATACGGATGTGTGTAGACATATTTTAGAGTGTAGATTCACTCATTTTGCTCCATTGTAGTCAGTTGTTGAAATGTCTAGAAAGACAAATACTCCGTGGGAACAGAGGGAGGCTTTTACTCCGTATTTGGGAACAGAGGGAGTATCACAATATGGAGGGAACAGAGGACGCTTGAAATATGAACATGTCAATGGCAGGGAGTAAAAGCCTCATGCATGCATGCATGCATGCATGCAACATGCAACACTCACACATACACATGGATGCACGCAACACTCACGCACCCATGCGGCACACAGCACGTGACGCAACACACACGCTCACGCTCAAGTGCTCAACCTACTCCCTACGTCCGTGAAAGACTGTACATTTAGAGATTTACACATTGACCAGGGCATAATTAACACCCAAAAGTAGCAGATTTATGTGTGCATGCGACCATTGAGAGAAGACGGTTAAATGAGGTTTTTGCATGCTGTAATTAAGGATAGACATGTAGCCTATAGCTAGAGCACAAGTTGGTGCATTAGTAAATCAATATAGATTTTAGATTAAAGGCTAAATGCATTGGAAGTGTAGATGTACACTCTTTGTTTTTTAGCCGATGTACACTCTTTGTTGGAAGACCGAGGGAGTACACGTGCATGCACTCACATACACAGCCAGGGTGGTTCGCGCGCAAGGGTTGGACTCCTGTCGCGCCTGCGTAAAGTTTTGTTCAACTGATTTCTTTGCTCTGCCAACTGACAGGTAGGACCCAGAAACTAGGTGACAATTTAACCAGTCAACAAAGTGCCACGTCGACTGTGTGGCCGGTCATTAGGGTGTAATACGGTGCTCTACGATGAGCTAGTCATTGTATAATCACCGCAAAACTATATATAGTGACCGTAAAGAGCGTATTGTTAACTAAGTTGACCGCCAGTGTATTTTTCTCGTTCCAAATTAAGCCATATTAACCAGAAAGGACTAGTACTTGTACTGCTTTGATGTGTCCCATCAACTCGCCAAACGAGGAGAAGCTTGCTTACTACACCTCTCCCTCGCCCACGCGCGTGGTGGCTCGCAGGACGAGGAGAGGGTTTTGACTACAGCGCCCTCTCCCTCTCCCTCTCGCTCGCCCTCGCCCTCGCGGTGGACGTGAAGCTGTTCAATCAGTGTCAGATTGCCAGAAGCATATTGTACTATAGTATTATCATTGTTGGACCTTCTGAATAGGCGAAGAGCCAAGTGCAAGGTTCACACGAGTACGAACTGTTGAACCTCCCGAATAGGCAAAGAGCCAAGCGCAAGGTTTTATAGGAGTTTTCGTCCTAGTAGGAGTATACTACAACTATAGCGAACGATGCTACTGTATGATGCCACCACGTCACCTATATCCAAAGTTGTGCCACCTTTTTTCTCAAAGAGCGTGTTGGAGCCCGTGCAACAACCACACAAGTTGCACGTACACATAACACATTTTTTTGAAAGTTGGACAGTAGGAACACGCCCTGCTGCATGATTATATTAATGGCCCAAAGAAAATGGGTGAAAATATTACAATGTACAAGGGGTGGGGGCGGGGGGTGCCTAAAGCTATTACAAAAGAATAGTTAGATACCTAAGATGTTAATCTAATTAAGGAACATAAGCTAGGATGGCAGACACAAGATGTCTCTTATCTTCTAGGAGTCTGTAAGCAATGTTGGCAAAGTCTTTTTTAAATCTGACTTGCCAACTGCCAATCGAAAGGGCCACTTTCCGAAAGTAGGTGTTATTTATTTCCTTCCATACACTCCACGTGGCGACCAAGAAAATGTCCATGATCATTTTACGTTGATTCCTCGTCTTTAGGTGTTTAATCATATGTAACCGATCCCCCATGGCAGGCCAGGTGATGTCAAGCTTGAGCCAGCATTGTTTGCTAAAGTTGCATCGAAAGAAGAGGTGCTCAAGGGTTTCTTCCACATGATCACCACAAAGCAGACAATCAAGGTTGGTCCCAATGTTATAGTCTCTCCTGCTGAGCATGTTGCGTGTGTTAAGACGGTCCACCAGTAGAAACCAACCAAAAACTATGATCTTGGGGACACTTTTTGCTTTCCGGAGCCATTTAAACGCCTCGTGGACTTGAAACTCTCGAAAACAGAACTTGTAGTACGCCGTAGTCTTGAACATTGACGATCCCTAGGTGAAAATCCAAACATCTTTCTCATTTGAGAGTGTGGTGCAGGAGACTTAACTTTGGATCGACTTAAGCTCATCATGGGCTTGAATTGAGAGAGGGAGGTGAAAGGCTTCACTGACTTCGGAGATAGTAAGCATCTCACGAACCGAGGTATCTTCGCTCTGGTATAGAAGGCCCTAGGGAAATTCTCTTCGAAGATATGGTTGCACCAGTCGTCTTTCCAAAATAAGGCAGTCTCACCACTACGGATTTGGACTTTGGTTATGCCTTGTAACACCCCAAAAATTTTATTTGGTTTTATCTAATTCTTTATTTTATTTGAAGGAGGTTATTTAAATTTTTTTAGGGACTCTCCTTCTCAAAAAAATTCTTTTATGACAAGTTTTTTCTTTGGGTTCATTCAAAACTTGATCTTTGGTCTTGAAGGTTTTTCATCTTGTGTTGACTCAACACAAATGTTTTTCTTTGGGAAAGTTTTTGAAATATTTTCTTTTAAAGATAACCCTATGGCTTATGGAGTGATCCTTCCCCTTTCAAAAATTATCTCTTGCCATGACCTAAGTTGAAATCCCCTCCCAAAAGCCATCTTCCCACTTTGTGTCAAGTCAAGCTTCAAATCCAGCAAGTCTAACTCCCCCTGGAATTTATCTCCAATTATTTTTAATCAAAAATATTTTATGTCTCCTATTTTGGCCCTTAGAGATTTACAAAGGAACCACTAGAATTCCTTTGAGTTTTGTTTTCAAACAAGTTTCCCTGGCTAGTCCTTAGAACCCTCAACCAAGATCCATGAAGATCCACTGGTCCACAGTTCAAAATTTTCAAAATGTGCTTGCTGCAAGTTTGGACCATATTTGCCAATTTTGGTGAAATTCATTTGTTTTCTTCTCCTAAAAATCTGAGAAAAATCAGGCAGCCTCTAGATGCATCAAGAGGTCACCTCACCAAGTCCCAGCTCCAGAAAAATTTTCCTCGTGCCCAAAACATATCGACGAACACCTGGCGTGCACTGTTACTGTCAAGTTCAGAGTTTCAGAGAACAATTTCAGTCATCGGTGTCGTTTTCTTCAGAACCCCTCGTCGATCTCGCCAGTAACTGCAGTGGCACCTTGCTCCCTGTTCCTCCTTCTTATCCACCGTGCCGCACGGTCACCTCGACAGTTGCGGGCGTCGGCGGTGAGCTGGCAGGGGAGCATCGCCCCCGTGAGCGGCGGTAGCAGCACCAGCTGTGGCTGCCAGAGAGGCGCAGCGAGGGACGGCGCCGTCCAGCACCGCCCAAGCCACCAGAAGCCTCCGCGTGGCCGTCCCCTTCCCTGTGCGTGCTGCAGAGCCATCGTCGTGAACTGGAAGGCACAGAGCGCGCTCCCTGCTGCCGACGTGCCCGTACGGCCGTTCCGTCGAGGGCCGGAGTGTCACCCAAGTCCGACCGAGATTTTAACTAAAAAACGGAACCGGTGGACCGTCACGTTGATGCCCAATCACCTAAACCCCCAGCCCGACCACTGCCTCGCCGTAATCGCCCGCCGGAGTTATCCGTTCACGGCAACCCCCTCGGGTCGACTATAAAAGGAGGCCCCGAGCTCGATCTCGACCAAGCACCATCACTCCACCCCACCAGAACCACGCCCAGCCACTGGAGAGACCTCGGGGAGGCCCTCTTCCCCGACTTCGGCCGCCCCGACCCGCTTCGGGATCCGGCAAGATTCGCTCAAGTGCGTGCACCCCCGCCTCTCAACCCATGCCAGTAGCCTCCTAGCGCATCCACTTCTCTAACCCGCGCCCTAATTTGAAGGTTGCAGCTCCCGTCAGAGAGAATCATCCTCGCCCGAACCACCGTCCGCCGGAGTTAAGACCGCCGTCGACGTGGTGCTCGCCGATGGCCAAGTCCACCACCCACCGACGCGGAAGGACACAGTGAACCTGTAGGTACCCTCCGATCCCCCTGCCTCGCCGTGGATCAACGCCGGCGACCACCGCAGCCCTCGGGCGCCGGCGAGCTCTATTCGAAGTTTGAACCTGACGGGTGGGACCCGCCCGTCAGTCTATCTCTCTCTTATTCGAACCGTTTTCTGAATGCGCCTTCGGGCAAAGTGTGTTTTCCTTCTGGGCTGGCGTATTTCCTACGGAAACGTTTTCTGCTTTTTCAAACTAGCCCCTGGGTCTTTTTTGTTTCATCACAGATTAGTCCTTGGACTAAAACCCTTATATCTTTTAAACAAAAGATGCTTTTTGGTTGATTCCTTTTCTGTCAATCTTATATTTTTGTCTAGTTTTTTATAGTATTTATTTGAAAAAAAATTCAAATATTTTTTATACACACACGTTATTTACGTTAGTATGCGGTTTCTTTATACCGTAGATACCGGAGGAGGTGACGGAACCGCGAACTTCGCCGAGCTAGACCCCGACTACTCCGAACCAGGCAAGCATGTTTGAACCTTTGATATGGCGAGTGTTTTGCATGTTTGCTTGAACAGTAGTGCATGGCATGTTTACATGAGCATCAGTGCGTGTTATATTGCATGCAAGGCAAATACCAGTATGCTTCGAAATTTGATGCGAATCTTATGATAGGAGGTAACCTGAGCATGTGGTGACATGAAAGGTGGTAAGTTGGTATTGTTGAAGCATGCCAGTCTTATGTCAACCGTCAAACTCCGGCGTTAACGTGAACCGAGCCACGTTACCGTTCGTTCCCTTTTCGTGCTGCCACATGTTTTCGGCAAAGAATACGGTTTAGTGAGTTGCAAACCTCTTTCCTTGTACACACCATATAGAGGGGCCGTGATGAGGGTTCCACGGCCCTGGATTAAAGCCAGTCATCCGGTCAGGGGGCATGGGTGTTTCCGGTTGGGACCGAGAGGGGGGCACCCCTTAGAGCGCGCGATATAAATTTGATCCCATGCTACGCGAGGTTGTAGCCTCCCCGTCTCAAGGTTTTTCTTGAACGTTGCCTAGGGTGATGCCTAGCAGCGGAATGTGGAATGGGTGTGTACTGGTTAGATGTGTTTCTCCTAAAATACCGTAAATGGAACTAGTCCTTTGTGACTACTGAAATCCGTTGGCTATGGTTAAGAGTACAAACTCTGCAGAGTCAAAACCTTCCGAGTAATCATGTACGTGGTCAAGGACCTTGGTCAACATATCCATATCAGTATCCATATCAGTATCCATATCAGTCTCAGCGTCAGTCCCTGTGTCAGTCTCAGTGAAAATCCCCGGTGAACAAGCTTGAGTAGTAAACCAGGTTAAATGTTGTCCCTGAGGATGGACTAACCATTTTATTATTACGTGCCTGAGTATTTCCTTGAGATGATTTAAATTCATGAGCTACTTGAATTTCGAGTAATGAAATATAAGCCCTTTACGTGATGTCGCTCAGACGTCCGACTGTGGCACTCTTGATATTTACTTTTGATATAAGCCCTTTATGTGATGTCGCTCAAACGTCTGACTGTGGCACTCTTGTTATTTACTTTTGATATAAGCCCTTTATGTGATGTCGCTCAGACGTCCGACTGTGGCACCCTTGTTATTTACTTTTGATACAAGCCCTTTACGTGATGTCGCTCAGACGTCCGACTGTGGCACTCTTGTTATTTACTTTTGATATAAGCCCTTTATGTGATGTCGCTCAGACGTCCGACTGTGGCACGCACTGTCGTTTATATTCCAATATAAGCCCTTTATGTGGTGTCGCCCTGACGCCCGACTGCGGCATTGTTAATATTTTTTTCCTTTCGAGGCGTCATTTCAGACACTCGATTGGCCTTCAGTATTTCATTGGGATTTCGGGAGGACTACCGCCTGACTTCCTTTTTACTTGTCATGCAGTGCAAATTTAATTATCAGAGTGCGCATTACTAATCTGCTCATGTGCATCATGTTTGCATTTGTTATATCTTATGTCCAAACTGTCTTGCGAGTACTTTCATAGTACTCACCTGGCTTGTTGATTTGGCCAGATGTTGACGAAGGCGATCTTATGGATGAAGAGTTCGATGGCGAGTCCGACGCCTAGAGGAGTCCTAGTCAGTCCCGTGCGATCCTGGAATTTGTCACTTGTATTATATACGCTTCCGCTACCCAGAATAAAAGTCCTCGAGCCTCACTCCGACGCTCGATGAGCTGTAAGATTTAGGAGTCATGTCACCCACCTCACTGTGACATATCCACCACCACTTTTATTACGAGTCAGTAGTTATGCCACCATACCCCTTGTGTCATATCCGCCTTTATGTATGATATCGGCGTGATTGTAATAAATTGTTGAGCAGCCTCCGCTCAACCTTGTATTATATTTAGTAATTCTGGATTTCTGTATCAAGGATTTGTCCACCAGTAAGAAGGATTCTTCTATACTGGTCCGTTAAAAAGGTTGGTTTCTCAATAAATGTTTTATTGGAAAACCGGTCGTGACAAACTTGGTATCAGAGCCAGGCTGACTGTAGGAAGCCACTAGGTGCGACCGCTAATCGGTTATTAGCGTCTTCAGTGCTTTTTCAGCATTTTTGCAAATATAGCTATTTTCTGTTGCTCGTCATGAATTTATGATTTGACTCTTCGGAATTTTTGCCTACTTTTGTAGATGGTTGGCAACGACTGCGAGTCACAGGTGTTCGCCAGTGTGCCCGAGGGGAGCTTCTCGTCTCCATCACCAAGCTCACGATCGGGCCATCGACTCGTCCAGAGTTCACACTCTACCAGCACAAGATCAGCGACAACGTGTCTATGCACCAGGCCGTGGTGCAATTCAAGGGAGGGCGTTCTGCATCTCGCCACTTCCGTTTTGTGGGAAGGGCCATGCCTACGGAGAGGCATGCCATGCAGATGGCTGCCCGTGAGGCGATAGCTCGCCTTCGGGATGTTCTTCCTACGATGAAGACTCGTCGCTACCGCTACCTCCCATGCCATGTGCCATATACTTGTCACTATGCATTCGCTTGCCCTAGGGGAGAGAGGGATGAGGCTATTGAGATGCTTGTTGAATATCTCAAAGCTCTTGAGGCAGCTTTTGACAACCTCGTGGACGACCTTGTGGCTGCCCGTATGGACTCAGTTCAGGGTTGTTCCGCCAACAGGAGGGAGCTTCTCCACATGGCACCACCGCTGACTTTCGTCTCGTCCTCAGCATCCTATGCACCTGCCATTTTAGCCACCGCTCGCCGTCTGCCTACCACTGAGGAGTTTGACCAAGTCATTGCTCCTACTCCAATCAGAGCTGCACCACCGGCCGCACCCGCACCAACTCCTCAACGCAGTACTTCGCGCCTCGAGCCTATTCGTGAGGAGGAGGTTGAGTCTCCTGCACCACTGGGTCTTACCCTCGGCAGGCCGAGGGAAATTTTCACCCTCTCCGACTGAGTGTGCCTAGCAGTCGTGCGATGTGCCAGCTTGTATGATATGTTTATATGTACATAGGTTTGGTGAGAAGTAGTCTGTGTGCGCATCATGTAGGAACTCGGAGAAGTGCACTAGCCTAAATAACATGTCAGGAATGTGTGCGCACATCCTGAGTGATGTATTGTATAATTACGACTCGCGTGTAAGATATGTACTGAGCAGTCCTTCTCCATGCGCAATCAAGTATTTTTCTTGGAAATTCTTGGAGTCTCTTAAATTTTGCCTTTGCAAAATTATTCTTGTGCCACGCGGTTTTTCTCATGAATTTTTGCAAAAATACCCCAGAGTGGAAAATGCCTCGTCCCTGGACCCGTTCCATGCCAAGTCCGCCGGAAGAAATTTATGGTACCCAGACAAGCAACAACTTCACACAGGGGCAGTCAAGTCAGCAAGGCAGTGAAGTAGCATTTTCTCAAGTATGCCGCCTATATGAGCAAAGCCAGCAACAGCATAAAGAAATGATGAATCATGTTATCAATATGGGAAATCACCGTGAACCATACCAGCCGCATTCCAAGTTGTTTGAACTACAGAAGACACGTCCCCCAACGTTCGCTCACACTGATAGGCCTCTTGAGGCCGATGATTGGCTTCGAGACATCGAAAGGAAATTAAATATTGCACAATGTTCAGACCGTGAGAAGGTACTTTATGCACCTCACTGCCTCACTGGAGCAGCTGCATCATGGTGGGAAAATTTTCTACACATGCACCCCAATGAAAATAACATCACCTGGGAAGAGTTTAAGGAAGGTTTTCGTGGGGCGCACATTCCCAGGAGCATTATGAAGATCAAGAAAAGGGAGTTTGATGACCTCAAGCAGAGAAGCATGACAGTAACTGAGTACAATAGTCAGTTTACACAATTATCTCGTTATGCCAACGAAGAGCATATGACTGAAAATAAAAGGATGCAGAAATTTTTGGACGGTCTGGCGCCAGCACTTAAATGCCAGCTGGTCGTACACACCTTTCGATATTTCAAAACACTGGTTGACAAGGCTATTACATTGGAGAATGAGCTCCGCAGCATGGAGGATATTCGCAAGCGCAAAAGGGACAAGACGACTCATGCTCGCAACAACCGGAGCAAGACTGATTTTCAGAGAAATGGAGCAAACAAATCCACGACCAATGTTCCAAGCCCAATCGAACATTTTCATGCAAGGGACAAGGACTTTACGTATCGCCCAGGTGTTACTTGCTATGCTTGGGGAGAGGAAGGACACTATGCCAAACAGTGCCCAAAGCCAAGGAACTCGGCCCCCAAGCCGAACCATGGTGGGAATAATCCAGCCCCCAAGCGTAACAACTTCAACCCCAATAACAATCACAAGAAGGGTCACCTGAACCATGTGACCAAGGAGGAAGCACAGAATGCCCCAGATATCATGCTCGGTACGTTCCCTGTCAACACAATACCTGCCACGGTTTTGTTTGATTCTGGAGCTTCTCACTCGTTCATTTCGAAGAGTTTTGTTTTGCAACATGGTTTTCCGATACTCCCTTTGGAAAAGTCCAAGATCATCAAGTCCCCCGGGAATAAGCAAATCACTCAGAGTTACTGCCAAGGTGTGATTATTGAGTTTGAAAGACTAAAGTTTCAGGCGAATCTCATCGTGTTGGAAAATAAAGGACTGGATGTTATCCTAGGAATGGACTGGTTAACCACCAACACGGGATTTATCGACTGCTTCAATCGGACTGTGATTCTCACTCATCATCACGGCAAGACAATAAAAGTTGCAGCTCAAGAAAGACCAAGATCACGGCAACCAAAGTTGAACAAGGTGGACATTTCAGAATTAAGAAAAGTTCCAGTGGTGTGTGAGTTTCCTGACGTATTTCCCGAAGAACTACCAGGCATGCCACCAGAGCAGGAAATAGAGTTCAGCATTGAACTAGCACCTGGCACCACCCCCATTTACAAGAAACCTTATAGAATGCCACCCTCCGAGTTGGTAGAATTAAAGAAGCAAATAAAAGAATTACCGGACAAAGGATTTATATGAGCCAGCTCCTCACCTTGGGGTTCACCAGTATTATTTGCCAAGAAAAAGGATGGGACACTGAGATTATGTATAGACTATCGAGCACTCAACATGGTCACCATCAATAACAAATATCCGATGCCACGGATAAATGATTTATTTGACCAGCTCGCACAAGCCAAGGTTTTCTCAAAAATTGATTTAAGATCGGGGTATCATCAATTAAAGGTGCGAACAGAAGATATCCCTAAGACGGCATTTACCTCCAGATATGGATTGTATGAATTTACAGTAATGCCGTTTGGACTGACAAACGCCCCGCATATTTTGTCCACCTCATGAACAAAGTGTTTATGAAATTTATGGACAAATTTGTTGTGGTGTTCATTGATGATATTCTGGTATACTCAAAGACACCGGAAGAACATGCTGAACATCTCAGAATTGTACTGGGAGAATTAAGGAAACATCAATTATACGCCAAATGCAGCAAATGTGAATTTTGGTTAAGACAGGTTGGTTTCCTAGGCCATGTATTAACCCAAGAAGGCGTTGCCGTAGACCCAGAAAAAGTCAAGGCCGTACTTGGCTGGAAACCACCAGCCAACGTAACAGATGTACGAAGTTTCCTAGGAATGGCTGGATATTACCGAAGGTTTATTAAGGGATTCTCCACCGTAGCAAAACCAATGACACAATTACTCAAGAAGGATAAGAAATTTGTATGGACTGAAGCGTGCGAGAAAAGCTTCCAAGAACTCAAAAGGAAATTAACAACAGCACCGGTTTTGGTTGTGCCAGACATACACAAAAGTTTTGAAGTGTATTGTGACGCATACCGAAAGGGCCTCGGGTGCGTATTGATGCAAGACGGCAAAGTTGTCGCATATGCTTCCAGGCAACTACGAAAGCATGAAGAAAATTATCCTACTCATGACTTGGAGTTGGCAGCAGTCATCCATGCACTCAAGGAGTGGAGGCACTTTTTGCTGGGGAATCGTTGTGAAATATATACGGATCATAAAAGCCTTAAATATATTTTCACGCAACCGAAACTCAATTTACAGCAACGACGCTGGTTGGAATTAGTCAAGGATTATGATGTCGGCATTCACTACCATCCAGGAAAAGCGAATGTAGTGGCAGACGCTCTTAGTCGGAACCCCAGCTCGGGCAACGACAGTCTACAAAATTTGAGACCTGAATTTCAGCAGGAGTTCACCAAACTCAACTTGGTGATGGTCACTGAGGGTAACGTGTCAAATCTGGAGATCCAGCCCACCCTAATGGAATAGATTAAGAAGGGTCAGCATGGACATCCCAGCATCAAAGGTATAAAGAGAAAAGTGAGTCTTGGCAAGGCTTCAGAGTTCGTCGTAGACAATGAGGGAGTATTATGGTACGGGGACAAACTTTGCATTCCAAACATTGAGGACCTCAAACAACAAATTCTAACCGAAGGCCACACCGCCCCATATTCAATCCACCCTGGAGGAACCAAAATGTATAAGGACATTCAGGAAAGATTTTGGTGGCATGGTATAAAAAGGGATATAGCCACATTCATTGCATGTTGTGATTCGTGTCAGCGCATTAAAGCTGAGCACCAAAAACCAGCAGGGCTGCTACAGCCAAACAGGATACCTGAGTGGAAATGGGTTGAAATTGGGATGGATTTTATCGTCGGACTACCGCGGTCGGAACACGGAAATGATGCCATATGGGTCATCACAGATAGATTAACCAAGGTAGCCCATTTCATTCCCGTAAAGACAACCTACTCCACTCAGAAGCTTGCTAAACTTTATCTCTCCCGTATAGTTTGTCTGCATGGAGTCCCAAAGACTATAATATCTGACCGGGGCACTCAATTCATCTCTAGATTTTGGGATCATCTACAACAAGCTCTGGGAACTCAACTAGCATTCAGTACAGCATACCACCCCCAGACTAATGGACAAACTGAACGCGTGAACCAAATTCTAGAAGACATGCTGAGAGCCTCTGTTCTCACCTATGGAACCAGTTGGGAGGAAAGCTTGCCATATGCCGAGTTCGCATACAACAACAGCTACCAAGCCAGTCTACAAATGGCACCTTTTGAAGCATTGTACGGACGGAGATGTCGTACCCCATTAAATTGGTCAGAAACAGGTGACAGTCGTATCTTTGGCCCAGGCATGCTCAAGGAAGCCGAGGAGAAAGTCAGACAAATCAGGGACCGACTCAAGACAGCTCAAAGCCGACAAAAGAGCTATTACGATCGAAAACATCGTAAAGTCAGCTTTGAACCCGGTGAATATGTGTACCTACGAGTGTCTCCTATGAGGGGCCTGCAAAGGTTCAAAATTAAAGGAAAGCTAGCCCCAATATTTATTGGACCCTTCTGTGTGGTTGCACGAAGAGGCACAGTAGCCTACCAGCTAGACCTACCCAAAGAGCTGTCAGACGTCCACGACGTGTTCCACGTCTCATAGTTGAGGATATGTGTGAGCAACCCGGAAAAGCATGTATCTCATGAGAGCATTGACATGCAACCAGACCTCACCTACAGAGAGCGGCCAATAAAAATATTGGAGGAGTCCGAGAGGAGGACCCGTCAGAAAACAATTAGATTTTTCAAGGTTTAGTGGAGCAATCACACCGAGGAGGAAGCTACATGGGAAAGAGAGGATTTTCTTCAGGCAGAGTACCCACACCTATTTGAGGATCAGCTGAAATCTCAGGGACGAGATTTTTCCTAAGGGGGGTAGGTCTTGTAACACCCCAAAAAATTTATTTGGTTTTATCTAATTCTTTATTTGATTTGAAGGAGGTTATTTAAATTTTTTTAGGGACTCTCCTTCTCAAAAAATTTCTTTTATGACAAGTATTTTCTTTGGGTTCATTCAAAACTTGATCTTTGGTCTTGAAGGTTTTTCATCTTGTGTTGACTCAACACAAATGTTTTTTTTGGGAAAGTTTTTGAAATCTTTTCTTTTAAAGATAACCCTATGGCTTATGGAGTGATCCTTCCCCTTTCAAAAATTATCTCTTGCCATGACCTAAGTTGAAATCCCCTCCCAAAAGCCATCTTCCCACTTTGTCTCAAGTCAAGCTTCAAATCCAGCAAGTCTAACTCCCCCTGGAATTTATCTCCAATTATTTTTAATCAAAAATCTTTTATGTCTCCTATTTTGGCCCTTAGAGATTTACAAAGGAACCACTAGAATTCCTTTGAGTTTTGTTTTCAAACAAGTTTCCCTGGCTAGTTCTTAGAACCCTCAACCAAGATCCATGAAGATCCACTGGTCCACAGTTCAAAATTTTCAAAATGTGCTTGCTGCAAGTTTGGACCATATTTGCCAATTTTGGTGAAATTCATTTGTTTTCTTCTCCTAAAAATCTGAGAAAAATCAGGCAGCCTCTAGATGCATCAAGAGGTCACCTCACCAAGTCCCAGCTCTAGAAAAATTTTCCTCGTGCCCAAAACATATCGTCGAACACTTGGCGTGCACTGTTACTGTCAAGTTCAGAGTTTCAGAGAACAGTTTCAGTCATCGGTGTCGTTTTCTTCAGAACCTCTCGTTGATCTCGCCAGTAACTGCAGTGGCGCCTTGCTCCCTGTTCCTCCTTCTTATCCACCGCGCCGCACGGTCACCTGGACAGTTGCGGGCGTCGGCAGTGAGCTGGCAGGGGAGCATCGCCCCCGTGAGCGGCGGCAGCAGCACACGCTGCGGCTGCCAGAGAGGCGCAGCGAGGGACGACGCCGTCCAGCACCGCCCAAGCCACCAGAAGCCTCCGTGTGGCCGTCCCCTTCCCTGTGCGTGCTGCAGAGCCATCGTCGTGAACTGGAAGGCACAGAGCGCGCTCCCTGCCGCCGACGTGCCCGTACGGCCGTTCCGTCGAGGACCGGAGTGTCACCCAAGTCCGATAGAGATTTTAACTAAAAAACGGAACGAGTGGACCGTCACGTTGATGCCCAATCACCTAAACCCCCAGCCCGACCACTGCCTCTCCGTAATCGCCCGCCAGAGTTATCCGTTCACGGCAACCGCCTCGGGTCGACTATAAAAGGAATCCTCGAGCTCGATCTTGACCAAGCACCATCACTCCACCCCACCAAAGCCACGCCCAGCCACTGGAGAGACCTTGGGGAGGACCTCTTCCCCGACTCCGGCCGCCCCGACCCGCTTCGGGATCCAGCAAGATTCGCTCAAGTGCGTGCACCCCCGCCTCTCAACCCATGCCAGTAGCCTCCTAGTGCATCCACTTCTCTAACCCGCGCCCTAACTTGAAGGTTGCAGCTCCCGTCGGAGAGAATCATCCTCGCCCGAACCACCGTCCGCCGGAGTTAAGACCGCCGTCGACGTGGTGCTCGCCGACGGCCAAGTCCACCACCCACCGACGCGGAAGGACACAGTGAACCCGTAGGTACCCTCCGACCCCCCTGCCTCGCCGTGGATCAACGCCGGCGACCACCGCAGCCCTCGGGCGCCGGTGAGCTCTGTTCGAAGTTTGAACCCGACGGGTGGGACCCCCCCGTCAGTCTCTCTCTCTCTTATTCGAACCATTTTTTGAAGGCGCCTTCGGGCAAAGTGCGTTTTCCTTCTGGGTTGGCGTATTTCCTACCGAAACGTTTTCTGCTTTTTCAAACTAGCCCCTGGGTCTTTTCTGTTTCATCACAGATTAGTCCTTGGACTAAAACCCTTATATCTTTTAAACAAAAGATGCTTTTTGGTTGATTCCGTTTCTGTCAGTCTTATATTTTTGTCTAGTTTTTATAGTGTTTATTTGAAAAAAAATTGAAATAAGTTTTATACACACACGTTATTTATGTTAGTATGCGGTTTCTTTATACCGTAGATACCGGAGGAGGTGACGGAACCGCGAACTTCGCCGAGCTAGACTCCGACTACTCCGAACCAGGCAAGCATGTTTGAACCGTTGATATGGCGAGTGTTTTGCATGTTTGCTTGAACAGTAGTGCATGGCATGTGTACATGAGCATCAGTGCATGTTATATTGCATGCAAGGCAAATACCAGTATGCTTCGAAATTTGATGCGAATCTTTTGATAGGAGGTAACCTGAGCATGTGGTGACATGAAAGGTGGTAAGATGGTATTGTTGAAGCATGCCAGTCTTATGTCAACCGTCAAACTCCGGCGTTAACGTGGACCGAGCCACGTTACCGTTCGTTCCCTTTTCGTGCTGCCACATGTTTTCTGCAAAGAATACGGTTTAGTAAGTTGCAAACCTCTTTCCTTGTACACACCATATAGAGGGGCCGTGATGAGGGTTCCATGGCCCTGGATTAAAGCCAGTCATCCGATCAGGGGGCATGGGTGTTTCCGGTTGGGACCGAGATGGGTGCACCCGTTAGAGCGCGCGATATAAATTTGATCCCATGCTACGCGAGGTTGTAGCCTCCCCGTCTCAAGGTTTTTCTTGAACGTTGCCTAGGGTGATGCCTGGCAGCGGAATGTGGAATTGGTGTGTACTGGTTAGATGTGTTTCTCCTAAAGTACCATAAACGGAACTAGTCCTTTGTGACTACTGAAATCCGTTGGCTGTGGTTAAGTGTACAAACTCTGCAGAGTCAAAACCTTCCGAGTAATCGTGTCCATGGTCAAGGACCTTGGTCAACATATCCATATAAGTATCCATATAAGTCTCAGCGTCAGTCCCTGTGTCAGTCTCAGTGAAAATCCCCGGTGAACAAGCTTGAGTAGTAAACCAGGTTGAATGTTGTTCCTGAGGATGGACTAACCATTTTATTATTACGTACCTGAGTATTTCCTTGAGATGATTTAAATTCATGAGCTACTTGAATTTCGAGTAACGAAATATAAGCCCTTTACGTGATGTCGCTCAGACGTCCGACTGTGGCACTCTTGTTATTTACTTTTGATATAAGCCCTTTATGTGATGTTGCTCAGACGTCCGACTGTGGCACTCTTGTTATTTACTTTTGATATAAGCCCTTTATGTGATGTCGCTCAGACGTCCGACTGTGGCACCCTTGTTATTTATTTTTCATGCAAGCCCTTTACGTGATGTCGCTCAGACGTCCGACTGTGGCACTCTTGTTATTCACTTTTGATATAAGCCCTTTATGTGATGTCGCTCAGATGTCCGACTGTGGCACGCACTGTCGTTTATATTCCAATATAAGCCCTTTATGTGGTGTCGCCCTGACGCCCGATTGCGGCATTGTTAATTTATTTTTTTCCTTTCGAGGCGTCATTTCAGACACTCGATTGGCCTTCAATATTTCATTGGGATTTCGGGAGGACTACCGCCTGACTTCCTTTTTACTTGTCATGCAGTGCAAATTTAATTATCGATGTGCGCATTACTAATCTGCTCATGTGCATCATGTTTGCATTTGTTATATCTTATGTCCAAACTGTCTTGCGAGTACTTTCATAGTGCTCACCTGGCTTGTTGATTTGGCCAGATGTTGACGAAGGCGGTCTTATGGATGAAGAGTTCGATAGCGAGTCCGACGCCTAGAGGAGTCCCAGTCAGTCCCGTGCGATCCTGGAATTTGTCACTTGTATTATATACGCTTCCGCTACCCAGAATAAATGTCCTCGAGCCTCACTCCGACGCTCGATGAGCTGTATGATTTAGGAGTCATGTCACCCGCCTCACTGTGACATATCCACCACCACTTTTATTACGAGTCAGTAGTTATGCCACCATACCCCTTGTGTCATATCCGCCTTTATGTATGATATCGGCGTGCTTGTAATAAATTGTTGAGCAGCCTCCGCTCAACCTTGTATTATATTTAGTACTTCTGGATTCTGTATCAAGGATTTGTCCACTAGTAAGAAGGATTCTTCTATACTGGTCCGTTAAAAAGGTCAGTTTCTCAATAAATGTTTTATTGGTGTCGGGTGGTTGGTGCGACATATGCCAAGGAATGGCTTATCATTGTGGGAGCCAATAAAACGTCGCCGGTGCCCGGAAATGGGATGAGGCGAAGACATGCACGCCGGCGGATCTTACCCAGGTTCGGGGCTCTCCGAGGAGATAACACCCCTAGTCCTGCTCTGCGGGGTCTCCGCATGATCACTAGATCGATGAAAGGTAGCTACAATCGCTCCTAGAGCTGTTGAGATCAAGGGAGAAGAAGAACAAGGCCAGCTCTTGCTTCTCTCTATCTATGGTGTGTGTGTGTGCTATGTTCAGAAGCAAACTATGCTCAGAGGCCAACCCTTTGCATGGGTGCTCCGGGGGGTTTATATAGGCCTAACCCCCGGGGGTACAATGGTAATCCGGCTGGGCTCTGGTCCCAGCCGTCAGTGTCTATGCTTGCCGGCTTCTCCGCCGGTTGCTGGGTCCCGCCGGCTAGTGGGTCCCGCCGGCTGCCGGCTACTTGGTCGACAGGCCGGCCCCACCGCCTAGGGTCTTGTCGGTGGCTGCTTACTGTAGCCGCGCCTCTGATGACGAGGGCTTTGTCGAGGTAAGCGTGGCTACAGTGGGCCGCCTCGGGGGCTCTCACTGTAGCCTTACCTCGTCTTGTCTCCTTAATGGGGATCCTGCTTCGAGGAAGGGAGTAGCCGGCTTCTGGAGGCCGGCTACGCTCTTGGCCGACTGGGAAAGGCCGGGCCGCCTTCACGCCTCTCTCTGGCTGAAGGGGCCCGCCGCCCGTGGGCCGTACGGGAGTCGGTCGTGGGTGACGTCGAGGCCAGCATGGCTACAGTGCCGAGCCGCATGGGAGACGGCCGTCCCGTACGGCCTCCTGTAGCCATGCCCGCCTCGGGCTGTGGGGGTAGTGGGCCGCACTGTGGCCACACCCCGCCGTGTCGCCGTTATGCGGGAACAGCTTTGGTGGTTATGGTCTCGGCCGGCTCCTGGGAGTCGGCGTCCTTCTTGGCCGGCTCCTGGGAGTCGGCGTCCTTCTTGGCCGGCTTCTTGGAGTCGGCCACCCCGTAGTCGTCCTGGGGAGGAGTTGGTGAGGCAGGGTCGCCTTCCGGGAGTCGGCTTCAGAGGTAGCCGGCCAGGGAAGGCGGCCCAATGCTCGGAGTGCTTGGAGGCCCGAAGGCCTGATAATTTTTCAGAAGAACCAGGGGCAGTCGGTTAGGCTACCCGTGGCCATTTACTCCGACAGTAGTCCCCGAAGCTGATTGGGCTTCGAGGTGGAGTGGGGGTTGAGAAGCTCGATCAGCTTCCTATCGTGACAAGCCGGCAGCTGGGAGCCGGCCTTGGTCAAGCGCGCCGCCTGAGTCGAAATCTTCTGGAGTCGGAGGGCAGGAGCCCGCTGGCACGTGCATCGGGCCGCGGGCCGGCCACGGGCCGTCGGCGAACCACATGGCCGGAAAGCTTGCCAGCCCACGCACACGACGGGACGTCGCCGCAGGGAGGGGGCCCGCCACGTCCGCGCCCCGGCCCAGGCGCGGATCCTTTGCATCCCGAAACCGTCCGCACGCTCCGTGCGGCAGTTTCGGCTCGCATTCATGCGCAATAATCGTGAGATGTGGGGGGAGTGGGTGCAGTTAATCCCACGTCCCCCCCACGTCCGGCCTCTTCGGCCTCGTGAGGCTATAAGTAGGGGGAGGTGGAGGGCGGCAGGCCCTCGCACGCTCCTCCTACTTCCACGGTCTTCTTGCTCTTGCCAGTTCTTGCGACAGCGCCTCGCCGCCGCGCTCTTCCACCGCACGCTCCTCCGCCGCCGCGCTAGCTTTCGCCATGCCTCCCACCGTAGAGCGGCTTGGCGGGGATTGGGACGGCTCCAACGTCCATGACGACCACGTCGACTTCCTCCGCGACACGCGGCGGCTGCCCAGCGCGGACAAAGTGGAGGTCCGCCTCGCGCCGGAGAAGGAAATCTCGCCAAGGCCGCAGGAGGGCGAGCGGGTGGTCTTCCGCTCGCACTTCTTGCGTGGCTTCGGCCTACCAGTGAGCGCCTTCTTCCCCTCCTGGCTCGAATTCTATCAGCTCCAGCCGCACCATCTCACCCCCAACGCGGTGGTGCTGCTGTCTGCCTTCGTCACCCTGTGCGAGGGCTATCTCGGCGTCCTCCCCACCCTTGAGCTCTGGGGGGAGTTCTTCCAGTCGAAGCTGGGCACGCGCAGTAAGGGCGTGCCGGCTCATACTGGCGCC
The DNA here is from genome assembly GCF_002575655.3 of Aegilops tauschii subsp. strangulata. Lineage (NCBI taxonomy): Eukaryota > Viridiplantae > Streptophyta > Magnoliopsida > Poales > Poaceae > Aegilops > Aegilops tauschii. Next base: position 284,498,619 of record NC_053040.3, on the reverse strand, counting down.
TTCATCGTGTCGCGGAGATCGGCTGCCGACAACCCCTTCCCCATCATCACGCTGATCCAATCGGTGAAGAAGTGGCAGAAGTCGTACTTCTATGTGCGGAACATCGCTCCACGGGGCGACTACATCAACCTGCCGGCTTACGTAGCTGGCCCACCGGCGGGCAGGCTGCCCCAGTGGTCCTTCCGGGTTGTGACGCTGTCGCCGGCGGGAAACACCGCCATCGCCCGACTGCGGGTGATGGTCCAGCCGGAGGGCCTGACGGGGCCCGACCTTCTGGCCGCGTTCGTCACGTGCCGGGTTCTTCCGCTCCAGAGCCGGCCTCATCTGATCTGTCAGATGAGCGGCCAGCTCGATCCGAGCCGAATGTGCACCAAGGAGATGCCGCGCCATGAGGTCGCCTACATGGTGAACTACCTTGCGAACTGCGAACTCACCGAAGAGTGGCCGTTCGGCAAGGAGCCGTATAGCCGAGCCAATCCGCCGCCTACGGTATGCTCTCCCTGTGTCTTTTTCTCTCTCTCTCAGCCTTGTTGCCGAGCATCTCTTGGCCGACTCTGACTTAGTCGGCTTGTTCTTCGACAGAGCCCTCTGCTTCGGCCGGCCGGCGGGTCAGACGCGGAGCGCCGCTTCGTCTCCGACCGGACTGAACATGACCTGGAGGACCCCGACCTGGGGGCGGTCCATATGGACGACGACGTCGAGCCGGGCGGAGGCCAAGCCGGCGGCGAAACAGGCGGCTCTGGGTTCACCGCCACCTTTGACGACTGGCCGGACGAGGATGAAGCCGAAGCCGTCCCGCGCCGCCAGCCGGCATCTGGACGCGGCGCGGGCTCCTCCGCCGCGCAGCCTGCTCGGGGTCGAGGTCAGAAGCGTCGCGCCGCCCAGGGCTTGTTCGGCAGCCGAACGAAGAAACCAAGAGGCGGGGCGGCAGCCACCAGGCGGGAGTAGGCGGCCGCGAAGGCGGCTCGTTTCCGCAAGGTGGTGAAGCAACGGCAGACCGTGTCGGCGTAAGTCCGAATCTTTCTTTGTGTACTCTCTTTCTTTCTTTGCTTTGGTGGTTCTTGAACTCTCGTCTTTTTCTTCAACGATCAGAGCTCCATTGTCACTTGAGCGGGCGGCCGCCGGCTCCGTCGTCGAGTCGCCAAGGGGCTCTAGGAGCACCACCCGCCGCGTGGACCCCCGCGCCGACCTCCAGGAGGCGACGGAAAGGAACGCGCGGGAGGCGCGGGAGGAGCAGGAGGCACGGGAGGCGGAGGCACGGAAGGCGGCCGCCGCCCAGGCGGCACGGGAGGAGGAGGCGGCGAAGGCACTCGCCGAGGCCGCAGCCAGGGCCCAGGCAGAGGCTGAGGCCGCGGCGGCGGCGGGGGAGGTTTTGATGGTCACCCCGCTGCGCGTCATGGCGCCTGGGGGCATGGAACCCTCGCCAAGGGGAGCCAGCGGCGATCAGCCGGGGCTGGGGGGAAGCGGCGACGACGTCATCATCTTGGAGAAGGCGCCGGAGCCGACCCCGCCAACTGGGGCGGCCCAAGGCAGCCAGCCTGATCCGCCGCCTGCACAGTCGGCGGAGGGCGAGCCGGCCGCGGGGGCTGAGGTGGCGGTCCGGGTGCCGCCGAGCCGGCGCGCGGGGAAGGCCGCGTCGGAGCCACAGCCGGCCGTGGGCTCCAGCTCGTCGGCCCGAGACGCGGAGGCGGCCAGCGCTACCTCGGGGTGGACGCCAGGCGGAGGGACAGCCGTGGTGAACGTGGCTGCGCAAGACGTCCGGACCCGGCTCCAAAGCCAAGCCGCGGTGCTGAGGCAGTTCACCGACGAGTTCCTTGCAACGCGGGCGGCCATCCGGGTTAGTATTCCCGTCTTGTTTCTTCTTGATCTCGATTTCTCCTCTTGATCTTGATTTCTTCCATGGCGGCGCGTCAGCGCACCCACCGGGTGTAGTCCCCGAGTTCCGAGTCGGCTGCTGAGCAGGCGGCTTGGAACTTCTTGGAGGTTTTGTCTTTGCTGTTTTTGTTCTCACTTCGGTCTTCTGTCCATCTTGCAGGACTACCACAACCTTCGAGCGGCCGCCTTCAACTCCCAGGCTCGGGAGCTGACTCAGAAGACCGCCGACCTTACTGAGAGCTGAGGTACGTGACTTGATGTTTATCTCATGTGGGGGCGCGTCAGCGCACCCACTGGGTGTAGTCCCCGAGATTCGGGCCGACTGCTGAGCAGTCGGGTCGTATCTTCCTTGACGAATTCTTACTGTTCTTCTTCTTCTTCCGACTTTGCAGCGGCCAACGCCAGTCTGAGGGCACAGCTGGGGGAGTCCCAGACTGCTCTTCGTGCCAAGGATGCCGAGCTCGCCGCCTTGGTGCAGGAGCGCGACCGCCTGGCCAAGAAGTTGGCCGACCAGGAAGAAAGCCACAAGGCGGCACTGATGGCGGCGCAGGACCGCGAAGCCACTCTCCAGGCCGAGTTCGAGGCGGAGGCGGCCGGCTGGGCTGAGGCCAGGCAGACTCTGGTCTCTGGCTATGGCCAGATCGAAGATCTGGTTGACGGTAAGCCGCCTACCCCTTCGTCCTTTCTTGCCGTCTGCCATTTTAGCTCGTTTTTCTAATTTTGGTGTTCTTTTCTTCCTTTCTTCTTCTTTCTTGCGCAGAGTATTTCCCTGGCTATTCTACTGCCGCCAACCAGACCATCGAGGCCCGTCGCCAGGCGCGGAGGCAAGCCATCTTTGAAATCTCGCCAACCGCCGGCCGCTCGCTGGAGGAACAGCTCCTGGCGATCCAGGCTCGCATCCAGCCGGCTCACCGGCTGCTCTGCCGGCTTCAGCGTGCCGAGGCGTAGGTCTTGGCCGCCCTCTGGCCCGGCCAAGTGGTCCCACGCACCCCCAGTCGGACCACCGACTGGCTGGAGGTGGCAGTCGGCCGCTTCGTGGCTTGGAAGGCGTCGGCGGCTCGCTCCGGTGCCAGGCGGGCGCTGGAGTTCGTCAAGCCCTGGTATCCCGGCCTGAGCCTGGACCAGCTGGCTACCTGGCGGCAGCAAGCCGACACGGAGCTGGAGCCGGCGCGGCCGGCCATCATTCGGCGGCCTTCGGCGATCGTCGACTACACCGACACCAGCGCCTTCGCCCCCGAGGTGGACAACAATGGAGTCGCCCAGCCGGAAGAGTGGTTCGGGCTGGACCCGGCGTACGGTGAGGACTCGGCGGAGGAGATCAACTCCAGCGACGAGGGCGAAGAGGAGGAAGAGGAGGGTGAAGACGCCGAGCCGGCTGGTGGAGTAGCCGGCCAGCCTCAGTCTGACCACGCCTCCAGCACTACGTCACGCGCCTCCACGCCTCCTGCCGCAGGTGGTGGTCAAGCCGGGGCCCGCTAGTCGGCCACTCCTTCAGCCGGCGAGGCTGCCTTCACCGACCAGCTCGGCCTCCATGTCGCGCCCTAGTCTGCTGTCTTTTGCTTTTCCTGTCTTGTTACTCTTTAGAACAATGTTTGGTTAAATTCGCACAATTCCACCCACTAGGTGTATTCGAACTTATGTCTGTTGCCGGCCTGTTGGCGGCTTTATGTATATATATGACTTATGCATTTGGCCTTTCCTTGTACTTTTTGCTTTTTGTCCTTCTGCTTTTTCCTTTTCCGCCCTCCCTTGGTTGCCGCCTCCCAAGTCAAACAGTTGCTCTGCAATCTGTAGCCGGGGGAGTGCCTGGCCGATTGGGGAGGGGGAAGTACTTTAGCTCTGCTGGACTAAAGCTAAGTTTTTTAGGAAGCCGGCCAGCCGGCTGCTCTGGTAGCCGGCAGGCATGTTTGGAGGGCGTCTCTTTGCTATATAGGTTCGTTGTTCCTTAGCCGTTTTTCGTGTGGGCGTCCTTTCTGTCTTTCCTCTTGCTAGTCGGACAGTCAGTTCTTTGAGCTGCGACTTTCAACAAGAGAGGACTCGGGAGCCGGCGCGCTACTTTGCTGACTTTAGGAAAAACTTTCGATATAGCTCAAGGCGGCCAGTCCCCGGGCCGACTAGTCGAACCAGGTGCCGGACAAAAATTCAAAATGTAATAATACATTAATGGATATGACACTCGTCATTCATAGATAAATAAAAGGCACCCCGAGTACTGTTCGGGGGGCCTGTTGGTTTGTACTTAATACAAAAGGGGAGCGTGATACATACTGCTTTTCAGCTGTAACATCGTCTTAGGAGGTTTGCGTTCCATGGTCGCTCCGACTCCTTGCCGGAGTCGTCTCGCTTGCGTGCTCTTGGTTTTTGCGCATCGATCAAGTAGTAGGAGTCATTGCCGAGTGCCTTGCGACGACGAAGGGGCCTTCCCAAGGGGCCGAGAGCTTGTGCTGGCCGGCTGTTCGCTGGATCAGCCGGAGCACAAGGTTGCCCTCTTGGAAGGATCTTGGCTTGACCTTGCGGTTGTAGTAGCGGCGCAGCCCTTGCTGGTAGATGGCGGACCGGCTGAGGGCTAACAGCCGGCCTTCTTCCAGTAGGTCGACGCCGTCTTCTCTTGCTTCTTTGGCTTCCTCCTCTGTGTACATGGTGATCCGAGGCGAGTCGAACTCGATGTCTGTTGGGATGATAGCCTCGGCACCGTACACGAGGAAGAATGGAGTGAAGCCGGTTGATTTGTTGGGTGTAGTGCGCAGACTCCAGAGGACAGCCGGCAGCTCTTCGAGCCAGCAGCCGGCCGATTGCTCCAGTGGTACAACCAGTCGGGGCTTGATGCCGGAGAGGATGACTCCATTTGCTCGCTCGACCTGGCCGTTTGACTGCGGGTGGGCAACGGACGCTAAGTCCAGTCGGATGCCCTGCGTCGCGCATAAACGTGCCAGTGCTCCTTTGGCGAAGTTCGTGCCGTTGTCGGTGATGATGCTGTGCGGCACGCCGTACCGAGTAGTGATGTCGGTGATGAATGTCACGGCAGTCGGCCCGTTCAGTTTCTTAATCGGTTTAGCTTCGATCCACTTTGTGAACTTGTCCACGGCGACCAGTAGATGTGTCAGGCCGCCGCGGGCTGTCTTGAAAGGGCCCACCATGTCCAGTCCCCAGACGGCAAAAGGCCATGTAAGGGGAATGGTCTTGAGGGCAGAAGCCGACAGGTGTTGCTTGGAACTAAAAACTTGACATCCTCTGCAGCTCTTGACTATTTCTTTAGCATCCTCCAAGGCAGTCGGCCAGAAGAAACCATGGCGGAAAGCCTTGGCCACAAGGGATCTTGAGGCTGCGTGGTGGCCGCATTCGCCTTGGTGGATGTCTTTGAGGATTGCCACGCCTTTTTCTGGCTCGACACAACGCTGGAAGACTCCAGTGACGCTGCGCTTCACAAGCTCTCTGTTGATTATTGTGTATGCTGCGGCTCGTCGTTGCACTAGTCTTGCTGAGATCTCGTCAGCCGGCAGCTCTCTGCTGACTAGGAACTTGAGGATGGGCTGGGCCCATGAGGGAGCTGTGACTTCTTCTTCTGTTAATGTGGCCACCATGACTCGGGTGGGTGGGTTGGGTGTTGCATTGGAGTCGGCCACCGCTTCTTGTGCCGCTGCAGTCCCCGGGACGACTGCTGCAGTCCCCAGGCCGGGTTCTAAAGTCCCCGGGCCGGGTGCGACTACGGTAGTCCCCGGGCCGGTTGTCGAAGTCCCCGTGCCGCCTGCGGGATTTCTCCAGTCGGATCCGACTGTATCTGGCGTAGGGGGTACGAAGATGGAATCCGACTCTGGAGACGGCTTGATGGACGGCTTGAGGAGGCGCTGGAGGGAGACGCCAGTCGGTATGGCTTGTCGGGTGGAGCTGATCCGTGCTAGGGCATCTGCTTGGTCGTTGTCGGCCCTTGGCACGTGAAGGAACTCGCACCCTTCGAAGTATCCGCTTATCTGCTGGACGAGGAAACGATAGCTCGCCATGTTCGCGTCCTTGGCGTCCCAGTCGCCAGATGATTGCTGGACCACCAAGTCTGAGTCACCGTAGCACAGGATCCGGCGTATACCAAGCTCTTTGGCTAGCCGGAGCCCGTGTACGAGCGCCTCGTACTCGGCGACGTTGTTGGAGGCGGCGAAGTGGATCTACAGCGTGTACTTGAGCTTGTCGCCTTTGGGAGAAGTGAGGACGATGCCGACTCCCAAGCCGGTGCGCATCTTGGACCCGTCAAAGTGCATCCGCCAATGGGTAGAGTCGGGAGCCGGCGGTAAGTATTGGGTCTCGGCCCAGTCGACGAGGAAGTCGGCCAATGCTTGCGACTTGATGGCGGTGCGGGGTTGATAGAAGATCGTGTAGGGCGCCAAGGCAATGGCCCATTTGGCCACCCGGCCGGATGCATCCCGGCTGCCTATGATCTCGGCGAGCGGGGCAGTGCACACGACCGTGATGGGGTGCTCTTGGAAGTAGGGCTTCAGTTTCTTGGCAGCGAAGTACACCCCATAGCACATCTTTTGGTAGTGCGGGTAGTTTTGCTTTGAGCTGGACAGTACTTCGCTGAGATAGTACACCGGCCTCTGGACCAGCTGGGCTCGGCCTTCCTCCGGGCGCTGGACCACAACAACAGTGCTGACGACTCGGCTAGTCGCAGTGATGTAGAGGAGCATGGGCTCCTTCTCAGTCGGCGCTGCCAGGACAGGCGGAGTGGCCAACATTTTCTTCAACTCATGGAAGGCTTGGTCGGCTTGATCATTCCACTCAAAGTGAGTGGACTTCTTCATGAGTCGGTACAGGGGGAGACCCATTTCTCCTAGTCGGCTGATAAAACGATTCAGGGAGGCTAAGCAGCCAGTGAACTTTTGCACATCTCGCAGCTTGGTGGGAATCTCCATCCTCTCGATGGCCTTGATCTTGATGGGGTTGCACTCAATGCCGCGTTCGGAGACCAGGAAGCCTAGCAGCTGGCCGGCTGGCACTCCGAACATGCACTTCTCGGGGTTGAGCTTGATTTGGAATCGGCGCAAGTTGGCAAATGTTTCTCTCGGGTCTTCCAGCAAGGTACCGCGGTTCTCTGTCTTCACCACAATGTCTTCTACGTAGACGTGGGCATTTCTGCCGAGTTGTTTCAAGAGACATTTCTGCATGCAACGCTGAAAAGTGGCACCGGCATTTCTCAAGCCGAATGTCATTGTCAGGTAGCAGAAAGCTCCAAAGGGTGTGATGAAGGCAGTCTTCAGGCGGTCAGCTGGGTCCAACTTGATCTGATGATACCCTGAGTATGCATCCAAAAAACTTAACAGCTCGCATCCGGCTGTGGAGTCTATCACTTGGTCAATCCGTGGCAGGGCAAACGGATCCTTTGGGCAGGCCTTCTTCAGACTAGTGTAGTCTATACACATACGCCACTTGTTATTCTTCTTCAGAACCAGAACTGGGTTGGCAAGCCACTCTGGAAAGAACACTTCCATGATAAAGCCGGCTGCAAGGAGCCGGGCTATCTCTTCTCCCACAATTCTTCGCTTCTCTTCTGACAGTCGGCGGAGGGGCTGCTTGACCAGCTTCGCATCATCTCGGACATGTAGCTTGTGCTTGGCGAAATCCTTCGGGACACCCGGCATGTCCTTTGGGGACCATGCAAAGATGTCTCGATTCTCACGGAGGAAGTCGACGAGCTCGCCTTCCTATTTGCTGTCCAAGTTCGCCCCAATCACAGCGAACCTCTCCGGGTCCAGAGGTATCTTCTTCGTCTCTTTTGCAGGCTAGAAGGAGCCCTGCGCATCACAATCCTTGGGGTTGGGGGACAAGGCCGGCTGCTTGCCGGCCATGGCCACAACCCGTTCCAACATCTTCTTCTCTTCTGCCACCACGAGGGACTCGGCCAGCCGGCTACTGGCCATGGCGCACTCGATGGACTTCTTGTAGTTGCCGGCTACCGTGATGATCCCCTTCGAGCTCGGCATCTTCATCTTCAGGTAGGCGTAGTGGGGCACAGCCATGCACTTGGCCAAAGCAGGTCGGCCAAGCAATGCATGATAGGGGCTCTCCAAATCCACTACCTCGAACCATATTGCTTCCTGGCGAAAATGATCTTTCTCTCCGAAGAGAACATCCATTTTGATCTTGCCGATTGGAGAGCAAGACAGGCCGGGTACGATACCATGGAAGACGGTGCGGCTCGGCATGAGCTGCTTTGCTTTGATATTCAGCTTCTCCATGGTATCGCGGTACAGTATGTTGATACTGCTTCCGCCGTCTATTAAGACGCGGGAAAATCTGGCAGCTCGCCTCTCCGTCGCGAAGGTGACGTCCAAGACCATTGCATAGGAGCCAGGCGAGGGCATCACCTCTGGGTGGTCGGCCTGGCTCCAGCTGATTGGCTTTTCTGACCAGTGCATGAACTCGGCGGTGCTAGAGGCGACTGCATTCACTTCTTGGTGCTGTCAGCGTCGGCTGCGCTTGTCGTCGGCTTGACTAGTGAAGACGACGTAGGCGGCGTGCTCTTCGGGGAATTCGTCTTGGATGGCGCCGACTGCCGGCCGAGCCGCCGGCTGCTGGGGTGCTGGAGGCGGCGGGCCGGGAGGCGGAGGCGGCAACATTCCCTCACCCTTGGTGATGCGGGTGAGCCAGTGGCATTTCCGGGTTGTGTGGTTGGACGGCTTCGCGCCGCTGTGGAACTTGCAGGGGGCATCGAGTGCTTGTTCGTAGGAGAAAGATGGCTGCCAAGCCGGCCTTCCACCCTTCTTCTTGGGAGCATGCCGTTCTTCAGGCTGCTCGTCTTCAACTGTGGCCACCTGCCGACTGGAGGAAGTCGGCATGGGGCCCTTGCGCTTGTGGTCATTCTGGTAGGGGCGCCGATTAGGGTCGCCAGCCGGCGTTTTGGGAGCCGGAGCAAGTACTTTCCCCGAGGCGTCCACTCGGAGCTCGGTCTTCATTGAGGAGTCGGCGGTGGCGTATTTGTCGGCGATGACTAGTAACTCGTCGAGGGTAGCCGGCTCGTCGCAGAGGAGTCGGTGCTTGAGGAGGGTGCCCTCTCGGCACACGGTGGTGAAGTACTCGATGGCCTGGACCTCGTGCACTCCCTCGCAGGAGTTGCGGAGCTCGGCCCATCGCATGAGGTAGTCGCGGGTCGACTCGTTGGGCCCCTGGACGCAGAGGGAGAGCTGGCGAGGCTTGGGAGGCCGCTTGTAGGTGCTGGTGAAGTTGCGGACGAAGACTTCGCTGAAGTCCAGCCAACTGTTGACGCTGTAGGGCTTGAGGCTGTTGAGCCATGTGCGCGCCGTGCCTTGCAGCATCAGGGGGACGTACTTCACGGCGACGCGCCGATTGCCGTTGGCTATGCTGACGGCCGTGGAGTAGTCGATGAGCCAATCTTCCGGCTTCACCGAGCCGTTGTACTTGGGCGTGTCTCTGGGGAGCGAGAACCCTTTGGGGAAGGGCTCGTCGCGGATGCGGGGGCCAAAGCATGGCGGGCCGACATCATCTTCTTCTTCTAGTGCCAAGGATCGAGCAAGGCGGTCGATCCTGTGGCGGGCGTTGCTCTCGCCGACTCCTTCTCGGCGGCCGAGTCGGTCGCCAAGAGTCGGATGTGTGATAGGCGGCGGAGTGAGGCATCTTTCTCTTCGAGGCGGGGGAGGAGGCAGATTTCCTTGGTGCTCTATAGCTCGAGGGCGGCCATCCGCGTCGCGCTCGATGGTGATGCGAGTTCGGCTGCGGCTGGCAGCCGGCTCCTTGTCTTTCTTCTGGCGCGCGCCGCTCGCAGTCGGCGAGCGGGACGTCGCGGCGTGCTCCCGGCGCGGGGGATGACTATCAGCACGGGCGCCGGCTTCGTGCCGTTCTGCAGCCGCGTCGAGCAGCTGTTGGATCCATCTCGTCATGTAGGGGAGCTCATCGGCTCCCAGCCCATTGAGCTCTTCTGCAGCCGCCTGAGCGGCTAGCAGATTCTCGAGCGGGGTGGCGTAGACGGGGCGATCCGCGCCCAGCATGCTGGCGACGGCTGCGCCGCGCTTCTGGACGAAGCCGGCTCGGCTCGGGCCGCTCGGCGGCGGCGTGCCGAAGGAGGCACGGTCGACTTCGCGCTGGTGGGCCTCGGTGAGGCGTCTCATCGAGGCTATCTTCTGGCCCTCCGCGATGAGGGCAAGGCGGCGTGCCTCCAGGGTCTCGGCATCGGCGTCGGCCGGGATGGGGACGGAGAGGTCGTGCATCGCCGCTTGCCGAGCGTCGCGGGCATTCTCGCCCGAGTTGGAGACGTGGCTGATGACCAGCACTTCAGTGACAGCGCTGCTGCCGCTGTCAGCTCGAGGGAGGGGGTCGTCGAAGACCACCACGTCTGAGGGGTAGGCGTCAAGCGACGCGGTGTCGGAGTCGATGAGCATCGGGTCGGTGGAGCCGACCGACTCCATGTCCGCAGCAGGCTCGCTGAAGACGTGAAGTTGGTCGAGGAGGCTGACGAGGCGGCTCTCGGGGTAGTCGGTGCCTGCGTCGGATGCAGCCTCGTCGGAGATGCGAGTCTCGCCGAGCAGATCGGCGAGGCGGCTCGTTGCGCAGGCGTCGTCGACGCCTTGCAGCGCGTCGAGGCAAACGCCATCGGGCGCAGCAGGCTGGCTGCGCTCGCGGGGGAGGAAGAGGGTTCCCGTCCAGAACAGGTCTCCGGACGACGGTGCACCTGGCCCCACCGTGGGCGCCAAATGTCGGGTGGTTGGTGCGACATATGCCAAGGGATGGCTTATCATTGTGGGAGCCAATAAAACGTCGCCGGTGCCCGGAAACGGGATGAGGCGAAGACATGCACGCCGGCGGATCTTACCCAGGTTCGGGGCTCTCCGAGGAGATAACACCCCTAGTCCTGCTCTGCGGGGTCTCCGCATGATCACTAGATCGATGAAAGGTAGCTACAATCGCTCCTAGAGCTGTTGAGATCAAGGGAGAAGAAGAACAAGGCCAGCTCTTGCTTCTCTCTATCTATGGTGTGTGTGTGTGCTATGTTCAGAAGCAAACTATGCTCAGAGGCCAACCCTTTGCATGGGTGCTCCGGGGGGTTTATATAGGCCTACCCCCCGGGGGTACAATGGTAATCCGATTGGGCTCTGGTCCCAGCCGTCAGTATCTACGCTTGCCGGCTTCTCCGCCGGCTGGTGGGTCCCGCCGGCTGCCGGCTACTTGGTCAACAGGCCGGCCCCACCGCCTAGGGTCTTGTCGGCGGCTGCTTACTGTAGCCGCGCCTCTGATGACGAGGGCTTTGTCGAGGTAAGCGTGGCTACAGTGGGCCGCCTCGGGGGCTCTCACTGTAGCCTTACCTCGTCTTGTCTCCTTAATGGGGCTCCTGCTTCGAGGAAGGGAGTAGCCGGCTTCTGGAAGGCCGGCTACGCTCTTGGCCGACTGGGAAAGGCCGGGCCGCCTTCACGCCTCTCTTTGGCTGAAGGGGCCCGCCGCCCGTGGGCCGTACGGGAGTCGGTCGTGGGTGACGTCGAGGCCAGCATGGCTACAGTGCCGAGCCGCACGGGAGACGGCCGTCCCGTACGGCCTCCTGTAGCCATGCCCGCCTCGGCTTTGGGGGTAGTGGGCCGCACTGTGGCCACACCCCGTCGTGTCGCCGTTATGTGGGAACAGCTTTGGTGGTTATGGTCTCGGCCGGCTCCTGGGAGTCGGCGTCCTTCTTGGCCGGCTTCGTGGAGTCGGCCACCCCGTAGTCGTCCTGGGGAGGAGTTGGTGAGGCTGGGTCGCCTTCCGGGAGTCGGCTTCAGAGGTAGCCGGCCAGGGAAGGCGGCCCAATGCTCGGAGTGCTTGGAGGCCCAAAGGCCTGATAATTTTTTCAAAAGAACCAGGGGCAGTCGGTTAGGCTACCCGTGGCCATTTACTCCGACAATTGGAAAACCGGTCTGACATGCCTTGGTAAGTTGGCATGAGCTTCACCAGTTCACGCCACCAATGAGAGCCACAGGGGGGAGATGCATGCGAGATTGTGGCCTCATAATAAGTATCCCAAATCAACTTAACCCAAGGGATGTCCATTTGGTTGTAGAATTTTTGCAGTAGTTTGAGAAGCAAAGCATCGTTTTGGACTTTGAGATTAAGAACTCCCAAACCACCTTTCTCCTTAGGGCGGCAAACCATGTCCCAAGCAGCCAAAGAGTTGCAGTTGTCTCCATCATCTGTTTCCTTGATCTAGAGGCAATGTCGTCGTATCTTGTCCAACTGCTCAATTATTTTTTTGGCGAGACGAAGAACACCCATGGGGTAAATGGCCAAAGACATGACAAGCGAGTTCATCAGAGCCAATTTGCCGCGTAGGACATGAGCGACATGGCAGCCGTGATCTTGCACTCGGCTTTGCAGATCCAGGGGTCATGTCAAGGACCGTAGGTTTAGTAGTCCCAAGTGGCAGACCAAGGTAGGTGAATGGCATATTGGCAGTGGTACACCCAAAGATATTTGCAATGTCACGACATTTGCCAGTAGGAGTATTAATAGGGATCAATGTAGACTTGGAGAAATTGATGTGGAGACCAACAGAGGCAGCATAATCTGTGAGGATAGATTTCATACAAGCCGCTTGATCTAAACATGCGGGCAAAAGGATTATCATGTCATCGGCGTATTGTATTACCGGGTAGTTGGATGACTCAGTCAAGGGGATAAGCAGTTGCAATAGGTTATTAGCCAGGGCTTCATTAATTGTAGTTTGAAGGAGGTCTACCGCTAGGACAAAAATGAGAGGGCAGATAGGGTCACCCTGCCTAACCCCGCATTTGCACCAGAATTGCTTCCCCGGAACTCCATTTAGTAGCACCGAAGATTTTCCAGAGGAGGAGATATTGTTGAACCAAGAAATCCATCTGTCATTGAACCCCATGCTCTTCATGATCTGAATGATGGCAGCATGCTCAACCGTATCGAAAGCTTTTGCAAAGTCCAGCTTAAGGAGAACAATCTCGCGTTTTGAAGCTTGCCATTGGTGGATATACTCAAAAGCCCACGCAAGGCAGTCATGGATTGGTCGTCCCTTTAAAAATCCATATTGATTTTTATGAACAATTTTCAGGATCACTTTTCTGGAGTCTACTGGCTAGAATTTTGGTGATCAACTTGAGACAGCAATTTAGCAGTGTGATTGGACAAAAGTCATTCACAGATTCCGGGGCCCTAGTTTTTGGGATCAAGGTAATGTACCCATAGTTGAGGATTTTGAGGTTCAACATGCCCTGATGGAACTCCTCACAAAGACGATAGAAATCCATTTTGATTATGGGCCAACAAGCTTTCAAAAATGCATCATTAAAGTCGTCTAGGCCAGGGGCACGATCAGGCGGCATTTCTTTGATCACAACATCAATTTCGTCATGTGTGAACGGAACAGTGTGGCTATCGAAGTCTACTTGAGATCGAAGCATGTTGGAAAGATTGAATTTCATTTGTGGAACCTTGGTTGTGCCCAACCATTTTTTAAAGGCCTCAAACAAAATGGACTCCTTGCTCGCGTGATCATCCAGGCTAATACCATTTTCAGATTTCAGACTGGAGATACAATTTTTTTCTGTACCTTCCAGTAGCAACAGCTTGAAAAAATTTGGAATTTTCGTCCCCGAATTTAATCCAACGAATGGTGCAACGTTTTTTCCAGTATTCCTTCTGGTATTGTAGCAAATGAAGCAAATGGGCCTTAAGAATGCGCTGAAAGTTCCCCTCAGGGATTGTCAATGGACGACGATCTGCTATATTATCGATCTCCAGCAGGGCCTTGTTGGTGTTCTTAATGGCTATTTTCAAACGTGAAATACTTTTACTCCAACGACTGAGTGCATGTCAGAGATTTTTAAGCTTTTGGCATAAGCTAGTGGCTGCATTCACATTTCTCCCATGTTTGATAGGTTTGTTCCAAGCTTGTGTCACAATATAAAAAAACCCGGATGGGCAATCCAATAAGTTTCAAACCTATACAGTTTACTTTTAGGAATGGAAGTTTGAATGGAGACGTTACAAGGCGTATGATCAGAAACAGGCCTTCCAAGCGGGTTCACAAGAGTGTCAGGGAATGTGGCCGTCCAATTAAGCGATGTGAAAAACCAATCTAGCTGTTCAAGGAGGGGGTTTTGTTGCATATTTGACCAAGTAAAATTACGGCCATTAATGGGTAGCTCAGTAAGACATTGCTCGTGGATAAAATCATTAAAAGTAAACATGTCATTAACATCACCTCCAGGTTTGTTGCGATTATCCGGCGAGCGAATATAATTAAAGTCTCCGAGAATGAGCCAATCCTCATTAGGGGGATATCCAAATCAAAAAGCCAATTGGTAAAAGAGATGCGTTGGTCTCCTTGACACAGGCCGTAAACATTAACTAGTTTCCACCGTAGAGCCGGCTGCTTAGAAGAAAATTCCACCCCAGAGCAAATTGTTCAGACATAAACACCACGCCATCGAAAACATGACTACACCAAATCATGATAATACCACCAGACGCACCAATCGCCGGGACAAAAGCAAAAGAATCAAAGCGCTTAGGGAATAAGGTTTTAAGTATATTCGCATCAGAGTGCTGCAATTTTAGATTCCTGAAGACAAATAACAACGCATCCAGAGGAGTTGATCGCGTTTGAAAGAGCTAAATGTTTCTCAGGCGAATTTAAACCACAGACATTCCAGCAAAGAACATTCCAATTATGCAAAAGGACCATGAACTATCGACGAATAGAGAAACTAAGAAGAGGAGACCGAAGCAGCTCCATCATCTCCTTCAGTAAGGATGTCTTCAGTAAGCTCCGCAGATGGAATGGCACAAAGCTGTGTACCTATGTTTTGCATGGTGGTGATGGATGTGGGAGGTGGCAGCTCGATCTCAGTCGTCCTGTCCTTCGAGGCAGCCACAACATAGGGACGGGGCAGCACAGACGGCAAGACCATGGGCTTCACCTTGGACTTGGAAGGGCAAGACTCATCATGCAGATTGACCCGAAACCCATCATACTTATTGGATCTATTGCTGCGTCTGAGCAAGGAAGTATCAATGGGAGCAGGATCTTTACCCTTTCTAGCTCTGGTGGGAGGCAGCATGTCGTTGGAAGCTTGAGGGATGACAGTGAGACTTGTTGTATTATTAGCGCCATCAGCAGCAGAGGGAACAATTGGGATATGTTCAGAATCTCGAGTCAGGCTGGGAAGAGCAGTTTGAGGTTCAGGCACAACAGGTATAACTGAATCTAGAGCATAATCGGCAGCTGGAGCAACCATTGTTTCTTGAGTGGCATCAGGAAGCACAAAAGGTTCAGACCCACTGTCAGGTATCTCCTGAATGATGATATGCGATGGAGGTGCAGGCAAGTTGTTGGGATGGGGGACAGAGATGAACTGAAGCCCTTCATTCATTTCAAAGATCTGAATTTCCACATGTAAGTTGTCCTGTCGCATACCATATCCGTGGTTCCAATCTCCCATAGTGGCCAACAGAGGACGCAGAGCCAAGAAGATAGAGGTGTTCAGTTGCTGACGAGGAACAAGATCAGCTAGCAAACGTTCAAGCAAATTAGAGCCTTGGGACGAAAGGCCAAAACGAATACCCTGATGATGCACATCTACAGTGACAGTAACCAAGTCAGATTGTGCTGGAGGGGTGACTTGCTGGTTCTCCATGATGATCAAAGCAAAATCAGAATCCCCAGCGCTTGAATCATCTAAAACAGTGATGGAGTCATTCCAAGCATCAGCAGCATTATCAACAAGATTGTTCTCTGGAGTAACACCATCCTAGAATGTGAGCCCCTGAGCATTGAGCCAAGCATGAAAATTCATCAAATGTTGGGGCATAACCACTGTAGGAGCAGGCGGAGCACGTGCTTCAGGCCAAGCACCCCAACCTGCATTCTAAACAGGAGGGGCATGAGCTCCATTGGGGGCAGCATTCTGGACGAGCCAATTGTGAACTTGTTGTTGATACAATTGTTCAGTGGTGAGATCTGGTCCAAACTGCGGGTGTGGATTTCCATCAGGCGGAGGAGGCTCCTCTCCAGCAGGTGGAACTTCAGGCAACAGCGTGTTCCAATCATTGCTACGCAGTATGGTGATTTGAACTGTCCAACAATCCCTAGCTCCTCCTAACTGCCAGACCACAAAACTCTTAGGAATGAGACGGAGATGGATCACTGAGCCTTAACCTACATAACCCGACGATCTTGCCGTGGGTTGTACCAGGAAATGAGAGATCCAAAACCCCCAAGAGACTTATTAATGTAGTAATCCGTCTGGTAGTCATAGGCAAACCCGAAGTACATCAACCAAACGGCTGGACCAAAGGTGGTAGTGCGGCGATTGAGAGCTGCATTGTGTGGCACAAAAGTAATGAGGAGATCCTCATCTTCAAGCTCAAGAGGCGTGGCCACAACAGTATCACGGATAAAAGAGTCAACAAAACCAAAGATCCCAATGCCAAAGGGATGATCGCTGAACTCGGTTGGTAGATATGAGCTTCCTGGAGCAGACCTTGGACAGCATGGCGGATGGCCACACAACGGTGGAGGGGAACATACTGGCTCGCCTTAGCAATCGCCAGGTAGTCGTGGTTGAGTGGTGGGATGGGACCGACCACCATCCCACTGCGAACGACGCGGTTTGCCGGACCTGGTTCCATAGCGAAGCACGACGGCAGGAACGGCACCGGGTTGAGCGGATAGTTGGCCATGGTGACCAGGCTGGAGGAGGGTGGCAGGACTGGTGTTGGAGAAAGGACAGGAATTTGGAGCATTAGGGGTAGAATTGGTAGGCAAAATTTGCTTCGGGACCGAACGCCAACGCTGCAAATTACACTGCTTGAAGCAGGATCTCACCACGTGTCCATAGGCTCCACAGAAAGAGCATCGGACAGTGCCCGACGAGGGCGGCCGCGACTGCCGAGGATGATTAGGTGGGGCAGCAAAATCAGCCTGATTGGACTCATTTCCATTAACACAAGATTTGGGTCCCAAGTTTGACTGCTGAGCAAGTCTTAGAGGGCAATAAATCGCCTTGTGATCAGGTGCTGAACAATAAAAGCAAATCAATTGAGCATGGCAGGAGATCCATTGATGACCCCATTGAGGGCATCTAGAGCAGAGACTAGCCCTGTCGGCGTTCTGGGAACGGGGGTCCCCAGACTTGCCTGCCTGCGGCCCACGGCGTGGCTTTGCTAGCAGGCCCGTATGGCCCATCTTCATCGACAAGGCATTCAAGACCCTCGCGAGGGGCCAAGCCTCGCGAGGCGGACGATGCAAGACCTCCTCAGGTGCGGCCTCGCCAGGCAGGCTCGCGAGGGGCGAAGAGATCAAGGCAAGGCAAACCTCGCGAGGTTCTCGTGACGTGAGCCATGACGATTGAGACCAGGCGGGCGCCAGACGGGCGCCAGCGCGTGCAGTGTCCTTGTTTCCTCTTTGGTGCTAAGGAGGCAAGCGCAGGTGCGGAGTACCGAGACATCAAGCAAAGGTTTCCATATCAGTGCAACGAGACCAAGACCAGCAGGACAGCAAGACGGAGGTCACCATGGAGCCCAAGGCGGCGTCACCACTAGAGCCTTTTGCAGGCGAAGACCGCTTTTGTCATGATAAGTTGTACTAGCCGTCCCCTTTCAAATTGGTCGTTGTTGGCTCCCTTCCCTCTCAACATTTGGGGAGAGGACGAGGGCCTCAATAAATAGGACTAGCCACCACAGTAGGAGGCAAAAAAGCCAGAGCCGATCGAACCCTCACACACACAAGTTCGCCAAGAACAAGAACACCTCAACCTCAGGAGGCTGTTCTTCCCCTTGTACTGTTCATCATCAGCCCAAGAGGAAATCCACCACCACCACACTGGAGTAGGGTATTACACCACAACGGTGGCCCGAACCAGTATAAATCTCGTGTCCCTTGTGTTATGAGTTCGTCGAGTTAGTCCGCGAGATCTTAGCAAAACTGGGACGTGGATCGGTAGGGGGGAAATCGTCGTGCGCACCCCAGTGTTCGAACCTTGAGGGTTTTGCCGGAACCCGTGATCCGACAAGCCCAATTTGCAGATAAAGATGAAATTTCCTACTCATTATAGCTGGCTTGGGCCAGATCCACTTTGTGCTGGGCCGATAACATAGGCGGCCATTCTTGAAGGGTGGAGCATATTTGAAAGCCGAAGCAAGGAAACATTATAATCCGCTCTGATAAGGCATTTAAAGCTCCCCAAAATAATATATGAGGGTGACGTGGAAATTTCAAATTCCACCTGCCGCTGATAATATAACATTAATTTGGTCCAACAATCAGAGGCCGAAACTTTCTACTGGGCATTAATGTTTAATTGAATCTTGCCAATAGTAAGAGAATTGAGCGAATGATCATGCGTGCTTGAATGTGATCATGAGCCGTGGCTGATATCGATGCTTCGTGATGATGAGAATTGGAAAAGGCCATCTGAGCCAAGGGGACTAAATCAAACTTGCTCAACTCACGAATAGAAGAAGAACTTAGACAAGCACCTTGATCCAAGGAAGGAAGCTTAGAACGCACAACAATTGGTCTTCTGGCCGAAATATCGGTTAGTTCCTCATCAACATGCCAGGAAGAGACCAGAGGTGAGTGTCTAACAAATCGACCATTAAACAGATGAAAGTGGCAAATAAAATAAGGACATACATGATCCTTGAGTCCATAAATGAAATGACCAACTTTATTGTTCATAACCAAGAATCTGAATGCCCGATGATGAATTTGCACCATTTTGAAACCAACACAAGAACCCCCAAGATAGCATTGGAGGGCAACCCCAACCGAATCAACCGTGAGAGGGAAGGAGGTAGAGGAAAATGTGACCAGCAAAAAGAATTCCTTGGTATCACGGCAAGGAGAGAAATGAACCGTGGAACCGAATTTTCTTCTCACCTGAGCCGCAAGGGCAAGGCCAGGGGCAAAGTCCCAATGCAGAAGACCCTCCATGATGAGGAGAAAGCCTAGAGATCGCCATTGTTGCTAGGGAGCAGGTGGGAGGAGAGAGGGGAGAGGGCAGAGGTGGGAGCCATTTTCCATAGTACAGTGTATTGTCTTTACTAGTAATAAATTCTAAAGGACAAATGCCAGTATGCCACACAAGTTCATCTCCAATTCATGTGATAAATTTGTGCATGACTAGTCTACATATATTCACAGCGCTACCATTCACAATTTACCATACCCCACTTACACGTTATAGATGGGCTACATGTCCTCCTCCAGGTTCTAGTCCCAGGTGTTCTTCATGGATGGCATGATTCATAGCGGTGGGCAACGGGAATCATTGTCGCAGCTTTCTAGTCTGGTTCCACACAATGGAGACTCATCCAAGCTGAAGCGGCATAAATTAGGGAGAGCGTGTCCCAACATGTCGTTCATCCGGCAGTGCGCACTAGAGACACAACCATGCTTCATGAACGGCAGGCCTTCGGTGTCGTGCACGGAAGGTGGCATCCGCTTCACAATGGGGTAGCTGTCCCCAATGAAAAGCGAGTACTCTCCAAGAGTGTTCCTCGGCACCCACGTAGCATCACGGGGGTCGAACTCGGCGCCCTTCATCTGGTACACGCGGCATCTCAGATCTGGACACATGGTGACGTACACAGTGAAGGTCCATGCATAATAATGTTGTGTTCAAATATGGCGGTCAGTAATACTGTGTAGCAAATAGTACTACTCCAGTATAGTGGAAGTAAAATAATCGGCTTATTATATATAGCCACTCTTGGCTACATGGATGAGATAGTAAGACATGGAAACACAAAAATGGTGTCAGCTAGTGGGTTCAAGTCTTCAAGGTCCTAGCTAGCTATACGCGTCCTCTAAGGTAAAAAGTACTCCTACTAGTACTAGTAAGTACTCCCTCCATTCCATAATGTAGTGCCTATAGATTTTTGTGAAAGTCAAACTTTGCAACTTTGCCCAAGTGCATAGAGAAAACTGTACTACATCTACAATACCAAACATGTATTCCGAAAATATAACTCATGATGTATTCAATGATGTGCATTTGGTATTTTAGATGTACCTACTTTTCGCTATAAATATGGTCAAAGTTTGTAATGTTTGACTTTTGCAAAAATCTATAGGCACTACATTATGGAACGGAGGGAGTAGTACAACAACGAAAGAGAAGGCGAGAGGGTTACAAAATATAATAGTAAATGGAATACCTGGGTAGATGGTGACGGTCCGATCATGGTAGATTGTATGACCATGTTGCACATCAGTGGTACCATGGGTAACGTGTGATAGCCTGGCTTATTAGGGATGATAGACTACTCATATCAATAAGGAATTCCTTCTTTTCCGGGAGCCCATTCAGACAGAACTCCAAAGTTAAGTGTGCTTAGCTTGGAGTAATTTCAGGATGGGTGACCGACCGGGAAGTTGTTCCAGGGTGCGCATGAGTGAGGACAAAGTGCGCAGAAAAGACTAGTATTGATCTGTGGGGCCAGTCTAGATCCCGCCAGGAGTAACGACCACTGGCGGGTGTGTATCGTGGGCGTTACAAGTTGGTATCAGAGCCGACCCTTGCGGTTACATGGATGTTTGCGGACAGGTGCGTGGTCATGTTGTTCATGACGTTTGTGACCCGTCGTGGCACATGACATGGCACATGTACCGGACTGGATGCACAGACGTATGTGCAAAGAGGGAACGTTCCTGTGGCCCGACGAGGACGTCGGTTCCTCTGAGTGGGGTGTATGTGATAGCCTGGCTTGTTAGGGATGATAGACTACTCATATCAATAAGGAATTCCTTCTTTTCCGAGAGCCCATTCGGACAGAACTCCAAAGTTAAGCGTGCTTAGCTTGGAGTAATTTCCGGATGGGTGACCGACCGGGAAGTTGTTCCTGGATGCGCATGAGTGAGGACAAAGTGCGCAGAAAAGACTAGTATTGATCTGTGGGGCCAGTCTAGATCCTGCCAGGAGTAACAACCACTGGCCGGTGTGTCCGGAGCGTTACATAACGACTACTAAGATAGTTGATCCCAATATGCCAAAGTAAGCTACAAGGTTCCAGGTTAGACCGAATCGCGGATGCAAATGCACATCCAGGATCAGCGATCTTATTTTGATCGGGGGATGACTGATCCCTGCAAAATAATGGAGTATCGTTAGGGATACAAATGATGGTTTGTGCATTCCGTTTGTAATCTCCTGTACCGTAGGATGGCAACCAGATGAAACAAGTCCCCTGGCTTGTCACCGCGAAGATGCGGCTTAGACGGAACACGGCGTCTTCGAATGTTTAGGGGTACAAATATGTCGCGGCCAACATGCGCCAGCCTCTGCCCTGTCTGCCGTTACTGCCTCTTGTATTGATGGCAATCCTTATGTCGAACACCTCGATGAGATAGTAATCGTCGTAGCCGCGTCGCTTTGTCGGCGGGTCCACAATTGCTATCTTCTTCAATCTGATGTTGGCATCATCATACGTGTTCAAGCCCAGCCAGTCCGGAAGGCCGATCCCAATGGTGGAGAAGGGGTCTACGGGAACGGCCAAACTGTTGTGGATGTTGTGAAAAATGATGGTGATATCCGGCCGGAGGTATGCAAGCCAATCTTCGTTGGCACTGACCTAGACCTATATATAAGACGGTGGGCAGCGGAGAGATTACGGGATGGAAATGGAATAACTAAGTACTACATGATCAAACTCCATGACTGACCTGCTCAACCGACAAAATCCGACTACCTCTCAACGTCGGCAACTCTAGCGGAGTCAATGTGCAACCATGGTCAGGGAGCGGTGGACTGTTTGAAGGATTGTTCCATAGAAGAACGTTCTCCTCGAGGACGCATGGAAGACCAACAAGCATGGCCTTTTCCCAAGCATGTTTAAGCACCATCTTGAAAAAGTTGGTGCAGGAAGCACCGAGTTTTGCGGTGGTGACGACGTCAGAGCGGCATGCGATTTCTCCCAGAGGATCGTCATCCAAGGTCTCCCAGCCCCAACGAGGAGGAGAGCCGTCTGGCGAATCCATGGGAGCAGCGACGAACTGCCTTCTCTTCGGGGGGAGGGGAAATAGCGAGGAGGAAATAAGAGCATAGTAACCGCAGGGCCTCGTCCCTTCCAACTGTTCCTCCTCGATCGTTCCTTAGCAAAGGGGTGAGGCTATTATTTACTACGTACTCGTACTATAGCAGTACTAGTACTACTTTATCAACTAGTAGTCGATGTAGTACTGTACTTCTAGTATAGTGCACCAGTTTTGAACTCTTGAATCTTAGGGCCAAGGAGCTACAGTTGGAAGCGGAGGGTAGTACTGTTCTCTAGAACCATCGCTATACTATCAATGCAGGGAAAGTACACCTGCGTAGTGGATACTCTCGGTGCTCTATTCAAGAGCGTAGCTGGCCTACTCAGTTGCTCCTCTCACGCACACACTAGCAGGTTGTTTATCAATGATGGTTACTGCGGGGGCAAAACATTTGAGTTATTTGATATAGCGAGATTAGGCTTTTCGCTTCCATTTGTGGAGTTGTAATGGATCTCGTCGAACTTTGTTAGTAGTTCCTTCTTGATGAATGAGATGAGGCAAAGCTTTTGCCTCCGTTTCAAAAAAAAAATCATGTCAATATGAATTTCTTTTATAGAGCCAATAATTGAGTGAAGTCCATGCGTGCAACGCCACAAGCTACATAGTAGTAGAGTATTAGCACTTTACTATGTACAGAGCCATATTGAACAGTTCCCAATGTCGCGCCAGGCTTTTCCGGCTCCTCGGGCTTAATTGGGAGGCGCTAGTTTACATAAGCTACTAGCTAATGAGGAAGCTACAAGCGAGGTGCGGCTAGGGCAAGCACGCGAGCCACGAGATGATGGAAAGGAAACCCCGTTCACGTGGCTGGGCTATCCAGTGCACCCAGATTGTGGTGCCACACGTCCGTTCGACTTCAAAACTCAAACTACCCGTGTACAATATTGGCTCGCGGTGAAGTTACTATTTAAAAAAGGCCGTCGTGCGTTCGGCCAGGATCGAACCCACAAAACGAGGTATACACTCCCGCGACCACTAGTAGTACTCGTTGGAGTACAACGCAACCTAGAATCGCCTTTTGTCGCTAGTAGTACATTGTTCCTTACAAGAAACCACTAATAATGCCAAGAAACTACTACCACTTGCATACGTTATGACTTGTGGGACCTACATGTCAGCCTACACAAAAATCCCCGATTGACCTCCTACCTCCGGCCCGTCCACCTAGTCATCCTTGGCCATGGGATGCAGCTACCGCTGCCGGCAAAAGGCGAGGTCAAAACCGCCGGCGGTGCGGAGCCCATCTTACGGCAGCCCGAATGCCAGCTCCGTCTGGCACTCACGACCGCTAGCTAGCCAAGATAGCTCCGTCCAGCTGCTTGTCTGCAATGTTTGCTAGCTAGATTGGCATGTGGCACGGCGGCTTGCTCGTGCGCACCGCGCTAAGGCCAGCCATCTGGCTCGAGCGAAGGCCAGCGAGGCGTCCGGCCCGTCCGGCGGAGCGGTGGCCAACTCCCTCATCACCGGTACCACCAACGAACACGCATCAGTACTGTTTGAAGTAATGTTCAGGAAAAATAATGATTTGAGGGGGAATATAACAGGATAGAATCTTAGATGTGGGTCCCTCGTGTCAACGGTCAAACAAAATGTGTTGGTTTAAGCTGCCTCGTCAGCACGTACGCGTGGGCCAACCCTGTCATAAACGGGTTTAAACAAGCCTAATCGACACTAGGTAGTAGTTTTTGGCACGGATTATGAAATTTTGGGTATGTTTTTGCTATTTTTTGTACAATAGTTTCTTCCTAGGGCTGGTTGAAAGTGGTAGTTTTTTGTTAAACACTCTACATATTGTAAGTAGGAGTGAAAGTTAAGCTTTGGAAGCCAATAAGCAAGGCTAGTTACATAGTGCCTATGTGTACGTGATTGAAAGTAAATATCAACCATGAGTGACTAATATCTTGATGGAAAACTCGAAACTATGGAAATACTAGCATTTTTTTGAATGGTTGGAAATACTAGCAATGTTCACATGTGTTGCAACGGATCATAATTAGAATAATACTTATTCACAAACTTGATACAAAACACTCCAATTTTGATATACACATATCACTAGAGATATATATGTTTCTATCAGAAAATATTCCTTGGGCTGTTTTGGTGAGGTAAGGGAGGGGTGTGGTTGGTTTTAAGATACTAATTATGGGTTTTTCTGCCAATTGGTATAGAAGTGGGATGTTGGTGAGAAAAGGCAACAACTTACCTCACATTCGTTAGAAGTAGATCTAATGGTCAGAAATTACAGATGGCAGACACACCATCATCACCAACTTAGTCTTCTATAGGAGTACTAGCAAGATGTCCGTGCATTGCACGGAACATCAAGATGCATTTTTTTATAAAACACTTGTTGTGATTGACCCATGCAGGAGTAATCCCATGTGTAAAAACTAATGATATCTCGAGAAAGAGGAGATAAGGTGAAGAGGAGTGGGGCGTGGTGGTGATTGGTGGTCGGACTGAGCGGAGGCAAGGGGATGGACGACACCGGCAACGGCCACCAGGCCAGTTTGTTCCAGAGGCTTCCTTTTTTAATTGCTCAACAATGAGGTTGTTGGATATAAGGATGAACGAGGGAAGGCCTTGTCTGCAAATGTGGAGAGAGGTGCGGGTATCTTTTTGTTTAATTTCCATCTGTCAGATATAGATCGGACGGTCTATTGCAAGATGGCACGCATACCATCATCACCAACTCGGTTTTTTTATAAGAGAAGAAATATAAGTATGGAGATACAAACGTATTATCGATACTTGTTTCCGTAAACTAGGATATACATTCTATTCAACGGCTCAGCATGTGGGGCCTTAGCATAATGACTTCTTGAATGTGTAAAACAAAGGTTTTCCCGTCGTCGATAAGGAGGGGGTGATGGCGGTGCGCTTTCGGCTTGCTCTAGTCCTAGTAGTCATACTAGGTGGTCTACACACGTGTAGACTTATTGTTTTTCATGTTGCATGTTCGCCATACTGCCACGACTGTTGATGAATATACGGTAAGTTATTCACGGGGAAATCCTTGTTGAGCGTGTTTGCGAGAGAGAGAGAGAGAGAGAGAGAGTGTGTGTGTGTGTGATATGTCTAGAGACTGAGGCAATGATAAGAGATTCTTTGTGTCTATGTGTGTGGAGGATAGAGAGAGACATGTACATGGGGCTTTGTGTTGTGTAACGTGGAGACACATAGACATAATCAGAGAGTGAGTGTGTGAGATACACATGAGGGCATGTGGAGAGACGTGTGAGTTAGAGAGATGGAGAATTTTGGTGTGCATCTGAGCTAGAGAGGGGGGATATATACATATCTGTAGAGAATATGCAATGGTGTGTGTCTTAAAAGAATGATCCAGATAGCTAGATGGGTGTTTGTGTGTGTCTGTGTGTGTTTGTGCGCGCAGTTGTGTGTGAGAGGGAGTGTGTGTATGTGGAGTAGAGAGACCACTAACGATGTAAACCTAGTATAAGGGAAGGGGAATGGTGTGACATGTGTGTCAAAGAGAGACAAAGGCATGTGTAGTAGTGGGATAGCATGGGTGCAGGCAGGGAGCAGACTATTTGGAATAGACATTGAGTGTGTGTGGGAGAGGGGTGTGAGAGCGAGAGCGAGGGAGAGAGAGAGAGAGAGAGAGAGAGAGAGAGAGCTAGCGACGGAGAGAGAGAGAGGAAAAGAGGGGGGAGAGAGGGGTCGTTTGTGTCCATAAGTGGCATATAGATAGGGAGACAATGTTGATGTTGTTCAAAATTGGCCTATGTACGGAGACACAAGGGAAGTGAGCCATCGTGTGTGTGATAGGGACTTCATGAGAGATCTAGAATAGATGGTGTACAGAATAACATGTGAGATTGAGAACGATGATACATTAGGGAGCTATGGAAAGAGTCACGGCATATATGTATAGAGGGAAGGAGCTGGGGCGGGTCCGCATGTGGGAGAGATAGAAAGAGGAGAGTGGTGCACAAGGAGACAAACTGTGCTTGTTTGCAGTGGGGTGGTGTGTGAGGTGAGTGTGCGAGAACCACATAACTAGGGAGATAGACGTTTGGGGCGACGTTTTGTGTGTATGGGAAAGATACACTCTTCATAGTGCGTGTGCTTGGGAAAGAGAGATGTCGGGAGACCTGGAGAGTGGGGGAAGAGATGTGTGCATGCCCGAGAGACAAAGTGATAAGAGACCTATATTGGGGTCCGGACTTTAGAAGAGATGGGGGTGTTAATGTGCTCGTGTGTTCGTGTCTGCGGGAGAGAATGGCATGTGTGTGTGTGGGGGGGGGGGTTGGCTTCAGATAATGAGTTAGGTGTCTATATTTGAGGGACTTTGGCGTAATTGAGATATATATGGTCAATAGTGTGTGCACTCATGGTTGATCAATTTGTTTCACAGTTTGGACTATGAGATAACGATACTTTTGAACATGCGTGATATACCTTGATGTACCAGAATTACAAACCTAAGATTGGAATTTTGGAATTCGACTCCATCATTAGCTTTTGTAATTCATTTAAACGGAGGTACATTTTTTAAGCCGGGATTTCGTGATTTCAAATTCATGTATCAAACCTAGAGATATACACATACGGGCATGTTCAAACTTTATAATCATCCACTTTATTCATACACATACACATTTTTGCTTTTGTCATCATATTTAGGATAAACACATTTGGAATTTCATTTGAATTGGACCGTATGATGGTATTTTCTTGTACTAGCTCAATGATCCACATTTGAATTGAATGGACAATCTAAGTTTTGAGTTGCAGACATTGATTTTCAAAACTTGCACTTTTTTTGCATGCAAAACAAATAAATTCTCGGCCATGATTTCATAGTCGGCCGTACAAGAGCAGAACACTTATAATTTCAGGCGCCAAAAGCTTTCAAACTTCCCGCTCACATCGAAATATCTCGCGCCCGAAAGTTTAGCCCTGCGATATTCCAGTTTTACCCCTGCCACATGAACAGAAAAGGGCTGCTTTGGTAACTCCATTGGTTTTCCCTCTTTGCCCCCAACATTCTTCCCCAGAGCCCCTCCCCTTCCCCTCCCCGCCCCCCAACCACGGCAAGCCGCCGAATCTAGTCCTCCGCCGCAGCGGTGGACCTCACACCCCGCCGGATCTACCTTCCGCACCTTGGAACACCCAACTACCCACTCACCACTTCACTGGAGCCGCTTCACCGACTGTCTTGTCCACCGCTCCAGATCTCCTTGACTGCCATCATGGTCCACCGCACTGGATCTGCTTAACCGGCACCCTCGTCC
The DNA here is from genome assembly GCF_002575655.3 of Aegilops tauschii subsp. strangulata. Lineage (NCBI taxonomy): Eukaryota > Viridiplantae > Streptophyta > Magnoliopsida > Poales > Poaceae > Aegilops > Aegilops tauschii. The sequence goes on along the minus strand of NC_053040.3, from coordinate 284,471,448 downwards.
ACCATAGTGTAGGCCCTTCACTGACTCCCTCGTCTGCCCCATCGCTGGCCCTTCATACAAGCCCTAGTCCACAGTAACAGATCCGCCTCACCGAAAGCACTATACACCACGCCCGCCGAAGCCTTCGTCCACTGCACCGGACCCACTCCACGGATGCCATATTCAACTCCACCGGCCCTGCTTTACTGACGCTGCAGCCTCATCAGGTTATTTTGATTTGTACTCCTTCGGTTTTTCTCTTATTTATCGTGCAACTGTTCACTTACCACAGATGAGCTTTCTTGTATGTCGGCAGGCGCCGCAACTGAAGCACCGGAGCCACTTCAGTATCGGTGACAGCCGGCCCAAACTCAACCGCAACACGAGCACCATCGACGATCCTTAGATATCAAGTATGACAACGATACCCATACGCCGCCGAGAATCAGGTACTATTATCCAACGGCCGGCGCCTACGTTCACTTTCTTAGCATAAGCACCGCACCTTTGAATTTCTTCAGGTCATCATTCGATTTTCCATGAGACGCGTTATTCTGCTTGCACCTGTAGGGCCATACTTCTGGAAGTGAACAAGTTACATGTGCTAAATTACATACCAGTGCACATATAGTTAATATTCTTTAGTTTTGTCCTAAGTATTACTGTACTTTGTAGATATCACTTCCTACTATTTTACTTCTTGCATGCTATATTTATGATAATGGTGTTGTTCTGATGCCACCTGTTGGTTACATCAGACTGCTTCATGTTCTCTATGCTTAATTACACATCAGCAAACTAGCATGTGGTTCCGCTGCTTTTTGTTTGTTTTACCCTACAATTTTCTGATGCTAGCTATTACATCACTGCTCTGAACCTTTGTTCATTACTTTTTTTTGTGTTCTTGATCTTCCCAAGTTGCATGACTAATTTGATGCTTCTATTAATTATGGAGCTGCCAACCCGATCAAGCAAAATATTTGTTCTTTTGGGGCTGGCACCTCGAACAAGCATAAAAATAGAGTCAAGCAGATATATTGTCGTGTAAGCACACACCCTTCTTTCATTAGTTTAGATGAACCATTGATGATCAATTCGAACCAGTGCATGCGATTAAAATTAATTTGACCTAAATAGAGGGTGCAGAATAAACTACAACAACTAGATTTGCAACCATGGGATGCTGACGATATCTTCAAGGAACATTGCAACAGCAGCGAGGCTTCACAGCAACATATGGTAAGCCAGTGTGTTTTAGTACATGTGAAATGTAATGCGTGTGGGCTGCTTTCTTAGCTTGTGCCCTCAACCTGTAATTCTACAGAATTACAAATAATTCAATTGTCTACTTTGCTGTATTGGTTGATTCGAATGCTTGTTTGTTACTTGTTAGGCTATACCTGAGTTGGCCAATATGTCAGCAGTGCCTGCTGTACTATCGTAAAGAAATGCATGCCTAGTTCATTTGAGTCCTTAACTTTTCCTCTGAACTTCATCACAAGACCATCTTCGTAGTTTATATGAGGCCACACCGTTAAGTGCTTTCTCAGATTATTTGAACTGCTTAGATGCCTTGGCAACTTAAATATAGCGGTGGTACACTCCCTTTCAACTAGGGATGTCAACTGGGTCCCGTTTAATCCCGATTAAAGTCCACTAGTGGTATGATAGTTCAAAAGAGCTTTTGTTTTTTGAGGAAAATGAACTAGGGAGCTAGCAAAAACAAACTAGATGGGACTGGCAGATGTCGTTTATTTGCCACTTGCATCCCTAGTTTCATCTTACCATTTTAATTTCTTTTCGGCTGGTGCTGCTTCGAACCATTTAAATATAGCTTGCCATGCTCGGCAATAATTCATATGTCGTTTACCATGTAATCTTACTACCTGGATCATGCGATGACTATCTCTTACTTATGTCCAGCGAAAACCTTTCAGGATGTCGTTCACACTAGGACACAACATACAACCCCAGAATCTATTTGTGGAAGCAGTGCGTCACCCATGTTACGAGATGGTAGCAGTTCAGAGGCAACACCGCCGGAGAGCAGTCTGAGCACAGATATTATAGTTCTTGAGGCTCTACTAGAGGCAGAAAGAGATGTTGTGGCTGCCATGAATGAGGTAATCTTGATCTTGAGGCTGGAAATTATGCAATTAGCTACACACATTATGCCAGCAACCCAAGAATTGGAGGAAGTAAGAATGCTGCATTTGAAGACAGAGGATGTCCTGCTATTTCTGCTATCTGAAGCCTAGGGTAATCCCAGTTCTTCTTTAGATACCAGTTGAAATTGTCAATATATTATTGTACTTGCATGTTGTGTCATGTCTGTGAATGGATTATGTTGTAAGACCCCCTATGTTGTCCATGTGTTGTAATGATCCAAAAATTTTAGGCGAGGTAATCCTCGGTACTTTTATGACTGACATAAGGTGAACTGTTTTTCGTGTGAGCATATTGTATTGGATGAAATAACTGTTTGACTCAAAGTGTATCCAACCTAATGAATTTGAAGATCACGGCATTTCTAAATCATAATCATATATAAAGGTGGAATAAATCTTTGTTGTGGTTTAGAAGAAATTAATAACAAAACATAGAATTATCGGGGGATATTCGTAATCGAATACAAATTGGATTTGAATTTAGTTGCCAGGGCCCAGGGCAAATGTGAATGCTAATTCTCCCAAGTTTTGAACGAAGCGGCTAAACATCAACTATCATTTGTTGGCTGCCCAAAGCAAGTGTTTGCGAGATGGAAATTACTATCTACCCCTAACACTTTGACATCCTTATCGACTGGATTTACAATGCTGTCGATAGGGGTAGACTAGTAACTTCAATCAGACATGACACGACCGCATCTGAGCCCATTCAGACACGGTGGGCGCCAAATGTGGGTGGCAAAACACATTTGATTCAAGCTTGTCTGAAAGACATGTGTCTCTCCCTCCATTTCCCCATTCATACATGGTGGGCGGCAAAACAAACTCGCCTCGCCCGAAATCGATGGAGGCAAATATTTTAAATAGGGGCAGATGTGTAACTTCCCTCAGACGTGACACAACCGCCCTACCTGTCAGCCCCGTTCATACACACCGTGGGCGCAAACTGTGGGCGGCAAAACACCCTCTCCTTGCCCGAAATCGCTACCGGCAAATATTTGGGAGATGCGAGACTACCGTCCTATCCCCAACCGACGTGATGTTCGAAATTTTAAACGAGGGATAAGTTCGTAACTTTCCCACATTTTGGACAAGCGTGTCCCAAAGTTTGAGATCCCCCTCCCCCTCTATTTCTCCACAACAACCTCCCCACTACAGCCAGCCTCCTCCGTCCGCCACCCCATCCTCCACCTTGCCGGAGCCGCTACACCGTCGTCCACTGCAAGAGATGGACGTCTCTCATCCACGGCGTCGGACCAGGATCCTTTCATCGCGTCCTCTCGCTTCATCGGCAGCGTCGTCCACCTTGCCGTTGTCGCTCCTACAACCGCCTCGTCCACGGCAACAGGATTTATCCCCCGACCCGGCCGTCTGCCGTCTAAAGTCTTCTTCCCCGCCGTCGACAGCCATCGCACCCGCAACACGCTCAACGTATCAGCAGGGGCCTACTCGGCGTCGCAAGAGAGGTGGTACTCTTCCATATGTGCTTAAGTAATTGATCTCACCCAGAAAATAGATCGTAAATTGTTTACTGTACTTTTCTTGTCCGTACTAAATCGTAGTGGCTAGTTGAAAGCAAACATTGGTTGCGAAGTAGCTTTGTCCGGTTTGCACCTTCAGATCCGCCATGGCACGGTCACTATACTCGTAAAGCTTATGGTTTTCCCCCTTTATATTCACTACCATCATCGACTCATCGTAGGTGCTTCGTGTCGTGCTAGCACTGCTCCTCAAGACCTCAACCCATCAAGCGAAACAACATGCCACTCATAATTCCAAAGCTTAGGTGTTGAAATACGAATCTGATATGATGCTCATATTACTAAAATATAGAACATTTAATTGGTCACCTAATGTTCCAATATTGGTTTTGAAAAGCATGTGTGCCACCCACTGGTCAAGCTAGTTCCACTTTCCTGATTTTACTCTTGATGCTTAGGGTTTTCCCTTTTATCTACTATAGTATGATCTCCGTAGGTGGTTTTTGTCGTACTAGCATTATTCCACCCTTCAAGCTAAACAACACAACACTCAAAATTCCAAAGCTTAGTTGTTCAATTATGATTGTGATATGATACTGATATTAGTTAACAGACACATTTAATTGGTTAGCTAAAGATCCCACTTAAGTTTCCAAATGCATGACGCGACATATAGACAAACAGTAGAATTGCATTTCTTTGTCACTTGTTGACTGTACTTTCTTGTCCATACCAAATCTTAGTTGTTATTTCAAAGCAAACATCGGTTGCTAACTACCCTTTGCGCGGTTTGCAGCTTCAGATCTGCCATCCCACTTCCACGGTCAACACTATACTCATCATGCTTACAATTTCCCCATTTTATGATGACCACGATCAGCCTACGTGGTTCGTGTCGTAATAGCACTTCTCCACCCATCGAGCTAAACAAGCTTAGTTGTACAAATTCTAATCTGATATTATGCTGATATTAGTAAAACTGACAGATGTTTAATTGGTCAGCTAAATGTTCCTACTTTAGTTTCGAAATGCATGTGAGCCACATATGGAGAGACCGGAAGGAATAGTATTTCTTTGTGCGCTCTGGTTCACCATGGGTGGGCAACCGACATTGTATAGAAAGACTTGTAATATCTTCAATCTGCTTGCTCTTCTGCTGTTCTTTAAGATGATCCTCTTCTCTTCTTTAATAAGTATGTTCCTTGTTGGGAAGAGTAGCAGAGACATTTGCGGTCGACTGGTCAGGTCGAGTTGTTCTCCCTTAGTACATTTTGAATCTGTTAGGTCAGGTCGACTTGTTCTTCTTTACTATATGTTGAAGCTGTCATCTGCGCAGTATCATCACTTCTGGAGCTCTCATATTTTGAGTAGTAGGCCACATTATATTAATGCATACACCAAATTACAACATGCATGGCATCTCTCAGAAGAATTACAGAGATAGCACAATGGGGTTTACAGGGAGGCAGTATTGGATTAGAATCACTTCTGCGTTACAAAGATAACCTCACTTGTTTTTATGTTTTCATGCATGTCAGGTATTGAACATTCTCAAAATGAATATGAGAATGGGAGCATGAGAGGAATATTGCGGAACAATCCACTGGCTAACAAACTTGGCATGGTAGAGGATGGCCTATCTTATTCACCCATCAAGGTGCTTGCTCTAACTTGGCAAGGTTGTATTGGTCGCACATATTTTGCATTTGACCTCTTGCATTACTTCTACTTTGTTACACCATCTGCTTAGTTTAAGCATAATATATGAGTATATGCCATACCTATCCATTTTCTGTACCTATTCCATGTGTCGTCATACTATGTTTTTCCAGTCAAATGTTGTTCTTTCGTTATAGATGTCCCAAAGGAAGAGGGTGAGTGCAGATCCTCAAGGAGTACAAACTAGGTATTTGGAAAAGGTAGTGATACCTGATAAATCAGATAGATCAGCAGCCATAGAAAACACAGGCCCAACTATACCACACTTTACCCCGACTCCACTGGCCAAACCCCTATTAGAACTGCTGAGAGCCAGCGTCAGGTACTGTCTATGATATCAATTGAAAATTTGAACTCCTAAATTTCTGCATGTGCCTTACCTTCTCGCTTGTATGAAAACTAATTTCAGAGGAATCTCCTTGCTCTAAGGATCATAGGATCTCAAAACAATACTGGGCTCTGAATTGCTCTTGTCAGTACCTCTTGCCCTTTGTCAGCATACTTACACTCATTGTTGTTTGATTATGTAGCATCACTGTAAATGTTCGCTTCTTTATCCGCCCTGTGCTTGAAATTATAAGATCTATATTTACACTTAGATAATTAGAATTACACAATTGTTATGAAGTTTTGGATTGCTCATGTAAGTACCTGTTGTCATGTAATCCCTGTGTATCGAATTAATTATTGATCAATTGGATGTATTTAAAACTTAATAGTGCTAGATACATCCATTTGAGCGACAAGTAATAATGGACGGTGGTGGTATTACTGTACTTGCATTGCGAGATAGTTGATTGTCTACCATTACTCTGCATCTTATATGCCCTCCCCTCCACTTTCTCCAAATTATCATATCTACATTTACTCTTACCAAAATGTTGAATAAAGCCAATGCCACTACACATGTTGATGTCTGCATTCCTCTTGTTAGTACCTTTTGCCTTGTAACCCTGTACTTAATTAATTGCTATTTGATTATCTATCATCAGTCTGCACCTGAGCTTCATTATCCTTTGTTTCTTCCAATATTATTTGATCTATATTTACTCTTTGCAAAATGTAGAATAATGGCAATGCTTATAAAGAATTTTCTTTCGGGAATTTCACTAGTACAGCGAGCTCCTAAACAAACGGTTTAAAACCCATTTCCGTGATGGCATTTGGAACCGTCGCCAAGTGAGTGTGGGTGCTAGGAGGTCCTTCCCACACGACCCAGAAACTGTCGGGGATATGCCCTCCTGGCACACACGTTCGGCAAAATGAGGTCGTGTGCGACCGGCGAGCGCTCAAATACAGAAATACGTACAGTAGAGCTAAAAAAAATACAATTATACGGCAAAATTGTTTCCGGTCGCAAGTACATCCCACACAGTCAGTCCCTACTAAACGTTTCCGTTCGTATGTACATCCAACACAGTCGCTCGAAGGAAAACGTTTCCGTTCACAGGTACATCACACACAATTTTTCCCGTTAAATCGCTTGCGTTATTGAATATATCACACACGGTCCATGGAAGAAACTGTGTGGCAAAGGTTGTCCATCACACACAGTTTTGATGTGGTAAACGTTTGCGCAAGGTGGCCTAACGTAAAAAGTTTTCAAGAGAAAGTCATGTGTGATTGTTCATTGATCCAACACGGTTTATTCCTAGAAACTGTGTGCGTTGCCTGAGATCATCGCCCACGGTATTTTTCCGACAACCGTTTGCAATAGCAAAACCCAATTAGCAGGCTAATTATCCTATTATTCATAATCCATTTATTAATCTAATTGACAGTTCATATTAATCACACAATATGTTTCATTTTCATAATTGAAATACATCAGAGTACAACATCATATAGCTTCAGCACTCAGCTACCCCATTACACAACTACACCAGGACCAAGTTTCACATGCAACATCTATAACCTTTCGAAATTAGCATCATAGACGGTACATAGACAGATGTATCTCATCTAGAAACCTACTGAAGCAGCAGGCGAATATTGAGCCTTCATTGATGTTGAAGGTCTTTGTAACTTTAGGCCAGTGCATGTGGATGATTGACCGTCCATCCTTCGTCCTCTTCAGGAACAATTCAATATTGAACCGTGGGTGTTGTATGAATACCTTCCTAGCCTCCTGACCATACAGGTGGTTTGAGGGGTAATCATCAGTGAACTGCTTTGGAAAGGCCTGAAAACAAGGATGTGCATAAATATCTTCTCTATATTGGAAATGGGGCAAAGGAATTAAAAAGGAAAGGTATAATAGTTAGTACCATCCTGTAGTGAACTAATGTCTTCTTCATTGTGCAGACAAAGATTTTGTTGTTTTTTGTCGCTAATTTCTTTATCCTAACAATCTTTCTGAGTTTCTTGACTTGACTTCTATTCATGGACAACTCATTTCCCCATATGCAAAAAGGGTCGAACAGTGGGTCAAAACCTCTGACAGCAGGACCTACATGTGCAAGACCAAATTGTTAAAAACCTAAATATTAGAATGGTTCATGCAATTGCATAATAATTTGCTATTAGACAACGGACCATGCATGTGCTAACCTCGATTGTAAACCTCAGTGCTTCCCATTGTTTCCCTGTAACACATATAAGGTAGTTAGTCATCAGGTTAAGTCAGGGTTCGCATGCTATCAGTAAAATATGTTGACGAAAAGTAATCACATTGCAGATTCATCAGATTAATTCAAGCCAGAGGGAAAACCCATTTATCCAAACCAAGCATGATTAAGAACTAGGAAATATAGCACTTGTATATGTTTCCCATGTATTAAGTGCAGCCAAATTCGATTTATTCCTCACATGCACAACAATACAAAATTCTACCCACGACAATTGGACATCGCATTGCAGAATTGAACCAAGTAGTTAACTAAACACCACAACAAATGAACCAAACATTAACTGAGCACCACATTGCACAATATAACATTGAACCAAGCAGTTAACTAAACACCACAAAAAATGAACCAAACATTAACTGAGCACCACATTGCATAATATAACATTGGACAAAGCAGTTAACTAAACACCACAACAAATGAACCAAACATTAACTGAGCACCACATTGCACAATATAACATACTCCTAATAGAAGATCAGATAGTTAACCAAACAGTTAACTACAGCCAATTGTAGCAATTGTATTTGTTTCTCATGTATTTACTACAGCCAAATTCAATTTATTCCTCACATGGTATACAATAACAGAATGCACCCACAATTCTGTAAAGATAAATTCGATTTATTTCTAACATGGAAGACAATACAAAATTGCAGCCTGAAGAATTGAACATCACATTTGCAGAATTGAACCAAACAGTTAACTGAATATGACAAATAATTACAAAATAGTTAATAAGTGAGCACCACACTGCACGACATATAGAACATATACACTAGAGCAACAGATTGCATGGTAAAATTAGATAGCAGAATTCACTAGAATTTGTGAAGGAAAGGCAGGAGCAGCACATGCAACGGGTAAACTGAGCATGCTTAACCGGCATAGCTAGCAAATGGCAAGGTGCTCCTTCAAGATCTGGGGGTCGGCACGAATGGCAGACATCGCGACCTCATCCGCGTGTGCGGCCGTGATTAGCTTCTCCGCTGCCAAATGCTCCTTGAGGTCCTGGCTATACTGCGTGCACCGTGGCTTAGGCCAGCGCTTATTTGGTGGAGGGGTCGATGATTTGGGTGGAAGGTGTCGCGCTTGCGCCGGTGGTAGGGGCATGTGGGATGTGGAAGGAGGAGAAGGATGGGGGTCGGGTGTGGATTACCTGCCTGGATAGGCGAGGCCGAGGAGCATGAAGGAGGGTCGCCGGCGAGGAGGCGGCGGCGCTGCAAGCAAGGAGTGAAGGTTTCAACTTGGAAAGGAAGGCGGAAAGAGGGGAAATTTGGATTTTGGTAAGGGGGAGGGGGCGGGGAGGTAGATATTTCCGCGGAAGCCGAAAATTTGGAATCGCTTCAGCCAAAAAACTGGCGCGCAAAGTGTCATCCGAAACGGTCCCTTATTCAGAACTGTGTACGATATGTGAACATCACAAATGATTCAGATAGCTTAACCTGTGTGTGTTGAGCTTGAACGTCGAAAATTTTGGTTCGAATTTCCCTGGTTACAGTGGTCATCCACGTCATTGCATAATTTGGGTAAACAAAGGAGTCTAACTTCTTAATCGAGCAAGTTTAGCAATTAAACAGAGCTAGCTGACCTAAACATTACTCTAACAAATTAAAGACCAGCGCTCTTAATTAAACAAAACAAAGAGTACTACTATGCCTGGTGCTTGTCGGTCTATGCCACCGCCTCCATGTCCAGTTCACGCCCGACGGTCTCCTGGGGAAGGGGCTCCATGGCATCAATTGCACCATACTCGGCAAGCGTCTCGCCATTCACGTCCGCCATATCTTTGGAAAAGGCCGCCACGAGCTGGGCGTGGGAGGACGCCATATGGGCTCTGGCGGGCTCCGTCATGGCAAGGTATGCCGCGTAGGAACGGACGACTGCTCAAACTCTCTCGACGATTGCCAGCTCTTCAGCCATGGGTTGCCGACCGTTGTCGGAGAAGCTTCGTTCGATTTGTGCGGTGACCGCCACGAGCTGAGCGTGGACAGCCTCAACATGGTAGTGGGCGGCCTCCAGCAGGCTAAGGCCACCGCTACGGAACGGACAGCTGCTCTGCCGCTCTCGCCAGTTGCTATCCCGAGGCAGATGCTGCTGCCGCCGCCTGAGAAGCAACAACGGCCGTTTGGGCTGCCTTGGCCGCCCGGACGCAGACTGCAGTCACCCTCATGAAGCTTGTTAGCACGCGCCTGGCGGCTGCGGCCGCGCTCTCGCCGGAGTGGGCCGCCGAAGTTGCCCTCACGACGTGGGTCCATGTCCCCATCTTTCACTTGTGACGCCCGGATAATTAAGCTACAGTAACCCTCTACTAATGATGCCACGTCACCTCGATTACTATTGCTAATCTCGTGTTAGTTCGAAACCGATTCAAATTCAAAATTCAAAATCAGGCAAACACTAAAAGTTTTCAAATGTCAAAACTAAAATGTTCTAAAGGTGACAAATAAATCATATGTAATATTGGTGGAGAAACGACACTTTTATAAAGAGTTTAAATGCACTATAATAAATAAACAATGGCAAAACTGTTTCTTCAAATGCTTTTAAAATAGTAAACAATTTCAAACTATTTTATTTTAGGTGCCAAGTTAATTGTGGTAGTGGCATAATTATTAACGCTATATTAGATACAAGTTTTGTATTTTATAAAAACTAGAATTTAATAGCACAGAAAAGCGATAAGAAAAGAAAAATAAAAGTACAAGGAAAACAAAATAAAAAAATAGACCCCCGGCCAACTGGGCCAACCGGCCCAGCTAAGCAGCCAGCTAGCCCAGCCGAACGAGCCCACCCGCGCCCGGGGGTACTTAACCCCCGCACCCCCTTTCCCAAACCCTAGCCCGATCCCCCCCCCCCCCCGTCGCCTCTCCCTCCCCCGATCCAGATCGGGATCAAGGGCATCGGCCCCGACCCCCGACGCTGATCGTCGCCGCCGCCCGGGATGCCCCTCGCCGCCTCGACCTCGTCTTCCCCCGTCGCCACCCCGTCCGTGGCCGCCCGGAGCACGATCTCGCCGGCGCCTCATCCCCACCGCCCTGCTTCCTTCTTCGTCGTCGTCTTCGACCACCACCCCGAGCACCGCTGCCCGAACCCCTACCGGCCCCGTGAGCACGCGCCCCTCCCTCCTCTCCCTCCCTCGCCCCGACGTGCTCCTACGCGCGCACCCGTGACCGGCCACCGCACGCATGTGCACGCGCACTTGATCGCGCCCTCCTCCTCGCGCATCGCGTCCGTCCCGCTGCAGCCGTGCTGCTCCGCTGCCGCGGCTCTGCTCCGCCAGCGCCGCCCGCCTGCGTCACGCCTAGCACCGCCACCCGCCTGCGCCGCTGCCCGCTGTTGCGTCTACTGCTGCTGCCGTGCTGCAACTCGCACGGCCGCGCGTGCCTCGCGGCTCTCGGCCGAGCCGCCTCTGCCGCCGTTGCCCTCCTCCAGTTGCCGCGACGCCGCCCTTCCTCCGCCCCGCGGCAGGGCGCCTGCATGCCGCCATGGCCCCCATGCTCCATGCGGCTGCCCTGCTGTGGCCGCCGGTGCCCCGCAGCTCCCCGCGCCCGGCGCTGCTTCCACCGTCCCCGGCCATCGAGGCCTCGGGCGTGCTCGCCCTCGCCTCTCGTGGCCTCGGGTGCGAGCACCCGCACCTGTACGCCCGTTCGCCCGAACCCGCTATGGCCCCCTAGCCCAATGACAAGTGGGGCCCAGCCCCTGAGAACGTTAAAAAAAGAAAAAAAGAATTAAAAAAATACATAAATAATAATAATAATAATTAAAGAATTAATTAACCTAATTAATTTTTGATTAATTAAACTAATCAAATAACTAAACTAATTAAACTGTTAGTTAATTAATTAATCAGTCAATGACAGTGGGGCCCACCCCTAATTAATCCTGATTAGGTTAATTAATATGTGTCACTGACCAGTGGGACCCACTGGTCAGGTTGACCAGTCAACCCTTGTTGACTATTGACGTCAGCATGACATCATGCTGATGTCATAAATCCATTTTCGAATTAAATTAAATAATTAATTAAATTCCAGAAATTAATAAATTCTTTAGAAAATCATATCTTTTAATCCTTAACTCGGATGGAAAATTTTTGTATATGAAAGTTGCTTATAACGACGAGACAAATCCGAATACGCAGCCCGTTCGCCCGCCACACATCCGTAGCATAGCAAACCTGTAACATTCCACCTCCGGTTCATCTGTCCGAAAACGCGAAGCACCGGGGATACTTTCCCGGATGTTTCCCCACTTCGCCGGTATCACTTACTACCGCGTTAGGGCATACCTAGCACCGCATATTGCCTCGTTATGTTTTGTGATGCTTTGTTGCTTCGTATTTACTGTTTCTTCCCCCCTCTTCTTCTCCGGTAGACCCCGAGACCGGCGCTGATCCCACCGAGTACGACTACGTCACCGACGACCCTTCTCCCTGTACAACAGAGCTTCCAGGCAAGCCCCCCCTTGATCACCAGATATCGCCTATTCTTATCTATACTGCTTGCATTAGAGTAGTGTAGCATGTTACTGCTTTCGGTTAACCCTATTCTGTTGCATAGCCTCTCATTGTTGCTACAGTTGTTACCCTTACCTGCTATCCTACTGCTTAGAATAGGATGCTAGTTTATTCCATCAGTGGCCCTACATTCTTGTCCGTCTGCCATGCTACTACTGGGCCGTGATCACTGCGGGAGGTGATCACGGGTATATACTATATACTTTATATACATGACACATGTGGTGACGAAAGTCGGGTCGGCTCGTTGAGTACCCGCAAGTGATTCTGATGAGGGGGCTGAAAGGACAGGTGGCTCCATCCCGGTAGAGGTGGGCATGGGTTCCTGACGGCCCCCGACTGTTACTTTGTGGCGGAGTGACAGGGCAGGTTGAGACCAACTAGGAGAGAGGTGGGCCTGGCCCTGGTCGGCGTTCGCGGATACTTAACACGCTTAACGAGATCTTGGTATTTGATCTGAGTCTGGCCATTTGCTCTATACGCACTAACCAACTACGCGGGAACAGTTATGGGCACTCGACGTCGTGGTATCAGCCGAAGCTCTTCTTGACGTCAGCGACGAAGCGGCACGCGCCGGATTGGACTGGAACGCCTGCTAGGCTAGGTCTGCTTCCGGCCGCGCACGCAACGTGCAGGTGTGCAATGGGCGATGTGCCCAGACCCCTGCGCGCATAGGATTTAGACCGGTGTGTTGACCTCTCTGTTGAGCCTAGGTGGGGCTGCGACGTGTTGATCTTCCGCGGCCGGGCATGACCCAGAAAAGTGTGTCCGGCCAAATGGGATCGAGCGTGTTGGGTTATCTGGTGCACCCCTGCAGGGAAGTTTATCTATTCGAATAGCCATGTCCCTCGGTAAAAGGACGACCCGGAGTTGTACCTTGACCTTATGACAACTAGAACCGGATACTTAATAAAACAAACCCTTCCAAGTGCCAGATACAACCCGGTGATCGCTCTCTAACAGGGCGACGAGGAGGGGATCGCCGGGTAGGATTATGCTATGCGATGCTACTTGGAGGACTTCAATCTACTCTCTTCTACATGCTGCAAGATGGAGATGGCCAGAAGCGTAGTCTTCGACAGGACTAGCTATCCCCCTCTTATTCTGGCATTCTGCAGTTCAGTCCATGATATGGCCCTTTACACATATACCCATGCATATGTAGTGTAGCTCCTTGCTTGCGAGTACTTTGGATGAGTACTCACGGTTGCCTCTCTCCATCTTTTCCCCCTTTCCTTTCTACCTGGTTATCGCAACCAGATGCTGGAGTCCAGGAGCCAGACGCCACCATTGACGACGACTCCTACGACACTGGAGGTGCCTACTACTACGTGCAGCCCGCTGACGATGACCAGGAGTAGTTATGAGGATCCCAGGCAGGAGGCCTGCGCCTCGTTCGATCTGTATCCCAGTTTGTGCTAGCCTTCTTAAGGCAAACTTGTTTAACTTATGTCCGTACTCAGATATTGTTGCTTCCGCTGACTCGTCTATGATCGAGCACTTGTATTCGAGCCCTCGAGGCCCCTGGCTTGTATTATGATGCTTGTATGACTTATTTATGTTGTAGAGTTGTGTTGTGATATCTTCCCGTGAGTCCCTGATCTTGATCGTACACATTTGCGTGCATGATTAGTGTATGGTCAAATCGGGGGCGTCACATCACCGGCGACGAATGAACAGTGAAATGATATTTGGGGAGTGAGCTAGTGTGCTTGACACGCCGGCTGTGGACTGTAGCCTACACACCTTCTCTCGTAAGGCATGGGCGTACTATACACCGACGGTGCTCCAAGATATTTTGTGTTGCATCTCACACGGTTGGTGATAATAAACTATGTGCGATCTACTTGATTTATCGTCTTGATCATTTGAATTACGTAATGGGGTCACAGCTACAAAGGATGGTGTTTGAATTGTTAGAACTTTTATCTGCTGTGAACATGCAACTATAGGTGTGTCATCAAAAAATTGGTATTATTCAGGGTTCGTTTGTACATTTTTATACATTAACTGGGTTTTCCAGGCATTTTATGGGCATAATTCAAATTTGAACTACATGCACATGCTCCAGTGCATATAAACTTATTGAAAAATGAAATATGTGTCCTTGGTTGCATGCTTAGGTCCCATTCAAGAAATGGGAATGAAATTCAAACACCCTGCCACCGTCACTCGACCGCAAAAATTGAGATACCTTGTTTTTAAATTCTTGTAAATCCAAAAAACTCGTCTGAAATTCGTGAAACTTGGCATGCTATCATGTAGCAGCATCAACATGCTGTGGTAAAAAATTTGTCCCATTTGGGGCAGGTTTGGGTATAAGGTTCTCACAAACTAGAGCTTATCACAACAAGTGTGATAGTTTCGGTAGGGAACGTGCCACCTTTGGGGACGAAACAATATCCGTTGCCTCTTATTGCTTTCAAAAAAATTCGAGTGTCAACATAGAACAACAGTGTTGTGTTCAATTTTGGAATTTTTCGGGGTCCGTTTGGACATTTTTATGCATTAACTGAGTTTTCAATGCATTTATGTGCATAATTCAAATTTGAACTACATGCACATGCTCCAGTGCATATAAATTGGTTGAAAAATTAAATCTGTGTCCTTGGGAGCATGCTTAGGTCCCATGCAAGAAATGGGAGTGAATTTCAAACGCCAGGGCACCGTTGATTGCCGGCAAAACATTGAGATGCCTGGTTTTTAAATTCTAGTAAATACAAAACTCGTCTGAAATTCATGAAACTTGGCATGCTATCATGGAGCGGCATCAACATGCCGTGGTACAAATTTTGTCCCATTTGGGGCAGGCTTGGGTATATGCTTCTCACAAACCGGAGCTTCCCACAACAAGCATGATGGTTTTCGGTAGGGAACGTCCCACCTTTGGGGACGAAACGATATCCATTCCCTCTTATTGCTTTCAAATATTTTTCTCGTGTCAACATAGAACAACAAGAGTGTTGTGTTCAATTTTGGAATTTTTCGGGGTCCTATTGGACATTTTTATGCATTAATTGTGTTTTCACTGCATTTATGTGCATAATTCAAATTTGAACTACATGCACATGCTCGAGTGCATATAAATTGGTTGGAAAATCAAATTTGTGTCCTTGGGAGGATTCTTAGGTCCCATGCAAGAAATGGGAGTGAATTTCAAACACCAGGGCACCGTTGATTGCCGGCAAAACATTGAGATGCCTGGTTTTTAAATTCTAGTAAATCCAAAACTCGTCTGAAATTCATAAAACTTGGCATGCTATCATGGAGCGGCATGAACATGCCGTGGTACAAATATTGTCCCATTTGGGGCAGGTTTGGGTATATGCTTCTCACAAACCGGAGCTTCTCACAATAAGCATGATTGTTTTCGGTAGGAAACGTCCCACCTTTGGGGACGAAACGATATCCATTCCGTCTTATTGCTTTCAATTTTTTTCTTGTGTCAACATAGAACAACAGGAGTGTTGTGTGAATTTTTATGATTTTTCGGGGTTCATTTGGACATTTTTATGCATTAACTCAGTTTTCAATGCATTCATGTGCACAATTCAAATTTGAACTACATGCACATGCTCCAGTGCATTTAAATTGGTTGAAAAATCAAATCTGTGTCCTTGGGTGCATGCTTAGTCCCATGCAAGAAATGGGAATGGATTTCAAACACCAGGGCACCGTTGATTGCCGGCAAAACATTGAGATGCCTGGTTTTTAAATTCTAGTAAATACAAAACTAATCTAAAATTCATGAAACTTGGCATGCTATAATGGAGCGGCATCAACATGCCGTGGTACAAATTTTGTCCCATTTGGGGCAGGCTTGGGTATATACTTCTCACAAACCAGAGCTTCTCACAACAAGCATGATGGTTTTTGGTAGGGAACGTCCCACCTTTGGGGACGAAACGATATCCATTGCCTCATCTTGCTTTCAATTTTTTTTCTCGTGTCAACATAGAACAACAGGAGTGTTGTGTGAATTTTTGTGATTTTTCGGGGTTCGTTTGGACATTTTTATGCATTAACTGAGTTTTCAATGCATTTATGTGCATGATTCAAATTTGAACTACATGCACATGCTCCAGTGCATATAAATTGGTTGAAAAATCAAATTTATGTCCTTGGGTGCATGCTTAGGTCCCATGGAAGAAATGGGCACGAATTTCAAACACCAGGGCACCGTTGATTGGCGGTAAAATATTGAGATGCCTGGTTTTTAAATTCTAGTAAATCCAAAATTTTGTTAACCATTCATGTGACACCACGTATCTTGGTTTTAATGGTTTTAGGAGGTGCCGTGCGGACAGCTGCTTAACCTTGACTGAAATGTGCCGAGCAGGATTTCTGCAGCTCTTGATCGCAAACGATTTAGATAGAACACCCGTATGCAAAGTGAGAGCAGCGCAAGATTTGTGCATCCCTTCAAAGCAAAAGGTTGTTCTGGATGACCCGTGTGCAACCACGTACAAACAATTTGGTAAGATTTGCATCTGTCATATTGGGTATGTTGCCATTTGTCAAACTGGAAAGATTTACATTTGTTGATCTAGTAACGTTGCCATTTGTCAATCCTTGTAGCACTGCGATTTGTCAAAATATGCAGCTAGAAATCATTAGCACTATGTAATTTTTGCAACTAAAATTCAGTAATTATGCATATATTTCATTCATAGATTAAGCAGTCGTTCTTAATTTATACAAACAGTTCAACTCGACAGTTGAACCGAGCAAAATTCTCCCCAATTGTTACCAACCACGTACTGAAATAGCTAGTTCAACTATATATACTAGCTAATTTTAAGTACGTTGTATAGTTCGACCTCACATCTATAGTCAGATGAACTGAACAAAATAGCCCCTAAATACTACTACTACCATGGAGGGGCTTTGTGCTACTTCCGGCAGCCTCTCCTCCGCCAAGCGCGCTCAGTAAGAGGCAGAGGAGGAGGAGGAGGCTACCGACGAGCTGGACAAAAGCAATACGGTGCCTGCCGCTGCTGCACGTTCAGCGATGCTCGCCAGGTCGAACGCCCACTGCCGCTCTAGACGATCCCTCTCAAAGCGCCCGGACTGCTCGTAGTTCTCCTGATTCCTCGCCTCTGCGTCGACGTGTGCTGCGGCCACGGCTGGGGTAAGGCTCTTTGTGTGCTCGACGAGGCGCTCCTCCTCCTCCCGCAGGAACTCGATGTAGCATGCAAGGTCGCTGACGCACGTGCGGGCCTCCACCTCTGCGTCCCTCCTTCGGGCGGCGGTGGCGGAGCGGGTGATGATCCCGACGGTCGACAGTGGGCTGGCGGCCACGGCGGCCGATGATGGGGTGGCGGCCATGACCACCACCTCCCACCTTTGGGCCGCGGTGGCGGAGCGGGTGATGGCCACTGTGGCCAGCAGTGGGGTGGCGGCCACGACGGCCACCTCCCGCCTTCGGGCCGCGGCGGCGGAGCGGGAGATGGCCCTGGCTTTCGACGGTGATGTGGCGGCAACGGCGGCCGGCAACAGCTGCCGACTGGCAGTGATACGTCTCCAACGTATCTATAATTTTTTATTGTTCCATGCTATTATATTATCTATTTTGGATGTTTAATGGGCTTTGTTATGCACTTTTATATTATTTTTTGGACTAACCTACTAACCGAAGGCCCAGTGCAAATTGCTGCTTTTTGCCTATTTCAGTGTTTCGTAGAAAAGGAATATCAAACGGAGTCCAAACGGAATCAAACCTTCGGGAGAGTTGTTTTTGGAACAAACGCAATCCAGGAGACTTGGAGTGGATGTCAAGGAAGCAATGAGGCGACCACGAGGTAGGGAGGCGCGGCCAGGGGGGTAGGCGCGCCCCCCACCCTCATGGGCACCTCGTGGCTCCACCGACCTACTTCTTTCGCCTATATATACTCATATACCCCGAAAACATCCGAGAGCACCACGAAACCCTATTTCCACCGCCGCAACCTTCTGTACCCGTGAGATCCCATCTTGGGGCCTTTTCCGGCGCTCCGCCGGAGGGGGAATCGATCACGAAGGGCTTCTACATCAATACCATAGCCTCTCCGATGATGTGTGAGTAGTTTACCACAGACCTTCGGGTCCATAGTTATTAGCTAGATCGCTTCTTCTCTCTCTTATGGGTATATCCTCCCGAGTTCGGGGTAAAGTGAGGCTTCTGCTGAGTTCCTGAATTATACTTCCCTTGTCCATACTTCCTTTTGCGGCTCTCAATCGGCTGCTACTTCCCTTCAATCATAAGAGCCTTGTCTACCAACTCCTGGTAGTTGTTAAATGTTGCCACCATTAACTGCATACTCATCTCATCATTCAGCCCTTCCATAAACTTCTCCTGCTTCGCGACGTCTGTGGCCATATCATCTGGGGCATAGCGAGCTAACTTGCTGAAGACATCCACGTACTGCCCCACAGTATAGTTTCCCTGGCGTAAGTTGCAGAACTCACGCTTATTCATGCTCATAGCTCCAGTTGAGACATGTGATGTGCCAAATGCTTGCTGAAACTGCTCCCAAGTGACATTGGCTATAGGGAAAGTGGCTGTGTAATTCTCCCACCATGAGGCTGCGGGTCCATCCAATTAATGTGCGGTGAAACGCAGCTTCTCAGCATCTCTGCAACCTGTGGTGGTCAACTCCCTTCCAACCCTACGTAGCCAGTCATCAGCAACTATTGGCTCGGTGCTACTGGAAAACACCGGCGGCTACAACCTCAGAAAACGGGCTAAGTTGACAACTGGAGGTGGTGGCGGTGGGTTGTTGTTGTTGCCTTGGTTATGAACTAGTAACTGCATCAAGGCATTCTGTCGTTGGATCAACTGAGTGAGCTCTGGTGGGAAGACAAATCCGGGGTCAGTTCTCGGAGGCATCTGATGGGTTCAGAGGGGAGAGATTAGAATAGAATGAGGTCTAGTGACAAAGCACTACCATATGCACATGAGACAAACACATTCATATCACACCAATTAGTTGAAACAAGGGCATACAGTCAATCTAACTATCGTTACAGTTCTCGGACTACTACTATATACATGGGGGAAATACTACTGATAATATGGTGGTCGACTAGAAATTTTGATCGGTGGAAGACTCCATGATATCCACTCCATCTTCGTCTTCATAATCATCATCACTACTGTCGGGGTCGGAGTCGGTGTCGTCGATGATGATGTAGTCTTCAGAACGAATGTCCTCGGGATGGTCGTCATCTCCTCCTGGAGTGGGGTCTCCCATGAATACTCCTAGCTTCCTTGTCGGGTCGTCATTCTTCTCCACTAGTATTGCGATTTCCTCCTCATATCCGTCGCGTGTTGACTTGAGTTCCTCTTGAAGCTCCATGTTCCTGATCATCACCTTCTTCAGATCTAGCATGCTTGCGCACATTTGGTTCTCCTGGCAACGAATGTGCCGGTTTAACTCCTGGATGAAGGCTGCAATGGACCTGTCCCTCCTGGTGCTGATCATCTCCCATTGCTCATCTCGGCGCCCACATATCTGGTAGATGGTGTCCTTACGATTCTTGTGATAAACTTCGCCGATGCGTCCCATGGCGATGTGGGCTGCCATGCTCTTACCTAAACTCCAGGTTGGTGCATCAAAGGAAAACTCTATGGGTTCAGTAGCTGGCGTGAATGTCCTTCCTGGAACTTGAACTCGAATCATCCAACGCTCCTCTTCTGCTAAAGTGGCGGTGTAGGTCCCGATGAAGCTTGGTATTCCGATATTTAGGTACCTAGTGACTTCCTTTAAGTGTATCCCAAAAGGGGTGTCTTCATCTGGTTGTGCAAACTTGTTCCTTGAGTCCGCCATCCTATAGAGTGGAAAATGGAGAGGAGTCAGAAATGAGTAGAAAAGAGTGACCATGGCTTATCTTAGTGGTCATGTCCTACAATCAGCATGTGCTCTGATACCATCTTGTAGCGATCCGACCTCAGACGGTCAAATCTCTGTGCATAAGTGTCATCCCTGGATCGGTAATGCTGACACACACAATACTTGAAGGTTTTATAACAGAGTGCAATCACACACTTATTACATCGAATGACTCAAAAGAGAACTTATTATAATAATATGGCTTAAGGCCATCTAAATAAGATAACTGTGGAAGCATCGAAGGTAATGGGTCCATCAACTCCAACGGCATAGCTGAGTGCACGACAACGACCTAGAGCACCTTACTCTTCGCCTGAAAAGTCTGCAACATGATATGTTGCAGCCCGAAACGGGTCAGCACATGGAATATGCTAGCAAAATAACACGGTAGAGCAATGAACAAGTAAATGCTATCACTACATGCATATATGGCTGGTCGAGGCTCTATGGTTATGATGTTTTTGCGAAAAGCCAATTTTTCCCTACATCAAAGGAATATATTTTATTTAACTATCATGGTAGTTGTTAAACAATGAGATAGAAACCCCATCTCAATCTCAATTAAACAGTAATTAAGCCAACAAAATTAATTTAGAGTGATGAGATCAACATGATAATCAATGAACCAGATACTCAAGATGTCCATAACCGGGGACATGGCTAACCATGATTAGTTTGTACACTCTGCAGAGGTTTGTGCACTTTTCCCCAGAAGACTCGATCTCCTCGGTTGGATTTCTCGCACTACATGGTGTTTGAGAAATGGATGACCGAGACACAGTCTTTCAGAAACATTAACTCTTTACTCTGGGTAGACAGTACCAACCTACAACCCCTACATCTGCTAGTCTACCACTGAAAGAGGTCATGCAACATACTCAACTATGATAGAGCCCATAATAGCTTGTGGATGCACATGCAAGTTTCTAGCATGAATAATCTTATGATCCCTTTGAGCCTGGGTGGTGAACCAAAGGACAGCACTGGTATATCCGCAGGTGCCCGCAACCAATCCACCCAGATGCGTATTTAAGTAGCCACCTTAAGTTAAACATTAATTAATAATCTCACATCTGTCATGGATCACTCAAACCAAACCACGTCTACGAGCATAGCATAGCAA
Organism: Aegilops tauschii subsp. strangulata; assembly: GCF_002575655.3. Classification (NCBI taxonomy): domain Eukaryota; kingdom Viridiplantae; phylum Streptophyta; class Magnoliopsida; order Poales; family Poaceae; genus Aegilops; species Aegilops tauschii. Next base: position 284,449,961 of record NC_053040.3, on the reverse strand, counting down.
CCTAAGCATAACGTAGAAGTAACTCCCAGGGTTTGATAATAAAAAGGGCAATAGGTTCTACCTCATCATCTACTTCCCAATGCCCACATGTTAATCACATCCTAATCATGAAACGTCTGAGGAGTGTAACTAATGCATAAAAACTGGGTAATAAAGGGGTATGATCAATGTGTTACTTGCCTTGCTGACGATCTGCAAACCCTAGAGACTCGTACTAGCACGCTTCGCACTCCGGGAATTCTGTTGCAAACAAACAATAGCATACATGAACACTCAAGCATAGATGCAAGGGTAAAACTCAGATGAGAAAGTCCAAACTGAATGTTCAACTGAAGAGCTTCGATTTGCAAAAAGAATCAATCGAATCGGAGCTACGGAACTGAAACTACGATAAAAAGAACTTCGAATTCAAATCTGCTTGAAACCAAATTTTAAATTGTCAAAACCATTATCAAGTTGATCAACCAGAAAGAGGGGTTCGAGACGAAGATTTCGGCGTTGGTTTCACTGGATTTGGATGAACGGTTGAAAAGTTGCGAGGGTTTGAAGATCAGGGGCTAATCTGCGATAAAAACAATCGTGGATAGGTCCCTGGCCGAAATATAAATAGAAAAAGAAAAATATATCGGATGAACGTCCGCTAACAGAGACGAACGAACGAAAACGTCCGTTAAAATGAACTAACGAACGAACGTTCGCAAAATAAACTAAACCGAGAAAACCGATCTAATAGAAAAAACCGAACTAGGGTAAAGACTGTTCGGTTTTATAACTAAAACTGAAAAAGACCAGCGGCGATGAGGTCGATGGCGGGCTGCGGGTAGGCGCGAGGCTCCGGGGTGGCGCGGGGTGGTCCGAGCGGCGGCGCGGCGCGGGCGGCGGTGCTGCGGCGGCGGCGTGGCTGCGGCTCGGGTGGGACGAGGAGAGGCGGCGGGGGCGGGGCGGCTTATATGGAGGGGGCGGCGGCGGCTGCTTGGAGGAGGGGGCACGGCCTCGGGAGGCGTGTCCCTCGCGGACTCGGCGGCGGCAGCGCTCGGGACTCCGGTCCCTAGCCGGAGCGGGAGGCGGCAACGCGCTGGGCTTCGGCCTGCTCGGCCGGGCCGTTGGCCCAGTCGGGCGACGCGTGTTTTTTTTAAATAAATTCCGCCGAAAGGAAAAAATCCTAAATAAAATAAAAAAATCTTAAAATGCCATAAACATTATTCGCCGTCTAAATAATTTTTTTAGAACAAAGTGAACATTTTCTTGGCCTAAAAATGCAATTTTTAAAAATGTATATTTTCTAATTCAAATAAAATAACAAATAAAATCCAAATAAATTATTTATTTGATTTTAACATTTTTCCTCAAATATTTCTTTTATTTTGGAGAAGTCATATTATCTCCTCTCTTTTATTTTTATTTTGAAATATTTTCGAAGAGAAAAATTATTAAAACCAAAATGATCCACTTTTCAAATTTGAGAAAATAAGTTCTAATATGAAAATAAATGAAATCCCCAACTCTCTCTGTGGGTCCTTGAGTTGCTTAGAATTTCTAGGGTCAAAACCAAAATGCAAATAAAATATGATATGCATATGATGACCTATGTATAACATTCCAAATTGAAAATTTGGGATGTTACAAACCTACCCCCTTAAGATGAATCTCGCCCTCGAGATTCGGGTTGGCTAGAAAATAGGTGTGGGTTGTCTTTCCGTAGATCTTACTCTCGTTCCCAGGTGGCTTCATCCTCGGTATGGTGGCTCCACTGAACTTTGCAAAACTTGATAACCTTGTTGCGTGTGACTCGGCTGGCAAACTCGAGAATCTTGACTCGTTTCTCCTCGTAGGTCAGATCACTATCGGCCATCTCAGCATGGCACTTCTTCAACTGAGAAACGTGAAACACATCATGAACTCCTGACAGTCCTTCTGGTAACTCCAACTTGTAGGCCACTTCTCCCATACATTCCAAAACTCGGTATGGTCCTACAAATCTCGGGGCTAACTTTCCCTTAACTCCAAAGTGTTTTACTCCTTGCAGAGGTGACACTCGAAGATATGCTTTGTCTCCGATTTCATAGACTACCTCCTTGCGTTTGAATCTGCATAACTCTTCTGCCTGGACTGAGCTACCTTCAGTCTATCTCGAATCAACTTAACCTTCTCTTCGGACTCTTTGATCAAATCCGGTCCAAACAACTGACGGTCTCCAACTTCATCCCACATCAATGGTGTCATGCACCTCCTTCCGTACAAAGCTTCGAAAGGTGCCATCTTCAAACTGGCCTGGTAGCTGTTGTTGTATGAGAACTCCGCGTAGGGCTAATTATCATCCCAACTAGACCCATAATCTAGCGCACAAGCTCTCAACATGTCCTCCAGAATCTGATTGACTCACTCAGTATGTCCATCTGTCTACGGATGAAAGGTTGTACTGAACTCTAGCCTGGTACCCAAAGTCCGGTGTAGCTGATTCCAAAACTTCGAGGTAAACTGTGTTCCTCTGTCTGATACCATGGTCCTCGGAACCCCATGCAGACATACGATCCTGGTCATATATATCTTGGCCAACTTTTCACTTG